>NC_085140.1:211742455-212381917 GCF_024139115.2 Armigeres subalbatus | reverse complement strand
TCGAACGTTCGAATACGTTCTGTATGGAAGCTTCCGATAATCCGGTGGTCCTGCAGATAGTGGAGTAAAACATGAGGAGTAAGCCAGTATGATTTTTTTTGGCACCGTGTGATAAGCAGGTGAGTGTAATTGAATCCATTTCTATTCTAATTCATATTTCAGTTCAATTTTATATTTTGTTAATCCAAATCCAAAACAATCGATATCCGAGATTATAAATCTAGAGCCCAATCTTATCTAAATTATGCCAAGATTTCCAAATTTTAAATTTTTAATATATTTTTTCAAACCAAAATTTGAACTAATTTAGGCCCATATTCCAATAAATTCATAATTTGTATCTCAAAATAAATAAGTTCTAAGTATAGAAATTATAGGATCAAAAACATGCATTGCTCAAACAAGCAAATTACTGTTGAACTGGCAATCACAGTTTGTTAATCAAGCTACATCTATGAACTTTGTTCTTTGTTTTTTTTTAACTTTTTTATGGATCCTTTTATCATGTACCTGCCGAGTGGTGCAAAGGCCGACTAAAGATATCCGTCCTGGGCGATGTCCAGCTATCGCCTTAACCTATTGGCAAGTTGGATTTCGATCGTCTTCTTTTAATAATTTGTGGATGATACGCCACCATGAGCCTCTGAGTCTGCCTCTGCTGCGATTTTCAGCTGGGGTTCAGTCCAATGGTTGTTTACAATTTTTATTCAAACCGCAGTATTTTAGTACAGTTTTTTCTCACTCATGCATCAGTCCGCCCAACCTGTTGTTGGGGGGCATGGTGTGCGATCCTCTCGTTTAATAAACAATGTGCACTCGCTTGACTGTGGATATACAACAGTAAAGCACATGTGGAGATTGGACAAATCAAGCATCCGAAAGATATTCAATTTGCAGAAAAGAGAGCTAACCGCGGTGGAGGTTGGTACTCGGATTCTGATGGCTTTTTCGCAAACGTGACCTTTAAGTGGTGTTGTTGTGTAGGGGTTATCACGCCTATCTAGAGAGTAGGAGGTTGAGGGTTCGAGTCCCTCCAAGACACGTGGTTTCTTTTTCGCAAATTTCATGTCAATTTGTCCATTTCGAAACATGTGCTGTGAATGAACACTAAGCTGCGAGGCGGCTCTGTCCCAGTGTGGGGATGTAATGCCAATAAGAAGAAGAAGAAGAAGTGCTGTGCATATGCACAGCCAAGATATTTAACAAAAAAATGGTTTTCGTACGGCCGAGTTGCCGAATAATATGCAATTAATCTTTACCATTTATTTGTTTACTACTATGTCCGAAAAAGTTTATTATTCATACCATAGCAACTTTACTACATGTGGACCTCACTACAAAGTAGTAACTACAAATTGTAGATTTTACTACTTTTTATTCATATGCCTCGACAGTTATCGCATACAGTAAGGTCACTGGGCACCTGCACCACAGAGAACAGACGTTCATCTTCATTCGCGTGCTTGTGTAAAGTTTTTACTGGTCATTTTGAAGTATGTCGTTATGCCCCCGTTGCGCGGTGCTAGTGTGCCGATAAATTGGTTAAAATTTGCCGTGTTTTACTTTTTAGCGCTAGTGCTCATTCCGAATTGCTCCTAGGCTCACTCCTAGGTGGCAGCACTATATTGTTTATGAAGTGTATGCCAACGCCATCACTTAGTGAAATTGAGTTTTTATGTCGGGCAGCCTGCGTTGGCGGCGCTGAGGTGCGATTTAAATCTTTACACACGTTTTTAACGAAATTTTGTTCGAGCATCCATGTCTGTTCTCTGTGCCTGCACTAAGACCTAACGTTGACGGACTCTGGCTCCTCTAGAATTTAACCGTTCTATCGCTTTGGCTTCTCTTCGCTCCTCTAACTTCCTCCAGGTCTCATCGGTGATCCATTGTTTTCTCTGGGTGCGTAGTTCGGCGGTATCCCGTTTGGCATAATGCCATATGGCATAACGCCGTTTGGCATAACGCCGTTTGGCATAATGGCCATTTGGCATAAGGGCCGTTTGGCATAATGACCATTTGGCATAATATGTATGCGGTGTCAAATTGAAGGCCATTTGGCATAAGGACCATTTGGCATAATTTGTATGCGGTGTCAAATTGAGGGCCGTTTGGCATAAAGGCCATTTGGCATAATTTATATACGGTTCCAAATTAATTGCCGTTTGCAACAATTCATATGCAAAAAGAAGGGTAAATTACAGAAAAAGTGAATAAAAGTTTTGCTATCAAGGCTTTCAAGAAATGGTCAGTTCAAAAATTCCATTGAAATAAACAAAGAACTGCTCGCGTTTCAAAGAAGGGTGAATTATAGGAAATGAAAATCATTATTATTATTATTATTTATTATTATTTATTACATCAACAGACTTGATACAGCCCCAATGATGGTTTAAAATATATATATAAATACAATATCACATCACTACATTAAAAACATTGTCAAGGATTAAAATACAATACAATCACAAATACATTAACTATAGTCTATGTGCGTCAATTGTTCTGGTCGGTAAAAAATGATGTGAAGAACCGGCGGAGGACATCTCGTGTCAAGTGGAAATCAAACACCGACGCCACTCTATTGAAGACACGCTGCAAACCATGGAGAGCACTACGCAGCCCATAGTTTGTGCGACGAAAAGGAAGTCTTAGCATTAGGTTACTCCGCAGTTGTCGGGGTTGTGCGTTGATGTTTATTTGCCGCAGAAGAGTGTCACAATCTATTCTTCCTTGCAAAATATCGGCGACGGTTAATGCTCTGCATACATCCCTTCGGATACACAGAGGTTCTAAGCTGATCAGCTGACAACGGCTCTCGTAGCGAGGAAGTCGTAGCGGATCTCTCCAGGTATAAATCGACGTTGAACGGATTCGATGCGTTCGACACCATTATTATAGTTTGGACTCCAGACCGCAGAGCAGTATTCTAACGTAGATCGCACGAGAGAGCAATACAGTGTTTTCAAACAGTAGATGTCTGTGAAAGTCTTTGTCACTTTGATCACAAATCCAAGAGACCTGGATGCTCTATCAACAACATATGAAATGTGATCCGAGTATGTCAGTTTGGAGTCCAATAGAACACCGAGATCTTTCACACAGTGCACTCTTTCAATAGTCGTTCCGAACAGGCAGTAGTTGAAGGTAATCGGTTGTTTCTTCCGAGAAAAAGTTATGATTGAGCACTTTTTCGGGTTAACTACAAGTCGATTTAGATCGCACCAATGAGCGAAAGCATCGATCTGGTCTTGTAGTAAGTGACAATCAGCTATTGAGCATATGCGCAAAAACATTTTAAGATTATCTGCAAATGATAATCGCGGTCCTTTTAGAACTAGATGCACGTCGTTGAAGTAGAGAAGGAATATCAACGGTCCCAGATGACTACCCTGCGGTATGCCAGACATCGCAAAGAAGCTTTCCGAGCGACAATCGCCTAGAGCAACTGTCAGCTGGCGCTCAGTAAGGTACGAACCAAACCATGCAAGTAGGCTGCCTCCAATTCCCAATCTGTCAAGCTTGGCGATCGCAATGCTGTGGTTCAACTTATCAAATGCTGCAGTTAGATCCGTATAAATTACATCTGTTTGATTACAAGCAAGCATACTGTCTGTAACGTATGATGTAAGACACAGTAGATTCGTACATGTAGAACGTTTTTCCATAAAGCCATGTTGATCGGTACTGATATAATGTTTACAGTGACCATTTAGAGAATCCATGACGACCAGCTCAAACAACTTCGATACAGCGCATAGCGACGTGATTCCTCGATAATTATTTATATCGCGCTTGCTTCCCTTTTTGTACACAGGAAACATTTCAGCTGTCTTCCAGCAGGACGGAAATACACCATTAGAGAGGGAGAGCTGGAAAATTCGATGAAGTGGGTCCAGAAGGCAGGAAATGTTCGTTTTTAGGAAAACCGACGGAACACCGTCAGGTCCCGATTTGTACGACGTTTTTAGCCGCGTGGCTGCTCTCGCTATGGCATCTGTACTTGCATCGACAGCGTTTAGCGTTTGATTCGTTAAGGGTACATTACCCGCTGCGCTGGTTATGGAGTCATTGGAGAGGCGCTCATTGACAAACACGCTAGCAAACTTGGCCGAGAATAGGTTACAAATCTCTTGTTGAGTTGAAGCCATGTCTCCATTGTAGACCATGGACGATGGGAGACCTACTTCCTTACGCTGCTCGTTTACGTAGTTCCAAAAGGATTTCGGGTGGGTTTTAAGCCGTTGCTGTATCCTCCGCTGGTAACGTTTAAAATAGAAACGACTTAACCGTTTGTATTCGTTGTTCAGCCTAGCATAATGGTGCTTCAAGGGAAGAGTGCGGAACCTTGTGAACCTTTTCAGGACGGCCTATTTTGTCCTTTTCAACGAACGAAGGTCGCTTGTCATCCACGGAACCTTAGAGTCGGTATGGGCAATCTTCTTTGGAACATGCCTGTCAATGACATATGCCAAGACATGAGAAAAAGTCTGTGCAGCGATATTTGCATCGGCCGGGTCGAGGATACTCTGCCAATCCAAGTTAGACAGCACTTCGGCAATACTGCAATAATTCGCCTTGCGAAAAACATATGACAGAGCCGTTGAAGTACCAACATAGTCACGGACGTCATCATTCTCAACTCCGATTACAAGAGATGGGTGGTGAGGGGAAGCCTTGACCAAAGGAACAGGTGCAGTGGAAATAAATGGAGCGGTGTAACGACCGCCGACGAAGCACAGATCCAGCAAGCGATTATTCTCATTCACGATGCAATTAACTTGAGATAACGTTGCAGTACTGTAATTATCCAGCAACCTGAGAGCTCCCGGATGAAACGAGGAATGCTCCTGATCAGGGCGTAGGAAACCGTTGTGAGTTGGAACCCACGCGACTCCTGCAAGGTTGAAGTCGCCCAGAACGATGATTTCATCGTTGGGAGACGCTATTTCCGACGCAAAGAAGACTGATCGGCAGTGCGTGTCGATGAGTTCCAAGTCTCGAGTTCGGTCTGGAGGAATGTACACCGCACAAACAAATAGTTTATGGCCTCCGAGCTGAATAGATACCCAAACCTGCTCCACGGTGTTGAACGAATCGTCTTCGATTACTGATGCCTTCAGCCTAGAACTTACAGCGATTATGATGCCACCTCCTGTCGATTTCCTGATGTTATTCGAGTTTCGATCACATCGAAAAACCTCGTACCCAGTTCCAAAAATATAGCTTGAAATTGTGCGAGAGTCTAGCCAAGTTTCGGTCAGAACTACGATATCGTAACAATGATCCATGACCGCTAGTCGATAATCTTCCACTAGACCATTCATTCCGCCAACGTTCTGGTAGTACATAGTAACGTGCGATTTCGGACGGGGGGCTGTTGCTCTGGAAATCGGGATAATATCAGGAAGAGAGGCGGTGGTTGATTGATCGTACTTGCCGGAAATAGGAATTCGGAAGACCCCGTCTCCCTTCCCATGCGCAGGACCGGGACGGCTGCTGGACGCTGGCAGGAGGGGCTCGACTGCGATGGGAGGAATAGGGGCTTCCTTGGTCGTTGGGGCGCTGAGGCGGCCCGGTGTGTCGTTAGCAGCAGACTTGGTTCGGCTTGACGAAGTTCCACTGGAAACGATAATCGATTCAGGCAAGGAATTGTTCGTAATAACGACGTACTTGCCTGCAGGAGGAGTTCGGAAGACCCCGTCTCTCAACTCAAACGCAGGACCGGGATGGCTGATGGTCGCTGGCGGGTGGGGCTCGACTGCGATGAGAGAGATAAGGGCTTCCTCGTAACTAGGGGCAAGAGTGCATCCCGATGTACAGCAGAATAACGGTTGTTGATTGCTCAGTTGTCCAAGACAACTTCTTTTGTCAGATGACTCCATAGATTCGCACACAGCAGTGGGTTCGGTCGTAGAGATTTCGCGGTTTACATGAATGCATACGGTGTCCAAAGGATACAGTTGATCCATAGAACTTGTAGTACACTTGCGTGCAGTTGTCGAAACGGTTAGAATTGAAGGCGGTTGTTCAGTTGATAGTCGACTGGAAACAGGGATTTTTTCAGGAAGCAAAATGTTGTGAATAGGAGCGTACTTGCCTGAAGGATGATTTTGGAGGACCCCCTCTCCGGTCTCAAACACAGGACCGGGACGGCTGCAGGTCGCTGGCAGGAGGGGCTCGACTGTGTTGAGGGGATTGGGGTCTTCCATGAAACTAGCGGCAAAAATGCGTCCCGGTGAAATGCTGAAGGAAGTTGCTAGGATCACTCGATTACCACCATTTCTGTTTCCGCCGGAATGCCTAGCGGATCGTTGGTCGCAGGTGGAGGTTTTGGTCGCCAAAAATTTTCTCTGGAGTTGTCGTCGCAAAATTCTCGGTAAAGAATTCCTTTAGGCCATGTCGAACTCAAAAGCGCTCTCGATTTCAATTCGGCATTTATTCCAATTTTGAATGAGACAAAAGATAGCGAACTTATGTCTCTCCCCTTAGGCACCAAACGAGCTACTTGAACGTCATTGGTTTCAAGACGCTTTTTTGTCAATTCGCCAATTTGATCAGCTGAAACGTCTGGTGCAATCCGCGACAAATAAAGCCAGAATTTAGGCTGGGGCTTAGGGACTGTCTTGATTTCTGATGAGGGCGAAAGAGTGCTGCCGGTTCCGAGCAAGAGATTAGGTTTCGTAACTGGGACAGAATCGTTAGTCATACTGAAAAGGCGCCGTTTTTTCGTAAACCGGGGTTCCAGTATAACTCTGTTCGTTGCCTTCGGGGTGAGCAAGTTAGAATTCATTAATTTGGTAAAATTCGTCTGGATTTCAGATTTCAGCTCCGTCAGTATCTCAGACTTAAGCTGCGCCAAAATATCCCCATGATAATTAGAAGCTTGTTCATGTCCAGCCTCCTGGGCAGCTTGAACGGTATTCCGGAAACGCATATCCTTCATCAACGAGGTGCACGATGGACAGAACCAAAAAACTTGATTGATATCCTTCACCATCTCAAGCGCGTCGGCAGAAAGACCGGTGCATTTAGGGTGAAATATCGCTTTACAAAATCCTCCACATTTGACGTGGGTTTCGTTTGCGTCACCGGCACAAGAGTGGCAAATCAGAGACATTTTCAACATTCACAATTTGAATTTCTAAAATTTGCCTTTCGCGAAACAAGACAACTTGACGTCGAAAAACCGGGAGCTCGCGTCAGTACTATCGCGATGTTTTTGATCAGACCACAACGTATCGAAAAACTATAGTGCTTGAAGGTACACCACACGCAATTCAATATCGGTGAAGAGCAGTAATTTTCTCGATCTTCCTAGCAATTATGCTGATAACTCCACTTCGCGAGTATGAATTAACACTTTAAATGTACGATCACACAAAACACCACTTTAAAAAATCGTTCGAATACGGATAGTAGCTCGAATTAATTACGCTGCGAAACAAAACAAACTGCACACTCTCCACTGCACACTGTCATTTTGATAAAGTATTGAAGTGAATAATCTTCAGCGGGATATAAAGTGAACCCTTCCAGAGACGATGTTCTATGACTCGATATCGAGTCATGGAAGCAAGTTATGCCATATTATAAAATGTGTTATGGATTTCTGCGATGGTCCCTTGAAAAACCCTAGCAGCACATGTTTCACATAGATTACTGCAATTCATCTGTGGCCAGATTTGGTCACAAACAAGTTGCTGCACCATTTTTGGCTGACTTTTGTTGCTCGGGAAGCTTTTCAAGGATTATATATCCCACTTCTCGATATTTCCCTGAGCCGATGGTCCCTTTATTATCGACTCATGGAGGATTGACTGTATCAACAATTATATGGAGTACCGTTTCGTGATGCACGTGTTTGCCTGTTATTAGGCAAAATGTGTTATTTTGCCTTCTATAACTGCTCGCATTTGCCCGGTATAAGGCCAAATGTGTTATTTTGCCTTCTTTGAATACTCGAATTTGCTCGTGTATTGGCAGCAAAACGATTCACTGCAAAATAATTATTTGCTCGTGTATTGGCAGCAAAACGATTCACTGCAAAATAATTTTAACTGCGGAATGATACAAAACGCAGAATGGAATATTGCGCAATGGTAATGCTCGCAATATGGTACATCAATAAATGGATTACCGCGGAATGTTGTACCGCAAATTGTTGTATAATCTTTAGAGCTTTAAAGTCTACTTAGCATCATCGGAGTAATTCACCTCCGATGATGGTAAGTAGATCCCTGGGCAAATAATTTGGAACAGTATGTAAATTATGCCAAATGGATATTATGCCAAACGGCCCTCAATTTGACACCGCATACAAATTATGCCAAATGGTCGTTATGCCAAACGGCCCTTATGCCAAATGGCCTTCAATTTGATACCGCATACATATTATGCCAAATGGCCATTATGCCAAACGGCCCTTATGCCAAACGGCGTTATGCCAAACGGCATTATGCCATATGGCATTATGCCAAACGGGGTACCGCCTGCTGAACCGTCGTGCAACTCTCTTTTCCGGCTGATAAATCCGCGCAATGCGCAGGCGTATTTCGCCGATGAAGGATCATGGCGTCCCATAATGTGCCCATCCATGGTTCAAATGGTCAGATCCGATCTTCGCCCTCACAGATCTTGGTACAGGGTTGTTACGACTACGCGGATTTCGCGATTTTCGCGGATTTGCATAACGATTTTAGGGTTTCGCGCGGATTTGGCGCGGATTTAGTTTTAGGTGAAAATGTAATAAATAAAATACTAGATCTAGAACAACAATTTAAAAATTATTGTTAAGTCTATCTAGATGATTTTTATTAGCAAATGTTGTTGAGAACAAAATCACGTTTGAATGCTGTTAACCTTATGTTTAGGAATTCTCGCTTAACTTTTCAAAAGGACTCAAGTAACATTTTTTTCATGAATTAATTTGAGTACTGCAATCAAAAGCTTTCATGTTGATTGCGCTATTCAAATTAATTCATGAAAAAAATGTTACTTAGGTCCTTTTGAAAAATTTAGCGAGAATTATCCAAGCCCTTAACGAATAAGGGGTTATACAACAATTGAAAAGACAAAAATGTTCAAAAATTAGAAAATGATTCTCAAAAGTTATTTTTGAAGGATTTCTTGCGATATTTTCGGATATTTTTAGAGGATTACCAACAGAACCTAAGAGGATCCTTGCATAAATTCCGTGTAAATAAATTTCCACATCCTAAAGAGGATTTCTGCAGCATTTAAAATTCGAAAAATTATAATGAAATTTTTGAAAGAATTTCCTCGGAATTTCTAGGAGCGGTGACCGCAGGAATGACTCAAAAAAATCCCCAAGAATGCCGCCTTGAATATACTAAAAAATCAGGAGGGCTATAAAGAATAGGAATTTCTGTAAAAAGTACTCAAAAATAACACCGGGAGTTTTTCCGCAGGAAGTTACCAATCATTTTCTACAACAATTTTTGAAGCGATTACCGCAGGAGTTCATGAAGGGACTTCTGCAAGTAGGCTCTGAAGATTTCCCGCAGGTTATTTTTGAAGAATTTACTTGAACTTACGATGAAATTCCCAAATGAATTTCCGCATAATTTCCCAGGAGAACTTTTGTAAGAATATCCGGATGAATGTCCACAGAAGTTCTTGGAAGAATTTCCGTAGACAATTTTGGAGCATCTTCTGCAGCAGATCCAAGAGCAGTTGGATTTCTGCCAACATTTGTCGGAAAATTTCCGCTAGAATTCCCAGAGGATTAATCACCGGAATTTTTGGGTTGAACCTAGGGGTTGAACCTGCGCACAAATGATGAATTTGTGCAGGAATTCTCGGAAGATTTTTCGCAGATATTCTTGAAGATTTTAGGAAATTTCGGTAAAAATGATCAAATAATTGTTTTACAGAAGATTTGTTTTCTAATTTCTGCATTATCTAATTCCTCAATATCTACGCGAGTTTGTCTTGTGATCAATCATTACAACAAAGTTGCATACTAAGTTGCATACATACAAAAAATCGACTGACAATAACAGAACAAAACATGCTAAAATCATCACCTCATCTAAAAAGCTATGCTTATTGAAATAGTGTGGGCTGTTTAGTTTATACTTACTTAGCTTCAGTACTTCTAGTGGTGAATAGGGCTATCTAGAAGGGTTGTAATACTGACTGCAGTTTTCTTAGTCCTGTTTTCAATTTGGAACAAACATATGTAAAGTTTTACAATGATATGGAAATGCTAATATCATCTTCCAAACTTGAACGTACATGTTCATGATAGCATTAGAGGCGAAAGTATAGAATTGATAGTTCCGTTAGGATACGGCAGGCATGAAGAATGTTTTTATAGAAGTCGATTTTAAAGCGAGCGGAGGGCAATATTTGTGATGGCACATATCGCACGACCTTCCTTCTGCCAAGCTCCCGTATGAAGGGGGAGGGAAGAATATCAGTGTGGAAGCTGATATATCTCCACTGGCCATAAAGAAATAAAGTCGATTTTAACTGCTTAATGGTTACTTGGGGAGGGTAAAAATGATATAAAACGAACAAAGGCATAGACAGTACCTTGTGCAACTAGCATTCTGAATAATTGAGCAAATAAGTTGAATATTCTTATGTTTGAAGCATGGAATCGAGTGTAAAATTGTTTTAATTGATAATTCGTTTAATTTTTCACCATTTTCTCATGATTGTATAATGTTGCATTATTGAGTGGTATTGGCGTTTTGCATCATATTCTCCTGTAAAAACGTAAACATTCAAAATTCATGCACATACTATTGCAAAATAAATCAGTATTGGGGTAATTTGACACTGGGGGATAAATTTATCCCCCAAAAAAGAACGAACAGGCAAACCTGTCAAAATCCATAGTAAAAAAATTGGATGTCGCTCCTCCTAGACTAGAACGCGAATTCCAATGAGTGGAGGAATTGTGGGTAAAAGCGACAATCACATTTACAATCAGTTCAATCAAAGTTAATTGCCTATATTCCGGGGATTAAACCACTCGACTTGGACATTAATTTACAATGTTGTGAAATCTCAAATGTGAAGATTTTTTTTTTATTTCTCAATTCCTGTTTATTTGCAATTTTCAATAAAAAAAATACATTACTGTGAGACTAAGGGTCGTGGGTTCGAGTCCCATTGAAGGGAAAGTGGTTACCTCCAATACATTTTTCAAATCAATATCTTCCACATAATGTACATATTCACATATGAGTTTTCACAACAATTACAATATTAATTCAAGTATTGGAGAAGCGAGGTAATAAGAGCCGGAGAATATAATTGAGTCAGAGATTGATTATGCTATGTATAATCATCATTGGGTGAGTCAGGTCTAGTGAGTTATCAAGAATAATCTGCAGGTCGAAGAAAGAAGCGCTAAAAAAACGTATTTTTTAGGTGAACCATTCTCGCTTAACTATTCAAAAGGAACTAAGTAACATTTTTTTCATGAATTAATTTGAATGTTGCAATCAAAAGCTTTCATACTGGTCTATTGATTGCAACATTCAAATTAATTCATGAAAAAAATGTTACTTAGGTCCTTTTGAAAAGTTAAGCGAGCATTTTCACCTCTTTTAACATGAAGCTTGTCACCTACGTAACTGGTCATTTTCATTTCTTGTCATTACTGCACCATACGCATTTAATTTTAAATCACTGTTTTAAACAACTTAAAAAAATAATACAAATTGAAATGTAGATCAATATTTACATACCATTGAAGAATCTCAAGAAAATATGATACGCTGATGATTATAAATATATAACATTCGTTTATGAGTGACCCCTAAACATGAATTTCAAGCATGAATATTTATAATACTGTTATTAAACATTTTCAATCAGGTATGTTGTAACTTCATTTAAATTGTTTTGTTGTTCGATTCCATCCCGACTTGGTGTGTTGGTTCACTCACAGGGTGTCGATCTTACCCGCACCCCAGCCGATTCGGCTTGAAAATGGACTTCTAATTGCTTCATAGATTGAGGAGCTGTAAAGTAGCTTAAGATGACGGTTTTACCCACTTTTCCCCTACGAGATTCTCGATAAATGTGACTTAACTAAAACCCTTTTTTGACTGGTTTAAATATACAACGGGGCAAGATGAACAAAAAAGGGGAAAAAGGACACCCCTCTGAAAATCTGTTTTTTCAACTGAAATTTATTTATTCATTAATTTGAAAGAAACAAAAGGGTGCCCATATGGCTCCTCCTATATTTATTTAATTGCCATTGTTTAATTTTAGAATTGCTCGAAAAATATTTATTTTCTAATTTTTTTTTTCTAGATTGTGGGCGATATTGGAGCTGCGGTTTACAAATTCCCCATGTAGGTACTTGGCATAAGCTTTAGGTAAGTGCGGTGCGTTAAGCTACCGGCTAAAATTATGACGCACTGTTGATCATTATTAATAATACTTATATTGACCACAAGTAAATTATTCTGTAATCAAATTAGGGAAGTGATACAAATAGAAGATCATATTTTGCGCTGGACAACTTTGGAGATAAAATACTAAAATCAATCCGCTTAGTAACTGTTCAGACGGAACGAACATGTGCTTCATCACATCCTATCTAGTCATTTATTTATGTCAGAATATTGTGTTTTTTTTGTCTTGCAAGAGACCATCGGCAGCAATTATTTTACAATGTTTGCTATCGCAAAAGAGAGAACAACTGTGCCGATAAACGGACTGTGATTGTGGTACATTTGAGCAGTATTTTTTTCTGGTAGGCATCCAAATGGCGAGTGTATAGTTGTATGTCGCTGGTCGGAATTGATTCACAAAGTGGATCCGCGCTGTAAGAACTGAACATAACTATTTCATGATAAGTAATAAAAGCATCTAGAATAGTTATATGATCAACTATCGCTTCATCTAGGGCAGTTGCAATGACACTTAATACTACGAAAAAGAACTGCAAATGCTACTCAAATTGTACTTAAGATCGGCAATAATATTGTAAAAAGGGAATTATTCTCTCAAACTTATAGTTTTAAATTCGGATATTCGTATACTTATTGTAGTTGATTAGCTGATATATGTATCTTTCTATCTATACAGAAACTGCTTTATGATTGAGATATAAACGAACAAAACCAATCGCTAATAAAAGAAACCACCACCTATTAGGAGAGATATTTTTTGCTACTACCCACTACTGCTACTACTAATAACAATGTTTGCATTTTGAGCGAAAATTTTTTGAGATGTGTTGAGAATGGTAGATTTTATTCGTGTGTTGGATGTAATGTGGATGGCCATATTTGATTGGCATGGGAGTTTATTCATCTATTGACGTATAACTTTGACTTTATTATGGAATACGATAATTGTCGGCCGTAACTGCATTACGTAAATTGGATTAGATTATTACGTTCAAAGTGTACCCTTTATTTTTTTTTTAAGAATAAGGTTATTCGAGTTGATTATTGAAAAGGAATGCTGTAGTTTTCTTATGTTTGGAATCGTGTTGCAACTTGTGTATAAAAAGTGTTGCTGGATAATTCCCAAAAGAATCCAAATGCTTCCAATAAGGCCCAACAGCTTAACTAGAAATGTATCATCTCAATGACCTTTGATTTAAAACTAAATTTAGATTAGAAAACTATAAGGCTACCCGCGGAACATTAAATTTGACCTGAAAAAGTGAGGAAATGTGATATACCACGTGGTCAGTTTTGGGGGTATGGCAAATGCCCACGGCTCATACAAATTTCTGAAAATTTATTTGAGCATTTGTCCACGCTGGGGGAGGGGGGTATCTGAAACTGACCAAAACCTTATGTACCAAAACCAACCTTTTTTGTACATTTTGCCCCCCCCCCCCCTTCCGCATAAATCCGGCCCTGGGTATAATACATCATGGGTCCGAGCCTTCTATAAAAAGTTTGATTTTGGAATAGCCTTTCTGTACAACTTTGTTGTATGAGTAAGACAAACACATTCTTCAGATTTTTATCATACAGGGAGTTCATGCCGTATGAAGTCCGTATGAAGTAAATGAATCGCCATTTCTTCAATTACTGAATCTGGGATTCAAAGTTATTATGTCATCTTTTTGCATCTTATGCATCATAAAATAAGTAACATTAAAAAGTCTAACATTTGAACGTATTAATATTAACCCAAATGGTTCTGTCTCATTTCCTACATCAATTATTAAATCAAATCAAATTTAACCATTCAAAACGCGCGCAGTCTTGCAACGCTCGTGCATGCTCGGTCGTGTTGTACATCGCGAGCGATGTTCTGTCGTTGGTGTTGTACAAAATGCAACAGCGTGCGTGCTCGAGTATTAAACTTAACTATTTTAGGATTGTTTTACGCATTTTTCACATGAGTGAGTGTGTAAACAAATCCAAACAAATTTTGGGAAAAAATTGTTCCATAGTTTTTGGGTAGAACGGCTACTTTTTAACTTAATTTTAAATTTTGAACTATGAACATTCTTTAATGCGAATTGCGTCTCCATTGTATAATATCGGGAGTATAACTATTTACATTTAGTTGTGTTTCAACACGGGGAATGGCCTCTGTACTAAAATAGTTTTCAATTCAAAATTTAAAAATCCGTACATTTTGCCAAAAAATGCAAATCCTAACTTTATGTTATAATGTTCAGAAAAATCACCATAAGGACACTGTTTAAAATGTATTTATTTATTAGTGAGAATCTCATTTGTCTTGAATTAGTGTAATCAAATTACCTACACTGTAATTGTTTATGTTGAAATTTATGTTTAGCTGTTCAGGTAACTTACGTTTGTGCGCACTTTGCGATTCTCCTAGAGAAGTTTTCGAACCGAACGCTTATCAGTTAGGATTAAACAAAAATTAACGACAGCACATTCCCTCCAAATATACACAGTTTTTTTTTCTTCTAAATATGCTGTAGTTTTTTTCACTATATTTACTAATAATTCTAAATTTATTTACGTATATACACAAATCATTATAGCAAAGAAAACTTAAGAGCGTATATAACTTTTACACCCAAACTCTATAAATTCAACATTTCCAAACAGCCCAAACTATACAGCAGCAGCTAACAAGTGTTAAATAAATGAAATGGCCACATAACTATGAAACACTATCCAATAGAAACAGCTGTTTAAATTTGTTCGTTCATAGAACTCTAGTCATTTGTACAAATATAACAACAACAAATATATGTAAAATCTACTACAAAGACACAGCAAAGCTCGGTTCAGCATTAAATTAGCCGATGAAAAGTGTTGAATTTATGAGTAATCACAATTACTACTAACTTAAGTCGTCGAATATTGTTTTTTTTTTCTTGTCTTGCAAGTGCAAACTCTACATATTGTCATTTTCGTCCGATAATCGTTTAATTTAAGGTTCTCATAGGTAACAGATTAAGGAAAAATGTGATTTACGTCCGTAGGAACAAATTCGTCGTTCGTTTATTTTGTGATACGTTTGAATTTACTTTTCCGTTCTTATTAAAAGAGACCGTTCACTGTGTAGTTTGTCTGATTATGATTGATGCTTGAGATGGCACAGATAAACAGTGTGGAGTATGTCGAAACGGTGTAACCATGGCGTAGCAGCCGGAGGTTCAATATGGTCTAATAAATAAGAATTTAAGATACTTCAATCATTGTGCTTCTCGTGGAAGAAAGTATAGAGAAAGTCCATTCTATAATAAAGCTAGACATGTAAACAATTGTTCCGGTATGAAAAGCCTATATTTTTGACGTAGAACTTACGTCTTTCTTTACTATACTGGGTGTCATTTAGAATTTTGGAAATCGAGAGCGTTACGCTGGAAGGGAAGATTTTGAACGCTACTAGCGCCTTTATCTTTCGATGGATTTTTAAAATTTATATATCAATCGACTCGGACACTCTCCACCATTTTGCCTATTCCATTGAAACTTAAGATTATTAACAATAAGCTATTGAAAATATCAGTTCTTGTCAAAGCCAGTACAAATTTCATATGTAACCAATCCCGTGCATTCCTAACACGGACATCAGAATGCGGTATATCACGGGCCTTCGGGTCTACCGGAAGATTTTCTTTGTGTATAAAAGAAGCAGTGCCTGTCGTGTGCGAGTCATTTCAATTTGTGACAGCAGCGCGTACTGACGTGCTTTTTGCTCGCGCATTTTTCGTTTCGTTCGTTCGCTGTGTTTACCTACACAGCGACAGCATGCAGTCACCAGCGGTAGAACTGCCGGTGGGTCGGCGAATATGCATGAAAGAAGTGGGCGCATTTTTTTGTCATTCTGTGTTTGATGATGCTCGGATGCAGTGGTGTCGGTTGCGATGGTTGCAATCGCCCATCGCATCGCTCGGAGTTCACGGCTAGAGGAGGCCAATGATGGCTTAGGCAGCGAGGGCTGCGGTGGTGGATGAAGAAGAATAAAATTAGAGTGATTTGGTCTGCTCATCCAGGTGATTGGTTTCATAATCCACATGATCCCGGGATGGGTACGAGTCATGTCATATGACTGACCATATGTTAAGTTGTGCTTGGTACTAAACGACACATACATTAAAACATGGTTATACTATAACAGTTCTGATTCCCCAGCAAAAAAAATCAACAACACTGAGGAAAATAAAAATTTGATCAAAATTTACTTTCATTTATTTGCAGAAGGCATTAGCAATTAAAGATGTACAATCAGCAATAGTGTTAATATCCATTTAAGATTAGACAATTTTGCTGTATTACATGTGAATGTTTTAAAAAAAATCCGCAAAAAATAATTTCCAGAAGAATATTTAAATAAAATTTATTCTTATTCTTTGTTTTTAATTTTCTAAGAAATTATATTATTAAACTTGACGTAGACTCGTAGTTTGGAATCAAAACAAAAAATAATTTTTCGTTTACGTTTTAGCAGTACCTCCTCTATTTTAGTAGGGTTACTGCTCCTTGACTTGTTTCGTATTGTTGTGATTTTTTTTCAGCAGTAAGCACGCATGTTAGCAAAAAGAAGCAACGAAATTGATGCTGTATTTCGGGACAGTTCCCCAAAAAATAGAACATTTTGCCCAAGTCTGAAAATTTTATAAATAGAATTTTTAAACTTCATTTACTATCATCAATAAGAAATCTATAAATGCCCTACTACTTTGCTTGAGTAAAGCAATTCTAATTATGTATTTAATTATTAGTTTTATTTCCAGAAGTTTTGAATAAACAAATTTCTAATAATTCTACACAGCATGGAAGTTGTCGTTTCCAATATCAATGCCTATAATCAATATCCATAGATCCAAAAGATAAATGTACATACGTTACGTTTATATAAGTTCTACGTCTACTCGCGGTTATGTTGAAAACATTACCCATTGCTTTTTTTGTGGTGGTAATTCATGAACTACAGTTTATTTTGTCTATTTGTGTTAATTTATGTAGTAATTAAAATGTTGCTGCAAATTCAAAAATCTAGCAGTGATTAATCTTATGCAACGTACACACCAGTCAAGCAGTTCGACGAACATTGACTCCACCCCCAAGAAAACGCTTCGGTTGCTGCTTTGTTTGAACGTGTGTGAAGTTGTTCGAACAACAATTTGATAGTTGGCGGCTCGGTTGGAAAAAATTAAAACGGTTTGATTTTGGTTTGAGTTGTCGGGGGTGGAGTCAAGGTTCGCCGAACATGTTTGAGCATTTGTAGTGAAGTTGCGCAAACCCCCATATATTTTTTGATGGTTGGTGCTCAAGTTGGCGCTTCGGTCGTTCGTGTGTGATATTGTTGGTCGAATAAATTGATTGCTCGTGTCGCTGTTGATAAAACTTTATGGATGTTTGAATAAACGAGAGGTGGAGTCAATGTTGGTCAAACTGCTTGACCGTGTGTACGTTCCATTATGCAGCGTACACACCAGTCAAGCAGTTTGACGAACATTGACTCCACCCCCAAGAAAACGCTTCGGTTGCTGCTTTGTTTGAACGTGTGTGAAGTTGTTCGAACAACCATTTGACAGTTGGCGGCTCGGTTGCGACTCGGGCGGAGTCAAGGTTCGCCGAACATGTTTGAGCATTCGTAGTGAAGTTGCACAAACCCTCATATATTTTTTTTATGGTTGGTGCTCAAGTTGGCGCTTCGGTCGTTCGTGTGTGATATTGTTGGTCGAATAAATTGATTGTTCGTGTCGCTATTGGTAAAACTTGATGGATGTTTGAATAAACGAAAGGTGGAGTCAATGTTGGTCAAATTGCTTGACCGTGTGTACGTTCCATTATACAATAATAAAAAATAATATTATCAGTTGAGTCCAACTGTATTGGAACGTACACACGGTCAAGCAGTTTGACCAACTTCGACCCACCTCTCTTTTATTTAAACATCCATCAAGTTTTACCAACAGCGCAGCGGCACGAGCAATCAATTTATTCGACCAACAATATCACACACGAACGACCGAAGCGCCAACTTGAGCACCATAACCATCAAAACATATATGCGGGTTTGTGCAACTTCACTATTGTCTATCCGGAAGAAAGCTAGAATGCTTTTTATGCCGAAGTTGGATTTTTCTTCAGATAGGGGACCAGGGGGCATTATGAACACCCGGGGCAGATTGGACACCCCCAATATTTTTGTTAATTCAATCATTTTTCTACTTTCAATGCAGCGAACTCTATAATCCTTTCATAAACAACTAATTTATAGCGTAGAAGCCATTGTTTTTCTTCTTAGCGCATAAATTTGACAAAAAAGTTAGAATGTCTTCCAAATGGTTAAAAATTATAAGTTTCACCTCCCATAAAATAAGCTTTACTTTACCACAGAAGATGATTTCTTAATTATTGGTCATCCCATAGCAAAATTCTGTTATTTACAGTGCTCTGGCATGCATTTGTGACAAGTTTCCTTGATTTTTACAAAATTTTCAACAGTTTTAAAATTTGTTTACCTGTTGGGGCAAACTGAACACTCTATATGGGGGTAGAACTGACACCTTAAAAATTGAAAACATAACCTCAAACTCATCGGACTTGGCTTTCATATCGTGTTATTTTCGTGTTATTATGGTGCGGAACTATGAATCGCTATAAACCTTCCAGTACATGACATATATACCAAAGAAGCATATCTTCTTCTTCTTATTGGCATTACATCCCCACACTGGGACAGAGCCGCCTCGCAGCTTAGTGTTCATTAATCACTTCCACAGTTATCAACTGCGAGGTTTCTAAGCCAGGTTACCATTTTTGCATTCGTATATCATGAAGCTAGCACGATGATACTTTTATTCCCAGGGAAGTCGAAACAATTTCCAATCCGAAAATCGCCTAGACCGGCACCGGGAATCGAACCCAGCCACCCTCAGCATGGTCTTGCTTTGTAGCCGCGCGTCTTACCGCACGGCTAAGGAGGGCCCAATAGAAGCATATATATACCATAAAAGTCGCTGAAAGTGCGACAAAAAAGGAAGTGTTTTGTATAGATTTGGCAATCTCGTTGGCAAGTTGATCGGTACAACCCATTGGAAGGATTGGCGATGCCAGTAGAGTGAATAAGAGTATGCATAGATTATGCAATGCTTAGAGTAGAGACGATTGATAAGGGTCTTGCAATAAGTGTGAGGATCCATATAAAAACAATCATATGCTTCATACAAAAAGTTCGACATACATGTATGAGGCCGGCTGAAAGTGGCATATTTTTGCGTTACGTAATCAATCTTCTTCTATTCGTCATGGAATTAATATAGAAAACGACCATATATGACCTCGCTTAAGAAGAGGGAAATAGATTTTCGGATGTTGATGATCCAAACACAATTTTAGGTGTCTCATACAAAATCATGACAGGAAGATGAACAATTGGGTAATATTTATGTTGGATGATCCATAAAATAGGTTACAATGGCATATAATCACAAGTAAGATAATTTTCTTCATATTTTATAAGGGTGTCCATACTGCCCCATGGGGGTGTCCAATCTACCCCGCTACCTTCCCGAGAGTAGTGAAAAATTAACTATTACAAAATCGTCCTATTTGATTGAAATTGCCTTATTTTCAATACGATTCAAAACAGAACTGGAAGTTAACGAGTAATAGTATCATGTAATTGCTAGAAATCCGAATTATATTCAATTTAAATCATCTAAAATTGATTAAAACCTTAGGGTGTCCATATTGCCCCTTGTCCCTCTATAGGTAACTTACCCATCTTCGGAAGTAGTGCGCTGGATTCTCCTAAAGATGCGTTAAATAACGCATCAATTAGTTTGACAGATAAAAATTCGGAAGAAAGTTCGGTTCGGAAGTCCCGACTTCCGAATTCTAAGTTGGTGATACGCCGACAATACAAATGCTCAAACATCTTTGGCGAACCTTGACTCCGCCCCCGACAACTCAAATCAAACCGTTTTAATTTTTTCCAACCGAGCTGCCAACTGTCAAATGGTTGTTCGAACAACTACACACACGTTCAAACAAAGCAGCAACCAAAGCGTTTTCTTGGGGTGGAGTCAATGTTTGTCAAATTGCTTGACTGGTGTGTACGCTGCATAAAGACAAGCTCGGTTTCCATACAAAATGGTCATGTTGGAAGGTCAATATCTCGATTCTCAGCGATTTGATTGGGCTGATTTTTTGCCAGCAGGCCTAAAATGACTTGAATTTTCATGCGATGGAAGTTTTACTTGCATACCTATATTCTGCTTATACACGTTTCTGTTGGAAGTAATTATAAAGACAGGTCTGTTGTATTGAGCCCCATAGGATAATGTGGTGCCTTTGTTATTATTTCCCGATTCGGAGATCAATATCAGTAGAGATATATACAATTCACTCAAAGATAGGCTGACCATACGTACCGTATTAAAAGGGACAGTCCCGTTTTTAGACCTAGTTGTGCCGTCGTAATCCAAAAAATCATCAATTGGCCCCGTTTTTTCATTTATCCTTCCAAAGAGTGCCAAAATATTATTCAAACAAATTCAATATATTGGGCAGGAATCTGAAATCAAATACAATGAAAATGTTTTCTTTGTGTCTTTATTAGAGAGATTTGCAGTCCTCGGCTAGGTAACAAAGATAGCGAACAAAACCCATTAAAAATGTGAGCTATTATGTTATTAGTGTTGCCGCGCGCCATAGATAGTTGGGTAAAACCTCCGCATATCGTTTCTATCCATGTTCTCTTGCGCTTCAGCTATCACACTCTCTTCTTGTTGCCTTTTTCTTCTGTGGTGGATCCGTTTCTCTTCTGCCCTTGCTACACTGTACCGCTCTCTGCCACATTTTTCTCGTCCGTCACTCGTTGGCACTCCTCATCAAACCAACCATTTCGTTGGCGTCGTGTGCAGTGCCTAACACTTTCTGTGTTGTTGTACACACTACGAAAAAGTTGTGTAATATTATGTCATTTAAGACCGACATATAAAAGCGAACCAATAGACGCATTATTGCGTTCAAATTTATTTTTACAAGGCCTCCAAAATGTGGATTCCGAATTTTACACGACTAAAAATTAAGCGTATGTAGCAAAAATGATAACAAGGCCCAGTATGGAAATCTAACATCAGATCTGCAGAGTGCAAGCCCCTTTCGATACCACTATGTCATTTCTGCTACTTGACACAAAGGAGATCGAAGCTGAACACGTTCTACGATTTGTTGAATATGGTGATGCATCAGCTTATCCCCTGCTCGCTGCTTGCTTCTGTGGTAAGAGAAGGAAAAAGGGAACTGCAGTTGGTGTAGGGCGCCTTGCATTCACATGTCGCTCTGTTTGTTTGCTTCGGAACGCTTTGCGTTTCAGTCGTCCTTATTGTAAATTTAAGTTGTTTGGCAATGAGAAGCATCTAATGGCTCTAGAATTCCGTATTTGATGACAGAATAGAACTGTAAATAATTTATTTTAGGTGTCACAGCGAATATGACGCAATATTATGTTCTTTTCGGATATGTGTCTCGGTTGGCTACGTCAGCTTAAGGGATTGCGTCACTTATAAAATCAAGAATTTTTTGGTGTGTAGCCACAGCTTCGTGAATATTTTCCCACAATTTGTTGACTTCGCCAGATCCGTTGGCATCTCCTATCCGCTCGTCCAGCTGTTGGTGGTACTGTTCATCAACTCCTTCAACTGACAAGCGTTGGATATTGAAACGCATCGTTCTGTTGTTTCGTGAATTCGTGACGCTGGAAAGTCGCGCCTGAATTTTCGCAACTACAATATAGTGATCCGAGTCGATGTTCGGACCTCTGAAGGACCTTTCATCTATAACATCGGAGAAATATCGTCCGTCGACCAGCACGTGGTCTTTTTTTTTATTTTTTATTTTTTTTACAATGGAGAATGCATTTACACACTAACCCAGTACACGTACATTGTAGTTGCCAAACTACCACACGGAAGTGTACTGGAGTGTCGGACTCGACCATACCGGTAATACCGACTAAACTCCCTTGGGCTCCACCATCGTTTCCCCCAGGAACTACCTCCCAGTACTACTTCTGGGGGATGACAGTACTAAACGTACTCGCTCATTCTCGCTCACACAGGCACCCGTCCCATGCGAGACTGACTTGGGTGCTCGCTCTATCGCACCCTCAAACACACCCTACATACTCTGTTGCACCTCTGTCATGCCGTGTGGGTCTAACTTGTGTGCCCACCCTTCTCATGCCATGTGGGTCTAACTTGTATGCCCACCCAAACCCTTGATTCATGCTCATACACTCCATGCTTGCACACACGCTAACGCTCCTATGGGTCTGACTTGTGTGCCCACCCTTCTCATGCCGTGCGGGTCTAACTTTTGTGCCCACCCTTCTCATGCCATGTGGGACTAACTTGTATGCCCACCTTTATCGTACCATGTGAGACTGCTCTTTCATTCATTCAGTGCAGTCCATACATACACCTATTCATTCACACTTCTGCCATGCTTCGAGGTGACGATCTCGGTTGCCACCCGCTGCGCCATTACCTCTGCATGGGCAGACCATTCACACACTTCTTCGCGTTCGGCACTTTCGCTCTAACTAACCAATCACAAGTTAGTCATGCTTGTCGATTGTTGCTCGGCGCGCCAGATTCTCTGCAAGCTGCAGGCAATCTGAGTGGTTGCAGTCGAGACTGCGTTCCACTTCTCCACCGCTTGACACATCCGCTGGATAAGATTATCCGGAGTTGTGTCCCGGCCGCAAACGTCTAGCATTGCTCTTCTTTCGACGTCGAAACGAGGACATACGAACAGTATGTGCTCTGCAGTTTCGTCAACACCTGGGCAGTCAGGGCAGACGGGGACCTCCGCGTGCCCAAACCTGTGGTGGTACTGTCGGAAACATCCATGGCCTGACAGAAATTGTGTCAGATGGAAGTGAACCTCCCCATGGGGTCTCCCCACCCAGCTTGATATGTTAGGAATCAGCTGGTGGGTCCACCTACCTTTCGAGGAGTTATCCCACTCGCGTTGCCATCTGGCAACCGAAGTCACCCTGGTACGCTCGCGGGCTCCTCTGGTGCCACGTAGGTCAAAACACTCCTCGTCTTCCCGGATGACCAGCCCGACTGGCATCATACTCGCTATCACGCAGGATGCGTCGCGCGATACCGTGCGGCAGGCCGATATCACCCTGAGACACATCAAGCGGTAGGTGCTCTCCAGTTTCTGCAGGTAACTGGTTAGCCCCAGTGCTTTTGCCCAGGACGGGCCGCCGTACCTAAGAATAGATGCGGCAACGCCTGCCAGTAGCCTACGTCTACTGGCGCACACCTTGGAGCTGTTGGACATCATCCTCGATAATGCCGCCACAGCAGTCGAAGCCTTCTTGCACGCATATTCGACATGGCTACCGAAGGTAAGCTTGTCGTCTATGATGACCCCAAGAATCTTCAGACTCCGCTTTGAAGTGATCGCGACGTCTCCCACGTGTACAACTGCATGTTGTGCCGACTTACGGTTGCTGACGATAACCACCTCCGTCTTATGTTGAGCGAGCTCAAGGCCTCTCGCACTCATCCAGTCTGCCACAGTGCTGACTTTTCCATCTCTCTCTTCTGCCTTTTCCATCTCTCAGGGAAACAACACTCATCCAGGCATCTCTGCATAGCTAGCCTGAACATGTTCGGGTTCGCTATGATCGCTGCCTTGAGTGCACTGTTTGGAACTCCATCGGGGCCTGGAGCTTTGTTCATCGCAAGGGTGTTAGCCACTGCGAGTAACTCTTCGTTCGTCACCGGAGCCACCATTTCGGCCACACTCCCAGCGCCTTGCAGCGCAGGAGGAGGCCAGGGACTTGTGGTTAGGGACGGGAAGAGTACTTCGATAATCCTCGCCAACCGGTCCGGTGACCGTTCGGGGGGTGAAGAGCCCCCTTTGGTCTTGGCCATCACGACCCTATAGGCGTCACCCCACGGATTCGCATTGGCACCCTCGCACAGGTTGTCGAAGCACGCTCTCTTGCTGCTCTTGATGGCCTTGTTAAGGGCCAGTCTCGCAGCTTGAAATACTTCCCGGCGGACCGCTCTTTCCTCCTCGGTGCGGGCTCGTTGCGTCCAACGTCTAGCCTTGAGGCAGGCTGATCGTAGGGCTGCAATTTCGGCACTCCACCAGTATACCGGGCGTCTGCCATTTCTTGGCAGGGCTTTCCTCGGCATAGTAGCGTCGCACGCGCGTGATAGGCCAGCTATCAGCGCATCCCCGCTTAGACTGTCGGTGTTGGCCTCCAGTCCCAGGGCCGCGGTGAAAACTTCGCTGTCGAAGTGATTGGTCTTCCACCCACGGATCTGACAGGGATCACCCGCCCTCGGACGCTGCACACCATAGTTGATCTTGAAGCGTGGTCTATCTGTGAGCAAGTGTCTCCACTCGGATGTTGCCAGGTGTATTTGCGGATATTCTTACGTGCGAAGTAGGTATTGCTTATTGCCATCCCTCTAGCAGCAGCAAAGGTTACAAGTCGCAGAACATTATCTTTGGTAGCGGAATGAAGGCTTTCCGTACCAATGACAGGGCGAAAGAAACTTTCTCTTCCGATCTGCGCATTTGCATTCCCGAAGACAATCTTTACATCATGTGTTGGGCACTCTCCGTAGGCCTTATCAAGGCTCTCATAGAACTCATCTTTCACGTCATCAGGCTTGGGGCATAGATGCTGATCAGACTATAGTTGAAGAATTTGCCCTTCATTCTCAACACGCAAAAGCGGTCGCTTATCGGCTTCCACCAGATAACACGCTTTATTTGCTTACCTTTGCACGCTTATTTGCACTGCAACGCATTCTAGACGTCAAACGGTTGTCAATCGACGTAAGATGCATTAAAAGTGCATCTAAATGTGCAGTGCAAAGCAGCTGTCATTGGATTTGACACCAGTTTGAAGTTTAGCGGTCCGATAACTGCAAAACTGTTGCAACTAACGAATTGCAGTTAAAAAGCATTGCAGTTAAATGATTTGCAGTTATCGAACGTCTACTGTAGTACCCATTTTTACTTTTGTTCTTCTTTCTCAGCAATATTTTATATCTTATATTGCCTCAATGGAATTGTAAACTCATTTTTATATATAGAGATATGTTATTTTTGACAGATTAGTTTTCATTTTTCATTTAATTATTAAAACGCAATCTAATAAAGTAATAAAGTGAGCAAGTGAGCACATGTTTTTTTTTACAAATTCGGGGTAGTGACTATTCGGGGTAATGTGTTATTCGGGGCAATAGTCTTTCGGGGTACTGGCGTTCGGGTTAGTGACATTCGGGGCAGTGTCATAGAATCGGGGCCCCATATAATAAAGTGGCGCCTTTGTTTTTATTTCCAGATTCAATCGAAAATTCGGAAATCAAAATCAGTAGATATAATACAATTCGCTCAAAGATCAAAAGATAAAGTTGATAACATTTGCCTAGTAAAATTTTAGTCAAATCGAATCGAATTGAGATTTCGATCCTCAAACATGATGAAAATGTATTAAAATCATGCTTGGCGTGACGGTGATGACGTGGATCGGCAATCTGATCTTTCAGAACGAGAGTGGATTGAAAGATGTTGCGCTCTGCGTTTGAACATTCTTTGGACAGAACGCGGTGGGTTTGTATGATGCTGTAGCTACAGTCCGGAGAGCTTTTACGCACGTAAATGCGTGAACGCGCGTAAGGTATATGGAATGTGACGCGGACACATGAAACAACTTATAGAGGTTTCCTAAATCATGCCCTAAAATCTATATTCATCTAACTACCTGTTTAAAATCATAATCCAGAAATTAGTTTATTTAGCATATTCAGTATCGTATGTTCCAAATGATATTAAAATCTCATCACGCATCCAGCAACGTTCCTCGAGATTTCTTAGCCGGTGGAGGCTCGCTCTTCTCTTTGATTGCGACCTCGTTCGTTTTGCCGCCCTTTCGTTCCAACTGCTTCTCAATGATTCGGGCATTGTTCGCGTAACTGTCAGCGACCTCCCGGGCCTCGATTTCGTCTTCTTCCTCATCGATGGTGGACACCGTGACGGAGCTGAATTTTCCCATGTTCTTCGTGTGCTTGGTGACCATAACTTTCTTCGGTTCCAATGGTGAAGCTGATGCTACCGGTTTGAACAGTTCGGTGATGGATGTGTCGCTCTTGGATTTTACCAACGCTCGGCGGATTATGAATGTTACTTGGGTGTCGTTAGAATGTCGGTAATAGAGTGGAAGGGCGCATTTTTTGCATTTGAGCCGGTGCTGCTTCTCGATACCCGCTTCTCGACGAATGAATACCGTCTCGCTTGGTTCAGCTGTGATTTTGTTTGCGTGTTTCGCCGAATCAATGACTCGTGCTCCATCCAGTTGCCGAAGGGGAAGTTTCTCCACAATGCAATCTGAAGACGAAATTAATAAATTAAATTTTATTAAAAAAACAAAACAGATCAATCCACCTAGCGTTGGTGGTGCCTTTCTCGCGCATTAAAAAAAATAAGAAAAACACATAAGAGAGGTCGAAATAGCACTTTAGGGGGATAGATTTTACTTTTTCCATCAATTCATATGCATTTGCGTTCATTTGAATGCATTGCTGCAAACTTTGAAAAAAAAAATTTTTTTTTTACGTAGAATTACGTTCTTCGGTTTGGGACCGTCATGAAAAGAGGTCAGGAAGTACGAACCAATAACTCAGCCGTTTTACAACGGATTCTCGAGATTTTGGTATGAGTAGATCAGTAAAGTCTCTAAGATTCAGTATACAATTATTCAATAATATTCTGTAAACAATTGATTCAATGCATTTAACTATTGAAAAATTCAATTTCGCCAGCCAATGTTGAAATTGCACTTCAACAGTAAATTGCCTACATTTCAGCTATTAGCCATCCGCTATTACCATGAACATGCATAACATGTTGATGATCAAATTTAGCATTCACTATCGTACTATACGTAATTCTACGTTCAATTTGCATTCTTATCTTTGATACAATCCTTCACTTTTTCTACAACTCTGCCTAACAGTTGTTTAAATTCTGGTAATAAATTATTTAGTAACTTATTTTAAATGATAATAAAACTTCTATCATTTAGCTTAAGTTACTCCGTTGATCATTACTTCCAAAAGTGCTTTAATTGTGTGTTTATTTGTTTGTGTTTATCATCACATTTTTTGAATACGCGAGAAAGACACTATTATCATAAATAAGTGGAACAATCTGGATTTTCGGGCTACAATATTCGAAAACGCTTAGTTCCTCCACTATTGGGTTAATTATCCGATCACTAATGAAAGTATGGAATGGTCTGCAAAACTTACCTAAAATCAAGCTCATTTGACCACACAGGCAATAGTAAATGTTTAAGGGACCAGTGTCGTTATACTCTTCCTGATCTTTAGAATCGGAGCAGACAATACTTCGTGAAACCACTTTTGGCATCGTTAGCCACTAAGAATTTATATGAAGAAATAAATAGACAATAATAAATCCGGTACTATTATCTCTAGGAGATTGCAGCAAATGCGTTCAACTCTGTTTTACAGTTTGACGTTAAATGCTTTGTTTGGTTTCCATCCGTTTCAATATTGCAAAGTGTTTCATTGGGTTACAATACGTTAGAATAGTCAACCAAGCAAGGACAGAAATCATTTAATTTTGAACGCCACCTATTGGTGTTTACGGACTCATTTCAAGCTCTATCTGGTAAAAGGGCGAATGTCACAAAAGTGAATTCTCTTCATCGACTTCTTCTCTTTTGAGTAAAAGTGACATATGGCCCGTTTATGGCTTG
Source organism: Armigeres subalbatus (assembly GCF_024139115.2). NCBI lineage: Eukaryota > Metazoa > Arthropoda > Insecta > Diptera > Culicidae > Armigeres > Armigeres subalbatus. Next base: position 212,353,693 of record NC_085140.1, on the reverse strand, counting down.
TTTACATATTTGCTAGTTCTAGCGGACAATGCACTATCCGACAATACTAGCGCGATATTAGCACAATGTAAACGCTTGTTAGCCAAGACAATTCCTGTTTACATTATGCTAATATCGCGCTAGTATTGTCAGATAGTGCATTGTCCGCTAGAACTAGCGAATATGTAAACGGGCCATTACATATGATCTAGTTCTAGCGGACAATGCACTATCCGACAATACTAGCGTGATATTAGCACAATGTAAACAGGAATTGTCCTCGCTAATAAGCGTTTACATTATGCTAATTTCGTGCTAGTATTGTCGGATAGTGCATTGTCTGCTAGAACTAGCTCATATGTAAACGGGCCAATAAGCAGATGATTTCTTCGCATATTATCACCTTAGAATGCAAGTTCGCATTGTTTTCTATCTCTCTGAGGTAATAAACCGCAAAGAAATCCGCTGCTAGTCACTTTTATTTAAAAGAGGGGAAGTCGACGAAGAGAATTCTCTCTTGCGACATAAATTAAAATAAATAAATCAAATGAATGATCCGCTACCGTCGCCATCGTTGCGAATAAATTTTCTGCAGAAATTACCTCCCACGACCGCAACCATTATGGCCCGTTTACATATTCGCTGGTCCTAGCGGACAACGTACTATCCGATAATACTAGCGCGATATTAGCGCACTGTAAACAGGAATTGTCATCTGCTAATAGTTAATGGCTAATGTTTACATTATGCTAATTTCGCGCTAGTATTGTCGGATAGTGCATTGTCCGCTAGAACTAGTGAATATGTAAACGGCCCGTTTACATATGAGCTAGTTCTAGCGGACAATGCACTATCCGACAATACTAGCGCAATAATAAGCGTTTCATTTCATTTAGGGGAAATGTTCCGATCTCCATCTCACTGTACATATATCCATCTCATTGCTAAACAAAAAAATACGGCACCAAGTTCGTCGCTTCTTTTTGTCAACATGCGTGCTCACTGCTGAAAAAAAATACAAAAATAATAAACAAACCAAATTCCTTTCCATTGCTTTGTTTTTGATGGGATGGAAATAGGAGCTATGAGATGAAGTGGCGAACCGTTCCCCTATTTAGTCTGCATCTAAACAGATAACACTGAATCAACAATTTGATGCCACAATACACGGTTCGATGCCGCATCTCTCCATCCTCGAATACGCCCCACGCTCGCCAAGTCGTTCTGCACCTGGTCTGCCCATCTCGCTTGCTGCGCTCCACGTCGTCTCGTACCTGCCGGATCGGAAGCGAACACCATCTTTGCAGGGTTGCTGTCCGGCATTCTTGCAACATGCCCTGCCCATCGCACTCTTCCGGCTTTTGCTACCTTCTGGATACTGGGTTCGCCGTAGAGCTGGGCGAGCTCATGGTTCATTCTTCGCCGCCACACACCGTCTTCTTGCACACCGCCAAAGATGGTCCTAAGCACCCGTCTCTCGAATACTCCGAGTGCTTGTAAGTCCTCCTCGAGCATTGTCCATGTTTCATGTCCGTAGAGGACAACCGGTCTTATTGGCGTCTTGTACATGACACATTTGGTACGGTAGCGAATCTTTTTTGACCGCAGTTTTTTTCTGGAGCCCGTAGTAGGCCCGACTTCCACAGATGATGTGCCTTCGTATTTCACGACTGACATTGTTATCGGCCGTTAGCAAGGATCCGAGGTTGACGAATTCCTCGACCACCTCGAAGGTATCCCCGTCTATCGTAACACTGCTTCCCAGGCGGGCCCTGTCGCGTTCGGTTTCGCCCACAAGCATGTACTTTCTTTGACGCATTCACCACCAGTCCAACTTTTGTTACTTCACGTTTCAGGCGGGTGTACAGTTCTGCCACCTTTGCAAATGTTCGGCCGACAATGTCCATGTCATCCGCGAAGCAAATAAATTGACTGGATCTGTTGAATATCGTACGCCGGCTGTTACACCCGGCTCTCCGCATGACACCTTTTTGCACAATGTTGAACAACAGGCACGACAAGTCTATCACCTTGTCTTAGTCCCCGGCGCGATTCGAACGAACTGGAGTGTTCGCCCGAAATCTTCACACAGTTTTGCACACCATCCACCGTTGCTTTGATCAGTCTGGTAAGCTTCCCAGGGAAGCTGTTCTCGTCCATAATTTTCCATAGCTCTACGCGGTCTATACTGTCGGCATAGGCCTTGAAATCAACGAACAGATGGTGCGTTGGGACCTGGTATTCACGGCATTTTTGAAGGATTTGCCGTACAGTAAAGATCTGGTCCGTTGTCGAGCGGCCGTCAACGAAGCCGGCTTGATAACTTCCCACAAACTCGTTCACTAATGGTGACAGACGACGGAAGATGATCTGGGATATCACTTTGTAGGCGGCATTAAGGATGGTGATCGCTCGAAAGTTCTCACACTCCAGCTTGTCGCCTTTCTTGTAGATGGGGCATATAACCCCTTTCTTCCACTCCTCCGGTAGCTGTTCAGTTTCCCAGATTCTGACTATCAATTTGTGCAGGCAAGTGGCTAGCTTTTCCGGGCCCATCTTGATGAGCTCAGCTTCTATACCATCCTTACCAGCTGCTTTATTAGTCTTTAGCTGTTGGATGACATCCTTAACTTCCCTCAAGGTGGGGGCTGGTTGGATTCCATCGTCCGCTGAACTGACGTAGTCATCTCCTCCGCTGCCTTGACTTTCACTGCCTGTACTCTCAGCGCCATAGGGGAGGAGAAGACCACCAGCTGTCATCTAGAGAAAAAGTAGAATCATTGAAATTTCACACGGTGTGGTATAGGAAATGAAGTTTATTTTTGTTATAAAACAAAAATTAAGGACGTTTCTAAAAAAAATCTTGGTTTACCGGGTTAGAATTTTAAAATCACACAAAATAGACATGATATCTCAAAATTTATATTTTTTTGGAATAAGCAGTTAATGCTTAAGATTGTTGAATTTCTAACCCCACAAACTAAAAATTGTTTGACAAAAAAATTTCTATAACTTTCTAGAGACATTTTAATTCTCATTTTCTATATCATGCCATGTCAAGTTTCCAAGGTTCTACTTTTTCTCTAAACTTTTACAGGTGGCAGCACTGATGAAGGAACCTCCCCCATTCAAATGTTCCTCGTAGTGCTGCTTCCACCTTTCGATCACCACACGTTCGTCCGTCAAGATGCTCCCATCCTTATCCCGGCACATTTCGGCTCGCGGCAGGAAGCTTTTGCGGGATGCGTTGAGCTTCTGGTAGAACTTGCGTGTTTCTTGAGAACGGCACAGCCCAAGTAACAATTTCCATGCTTCTTGGATTTATCTAATTCTTATTGCGGACTTATGACAGCAATCACCATAGCTAATTGTTCAGTTTTATTGGCGCTCTTATTGCTATCAATAAACCTCGCATAAATCTGCTTAAAAAGCTTCAAACGTCAAATGCCTATTGACCATATGAATAGATCTATGGTTGTGATAAAGAGCATAATAAATCCAATTTTCAACGCTCGAATAAAGCTTCAATTTTTGGTCATAATGTGGTCAAATGAATTACCCCCATAAGAATGTTTGCATTCCGAAGAGTTTATGACGGTGTTTAATAAAAGCAAAATTTTTCTGATCAAACTCTATGATGGCCATATTGAAAATGGAAATGCATTTCGAAGTCAGTGAAAAATATCACTGAAATTTATGATTAAACCACAGAGAAACAGACGTCTCACTCAACATATGTTCCATCGTTCCATTTTTTAACGGTTTATTTAACTTTTTGTAGGTGGTCAATCGGCCACCGATGGCGCTTTCATCGATTTTGCTTGTGTTTGACGTTTGCACACTACCGCCATCTGGTTGCCGCTTGGCCACTCACCAGGAGTTTAGCATTGGGCGACAAAGTTTTCGTGACGATGATTTTGATTGCATTTTGTTCTAAATGAGACGTCTGTTTCTCTGTGATTAAACGTTATTTTCACCGCGTATCATGCTTTTTATGACAAATAATTTTATTTACCAATAATTTAGGCAAAAGTATTAATCAATCTTGGATAATGTGGTAATAAATATTTTCAATTTATTTCCCTGAAGTACGTTATATTGGCGGCGCGTGGTGTTCAACATTATTTTTTCACCAGCTTTGACCATGAAATCGGACGCGCACCTCATTTTCAATGGCAGTAAATCGAAAAACAAACCTGAAAGAAAATATTATTTTGTTATCATCATAATTTTCATCGACAGTCCATTTTGTTATTATTTATCTTCAAAGTTTTGTTTCCCTTTTTTCAAAGCAACATTCTGACAGCTGCCGCATTCCCTTTTTGCAAGTGCGTTGCGTTGCGTTGCGTTGCGTTGCGTTGTAACGGAGTATTTCGTAGATTGCATACTGATAGTTGTCATGTATATTCTTTACCTTTCTTACCCCAATTGCTTATGGATTTCCATTTGGGATTCAATGGAAATCCAATTGGGGGTCCAAAATGATAAAACATGAAAGCTATCATTGCCGGCCACGCCCATCTTCTCCGTTACTAGGAAAGGAAAGGAAATGATGATATGACATCTACTTAACGAGAGGCCAGCGACTCACCGACGCCCTCATAGATGTCAAGGAATTGGATGGTGGGTAAGGTATGTGGTTTAGGAGTATCATTATAAGCAAATGATAGAAAATTTGTGGAAATACGTTGGGAGTGACTTTGCTAAGAAATTTATGTCACTCCATTATCCTTGCCGACGATTTTCCTCGGATGGGGCGAAGGTATTAGCCTTGCCCTGGCTAATAGCCTAGGTTTAAGCGCCTTTGCTCGCTCTCTGAAACGAAAAAAGAGCAAAAAGAAATTAAATTCCCCTTCCCCCCTGATATGATAATGATTTTGATCAACAAATGAATTCTAAATGGATGAATAAATGATCAAACGGCTGCAAACAAGCCTCTATTGTCGTAGCAGAAGCAAGCCCGCCTCAATACTACAGGCAGAAGCACATGTTTGTGATTCAAACGCGATCGACTGTTGTTCAATTTCGATACACACCGGCAGCCGAATTACAGTGAAGTAGCAAAGGAAATCTCCACTACGCAAAAATTAGGTTATATTAGTAATCACGGAAATAAACGATTATGTGATATCTTACTCTAGCAGCACAATTCACGTTGATTTGGTTGAAATAACTCATGTATGACCAAATTTAGTCGTATGTGAGTATAATAGACTGATTTACAACATGTGTGTTGCTCGGGTATACTATTTCTGGCATCCGGTCAATCTCTTTCGTGTTTTCTTTGAGAAAGGGCATAACTGCCCCCTCTACGGTGCAGCGATAAAACCAACACAGAAAAACGGTACAGGACAATCAGTCCGTAACGGCAGTAACTGTACATTAATAGAAATAGAAATGTTAAGAAATAGAAATGTTTAAGTATAAGTTTAAGTTTAAGTTAAGTATAAGAAATAGAAATGTTTAAGTATAAGTCCCCAGCAAATACAAGATCGCATATCATAGCGCGCAAGTTTACGAAACGGAGGCCATAAATGTATACTTCGTATGCAATTGAATAGAAGTTCGACCTTAAATCGTCTCCACCCCGCACATCCACCGCCAGCATGCACGATCTTGTGTCGGTCGCGTATTTCCACTTTTTATTAAAATTCTGTTTGAAAAACTGCAGTAGAAAACAAATTGGAAAGAGCTCACCGTGATCCTATTCCGAGAAACCTGTTTGGCCGTTTGTAATTGGATAATTCATCGTTTTCCGACTTCAACCTTCTTCAACCGGAACAACAAATTTGTCTTGATAAGATTTAATTCTTTCCTGAACCCTTGCATATCCTCCTTTACAAAAGATGTTCGGCGTCAGCTCCGTATTTGAAACAGCGTAATGAGGCGAGTAGTGCATTATTACACCAAAGCTCCAAAGTAAACTCGTTCAACATTCCATAATTCCAAAGTTTCACAAATATCTTTCACACTTTCACACACTTCAATGCAGATACTCGACTTAACTTAATTGTAATTTGAATTTGAAGAAACTGATAATTTGGGAGAAAATCACTAGGAAATAAAAAGTACGTCAACTTTCGGCAAAGGTAACTGTGATCCTCCTGCCGCCTTCCCTTTTTGCAAGTGGTTCAAAAAGGGTTTCTAAATGCTCTTATAATAGGTTTATAGTGGTTTTCTAGAGAGGGCCACTTAGCCATATCTTACTCTTATAGTGGTCATCAGAAGGTTGTCGTATATTATTGGGTTTTATTATTAGATCTTATAAGTTGATCTTGAAAACCATTCCTAGAGCGGAATAAAACTTTAAATGTTACTTGGGAGCTCCTCGCACTCCGCTTCTTCCAGGCGGCGTTTCTTCTCCTGAAAAAGGCGGGTCTGCTGTCTCCGCTTCCGTCTATACCGTTCCACGTTCTGCCTGGTACCTTGCTGCAGCGCGACCGCCCGTGCTGCGTCCTTCTCCTCCAGAATCTGTCTACACTCTTCGTCGAACAAATCGTTCCGTCGACTTCGTCCCATATACCCGGCGTTGTTCTCCGCTGCGTCGTTAATGGCTGCTTTGACTGTATTCCAGCAGTCCTCAAGAGGGGTCCCATCGAGCTCACCCTCTTCCGGCAACGCTGCCTCGAGATGCTGCGCGTATGCAGTGGCGACATCAGGTTTCTTCAGTCGCTCTAGTATAACCGTTCACGTTTACCGAGTTTAATTAATCGGCGGCTTTAGCGCCACTCTCAACGAGAGACCACCGGTCACGTTTTATTTGCCCGACTTTTTGAGACTGTTTGCCTCAGGGAAAACCCTAGAACGGTTATTAAGCGAAATTGGCAAAATCTCTCAAGCGCAAGATAAATCTCCTCCCATTCATTCACCGCAAGACCTTAGGGACCGCAAAAGGTTTCCATACAACCAAGAAATAACGTGTTTTGGTTACCGAAATTAGTGAGTCGTTTATTTGAGAAACTGACGTTAAACGTAATTAAACTAAATCACCATCACTTTACTTCTAGAATAGTTTATTCATGCTGGACGTTTTTCAACGGAAATGGAAACATAAGAGCAAACATGGCCATGTAACTAAGCTCTAACACGTACCTGCGCAGGTTTTTGATGATCGATGGGGCCCGACGAACTCCGACGAATCTGGCAGCATCTGGCTCGAGAAAACCTCGACGATGGCGGTGATGCGATGGCTGCGCTACGTCCAACACGAATTTATTTTAGTATTAAGTTAAATCGCTCACATAATTGAGTATAATTACCTTTTTTCGTAGTAGTAGATTTAATAAAAAAATCAAGCAGAATTTTTGCGATACAACGGACCTCAGTCCACTAAACAAAGAAAGAAACACAAAACGTTTAACACCACTTATCATTTTTATAAACTCACTCACTAATGTTACCTTTAAATTGTACTTCAAATCACACAAGATATTCTCAAAGCGTAAGTATCTCTAATCGCGTACTTCTGCTTTCCAGCCGATCTTCTAGCGAAATGATCGAGCGGATGAAATAGCTACGCCAAGAAACTGTGCTCAAATTTGAACCCTATTCAAGTATTTTAAAAGACTACTCTGTAACTATTCTTCAGGAGAATGCATTATTTGAAAATCGCGCCAAATTATTTGCATGACGCCGAGAAGGATGGCGAATTTAAACCGCTTATTTTAAATTTAGCGCCATGCTATAAAAGCAGAACTTTTATAACATGTTCCATGTACGCGAGTTGAGCACAGAGATAGCTCGATTTTATCAATTTACGAATAATTAATTAACAACAACAAAAACGTGAAACGTTACACTAGGTCGTACCGCGGTGGTCGTCGGTACCGAACATTGTTGATGACGGATAGTTTTGGGCGCAGTTTAACCATCACCAGATAGTGGTCAGAGTCGATGTTAGCGCCTCGATATGTCCTGACGTCGATAATGTCGGAGAAGTGCCGTCCATCAATCAGAACGTGGTCGATTTGTGATTCTGTCTGCAGTGGTGATCTCCAGGTGTACCGATACGGGAGGCTGTGTTGGAGTAGGTGCTGCTAATGGCCTATTCTTGGAGGCAGCGAAATCAATTAGTCGTAGGCCGTTTTCGTTCGTCAGCCGGTGAGCGCTGAACTTTCCAATAGTCGGTCTAAACTCCTCCTCTTGGCCAACTTGAGCGTTCAAATCTCCTATGATGATTTTAACGTCGTGGATTGGGCAGCTATCGTACTCACGTTCCAGCTGCGCATAGAATGCGTCCTTATCATCATCAGTGCTTCCGGAGTGTGGGTTATGGACGTTGATTATGCTGAAGTTGAAGAACCGGCCTTTGATCATCAACCTGCACATTCTCTCGTTGATCGACCACCACCCGATCACGCGCCTTTGCATGTCGCCCATCACTATGAAAGCTGTTCCCAGCTCGTGTGTGTTGCCGCAGCTCTGGTAGATGGTATGATTCCCTCTAAACGTTCGCACCATTGATCCCTTCCAACAAACCTTGAGCACATCGGCGAGTATGCGTGTGCTCCCGATGAAGTTGAGAGATTTGCAGTTCCACGAACCGAGTTTCCAATCGCTAGTCCCTTTTCGTCGCAGTGGTCTTCGTCGATGGTTCCGTTCCGTACTCTCTTGTTGACTGTTCGTTGCGTGAGTTTTTTTTGGCTGGCTTGCAGGGCCTGACACCAAACCCCCTAAATTTCCGGAGGACCATTCCTCCTTATTTCCGGTGGACCATGGTGCACAGTTTCACTTAGAGTCTCTCGCTGGCACTCGGACGATGATCAGCCGCCCCTAACATGGAGAACAGACGCTGTTGTGAGCCGATCCTGACATGGAGAACAGACGCTCAATAAGATTTGCACCTCCGGAGAGGAGCAAACCCCCGCTTCCCTGACAGCATACGACCATAGTTCCCACCGGGGTTGGTTACCCGATCTTCCCTAAGGTTGCTCGTATCCCGGCCAGCGCCGCGGGGAGGTAGGGATAGGAGCTGCTGGGTAAGAGACTAAGGACCGCGAGATGGGGTCTATTTTATTCCTTCAGGTACGCGAAGTACCAATAGTACGCTTTACCCAGCATTTGCCGTGCCAATGCTCCTTCAGCAGATATGTTTGTTATAGTTTCCGACGGGTTTATATGATATTGCCTCATGCCCCATATCACGAATAAAGTTGAGTAAATCGTGAAAAACTAAAACTAAGATTTAGAATTTCGCATGGGTCGTGCACAACGCGCATTTTCGCCTTCTATGCAGGACAACGTCTGCCGGGTCAAGTATACATATAGTTTAGTTATAAATAAACACACTGGAGTCGGTCTTCAAGCGGAGGATACCTGTAGCGTAAATTAAAACATTGTATAAAACCGCGTAAATCCCAAAACACGCCTAAAAAGCGCATAAATCTTGAAATCCTGGTAGAAAAAAAAAACGATAAAAAGCGATCCGCGTAAAAAAACGCGGATCGAATAATCCGAGGAAATAAAATTGTATCGAGAAATGGCTAAGATATTAACGCATAGCCTATCATATTTTTGTGACGTTCAATGATTTTTCGCAATCGTAACGTGTACCCCAAAATAGAAGACACAGACGTAGTTCCACGCCAAAATAATCAAATAATCCCGGAAGGTGAAAAGACATACGGAAAGCCATGGAAAAGGCGTTCATCGGGTTCATCGTCTCTAGCAAGCGCCTTCTTCTTCCTATTGGCATGACATCCCCCACTGAGACATTGTCGCTTCGCTGCTTACCCAAGTAACCAAAAGTTCCTTTAAGAGTACGTTTTTCGCTTAATCAGCTTCACAGAGCTGCTTAAGCGAAAAACGCACTCTTAAAGGAACTTTTGGTTACTTGGGTAGTGTTCATTCAGCACTTCCACAATTATTAACCTCGAGGTTTCATTTTCAAATTCGTATATCATGAGGCTAAAACGATTATACAAAAGATATTTTAGTTACTAGATAAAGATTGTCGCTGTCGTCGCTGTCCGGAACATCTTTTGCTGGCGAGGATAGGGGAGCTAAATGTCAAAGAAGGAAAATCCATACGATTTGACAGGTATGTACCACACATGTTTCGGACAGCAGAACAAAGGAAACCGAAGCGACAATCTTTATCTAGTAACTAAAATATCTTTTGATTATACCTACTTTCATACCCATGGAAGTGGAGACAATTTACAAACAGAAAGTTGCTTAGACCGGCATTTGGAATCGGATCCAGCCACCCTCAGCATGGTCTTGCTTTATAGTCGCGCATCTTACCGCTAGGCTAAGGAGAGCTAGCAAGCGTAATTTGGGTGAATAATAATAAAGCAGCAGGACTCAAGTAGTACTAATTTTGCGTAAACAATTCCATTATTAATCAGCCACCATCCACGCACAATCTTCATGAGTTATTCTTTCACTGCAGCATGTAGGCGGATATAGCTGCCATCTGTACCTACCCACTACTCCTAATTGATTGGAATGCGTTGGCGGCAAGAGAAATGCGTTTGCTTGCGCTTTTCGTATTTCCCGATGAATGAATCGTTCGGGGACGCACTTATAGCGCCAAGTGAGTAAACCGAACAGGAAGTTGTAGCAGTACAATGCAAGAAACTCCATCCATACGAATAGCAAAGTTGTAAATACAAGCTTACTAGTGGACGAGTCCGTTTTGTGGTCGCTCACAAACACATATGCGCGTGTGTTCGAGTCTGTTCATATGCATGGGAATACGTGGGTGAAGGAAAATATTTTTACCACCCACTGGCACTGCTCTATACTGGAAAATGGTTCTGCAAGCGAGAGGAACATGATCGGAGAGTTAAAACTGTCGGCTACTGCGAGAGAATGTGATCAGAGATTGTGCAGTTTCCCGACCAGCAAACATTAGCAAATTTATAAAATTTGTCTAATTCGTTGGGGTTCTTCAAAACCGCACCGAGCGCCTTTTTGTCTTGTGATAATTTGTTTGCACAAGGAAAACGGAACTTTATTCGTAGGGGAAGAGGCCCCAAAACGCCCCCCGAGGCAAAACGCCTTTTGTGGTTTCCCTCATATTTACCGTCATTAAGATGTCCGTAACAAAACTAGATCTAGAATTATGTAGGTTAGGCGAAAACAGTTTCAAAATAGTTTATGGGAAGATCGGAAAAACCGAAAATTTGCACGTTTTTACGACACATCTAATATTTTGGCGAGGCAAAACGCCCTAGTGCCACTAACCTACAAAGTACTTGCGTCTCCACGGACTATCCATACTAGAATGCTGATTCGCCGACGCGTGGTACTTTGTTCCCTAGGAGCTGCCAGTTTCCCGGCAACAGAATATCACCACTTTTTTGAAATGTGAATATTATCAATATGATTGAGATTTTTGACAATTTCTGAATGGCATCAACTAGCTATCTTGTTTAACTGATGCATAATGTAAAAATACCCGTGAATAGCGTTACAAATAAGACAATAGAGCAGTGTTTGCTTAGCTAGGGCATATTGCCCCCCCTTCCCCTATTAATTTATTCGAACATTTTTTGTAGGATATTCTTTGTTTTGAGCTTGAAGGAAATTTTGTAATTGATGGTCTTTTAGATCTGCATAGCATAGCATAGTTACGATGTACTTCGTAGATTGGGCACTAGTGGTACTCTACGAAAAATTTAGTATTTTTTTATTGGCGCTTGGTGCGCTTTAGCAGAATTCCCGTCTGCTGAGGGTGTAAAGCTTCAACGCAATTTTTTCTAGACGTTCACCAGGAACTAAGAATTTCGCGCAATGACGCAGACCACAAGTCACAACGTACTTTTACTTCAAGTGAACGCATTTGGATTCTGAAAATGAATCTATTTTACTCCCAGTCGTTGAGGATAATGAAACACTGCATTTAATTTTTGATAAAGCTGCTAGATTAGCACTTAATTTGAATAATCAAAATCGTCATCGGTGACATGAGCGCTCAGCTAGGAAGGGAGGAAATGTACAGACCGGTCATCGGACCGTATAGTCTGCATACCACATCGAACGAAAACGGTCAACGATGCATAAACTTTGCAGCCTCCCGCGGAATGGTAGTCCGAAGCACTTTCTTCCCCCGCAAGAATATTCACAAGCCACATGGAAATCTACCACATGGAGCTACTGTACCGCGTTAAAACGCACGAAAGTTTTATGAGAAGTTAAACCGTTCACGTAAGGGCCATGTGCCACAGCCCGATATGTGTATTTAAGAACATAAACGGAAACCTTCTTACAAACGAGCGTGAGGTGATCCAAAGGTGGCGGCAGTACTACGAAGAGCACCTGAATGGTGATGTGGCAGATAACGGTAGCGGTATGGTAATGACCCTAGGAGCACGTGCTCAGGATATACGACCTCAGGTTTCGAATCTCTAGGAAATCCAGGAGGAGATCGGCCGGCTGAAACATAACAAAGCCCCTGGGGTTGATCAACTACCAGGAGAGCTGTTTAACCTTTTGTCTGTGCTCTGGGGTCAATATTACCCCAGGCCACTTTGAGTGGCTGCCATTTTTTTAGTTTTCAACCGTAGTTTGGTAGTTTAGTAAAACTCGCCGAGATCTGTCTCCTAGGTGCAAATTCGCTTGAAAAATCTTGAAAATATGCGCTACAGTGTACTTTTATCAAAAAACCCAGATTAATCCACCTAGCGTTGGTGGTGCCTTTCTCGCATTTAGTTAAGACACCAACCTTATATGGGGTTTATATGGTCCGATGTACCATTTTCTTCATAACTTTTAAACGGATTGACCGATCGTGATGAAATTCAATAGTGATCAACAAGGCTTTGTCCCCTGTCGAATGAAACTTGTTGCGAGAAAATCGTCAACTTTTCGTATAGTAGTCCTTAACCGATTTTCTCGCAACAAGTTTCATTCGACAGGGGACAAAGCCTTGTTGATCACTATTGAATTTCATCACGATCGGTCAATCCGTTTAAAAGTTATGAAGAAAATGGTACATCGGACCATAAAAAACCCCATATAAGGTTGGTGTCTTAACTAAATGCGAGAAAGGCACAAATCGAACTGATTGCTCATTTCGATTGGAGAAAAAATATTTCCAATGTTAGAGTTAGAAGGAACATCTGAATTTTCCAGCTTGCTTCTATTTGTTTCCGCGCTTTGGCAGGACGGTCTTGAAACATTGGGCCTCATTGCGCTTCTCTTTTCGTCAGCTCTTTCGTATTACAGTTTGCATGGTTTGCTCGTTTCGAGTCGTGGTGCGTGTGGTGATAGCGATTAAGTTGAAAAAAATAAAATAAATTAAAGTCGAAAAAGTATTTAAATGTACTGAAAAAGCTAAGAAAGAAGTACAAGGCACTTATTATAAATCTTTGCATTAGCATTGAGCATTTCGCACAAATTCGTAGGTGGTACAAGCCAAGACTATTGTATGAGAGTAGAATCACTTTCATCCGTTACCACAGATATTGATTTGGGACTAATCGCTATCTCTTAGATGGAAGCAATGCACTCTCCAATAGTCGTGATCTGTCCTGGCCACGTCCTTGCGAATGCTGAGGAAGGGGAAGGATGGTTAGTTGGACACCTACTTAAGAAAGATGCAGAGAACTCTACGACCTCTCATAGGTGCCACGGGAGGTTTTTGGATTGTTAGTGTTGAAGGTTTAACAGTAGGAATCGTTCTGGTAGAACGAGAAACACAGAAAGAACTAAGATAGAAATACAAAGTAGGAAAGGAACGAGCCTGGAATTGAACCCACGACCTCCTGCTTATAAGGCAGAAGCGGTAGCCACTAGACCACCGAACTCGTCAGCACTTATTATAAATCTTTGCATATCACAAATTCTTTAACATGTGATGTAAGCAAGCTTTGAAAGCTCAATGCAAATTCTGGCAATTCGCCAAAAAGTAGGCAATTATATTGCACCTAATGAACGTGAAGGCATTCATGGTAAAATATGGCAACAAGGTATGAATGGCACGAATGGAGTGTTAACCCATCACTACCGGACCATGTCTCATATGTCTATAGATATGAGTAAAATGGTAGAAACAATTGGAAATTTTGGCCGATGTGTTTAGGCGCATCAACGGCGAGACCTGCACCTGGGCCGAAACTTCCATATCATAGTGCCCGTTCCTGGGTCAGGACCTACAGGAGTAGGTCCGAGCAGCGGTGGACCTATAGGAATAGGTCCGTGTTCCCGGTGGCAGTAGTAGGCAGCGGGTGGCACCGCCCCCTGCTGGTCGAAATGCCGCCGGAGGAAGCAGTTCCCGATGACAATCAAGTCAGAGAGCGGGTAGAACTGCTCTCTACTTTGATTGTCGTTCGGAGGTAGCGGCAATCGCTCCGATTAGGAGCGGTGGTGGGATCGGTCACGACAGTGCGTAATGCCACTCCTTGTTTCTTAGAAAGAAGTGGAGAATTCAGAGCATTCAGAGACTTCCCCTTCGGCTTGTTTTCATTAATGCTCATTACTGAGCGTGGGTTTTCCCAGAACGGTGTCCTTGCAGGATTAACACCGCTTGTTGGAGTTTTACTTCCGCAAAAGGGTCCAACGTAGACCGAAGGCACGGGTTCAAGCAAAGATCGTAACGGCATCAGAAGGTACAAATAGCGCTGAGAAGTACTGTTGAAATTATAGTACACACATACATCATTTTTATTCGAGAACCAAGAGATGAACTAGTAACATTGATATTACTCCATCAATTCAATTCAGCAATTCAGAAAACCCACAGTCCCCCCCAGACCAAGTTTTTGGCTACGCCACTGCATGGTACTTAATGTAACTAAATGCTTCATAATGTCATTTGGTCGGAAGCAATCGCTATGAAGCATGGCTATTATTTATACAATACGGAACTACTGTTAAAGATTTCGGAGTATTGTTATATCGTGGCAAGGCAATAGATGTTACGAAGAGTTCGGTTTCCATGATTCTTGTGAAGTTAACAAGAATAGAATTAAGATTATTTTGTGTTAGATTTTAATTATTCTGCATAATTTTTAGTGTTAAGTTTGTCATTGGGGTGCTTTTAGCCTGTTGACTGTATGCAATAAATAAATAAATTTAAATACCTTAAGCCAATAGTTGTTTGTGGCAACTTGGAATAAGATAAAGCTTTATGTCAAATGTCGAGTTTTGTGCCTTCGACCAGATCTTCACTCTTGGCATGTTCATCATTAAAAATGGCTGCTAGGGTGGGCCTGGTCAACTGGAACGCGTGCTCGCTAAAGAGCAAAACAATTGATCTGAAGGATTTCCTTGAGGACAAGGAAATAGACGTGGCGTTCATCACCGAAACGCACCTAAAACCGGAGGTGAACGTCAACATCCCGGACTTCCGCATAGTGCGACTCGACCGGCCGACCAGGGGAGACGGTGTGGCTATCGCTCTTCGCTACAACTTCAACTGTCGTCTGCTTCCAAGCTTCCAGCCCAGTGTCATCGAGGCCATCGGTGTCGAAATCACCACTTCGGTCGGCACAATCGCGCTCATCGCGGCGTTCTGTCCAACGCAAGCCAAAGCCGGCGATGGATCATCGGCTGCCCTTCGGAGGGACATCGTCAAGCTGACGCGGAGGCAAGGCCAGTATATCATTGCCGGCGACTTGAATGCCAAACATCAAGCCTGGGGCAACAGTCGCGGCAGTCGAAACGGCACCATCTGGAGCAACGACATGGAGGAAGGCCACTACACGATCTTGAGCCCGGATTCCCCCACTCGGCTGAGTCGGTCCGGTGTACACGCAACCCTCGACCTCTACATAACAAACCTGAGTCACCACGTCTCGCAGCCGGTCGTCTACCAGGAGCTCAGTTCGGATCACTATCCGGTGGTGGCGGAACTGGGCTCCTCGGTCAATCGGCACCGGCATGGCAGCGGTTCCAGGAGTGCGTCGATAATACCGTCGATTACGAGGTGCGTCCGGAGACGTCGGAAAGTATCGACCGCCAGTTTCGCGCTATCGAGGAGGCGATCACGGCGGCCCGGGAGCAACATGTACCGACGGCTCGGCAGGTAAGCAACTCCTTAAACATCGATACACTCACCAAAGATTTGATTCGATTGCGGAATGTCACTCGCAGGCAGTTTCAGCGTACTGGACTGCCTGAACTTAAGGCACGCTGCAATCGAATCACAAAAATTATCCAGGCCAGAATGGTGGACCTCAAAAATAACGATTTCTCAAATAAGATCCGCACTCTCCCAGATTATGCTTAGCCGTTCTGTAAAATGACCAAAATACTAAAATCCAAGCCTCGGCTCATTCCACCTTTGATCCCACTAGACAATAATGGCTCTAAGAATCGCTTGATAACTCCTGCAGAGAAGGTCGCTGAAATAGGTCGTCACTTCGTCAGCTCACACGATCTTGGGCAGAACCAGTGTTGTCATTTTCCTCTGTGTATTAAAGAGCGAGTGCCAGATTACTCTCAACACTCTTCTACAATTGAGCCTACAAGCAAACGCTGGATTGGAATTCGAAAGGACATCGAAGCAGAGGCAGATACAGGGGCTCGTGGCGACGTGCCCTCAACAAAAAAAAATAAAGGAAGTAAACAGGAATCTGACCTGGGCTCTAGTCAAGACTAAAGCGAGCAACCGCCCAGGATGGATATATTTTACTTTGGCCCAATGTACCCTTAGGGGTGTTCAGGATATACGAGTGAGTGAGTGGGGTGCTTAGGACCATCTTTGGCAGTCGCGTTGCGTTGTAACGGAGTATTCCGTAGATTGCATACTGATAGTTGTCATGTATATTCTTTACCTTTCTTACCCCAATTGCTTATGGATTTCCATTTGGGATTCAATGGAAATCCAATTGGGGGTCCAAAATGATAAAACATGAAAGCTATCATTGCCGGCCACGCCCATCTTCTCCGTTACTAGGAAAGGGAAGGAAATGATGATATGACATCTACTTAACGAGAGGCCAGCGACTCACCGACGCCCTCATAGATGTCAAGGAATTGGATGGTGGGTAGGGTATGTGGTTTAGGAGTATCATTATAAGCAAATGATAGAAAATTTGTGGAAATACGTTGGGAGTGACTTTGCTAAGAAATTTATGTCACTCCATTATCCTTGCCGATGATTTTCCTCGGATGGGGCGAAGGTATTAGCCTTGCCCTGGCTAATAGCCTAGGTTTAAGCGCCTTTGCTCGCTCTCTGAAACGAAAAAAGAGCAAAAAGAAATTAAATTCCCCTTCCCCCCTGATATGATAATGATTTTGATCAACAAATGAATTCTAAGTGGATGAATAAATGATCAAACAGCTGCAAACAAGCCTCTATTGCAGTAGCAGAAGCAAACCCGCCTCAATACGACAGGCAGAAGCACATGTTTGTGATTCAAACGCGATCGACTGTTGTTCAATTTCGATACACATAGTTGGGTAGAGAGAAAATATGTGAAATATTGCTAAAGTAGGATTCGATGGATACGGGAAATTGCTTAGGACCATCTTTGGCAGTGTACAAAAAGACGGTGTGTGGCGGCGAAGGGTGAAACACGAGCCCAGTAACCCAGTAGAAGATATCTAAAGGCGAAAGGGTACAATGGGCAGGACATGTTGCAAGAATGCCGGACAGCAACACTGTAAAGATGGTGTTTGCTTCCGATGTAACAGGTACAGGAAGGAGTAGAGCGCAGAGAGTGAGGTGGGCTGATCAGATACAGAACGACTTGGCGAGCGTGGGGCGCAATAGAGGATGGAGAGATGTGGTCTCAAACCGTGTATTGTGGCGACAAATTGTTGATTCAGTGTTATCTGTTTCGATGTAAGCTAAATAGATGAAAAATGAATCTAGCTATGTTTTTCAACTGATGGTTATACATGCCCATGAAAATCATTACATATCGTATTTGGAGAGATTTTATTCGGATGAGTAGCATTCGGAGTAGTTTCGAATCGACAAAACGTAGGAATAAAAGAAAGTAGCCGATAAATGATGCAGAGTTTCTACCCTTCTCGTCCTTTGTGGGCATTCGTGGTGTATGGGCGCATAAATGTTTACTTCCCTGTGGAAGTGCTTAATGGCCCTTAAGCTGCGAGGTGGCAATGTCTCAGTTATTATTATTATTATCTTTATTAGTGAGGTTTTCGGCCCTGGGCCGGTTCACCTCGTATGTCCCAGTTGTGAGATATGATGCCTGTAAAGAAGAAGCTGGAATGTCGATCAAACGTTTCCTTATATTAAATATAATGGCACGGGTGTTTGATCCGTTCTTGTATGCACTCTGCACCGATGTCAGTAGGCATCCCACCACCGGTAGCGTAGATACGCCTCACATACACGTGCGATCCCTCAGCTGAGTTGCAAAACGTAGCCTTCCACAACAACCCCTCTCGAAAATCAGAAAACATGAATGAACTAGCAATGAGGTAGGTACCAGGAAAGCGCGTGTTTTGCACCCTCCGCGTGGTCGAAGAGAACCGCACATCGCAACGCAAGGCAAAGAGAGAACACCACCAACATGCAACTGCACAAGGGTGGTTGACGGCAGATGGTGAATGCGGAAAATGGAAATGTGGTTGGGAAATAATCCTACGTCCTTTCTCGTGGCAGGACATCCTTGTGTGAGTGTCGTGTGGGGTGGAAATGAAAATGCGCCTGGCGACGCCTAGCGTCCGATCTTCGAATCTGTTCGCCATAATGTTTTCGAGTTTTTTCACTCAAATCTAGTCGTATAGATTTTGCCTTAAAATTATTAAAAAAGTACTATTTAAACTAGTTTAACCGAATTAAAACTACTTTTAAAGCTAGGCGTACGTTCGAGTAAATGCGTTCGCGTAGAAATTAATTCGCTGTAAGTGTTTTTTGGTCGATAAAATTGAGTTTTATTTTCGCGACCTATCGGGGAGGAAAATTTTCCTCGCGACTGTGGAAACCATACCTCAGGGATTGGATCTAAGTTTTGCTTGTGGGTCATCATGAATTTTCGCGTGGATGGTGGAAAATTTAGCTAAAATTGTTCAAGTTCTCTATAACCACCGTGCTTTGGGTGTAAATTGTACGATTTTTGTTTGATTATTGGAAGATTTCGATTAAAACATGTGGAGAGCCTTTAAGCTTTTGATTCTATGCAAAAGTGAAAATTCATCCTTCAATTACCAATAATGGGATTTGTGAAGAAACATGTTGCAGTGAATAAAATGAGATATTCGGATGATCAGTGCTTCTAGATCAAGGATTAAGGTTCGTCGACTGCTAAATTAATTCGACTGTGTGGAAAAGTGATTTAGCATTGATTCTATAGTTGCAATGCAGGAACCAGATTTTCCAGATCCACCGTACCAGCAGCAGCAGAATGAAGGACCTTTGTGTGGATGTAAAACTTGCCCCTTGGTGGTGGTTTGGTTTGTTGGTGGTGTTTCTTCCCACGATGTGTCGCGTATCGGTTGAAGGCCAGTGCAAGTGTATGAGTAGAGGGATGTGTGTTCCTTTTACAACCGTTTTAGCAGCGATCGACGACACATGGAAATCAGTTTATAAACAGAAATCAATATTATGGTGGTATTTATCCCGTAGTTCCATTTCTAATAGAGAAGAACAAAAACAGGGTGTTAGATCGGCTATACTAATTATGTGACAGAACAGCATTATTAATTGAAATTAGAACCCTAAAAATGATCATATGAACTATGTTAAACTTCTGTCCCTTCTAAAAAAAGTAACGTTAGGACGTTACATCAGGACAGTATATTTTATTTGCCCTAGATGGGCGAATATCACGCGGGGAGCAGTGTTTGCGAAAATGGTTCAAAAACAGTGATTTTTAAAGCTTTGTTTGTACAGAGTTGGAAATAGCAGAGTTATCAAAATAGTGCCAAGTGAATTGTAAAGTGCAAATTGTAGATTTCGAACATCTAAGACAATTTTGAATATTCCTTCATAATAACAAAGTATACTCTCTTCGTCTCACAATTATTGTCAGCTTTTCTGAATGAGATACATCGCGCGGCTAATGTTTCTTAATGAATACTTATACAAAACTGTACGCGGCGTTTCATAATCGAAAGGTACGGCCGTGCCAAACTAATCACTGCAATGCTATTCACCCATAAGAATCAAGTAAACGGGGGTGTACAGCAAGCGTGGCGGCATCTTTTCTGAAGGGTATGCCGCGTGCAATTTTGAGAAAATCCGGTAACACTAATGTGAAATCTATCAAATCTATTGTTTTACGACTTTAAAATTGTGTTTGGGGTTCATGTTGAAAAATGAACATCCGCATATCAACCGAACCGTTTGATCGTTGGTTGTAAACTCTCTCATCAAGCTAAAAAAACTGAGCTTTTTGGCATGGGGGTTTTAGCGGCGGGTCATTAAAAAAAATCCTGTGCATATTCGCAAGTAGAACTCCCCAATTATTTCATCATCAATTCTGTCAATATTACTATTTCCTTTCCAAGAAAAACATCCCTACACCTTTAAAGATCCATCTACCTACAAGCTTAGCGATTGAGTGAGTAAATGTTTGTTGTAGTCGTTCAGTCTCAGAATAACGTGTTATTTGACATCTTGTTGGGTTTCTAGCTCAAACCTTGTCTCGTCTGTTCAAAATAGTTGTCCAAAAATTAATTGGCTTGGAAATATACCGTGCTAAATCAAACTTCGGACGCTTAAGCACTTTCTGATATACAATCATTCTGTTTACTCACATTTCTAATCACACCGTTTAAATCACCATTGCAAACACTAAGTACAGTATTCATCTTTGAACTACGTATTTAATATGTGCAAGATATTGCAAAGAATGTTTGCAATTTATGAAAATGTCCGGCTTCTGTTTGATTCAAACCTCGGACACCAGCGGGGTTGAATTCATATTTCGGACACAAAGATTCAAATTTCGGACACCTGATTACACAGTACCGGGAAGAATAATTAAAAACAATTCTCACTACACAGCTAAGACTGTCTTTTAATCATGTCGTCGCATTGTTCTAACCAGTGTTATAAAATGTCATTTGCATTCGTCTGTATAATTTTTCCAGAACTTTTTTCAGAAGTAAGCTATTGATTATTGATGTATGACGAACTTATAGTGCTTAAGGACATAGTTGGAAGAGTACCACGATGGCAGTCAATATGGCCCCGGACCTTCCACGGGTCAACCCCACACCTCCCGCACTCCTCTCCCACCAACATTCGGATGCATCGAACAGCATCGAACAAAAGTCTAATATTGAAATTACTAACCTGTTCTCAGCATATTTATTCACTTCCCGTGATAATGAACATGTTTATCCAAAGAGTCCCATGTATTTCGGCTCGAATATTATCATAAATCAGCAGTTTCGTGCCAATTTAATAGCCGTTCGCGATTTGGTGGGTTTATCACTGCACTTCACTTCTTCTCAAAGGGCACGGAAAAAATCAAGTTTTTACTCACTTTTCCGCACATGAACAGCCCGAAATGTTGATGGAATTCAAGTTAAACATCACTTTCCAAAATCAGTCACTTGTTTAAACCGAAAACTTTATGGGTCTGTTCACAAATTACGTAACGCAAAAATCCGAGTTTTTGTCCCCCTCCCTCCCCCTTGTAACAAAAAGTAACATTTTTGGCACCCCCTCCCTCCCCCATGTAACGCGTAACTGTGAAAATTTTAAAGGCAGATTTGTTTTCCTTCACTGAAACATGTGGGTTTTGCTATTTTTTAACAGGTTTTAAGTGGTTGAGCTAAAATGCAACTGCTTAGAATGAAAATTCTCTGGGTTTCCTCTGTTAACTTTGGCTTAGTTTGGAAGATCTAATCATGAAACACAATACCAGTCAAAGCGACGTTCCCGAAGTCGTTCCATCAAATAATATAATCTGTAAAAATCGTGAATATTCTTCGTGAGACAAAAAATCCTCGAAATGTAGCAACAATTTTTCGTACAAAAGTCGATGTCTTTTAGAATTAAAAAAAAACATCAAAATAGCCAGTTCTGAGATAAAAAGTAAAAAACTACAAAGACTAACATGGGATGCGTATTTATCGACTTGATCATGACATGTCAGCAATTACTTCAATCAGTGTTAACAACATTTAAAATATTTTTTATTCGCGTTATGCGTATCATTTGGTAGTACCCACCCCCTCCCCCTGTAACAAAGTATAACACAAGTTGGACCTCCCCCCTCCCCCCAAAAGCGTTACGTAATTTGTGAACAGACCCTTATATAAACTGCTATTTTTGCCCGAAAAAAACGATTAAAAACTGATCGCGGAGCGAATGTAAACACCGCGGTGCGCCGGCACCGGCAGCAGCAAACTAATATTTAGGGTGGTTCAAAAAATAATTTTGCTCCGCAACGCTCAGTCGATTATGATTTATAATTTGGGTGTCATCCGATGGTTTGGGCTGGTTTGAATAGAGGCTTACCGTGCAAAAGTCGTTTCAGGTTTGTATGACAGTTTATATGGCGAGGTTGAATTTAACATTATTCTGATTCTGGCACTCCGTCATTGGGCGCTAGCGAGGGGGGAGACCATATGACTGGATGAAATATTCAAGAGCTTCAACTCCATAGACAATCCATATTGAATGGTCGTTCCAATTGTTGGGAGTCGATTTTAACCGAGGTTGCGAATCTTTCGCATGATAATTAGGCTTCTCAGAAGGCATCAGTGAAACGTGCAATTCAACAAAATATCCAGAATTTGTCTGTGATATCTATCGCACCAGGGGCAGATACTTCTAGTCTAGTCTAATCTACACTATCGCACCAGGGACAGATGCTTCATACACAAAGTGTGACATAAGGGTGAGTGGGGTAAAAAATGCTATATTTGCGTTACGTAATCAATGGATCTTTTCTGCGGTGCGGTTTTCGTTCAGTGAAGTCTCTGGAATGTTGCTTTTAGCTATGTTGGTTCTCTTTTCGCCAGGGTTTGGAGGGAGGCGTCGTAGCCAGGGTAATAAAAGGTTTAATTTCCCATACTAGTTTTCATGCAAACTTCAACCGGCTTGCGCTCAACCAGTTTTTGTTCAAATCGGTTTTTTGAGGACACTCGTAACATGGGACGGAATCGAGTGAGCGTGGTGGAGCTGGGTCGTTTTTTGAACCACCCTACCAATATTCTTTGTTATTTTATAAATACGACACCAATACTACTACAGTATATGGCAGTTTTTATTGTACCAACACTTTCAAAGCTTTGTTTTGGTACTCAACCCACCTTCACCTTAAATGTGCCTACAACTTTGTCTAACAAGACATTGCTGTAAATATGTAATCTGGGGCGTGGGAGGCAAAATGTCATTCAAATGACATTATGTCAAATGACACGTGACATTTTGGAGATTTTTCAGTCTCCAGCCTTAGATGTTATATTTAGAGCAATGTACCCTTGAACAAAAATATAGCCCTACTCAAGCGTTATGAGTACAGCTAAAATTATGATGTGAATTTTACTTCTGAAGAAAGTTATTAGCAAATTAGTCAAATGACATGCAGATGACATTTTACAAGCCTGGTTCTAACATGTCCTATTAGAATGTAACTATATACTAAAACAAGCTAAAACTATTAGTCCTTCCGAATCAGCTTGATGAAACATTTCGATGAAATATTTCAGAAAATTTCCCATACGAATTCAAGCGTCCGAAGTTTGAATATGTCCGAAATTTGATTATCCACGGTACTTTATTGATATTTTCCTTCCTAGCAACTGTGGCTACTTTTTAAAGAAACTCTGTAGGCCAACTTCACGAAGGCAATTGGTTGCAGATTTACTACTTACGTTTAGGTTGACCGCCTTTTTTAATCATTCCACAGGACTAATTAGGATATGCGCATGATAATCAACGTATATAACAACCTGATTGAACACATGTTGTCCTCTGTCTTGCAATATCTCTGTATGTTTAATTCCTTCCAACATAATTAACGGACGATTTATAATTTTTTGGCTACTGTTGACCTATTTTTTTGCATACTAATGAAATGAAAAATAAGAAGTGCAAGGCTTACTAGATTTTGGAATTTAAATCAACCTAATAACAACTTTTTGGACAGGTTTAGCTTTAAGTGAACCTTAGAATTAGAATTTTTTTTCCATATCCTATACAGCATACACATCAAAGATACAAAAATAGAATAAGATAAACACTTGTCATAAGACGAGTTTGTACTCGGTCGCTTACTGTTAAGGTCGAAATACGTATCTGTCAAGGTACAATCAAGTGGTGGAATTAAATGGGAAACTCGTCTTATGACAAGTGAAGACATTCCACTAAAAAGCTCAAAATAGTTTTTCTTGATTGATGACTTGTGAGGGAAGTCAGATTTTTTCATTTTTTGGAAAAGATGTTTAATTTTGATACACATAGTTAAGTTTGCCATTTTAGGGTGTTTTTATGAGATATAGCGAAAAAAGATTCGGCTGCCGGTGGGACTTGAACCCAAACTATTCCATTTAGTACACGGACGTATTACCAATGTGGGTCATCCTTAGCCGTGCGATAAGACGCGCGGCTACCATGCTGAGGGTGGCTGGGTTCGATTCCTGGTGCCGGTCTAGACAATGTTCGGATTGGAAATTGTCTCGACTTCCCTGGGCATAAAAGTATCATCGTGCTAGCCTCATGATATACGAATGCAAAAATGGTAACCTGGCTAAGAAACCTCGCAGTTAAAAACTGTGGAAGTGCTTAATGAACACTAAGCTGCGAGGCGGCTCTGTCCCAGTGTGGGGATGTAATGCCAAGAAGAAGAAGAAGAAGAAGACGTATTACCAATTATAAAACAGCTGCCCTTGCGAGGTGTTCCATAACCAGCTAATAACGATGGGATATTAGTCAATTCCCCGTATCTATCGAATCTGCTTTGGCAACATTTCACACCCTGCTCTTTGTTATGGAACAACTTCTCGCAAGGGCAGCTGTTGTATAATTGGTAATACGTCCGTGTACTAAATGGAATAGTGTGGGTTCAAGTCCCACCGGCAGCCGAATCTTTTTTCGCAATGTCTCATAAAAACGCTCAAAATAATTTTCTTAACAATACATTAGCAGTTGCGAGATGAAAAAAATAATTGTTCTTGTATAGGGATGCTCACTAATATTTCAGACGTGAAGAATCTACAATTTACACTGAATAATACACTTGAAACGACCTTGTTCACTATCTTATTTGCATCACTATATCTAAAATCTCTGAGAAAAGTTAAAATGGGTGATTTGAAATACGACTTTGATTAGTTTAGAATTAGTCCGCTAGGTAGTGCTATCACAATTCTAGAGCTACTCGTGTAGAATGATTTATCATCTATGTTTCCTCGGGAGCTCAGTGGTCACAATAAAAAACTCAGTGGACTGTAAAACTTCACTTCTTAACATCCGTGCTTCGCGACATCTTTATTCAAACTCAAACTTGTTATCCTGACTTCCTGTCTGATCAGCATGCACTAACCGGAAATACATTGCAAGAAAATTAAGCAAATCTAGCTGTCAAAACAACCCCGTGGGGGTAGGCCTGTGCTACACGGAAAATAACATTTTACAAATTTTAATTCACATTTGAGCAAACATTCTCCGCCCGGACCCGGATGGCTTGCCACCTTCTAATCCAAACGGTCTTCCTCTTCAATCGGTAGCACAGCTATTTTAGTCGTGGCCCGTTTGTGGCCCGCCGTTGGTTCGCACGGTCAGCACGCGAACGTTGCCATCCTTGCCAGGGTGCGTCGCGACGATTCTGCCAAGTTTTCATGTCTGCGGAGGCAAACCATCTTCCTTCATCATCACTAGCATTCCTTCGCGCAGTAGAGTCAGGTTATTGAACCACTTTCCACGTCGTTGTAATCCTGTCACATTTTCAGCAGACCAACGAAGCCAAAATGCTTGTTTCCTCCGCTGAATCAGTTGGTATCGGGATAATGTTGACTCCCTTCGATCACCGTAAAAAAGGTCGGCAATCGCTGTTAACTCGCGTTCAACTAGAAAATGACCAGGGCTTAAAGCTTGGTAGTCCATTGGATCATCACTTTGCGGGACTATTGGACGTGATTTAGCAACGTACACATCTCCTCGTACGTCAAGTGCGATTCATTCAGGACTTTGTTAAGATGGCTCTTCACAGGTTTTGCCCCGGCTTCCCGCCCCCCTTGGTACGGAGCTTTTGTGCCGTTGTTTGATCGCATTTCGTCGACTCCCAAAACGATGCAAAGCTTCTAGAAATCCGTCTGTCGACAACGAGCTCAACAATTCTAGATGGATTGCTCTAGTACACATACAGACGAAAACACAGATAAAAGCCTTCCGTGGAGCTCTTCCTCTACCCTCCTTCAATAGAAAGGGGCCGGCATAATCAACACCAGTTCGCGAAAAAGGTTCAGCAGCAGTAATGCGTACGCTCGGCTAATCCCCCATAAACGTCGGCTTCGTGGCCGTGCGGTTAGCGACGTCAATCGTCTAGACGCATGTGCTGTGGAGTGTGGGTTCGATTCCCGCTCCGGTAAGGAGAAAACTTTTCGTAAAGCGAAAAGTTCTCCACTGGTCCACTAGGTGTTGTGGGAATGTCCTGTCTGTTGTTTCATGATAGATGTTAAATGTTCAGTCTGTGCGACCTCTGGTCGAAGACAGTGATTCTGTCTTTAAACTGCACCACTTCCTTCGGTTTCGAGCGGAAACACCTCATACATTTCCACAACACATGATTAATTGTACGTCTCGCATTAACCGGCCAGCATCGAGTTTCAACGAAGGTAACGCGAGGTACCATCAGATAATCCAAATAAAATTCGAAGCCTGTTACTTTCGACATTCACACCGACGATCGGAATGTTTACATAACTCTTGGGCAAACTCAGCACATCACTCATCCTCTCCGAAATAAAATTTGCCATTGCGCCGGAATCGAGTAATGCACGGCACTTCTGGGTATTCCCTCCAGCATCGATAACGTCACGATTGCAGTCGCCAGCAACACCTGTTTCGCTGGCGGCGGTAGTAGAAACTTGACATTTGTAGCCGCACAACTTGCTACCATCGGCCTTGCAATTTGCCGGGCGATGTCCTCGCTTCAAGCACAAAAAACACAGGCCAAGCTGCTTAGCCTTGGCATAACGACTGTTCACGGTCATCTTTTTGAACACGTCACAAATTTCAACCGAGTGTTCACCATTACAAAAGGGACAGCAATTCATTTGGGAGACAGTAGCCGCATGCACCTTGTTCAGCGTCGGGAGAATACCACTTCGTTGGTTCGTCAGGTGTTTGGGCTTAGGTGGATTCACAGATAGCTCACGCCGCTCTAACATGTAGCAGCATTTCTGCAAAAACTCTATGGTTTCCTCATATTCAGGCAGATGTCCATGTTTCACTGTAGCCTTCAGTTCTGCATGGCTCTTCCTCGCCATTGGTTTCACTACCAGTAGTTGGGTAATATGGCCTTGAACCACCATGCGGAGATTTTCGAATTTCTTAGCCAAAATCCTCCACGCTCCCTCGTAATTGTTGTCATTCAGTGTTTGTTGATCTATGGCTCCCTGAGATTTACCAGCTAGCGCCTTATCCAGGTAGTGCAGTTTGGTAGCAGGCAAATCTCCAGTGCATTTATCCACGATATCCTTGAATGTGTCCCTAAACTTGTGCTAGTTGTCGTAACGGCCATCAAATGTCGATAAAGAGGTTTGCTGCAACAAAAGATATGGTACAAACTGCGCAGGTCTCAGTTCTCCTTCGCCTTGTTGGTGAATGCGCTGAGTTTCGACCAGCTTCATTTGTCTTTCGGTGTCCTGTCTTTGGGCATCCTCATGCGCATGGATCATTTCAGCAAGAGAAATCCGCACGAACTCGTACATCTCCTCGAAATCAATGTACTGCTTTTCAAACTCGACCCTCCGCGTTGGGTTAGCGAGATAAATCAAATTTTAAAATGAGTTGTACTCATTGAAGGCAGCGATCGTCGTTTCAGCATATATGTAGTTTAAGGGAACGATAAGAGAACTTACCGTGATCCTGGTTCGCGGTTTCGATTGAACGACGGATCCGTTCCACCAATAGAGGTAATAAACTATAGAGGACGATTGTCGCTGCGGTTTCCTTTGTTATCGTCCCCAAAACATGTTCACGGGTACCTATCTGTCAAAACGTACTGATTTTTCCTTCGTTGACATTTAGTGCCCTATCCTCGCCAGCAAAAGATGTTTCGCCAGTGACGACAGCGACAATCTTCCTCTATAGTTTATTACCTCTATTGTTCCACCTTGCCTTTTGAAGCAATTAGACACTTTTCCGCGCAGCAACAGACTCCGCCATTTCGCCGTGCCAGTTGTTCTTTCTTCTGCACTTGGACACTGGTGGTTAGCGTCGGTGTAGTACCAACAGGCGTCAAAAACGAAATTCTTTTTTTTTTTGGGTTTCCCGATCGCAACAGCATACCACTAGCACCTTTTCTCTGATGATATGGAAATGCTAATATCATCTTCCAAACTTGGACGTACATGTTCATGATAGCATTAGAGGCGAAAGTATAGAATTGATAGTTCCGTTAGGATACGGCAGGCATGAAGAATGTTTTTATAGAAGTCGATTTGAAAGCGAGCGGAGGGCAATATTTGTGATGGCACATATCACACGACCTTCCTTCTGCCAAGCTCCCGTATGAAGGGGGAGGGAAGAATATCAGTGTGGAAGCTGATATATCTCCTTTTCTCTGTTTTTTTCCTAAGCTCACTGTTAGTAGCAAAAACTACCAGCTCAATGTGAGCTGTCTTCACTTTTTCCTATTAAGGAACCGGTTCACTCAACCTTCGTGACGGTCGTCAACTTTCCAAAGCACTTCAAAAGCTTCCGGCGTAACTGCCCACACTATTTTCGAAGGGCACATATAGCACGGCCATCGTTAAAACAGAAAATTCTTCAGAATATCCGCGGGAGACTATATGGAGTTTTCAAGGGAAATTGTCTGAAATTTTTACAAGAAATTCTCTGGAATTTCGACGGAAAATTCTTTAGAATTTCCGCGGAAGGTTGTTCGAAATATAGATTTCAATAATAAAATCTTTGAATTTCAACGGAAAATTGCTCGGAATTTTTAAAGCATTTCTTTGGATTTCTAAAAGAAATTATTTGTGTAGTAGACGTTTGATAACTGCAAGTCATTTAACTGCAATGCTTTTTAACTATTGCTTTTTGCATTGAAACTTTTCGTTTCGTCGTTGAAAACAATGACATTTGTCTTCAGCGACTGCTTCCCCGATAGACATATTGTACATCTTTTCATTCATACATAAATAATACTGTCAAAACTTGCATTTGACAATAAAAAAATCGGCTAAATGCTCTATTTTTTGACATCGGTGCACTCACACAAACAATCGACATTAATTGTCAAAAATCCAGACTACCAACTCTATAACTTTCCCCTTGTCTCCGAGTCTGACGCTGAGTGCTCGGCGTGAGATTTATGCGCAATACAATTCGATAGTTGCAACAGTTTTGCAGTTATGGGATCGCTGAACCTCAAACGATGTCAAAATCGATGATAGCTGCATTGCGCTGCACAATCACGTTTGACAGAATGGGCCATTTGGCCGTTTGGTAGGAATGGTTATTTGGCAGAAAGAGCCATTTGATGATGATGATACTACCATCTATTGTAGCAAGGCACCTGCCGATAGCACTGGCCATATCTGACAAACGATTTGATCATGATTATATTATTGTTTGTATTTCATCAAAATCCTGTATGAAGGGCAAAAAATGGGTGGGGTGGTTCCATAAGCAGAGACACTTATGCGAATCCACGGAATGAATAGAGAATCTCCTTCCAGAGGAAAGTTCGTACATACAATAATATAATCTAGCCCTCGATTCCCAGATTGACCCAATAGATGGGGAGAAGAGCCCGCCCTTTATCCACGAGATGATAACAATAGGAATTTGGCAGAAAGAGCCATTTAGCCCGAAAATGTCCTTTTAGCAAAACAAACCATTTGGCCAAACGGCATTTCTTGACCAACATTTGAAAAGGGCGTAACAGCCAAAATTTATTCCTTCTGAATCTTTGTCTACATATATGGCAATATATGTAGACGAGGAATCAGAAGGAATAAATTTTGGCTGTTACGCCCTTTTCAAATGTTGCTCTAGAATTTTCTGCCAAAGGATCTATTTGGCTAAACGACTTCTGAGCAAAATGATCAATTCAGTCGAAAGACCCTCCCGAGCAACACAAGCCAGACTAAAATGGTTGCAGCAACTTGATTGTGACGAAATCTAGTCGAATATCCGTTGCAGTAACCTACGTGGGACGTATTTATGTATTTGACCGAAATGGTTGTTTTGCAGAAAGGACATTTTGGGGCTAAATGTCTCTTTCTGCCAAATGACCATTTCTACCAAACGGCATTTTCGATCAAATGAACTATTTGGACAAACGATTTTTTCGGTCGAACGGAATTTTCAGCCAAATTACCAGTTCGGCCGAATGTTCCTTTCGGCTGTATGTCGCTTTTACCATTTTCGGTTAAACCATTTTCGACCTAATAACAGTTTCAGATAAACGTTCAGTTCGGCTTGGCTAAATGGAATTTGGCTAGATGACTTTCGGCTTGAAGGCCAAAGTATCGACTTAAAAAGTAGAAAAGTTACGGACAGTGCCGTGAAATCTCAATGTTCAATTGCAATTTTTGACCCGAATGTGAACTTGGCCTACGCAGATATCAATTGAGTAACCCCTGTCTATTCAATTGACAGCAGCAGCCGAAGGCACAAACATCAATTCAACATAAATAATGCATATTGAATTGGTGATAATAAATATGTTTTCCCTGTAATTTTCCATTTTCCGACCACATAATTCAATTGAATCTTCAATAGACAAGAGGCACTGATCAAGTGAGACGGCGTGGAAAACTACAGGGGCAAAATATGGCTGACTAGATTTACTAGTCAGCGTTCAAATGAATGAAACGAAATTTATCAGCACTGGTTACGGAATTTTGTTCAATTATCATTTGACAAAAATGTCATTCCGCTAAACAAGTGGCCATGTTGACCATATTATTCATTCAGTAATTGACATTTGGCCATATGTATGCCAAATAACATTTTCAACCAATCGCCTAATGGCTTCTGTGACAATCGTTAGGGAAAAAGGATTTTTCGGCCAAATTACCAGTTCGGACGTTTGGTGCATTCGGCCAATTGAACTTCCCAAACAAAAATTTATGGGCAATGCAAATAATTTCCTGTACACTGCCAAAAATATCTATATAAGATATATGTGTCGACGTTATAAATTTTTGCAATAGCTCCACCCTAATATAATCGATATAGAAGCACACATAAATTAAATAATTGCTAATTCGAGACCACACATAAAGTTTATTTGGATATATATTTTATTAGTAGTTCGCGTGGAGAATGGTTATGTGTGCGCTGATATACATCATAAGTTAAATCTATGGATTTTTGCCAATAAATATGTGTCGATTTTTAGTAGTGTAGAAATCCAAAGAAAATCCTTTAAAATTTCGAGCAACTTTCCGTTGAAAATCAAAGATTTTTTTTAAATCTACATTTTGAAAAATCTTCCGCGGAAATTTTGAAGAATTTTCCGCCGAAATTCCAAAAAAATCCTCGTGGAAATACCAGGGAGTCTCCCGCGGATGTTCTGAAGAATTTTCAGTTTTAACGTTGGCTATGCCAAACTAGTCGTCTTAATAAATCTAGATTGAGAAAGTCAACGTTAAAGCATACCTTCTTTCAGTCACAAGTTCTTACAATTTTTTTCTGTGTAAATTTTGAAGAGTACTCAATAGAAACTCAACAGGATATTCCGCAGATATTCCGAATATTTTCCTATAGAAATTTGGAACAAATTCCCGTAGAAGTTGATCAGATTTTTCCGGCGAAATTTAAAAGATTCTTCCGTTAATGTTTTAAAAATATCCAAAATGACCAAATCTGCCGAATGACACTATCGGGCCTAATGTCCACTTCGGCCAAATGGCGCAACCATTTCGGCCAAAGGGCATATTCGGCCAATGGAGCTAGTCGGCCAACCGTTATTTTCAGGCAAATAAATTGTTCGACCATATGACATTTTCGTCCGAATAAGTTTACACACTTAAAACATTTTACAGATTTCGTTGAATTTTGCATCAATTACCGAAATCTGCATTGCAATTTTCTGCATTTCTCCTTTGTTCAACTGTCAAAACCACCAAAAATGTGTAAAATTATTCACCGAACAGTTCTGCTGTTGGGACTTCGGTGAAATTTCACAGAAATCTGCGATTTATTTTAACTGTGCTGTGTAGGCTACTTAGTCTTCTACCAAACTTTTTCAGTCAAACGATATATTCGGCCAAACAACTTTCAGCCTTGTGGTTTTCGGCGAAATGGCTTTCTGTCTTCCTTTGCAATTTCCACTAAGAGGAAACTTTACGGAAATTTCAATAAGAAATTGTATGGAGTTTTCAAGAAAATGATTGTCATCTTCACGAAAAATTCTCTGGAGTTTCAATGTGATGTCGTAGGGATCCATCAGGAAATTCTACGGAAAATCCACTGAATCTTCGGAATTTCCTCTGAAAATTCTACGGATTTCTTCAAATTTGAATCGGTGTGAAAAATTATAGATCAGCGGCGTGACAAATTTAAAATGGCGGCGCGCCGATGCAAAAATATCGGCGGCGGCGGCGCACACCTCTATCTGTGATTTTTTTTAAAGCGTATTTTGAAATCTAAGCTGAAAAATTCTTTCTACGTGAGTTTTACTAGATTTAAAAACAAGTTCATAAAAGAAAAAAAGAATACTTAACCCTTATGCGGCCAACAAAAAAACACACGTGGATGGCCGACAGGGTACCCGTGTTCCCATAAATTGATATTATCATAACTTCAACAATTTTCAACCGATTTGGATAATTTTGACAGTTTTGGAAACAGAAACTCATATACTTTTTGCTCATTGTCAAGGTTCACAGCTTATGCCCATGGTTATACAAGAAATCTTAGAAGTAAGGCTTAAGAGTCTACACGCGTAACCAAAGGCCATTCAACCAGTTTCAAATATGCTACAAGCTCTTTGCGCTTCTTAGAATTGAAGGTGTTCACAGTATATGCTTCGGGTAATGCAAAAATCCCTGAAATGAGGTCTTAGTCATCCGAGAAATCTTTGGAGTAAAGACTAAAGATCTACTCGCGTAACCAAAGGCCTATTATGCATATTCAAATACGGTACATGCTCTTTGTGATATTAAGCATATAATGCGTTCACAGTATATGTTCTGAGTCATCCAAGAAATCTCTGGAGTAAGTCCTTAAGGTCTACACTCGTAACCATGGGTCTATGGACTTGTCTCAAAAGTCGTACATGCTCTTTGCGCATCTTGAAATCAAATGTCATCACTACATATGTTCTGCGTTATTGAAGAAATCTCTCGGATAAATCTTCTGGCGCCTTCATTGCATATGTTCATGGTCATCCAAGAAAACCCTGGAAAAGGCCTTCAGGTCTACACGCGTAACCAGAGATCTTTTAGATTGTTTTAAAAGTGGTGCATGCCCTTTGTGGTACATAGAAAAGAGCGCTTTCATTGCATATGTTAATGGTCATCCAAGAAAATCCTGGAAAAGGCCTTAAGATCTACACGCGTAACCAAAGATCTTTCAGATTTTTTCAAAAGTGTTACATGCCCTTTGTGGTACATATAATAGATTGCGTCCATTGCATAGGTTCATGGTGATCCAAGAAAACCCTGGAATAGGCCTTTAAATCTGCATGGGTACCCTGAGATCTTTTGGCTTGTTTCAAAAGTGGTACATGCCCTTTGTGGTACATAGAATAGAATACGTCCATTGCATATGTTTATGATGTTCCAAGAAAATGCTAGAATAGGCCTCAGGATCTTCACACGTAACCAGTTACCAGATACCTTTCGGATTGTTTCAAAAGTGACATATGCCCTTTGTGGTACATAGAATATACCGCTTTAATTGCATATGTTCATGGGTATCCAAGAGAACACTTGAACAATCCTCAAGAACTTCACGCGTAACCAGAGTTCTTTCGGCCTATTTGAATAGTTATACATGCCTTTTATGGTACGTAGAATAGAATGTACCCATTTCAAATGTTCATGGTCATCCAAGAAAACCCTGAAGTAAGGCATTAGGATCTACACCATAGATATATCAGCCTGTTTTAAATTTGGTACATGCCTTTGGGGCCCATGAATTAAATTCGTTCATAGCATATGCTAATGGTCATCCTATAAATTTATGGAGTAAGACTTCTAAGTTTTCGGTGGCACACCACTCGATACGGAAGCAACGCACAACTGTCATTTTTATTATTTCACGCATGCTGCAACGCAGCAAAGCTAAATCAACAAAAATGACAGTTTTGCGCCGCCTCCGTATCTATTGGTGTGCCCCCGAAAACGCGAGCACTTTGAAACTTGGATTCCGTGAGGAGTGTCCTTAATCTAATTTAAATATGGTACATGATCTTTGCGATATTAGCCCGTTTTTTCCCTCACGTTCTCGGCGTGAAGTTGTATCGTTCCAATTTATTTACATTTTGCATTTCCAAAGAATTCATATTAGTGATATGAATGAAGTTTTTATACTACCTGGAACCAACAACAACAAGACAACAATAACTACTTGGAATACTAATATATCAAGATGAGGTTTCACATCTTGTTTATTCTTCAATAACTGCCCACAGCTAATGACAGCAACTTGAACTACTTGAAATGCAAACATATACAAATAACCATCCGTTCGATCTGCAGATCATTCCTATATGGAGTTCACAGACTACCTAGTACCATGGCAAAAACAAAAACAGCAGACGTTCGATAACTGCAAGTCATTTAACTGCAATGCTTTTTAACTGCAATTCGATAGTTGCAACAGTTTTGCAGTTATCGGACCGCTAAACTTCAAACCGATGTCAGATTCAATGACAGCTGCATTGCGCTGCACATTTAGATGCACTTCTATTGCATCTGACGTCGATTGACAACCGTTTGACGTCTAAAGTGCGTTGCAGTTATCGAACGGCATTCGATAACTGGAAAGTAAACATTTTGCAGTTATCGAACGGCTACTGTACTAGGAATGCGTACATTCACTCAGATGAGGTTGACCCGATTTTGCCACTCCCAGATTTAGTCTACCCCTGATTTTGCCTAACCCGATTTTATCACGTTTTCGATCCAATTTCGACAAAAAAAATACGGATTCCATTTACGTATTTTGCCTTGCCTTCATAACGGAGCCCACGACAATGAAAATAACTACTTAAAATACAAACATATACCAAGATGGGGTCACAAAACTTATTTATTCTTCGATAACTGCTTCCATTACGGAGATTGATCTACATAACTTCGGTGGGGTTTGATCCCACGAAACCAAATTCACAACACCGGGCATGTAGCCGAACTCTCGCAATACATTCTCAGAACTAACTCTCTCATATATGTTTTTGTACAATGCCAACCACGTAGGATGAGTATTTAGTATTATCGCTCGATGAAGTAGGGTTGTGTGAGATTGTGAAAGTTGGTCGTCAGATCCCAACCCGACCACATAAGCGAAGAGAGATCGCCTTTCGAGTTCAGTACATTTAAAGTTAATTGCCTATGTTCCGGGTATTGAGCCACCCGGAGTGGAAATTAATTACTATGTCTGAAACTCGATTATGCATATGCACAACATGTGATAGATTAAGTTCGGAAAAGGTATTGGAGGAAAACATCTACCTTCCGTCCTCCCCAGTTATTCTTCAATAATTGCATCCGTTACGGAGGTTGATCCACCGACCTTGACTCTATGGAGTTCGTAGACTACCTGGAGCCCACGACAACAACAAGAACTACTTGGAATACAAACATATACCAAGAAAGGGTCACGCTACTTGTTTATTCCTCGATAACTGCCTCCCTTACGGAGATTTATCCGAAGATCTTGACTGTATGGAGTTCGTAAACTACCTGGAACTCACGACAACTACAAGAACAACATGGAATACAAACATATATCAAGAAGGGGTCACAAAACTTGTTTATTCTTTAAACGCTGCCTCCGTTACCGAGGTCGATCCCCAGACCTTGACTCTATGGAGTTCGTAGACTACCTGGAGTCCTCGACAACAACAAGAACTACTTGGAATACACACATATACCAAGAAGGGGTCACGCAACTTGTGTATTCTTCGATAACTGCCTCCATTATGGAGATGATCCAAAGATCTTGACTGTATGGAGTCTGTAGACTACCTGGAACTCACGACAACAACAAGAACTGCATGAAATACAAACATACACCAAGAAGGGGTCATGCACCTTGTTTATTCTCGGATAACTGCCTTCATCACGGAGATTGATCCAAAGACCTTGACGGTATGGAGTTCGTAGACTACCTGGAACTCACGACAACAACAAGAACTACATGAAAAACAGATATATATCAAGAAGGGGTCACACAACTTGTTTATTCTTCATTAACTGCCTCCATTACGGAGGTTGATCCACAGACCTTGAATTTATGGAGTTTGTAGACTACCTGGAACCAATGACAACAACAAGAAATACTTGGAATACAAACAAATGCCAAGAAGGGGTCACACAACTTGTTTATTCTTCAATAACTGCCTCCGTTACTGAGGTAGATCCACAGGTCTTGACTCTATGGAGTTCGTAGACTACCTGGAGCCCACGACAACAACAAGAACTACTTAGAATACAAACATATACCAAGAAGGGGTCACGCAACTTGTTTATTCTTCGTTAACTGCCTCCATTACGGAGATTGATCTGAAGACCTTGACTGTATGGAGTTCGTAGACTACCTGGAATCAATGACAGCAACAAGAGCTACTTGGAATGCAAACATGTTTTAAGAAAAGGTCATTGGATGACCCGGAACATATACTGTGAAAGCATTATATGCTAAGCACCATAAAGAGCATGTACCGTTTTTGAATTTGCACGATAGACCTTTGGTTATGTTAGCAGACTATAAGATCTTATTCCAGGGATTTTTTGGATAACTTAGACCTTACTCAAGGGGTTTTTGGAGACCCAGAATATATACTGTGAACACCGACTATTCTAAGAAGCGCAATGAGCATGTAATATATTTGAAACTGGTTGATAGTCCTTCGGTTAGGTGTGTAGACTCTTAAGCCTTACTTCAAAGATTTCTTGTATAACCATGGACAAAAGCTGTAAACCTTGACAATGGGCAAAAAGTATATGAGCTTCTGTTTCTAAAACTGTCAAAATTATCTAAATCGGTTGAAAATTGTTAAAGTTATGAAAATATCAATTTATGGGAACACGGGTACCCTGTCGGCCATCCACGTGGTAAAAAAAATCAGATGCCCCTCCCCACGTCCCTCCTCACTGTATCAACGTGATTTTCTCAGAGATGCTACATTTTATGGAGTTCTTAGATGTCACCGAGTTTCAGCTTTCAGCTATGAAACTTCATTGAAATATCACCACTTGAATTTGAAAAAGGAACACGGGTACCCCGTCGGCCGCATAAGGGTTAAACAGAATGGTTTTGTTGCCAAAATCGAATGCTTCCAAAATAGAATATTGCCAAAACTGAATATTGCCAGATTCGAATGGTCAGTCATTTCTTGGACGACCCAAAACTTAAAAACATTCTATTCTAAGAACCACAAGAAACATGTACCATGTTTGAATCTAGTTGAAAGACTTCAGTCACAAGTGTAGATCTTAACGTCTCACTCTAGGGATTTCTTTAATGACCCAAAACATATAAGGTACCCCGGGGCAAGTGGGACCTTAAAAAACTCTAGTTCAGCAAAATTGTAAACGCATACCCAGAAAACAGGATGTTCCAGACCGTTAACCACGGAAACATCATTATTTACTTTCGTTGTTGAAGTGTAGATGTGTTCGAAGCCTGAATGGCTTCAATTACAAAAAATATTGGTAGTGACAGAAATAAATTTACCTGTAAGACCACTTACCCCTGAAACGAAATTAATTTGAAGAATGTAGATATAATGTTCATATTATTTCTGAGTCTTAGTATTCTCAGATCATTAATGGAGGTTGGTTGTTGTGTTTTTGCAACAAGAAAGGGATCATAATGTTAGCAGATATGAAAAGAAGACAACAGCTGATTTACTGTTTAATTGGCTGTTGTATTGCTTTCCATTAGCTTTCTTTTGTACCAAATGTTTTAGGTGGAAAGGAATTGATTGCTTTAAGCATTCACTTTCCAAATCAATGATAAATTTAGAAACGACTATTTTGTTGGCAATCCATTGAATTAAAATAAAAGTAATAGCTTTTCCCGGTAGTTTAAAGTCATGATCAATCAATAACATTAGTATGGTGCCTCAAATGGTTTTGATTCCAAATATTTTTGTGTCGCGTGAATTCGTTGCTTCGTTTTGCTTCATCTTTCTAGAACATTGTTACCATTAAAAACGTTCATGGATTCATCGGCAGCCATACTGCCGCTAACCGCAAGTCGAGCACATCTGTATATGGAGGCCCATATACAGGTGCTCGACTTGCGGTTAGCGGCAGCATAGTACCTTCTTATCCCGTATTTTTACTTGCCTCGGGGTACCTTACTGTGAAATTAGCGTGTTCAATATTTAAAACGTGCATATAGATCTTTGGGTACGTGTGTAGATAAAAAGACCTAACTTCAGATTTTTTTTGGATAATCTAACAACTTCTATCAACACATTCTACACTGCCTGTTCTGAGACTTCTTGAGTGACTAAAAGAATACAGTAAAAGTACTGAGAACACATTCTATTCCAAATACCACAGAGAGCATTGATCATATTTGAGGCATAGTATTGCCAATTCGGAGATAGCGAGCTCGATTCTCCGTTCAGTCAAGGGTGTTTTCGAGTGGGAAACATTCTCTACTTCCAGAGGATAGTGTATCTATTGTACGTACCACACAAGATACATATTCAATGCAATGGTGGCATAGAAAAGCCTTCATTTAATAATGATATACAATACTAAGTTGAATAGCAAGCCAAGTCCCGTTGGAAGTTCTTTGATTGTTGCATTTTTGTTTATGCGTGTAGACTGCAGATATTTTGATCTTAGCCCAGGGATTTCTTTGGATGACTAAGATCTTAATCTAGGAATTTATTGCATGACCCAGAACATTTACTGTCATTATATTCGGGTAGCTGATGAACGACAAAGCTCGTATTTTGTCGAACTGAGCAAGAATCTAGTGTTTCTACGGTGTGGTTGAACGGGTTAGCAAAAATTAATGAACGGGATTAGCAATGATTATTCTAGAATCAATTAATGAAATTCAACTAGAAAAATAATCTATAAATCAAAAACGCTGCTATCAGTAATCAGTATTTGAAAACTGGTGTATTATTCAGCCCTTTTGAGATTTGTGAATATTGCAAAATGCGTTGGACGCTCAACTCACTTATTTGCCATCCTTGTTGATCTCGCAGTCTCCAGTTAACCATTCCACGTGGCTTCCCATTTCACTAACAGCAGATCCAACAAATTCATGTCATCATGTTGTTTAAATTTTCGTCTACATTTCTTCAGTGACCTCGTTCTATTTTGACGAGAATGATAACGTAAAGACTGCAACAAATCTACAATAGGATAATTGATTGAACTGGGACGTTCCAGATCCCTATCGATGTTATAGGACATATATACTTACAGATACGATATCAAAATGCGCTTCCGAAATATGCATGTCTCCAAACAACAACTGCATATTCACATATTTACAACGGTTTCGTCGCAGCTATCATTATATTGTTTGTCAATTGGCTGAAATTCGGCACGTCATAATCAAATCGCTATGTCTGTGCCGTTTTCCGGCTCAAATAAGGCGCATTTTCAAACGACGGCTAAATTTATCACGAACGATTTCACCACTTTGGCTGTCAATCTTCATTGGCAATCAAATCGGTTATTGCTTCGTACCAAAATCTGCATCCAGTGTCGCTGATCTCTAAACAGCAGCAAACAGTGTCATATATTCATTCTTCGTTTTATTTAGCCACGTAGAACGTGATGCAGTAAAATGAATATTTAAGCAGATTTCAAGTCATATATGTTCGCCAGAGTGGGAACCAGCGTATTCCGAAATAAAGACATTTGCAACACGGTTGATGCAATAAAACTACATTCGTCCAGTATTCTATTATCAGATGAAATCGTAGACATTGGAACAATCACAATAAAGAGTGTGCATGCGTATGTATGTGCTTAAAGAATTCACTATTTTAAAACCTTTTTTTTCGTACAAGTTGCGTTTTCTAAACAAGAAGTACAGCGTACACGTGTTTGATAGTTGCCAAACTACCACATGGAGTTAGCAACCAGTGCATTTTAGGCTATGATTGTTAACGTTGATCAACGATAACACATTTTAGTTGAAGCGTTAACGTTAACATTAGCGTTCAAAAGCTCTTTAATTTCTTAAAATTTTCCAAACCAAAACTTGTCGAACTATCCCAGGATCAAGAGAGTTTTACTCCCTTGGGATGAGGCTTTCATAGCTCAGTGGTCGCTGGTTGGTTTGAGCATTCGTTCGGGTCGTTCACCCCATCAAACGATTATCGGGTTCAGATTTTTGCGCGTTTCGTTGTTTTGGGCAGTTGGATTTTGGCTGGACTACAGTGAAAAGGTATCGAGTCTATCTACTCTATTCCACATACATATTTCGTGAACGAATTCCATTTTTAAATTTAAATTGCTCGTTTTGCCTGTCTCGTTTAACAAAGTTATTAAGGCTATAGAATTACTTCGAAAATGAACTTTTGATAGAAGGCCCAGATACCCATAGTGTGATACACTGCGCGAAAAAAGTATAAGGACACGAGTCAAATGGCCAGTTATTCGTTGATCATGCCCGTACCCAGAGTCTATCATTTGGTGTGTGAAGTATACGTGATGTGATAGGTATGTACAGCTTCGGGAAGAAGTTTCAATTAAATTTTCTAAAAATGTTATGAGCGATGACATGATATTTCAACAGGACATTGCCGTTTGTTATGCTGGGCTCAACACAAAATAGATTCTGGTGAGCAGTAACATTCTTGTTACGGGATGACTGGCATGTAGCCCAGATCTCAATCTAACTGAGACTATTTGGGGCTTACTTTCTCGAAACGTTTTCTAAAATGAGGGTATGTTTGACACCTTTCTTCAACTCCGAACTGCTATCGTCGAAAAATGGGTCAACGTAACAATAATGAACTGAAATCTACATAAATTTAAGGCCGAGACGACTGACGGAAGTCATTGAAACAGCGAAGGAGTTACTCCTAATTAATCAATGTGAATGCCATTTAGTAAGTATCGTTCTTGTTGAGTGTTTTTTCTTATAGGGTTAAGGCAGGTATTTTCGTCTTTTCGTCATAGTCTCAAAAACCAATAGAAGAGACACTTTTTTGTTAAACTCATCCGTACCAAATCGTAAGCTCAGGAGAAACGTTCTGCTATAGTGAAATTATGGCAAATGGACGTTGCTTTCGTTGGTTTTAGACCCTACGACGATGGACGGAAATACCTGTCGTGTCCCTAACTGTTTGGGCCTTCCTTAGCCGCGTGGTAAGATTCGCGGCTACAAAGCAAGACCATGCTGAAGGTGACTGAGTTCGATTCCCGGCTCGGAAATTTTCTTGACTTTTCTGGTCATAAAAGTATCATCGTGTTAGCCTCATGATATACAAATTCAAAAATAGAAATTTGGCTCAGAAACCTCGCAGTTAACAAAATGTAGAAGTGCTTAATGAATACTAAGCTGCGAGGCGGCAATGACCCAGTGGGGAATGTAATGCCAATGAGAAGAAAAAGAAGAAAAAGAAGAAAAAGAAGAAAAAGAAGAAAAGGAAGAACTGTTACCTGTCCTTATAATAATTTCCTGCGAAAAAAAATTTTCTATTTTTAATAATAATAAGAATACAAAACACGTTACATTCGTACCAATTTAGCAGCATATCACGTATACTTCACACTCCAAATGATAGATTCTGGGTACGGGCATGATCAATGGATAACTGGCCATTTGAGTCTTGTCCTTATACTTTTATCGCGTAGTGTATATTGATCGACTCAGCTCGACGAACCGAGATGATGTCTGTATGTGTGTATGTATGTGTAGACACACTTTTTGCAACTTAGCATTACCTGAATTACTCGGCCCAATTGGATTTAGCATTTCGGAATTATTGAAAAATCATTGTTTTTTCCCACCTCTCAAAAAAAAAAAATTACAATTAAATTTTTTTTTAGCCTTTCCGTCCCCAATCTTATTCGTGCATCAAAATTTAGGTGATGTTTTTGCTCTAATTCATTCAATTTTTGACCGATTTGTTTGAAACATTCAGACATAAACTAAAAATTATCATAGTTTCGATTGGACATGTCGATCCAACGGTTCCGGATTTATACGGAATCCCAGTGGGGTCTGTCGAGTGGCCATTTAAAACGTTTTTGACTTTCATATTTGTTATTCGTACCAAAAAAGTCTTTTTATACCCGTATCGTGAACAAAACTTATTTGCAATGCTTTTGAACGAGTTTGAAAACATGATAACCACACTGGAATCGGCTCCGGGGCTCTAACTGGGGACATTTATCAGAATATTGTTAGGCATTTTTTGTCGAAAGTTATATCAAAACTAATTTTAGATTTCTACCATAAATTTTCCGGGACACCTGGAACCAATTTCGAAGACCCTGTGGAAGACTTGAATCCGGTTTTTGAACAGAACATAGAATGCGATATATCAAACTTCATGATTCTTCATGTCAAAAATGTAGGATAACATTTTTTAGATCTTGATTCTACTTCTGGCCACTTAAGGGAATATCAGGAAGTCAAAAGAAGCAGTATTGAAGTTTGTTTCATAAGTTGAAGTTCGTTGGCAAAGCTATTAGTTGTACGCACATTTAATTTTTTCGAAATCAGATCGAGGAAAAAACAATCATAGGTTTGCCTCTTATTTTATTTTGGAACTTTAGGTTTGGCTCCCCCGGGAACCGGTTCCGGGGTAGACCTGCGCGCCGAATAAAATTTAATCGGCGGCGGCGTGATAAAAAACATAACCAGCGGTAGTGGCGTCACCACGTTGGCGACCAATGGATGCGGTGCGGCGGCGTAGAAATTTCTCCGGAAGCTCCCCCAGGTATTACTCCAGAAGCTCCTCCGAGAATTCCTCCGGAAGTTCTTTCAGGCAATCCTTCAAAAGTTCCTGCAGGAATTCCTCCGGAATTTCCTTTAGGGATTCCTCCAAAAGTTCCTTCCGCAATTCTTCTGGATGTTTTTTGAGGAAATCAGGAATTCCTTTGAAAGTTCCTACCGAAATTCCTCCAGAAGTTCTTTCAGGAATTCCTTCAGAAATTCCTCAGGAGATTCGTTCAGGAATTGCTCTAGAAGTCCTTTCAGAAATTTTTCGGGAAGTTCCTTCAGCAATTCTTTTGGAAGTTCCTTCAGGGATTCCTCCGGATGTTTCTTCAGCAATTCCTGAAGTAGTTCTTTCAGGAACTCATTCGGAAGTTCCTTCAGAAATTCCTCTGCAAGTTTCTTCAGGAATTCCTCTTGAAGTCCCTTCAGAAATTCTTCCGGGAGTTTCTTCAGGAATTCCTCCGGAAATATCTTCAGGAATTCCTCCGGAAGTTTCTTCAGGAATTCCTCCAGAAGTTCGTTCAGGAATTCCTCAAGGAATTTCTTCAGGAATTTCTCCAAAAGTTCCTTCAGGAATTCCTCCGAAAGTTCAACAACCAGAGAACGATGAACTTTTCATGCACATTTATAGGCGAAATACCTTCATTCTGGCCTATGATCTCATGTTGGTTGGTTCATTATCATTTTGTAGGTTTATGTGATACAGTGTCCTATTTCTTTCTTTTCTTTCTTTTGGAGTAGGGAGAAGCTCGTTTGAGTAGAGCTTTGTAAGCTCTCTCTCAAATGGGCGTAAAACCACAGGTTAAACCCCCACATCTTTTGAACATCAACAGAAAACAACTATGCAAAAGATGGGCCCAATTAGTTACTTTCCGCATCGCGTTTGAAATTTGTATGGATATTAGTATGAAAAAAAAAACACACTTTTTTGAATTTTTGTTCCCAGCAGCTTCAATTTATATTCAGTCACGTGACTTAATACGTTAGCATATAGTCTGAAAGATGCCGAAAGACTTTGCTGAAGAAGGTACGTTGCTGGAAGGTCCACAAAAAATGTGGATGGTTTGCAAAACTGTGTGAAGATTTCGGGCGAACACTCCAGTTCGTTCGAACCGCGCCGGGGACTAAGACAAGGTGATGGACTTTCGTGCCTGTTATGCCATCATTATGGGGCTATCAAAAAATAGGGTGGCACATCATATAAAAAAAAATTAGAAAATATTTTTTCATTTCTCGGAATACTGACATGTTATGCTACAAGTTGTAGCGCAGCTTATTCCAATAAATTTTGCTAAAAAGGCTTTTTCTGTAGCTCTAAAGTTGGTTGATTTAGAGCAATTTTACCTAATAGGATTAGGGTGTACCTCAAAAAACAGTATTTTTGATCTACTTTTTTTTGTT
This sequence comes from Armigeres subalbatus, assembly GCF_024139115.2. Classification (NCBI taxonomy): domain Eukaryota; kingdom Metazoa; phylum Arthropoda; class Insecta; order Diptera; family Culicidae; genus Armigeres; species Armigeres subalbatus. The sequence goes on along the minus strand of NC_085140.1, from coordinate 212,309,205 downwards.
TTAGATTTCTCGAAGAAGTCGTCTGCGGGTGACTTTTAGAGCTCAAAGAATGCCACTTTTGATGGGTAAATATGATTAATATCTTTTCCCGTTCAAAAGCTATAATCGTTTTTCTGTCAAATTTACATTTTTTTTCATAAGTTGATATCTCTGGTTAGGACAGACCAAAAAATATGTTTACATGGCATTTGAAAGAGCAACAAATATTCTTTAGAGGAGATATGTTATTTTTTTATCTCGAGTTTTACCAATTTTACTGACGTCATGTTTTTTCAAGGAAATTGATATAACTCGACAACGGAAGAAGATACAGACGATGTTATTATAGGAAAACACGCGTTTTGAAAAGCTCCAAAAGTTTTCAGAACTTCGTGAAAAATGAAAAATAAAATAAGCAGATCATAAATATTGTTTTTTATGGACGCCCTAATCCTGGTAAGTAAAATTGTTCTAAACAAGTGAGCTTAAGAGCTACCTAAAAAGTATATATAGCAAAGTTGATTGAAAAAAGCTGCGCTACAATTTTGTAGAGCATTTAATGTCAATATTCCGCAAAATAAAAAAAAATCACATTTTTATAAAATGGCCCACCCTACTTTTCGATAACTCTATAATAAGGGACCAAGTATCCAGAACTACTTCGTAGAACAATTTTTTCCTCTTAGAAGTATACCTTAGGCCGAAAGGCATCTTTTCTCGTTAATCTTGTAATACGATGATAATGATAAAACTTATAAAAAGTGTTAAAGCTGTAGCTTTTATTTTTCATTTTTCAAGAATGTCGCCTTCTGAAGACTTTTTGGGATTTTCAAGACGCGTGTTTTGCTATAAAAATATCGTCTGTATCTTCTTCCATTGTCGAGTTAAGTATATCAATTTTTTTTTAAAAACATGACTTCAGTACAACTGGTAAAACTCGAGATGAAAAAATTACATAGGTATCTCCATTTTTTTTACATAATAAAGAATAATTATTGTTCCTTCAAATGCTGTATGAACATATTTTTTTTGGTCTGCCCTAACCGGAGATATCAATTTATAAAACAAAATGTAATTTTGACAGAAAAACGATTATAATATTTGATCGGAAAAAGATACTAAGCATATTTACCCATAAAAAATTGTATTTTTTGAGCTCTAAAAGTCACCCGAAGGCGACTTTTTCAAGAAATCTAAAACAAAAAAAGTAGATCAAAAATACTGTTTTTTTTTATGTACACCCTAATCCATTTAGGTAAAATTGCTCTAAATCAGTCAACTTAAGAGCTATAGAAAAAGCTTTTTAACATGTCAGTATTCCGAGAAATTTTTTAAATTATTTTTATATGATGGGATACCCTATTTTTTGATAGCACCATAATGATGGCCTTACTATTTCGAACAATTTTGTAGAATAACAATAATATAGTTTTGGCGTAAAATGCATCTTTCCGCGTAAATCTGTATCCTGGACCATAGTGCAGTGTTACGATAGACGGGGATACCTTCGAGGTGATCGAGAAATTCGTCTACTTTGGATCCTTGCTAACGACTGATAACAATGTTAGTCTGTGGAAGTCGGGCCTACTACAGGTTCCAGAAAAAACTGCGGTGAAAAAAGATTCACCACCGCACCAAATGTGGCATGTACAAGACGCTGATACGACCGATAGTCTTTTACGGACATGAAACCAGAGCATTAGTGATTAATCATAGATTTAATCATGATTAATGAATAATGGGTTATTTAATCATTATTCATTAATCATAATCATACAAAAAATACGATTCAATCATTAATCACTAATCGTTAATCATAGATTTTTGCATTTAATCATTAATCACTAATCATATTCATGATTGTTTTGAGTTTATTCATTAATCATCAATTTTAATCATTGCATACATCGCTTTTATTCATTAATCTTCAATCATAATCATACAATTTCAAAGGTAAAAAAACATAATTTGGTCGAACGGTTACTTGATTATTGATCACCATGCAAATCATTTAATTTGATTATTCATAATCATTAATCATTAATCATATCGATCGTTAATCATTAATCATACACATATTGTGTCAACATTTAATCACGATCGGTAATCATTAATCATACTTCAAACGATTTATTCATTAATCATAACCGTTAATCATTGTCAAAAATTAATTTAATCATTAATCATAATCATTATTCATTGTCAAATTCATAATCTTTAATCATAGAGTTGAATGATTTAATCATAACAAATTTAATCATTCATTCGAAGCTTTATTCATTAACGCTCTGCATGAAACGTGGACAATGCTCGAGGAGGACTTGCAAGCACTCGGAGTATTCGAGAGACGGGTACTTAGGACCATCTTTGGCGGTGTGCAAGATGACAGTGTGTGGCGGCAAGAATGAACCACGAGCTCGTCCAGCTCTACAGTGAACCCAGTATCCAGAAGGTAGCTAAAGCCGGAAGGGTACGTTGCAAGAATGCCGGACGAGACAGCAACCCTGCAAAGATGGTGTTCGCATCCGATCCGGCAGGTACGAGACGGCGTGGAGCGTAGCGAGCGAAGTGGGCAGTTTAGCAGTGTTGACAGAATAAACGATTTTTTGCACATGGTTCGATCAATCAATCTTCGAAGCGTTCTAACTTCGAAAACGTCCCATTTTGGAATATCACTATTCATAACTTTTTAAGCACCAAAATCCGATTGCGAGACACCTTCGGATTTAATGGGCTAAGCACTCGGTTGATTTTTTTTTCTACTCATAAAATAAATTGTCAATCAAATATGATAAATCACAAATCAGATAGCGATATTGAGAAGACGTCAAGGCAAAACCTTACTAACAATTTTTTAAATAGGTAATAATGCATGATGGAGGTTTCACGGGTGTTACGTCTGCTTGTCTGTGCTAAGGGCATATTAGGATTTACCAGCATATTTTAGTAATAAGTGTCAGATGAGTAACGCAATATGCGAGAGTAGAAACCATTCAACATATTAAAAAACAATCAAAACACATATCTACTGAAGACACGTTTTTGACGAACAATTTATTTCCCTTGCAGATAGCTTTCAAATGAACATCTGATGAAGCATGGTTAAAATGGCCTCAACGGAAGAGCAGGATAGGAAAATAGTACTGGAATTCTGCCACCTGTTGGAGAAGTCGAAGCAGCTCTTCAACGGGCTGCGCGATCTCCCCCAATACGGGCACCGGCAGTGGCAGGCGTACTTCGGGCGCACCTTCGACGTCTACACGAAACTGTGGAAGTTTCAGCAGCAACATAGGCTAGTCCTAGATTCTAAGTACGGATTAAAGCGATGGCAAATCGGTGAAATAGCTAGTAAAATTGGACAACTCTATTATCATTACTAGTGAGTTCAATGGTGGTTTAGTAAACGACAATTTCACTAACAGAATCAAATCTTCCACAGTCTTAGAACGAGTGAAACAAATTATCTCAATGAAGCATATTCGTTTTATGCGGCAATTAGAGGGCGCGCTTACTACTCTCGGGCAATCAAGGAGGACCGACCGGATCTGATGGTTAAGAAATTACGTTACTATGCTAGATTTATTGTTGTTTGTTTACTGTTGAAAAAGATGAAGCTAGTGAGAGAATTAGTTATCGAATTAGAGCGACAAATACAGGAATACACGACGACGTAAGTACAGAGTTGACAGCCTTTGGGATGGCATTGCGTATCTTGACTCGGAACGAGCTGACCAAGTAAACTATCGTACAAAAATGTAGTCGAGGCGAGATACGCTATGCGGCCCCTTGGTTCTGATGCAATGATCGTTGTGATAACAGCAATCGCTTTCTGTTTTAGCTACGAACCCGAGGATCAGCTCGAGTGGTCGCTCGTGTTGGACGAGATCAAGGGATTCATCAAAGCGGAAGCGGCAGTTGCGGTGCTTCACGCCGACACGAATCCCATTGTGTTATCGCACAGGTTAGTCGCTTACCAGTGAGCAGTATGTAGTATAGATTAGGCCCGTGCTTCCGATTATTGTTGGTCTCTTGTTTTGTTTTAGTTTGGTTCTATTAGTTTAAAAGTTTTTGTTCGGTATTTGGCATTAAGTTTTGGTAAAAGTAGAGGTTGAATAACAGAAGTATATTTTCCATTTCGAATGTTTATACAACTTGATTGTAATACGCAGGTCTTATATGCGTCGCTTGTTTTCCTCCTAAGACCCCATATGCAGCTAACTTCTTTTATCAATGTCATAGTTGAATCGAATCGTTAAATATTAGATGTACAATTATTTATCTACATAATTGCACTATTAAGGCATAATAGAGTGTCAAATGATAGTATTTCGTAAATCGTTTCTGGCGAATGAATGATAGGCAGTACATCTGATTCTAAGTAACTCGACCCAACTCTCGTTCCAAACGACTGTTCAAACAATACAGTAGTTGAGTAACAACTTTGTAAATCCTATTAGCTATGGACCATCCTATGGCCAACTTGGAGCAACGTTATAACGCCAGTGTATGACGTCGAATCTTATTTCCGGTGATATGAGAACGATAACTGGTTTTAATTAAAGACCATTTCACTAGTCTTTACCAAAAGTAGAAAGGGATTCTAAACGTCCAAGACAGAAGAAGTAGGTAAACCATATCAAATAAAGTCGCCTCTCCACATCTCGATATTGAAGGGAACAGGAAAATATCGAAGAATGGAAGGAAAATTGAAATGGATGGTACTAGATCCAAAAAAGCTCGCTGCTATAAAAAACGACAACGAAACAAATGCCATTTCTTGTTGTTGATGTGTTTGTTATTGTCCAAAGATGTTCTTTATTGTCCAAAGATAATCGGACCAAAACTTATCGAGATAGAGAGATATCGAAATAAGAGGATATTGTACCGCGCCTAAAAAATCTACTCCTCCGCTCATTTTTAATCGCAACGAAAAATAAGCGCCACACAGTAAGAAATAATGAAAAGTAATCGACGCGTAAATAATAAAGCCTTGGAAAATTGCACTATTCTTGGCGTACATGAATCTTTTCCAACAAGTTCGCCCTAAATGTATGCAATTTACATAGCATTATGACACTTATTCGTATAAAAAGTGTCATAATGCAATACAAATAGCATACATTCAGGTGATAATATCGTTTAAATTTACGCTCTTTTTGGCATTCCCTTCATGTGCATTACTTTCGTGTAAATTTCTACAACTTTTTCTACCTGTGCAGATAGTCGTCCAAGAGATACATGCCTGAAACTTTGGGCGCCACGTGATGGATTGTGGTGGTGGGTGTTGCGGATAAATTTGTGTGGATTGCAGGGACCGAGAAAACCATCGACAGAGGGAGATATCAATGTATGGAAAATTTACATGTATAGAGTTGTCTGTAGTTAGAGGCTTAAAAAAATATAGGTTCTTTGTAAAGATGGGTAAAACAGATCACTTTGATGAACGGATCAGATCTGGGTAATTTAGTCTAATGATCCGGCTCTTTCAACCCGATCGGATCCTTAGAACAAAACGCAAGAAAAATGCAAAATACTAATAGCACGTGCTATCAAAGCATACACCGCAAAAAACACCACGTGGCGGTCAAATTTCCGAGTAGTTTTTTTACTGTAGGTATGTTTTTCTTAGGCGACTATCTAGCGCTTATTTTTGGTTGCAACGAAAAATAAACGTCTGAAGAAGTGAAATTTTTTATGCGCGGTGCAATATTTTGTAATTGAAGGGAATATTACATTTTGTTTCATCGGTTTCGTTGGCAACGTTCCTTGAGTCATGAGTCACTCTATTTTGAAGGGACGAAAAGTTATTATTGGGTAAAATGTGTTTGACTGTGACAATTTGAATCACACTTCGTCTATAATATAAAATGACATCAATTTAAACTTGTACATGGAAAATTACTTCTGTTAGTATTTTTATTTTATATTGGATTTCTATTAGTAGATCGGTATTCATGCAATAACAGTGTGGCTGCTTTCTAATTACTAAAATTATTTTCCAAATTTGAAAGCGGCTTTCCTATTGGCAGAAAACGAACAATTTGGCATTCAAAACCATGTCGAACTAACTCTATTACCCTTATCAACAGGTAGCGACACCAGATCAAAACTGAATCTATTTGTAAATATTTTTGCCATATTGTCTTCCGTTAACGTTAGTACAATGTACATTAGTGTTTTTGAATTGTTTCAGTTTACATCAGCTCGTTCAGTGAACATTGATAAGTGAACTGATGTTTACACTTTTGTTTTGCTCTCGCAGTATCCTTATACTCACATACCTCTCAATCTATACTACAGAACACTTCACTTAAACTATATGATTGCATAAATTTGAAGAATTTCAATTACTTTTATCGCTACCTTGTTTGGCATTTCAAAAGTGTGCGTGTCAATAGTACTTTGTTTGATTTTCGTTTTGAACCTGCTTTTGATTAGTAGTTTTATGATTTTGTTTTTCGATGCGTGTGTATCCCGAAACGAATTAGTTTTAAGGATTTTAGTTTTAAGTACATGTACGAGCAAAAAGTGGATTGTAAATATTGCATCATAGGACGCTTCTTTGCTCGTACGACTTTAGATGCTTAAGATATTATAATTTTAAGATTAAGACGTGGAAAATTGGCCCGTTCATTCATTTGCCCATTAGTCTCATTTATCATATTTCGTCACGTGGTCAACACTCAACATATTCCGCGCGCTTTTTATTTAACCATCATGGTTCGTGTTTCATTCCCTACAATTTTTTGTTTGAACAATATCATGCCTTCCAATTTACTCCATTAATCGGTCAGTCATGTTTGTGTGTGTTTGTATCATATATATGGCCGTATAATGCTTCGGATACGATGAAGACCGGTGTAGGTAACTGTAATGATGAATGTTGTGCATTAATAGTCGTGTTGAGTGAATAGGCTCGAATGTTGCGTCGTGGTTATACAACTATTAACATTTGATTTAGGGACGCTTCGATGCGAACTAAATAATCATGCCATAATAAAACCCACAATTGCTGGAAAATGGAAAATGATGTATCGAAAGTGGCTTGTTCATGTTTGTTAGTGTAGTTGGATTTCATTAGATTTTAGACAAATTTGACTACTCATTTATTTGTGTAAGTCGCAATTCTAGAATGATTATTTAACTGTGGACATAAAAATGTGTTTGATTTAACTAAGGTGGAATGTGGGCTAATGGCGAGAATTCTGAAACTTTACCATTTGTCGATTTTAAGTGTTACTACTGCTTCAGATTACCACTAGAGGTGTGCACTGGTTCGAAAATCGTTGTCGTCAGCATTTGTAGTAATTTTCCTCGGCGAAGTGGGGCCCTTAAGGACTATTCTCACGGATTCCAAAACTGAAGGCACTCGCGTTTTCAAGAGCACCCCATTCAAAACAGAAGCCACGCACAACTGTCATTTTTATTATTCCACGCATGCTGCGATGCAACAAAGCTGAAATAATAAAAATTAGAGCTGTGCTTAGACCTCTTCATGTTTTCAAAAAGTATCAAAAATTCAACCGGTCAGCCCAGAATCACAATTCTTATGCTAAAATAAGTCTCCTGTCAAATTTTCAGCTAATTCGGATAAAATTTCGAGGTGGCTCAAGTCGATTTAGTGTTTTTGGGCTATTTTCAATTTTGGAAAAAATCTAACAAGAGATATAAACGTCGAAAACTATCGCAACAACCTCTATACGGAAGCTTTTGTTGTGCTTTACAAGTCTTGTGAACATTGCGATTCGTTCCATTCACGTTTTGTCCATGTTAAAGTGATTTTCAAGCTTTTAAGTGCATACAAATACTGTTTCCCCCAAAAGTCGTTGGTCTACAAAATTCTTGAGTTTATGACAAATGATTGTAAATTTATTATATTATTATTCCTATTTTTTCCCTGAAAATTTGAGTAATATAATTGCCCATGTGTGATTTACCGTTAAATTCTTAAAAATCAGAAGCTGAACATTTGTCATAAATTTGCACGTTAGGATTTCTTCAAGCAAGTTGTTCGAACAAAACATAAATTAAATCATGATGATATTTGATGCTTACAACAAACGACTTCCAAATTTTGTTAATTCCATCATATGTCTGCATGCTTTTAACATTGAGTGCATCGTAGTAACAAGTGAAATCAAAGCTTCTTTGTTTGCACAACTTGTTTGAAGAAATCTCAGCGTGCAAATTTATGACAAATGATCAGCTTCTGATTTTTAAGAATTAAGGACATAGTTGGAAGAGTACCACGATGGCAGACAATATGGCACCCGGACCTTCTACGGGTCAACCCCACACCTCCCGCACTCCTCTCCCACCAACATTCGAATGCATCGAACAGCATGGAACAAAAGTATAATATTCAAATTACTAACCTGTTCACAGCATATTTATTCACTTTCCGTGATAATGAACATGTTTATCCAAAGAGTCCCGTGTATTTCGGCTCGAATAATATCATAAATCAACAGTTTCGTGCCAATTTATTAGCCGTTCGCGATTTGGCGGGTTAATCACTGCACTTCACTTCATCTCAAAGGGCACTGAAAAAATCAAGTTTTTACTCACTTCTCCGCACATGAGCAGCCCGAAATGTCGATGGAATGCAAATTAAACATCACTTTTCGAAATCAGTCACTTGATCAAACAGAAAACTTAATATAAACTTCTATTTTTGCCCGAAAAAAACGAATAAAAACTGATCGCGGAGCGAATGTAAACAACGGCACCGGCAGCAGCAAACTAATAACTAGGGCGGCTCAAAAAATAATTTTGCTCCGCCACGCACAGTCGATTAGGATTTTTTAATTTGGGTGTCATCCGATGGTTTGGGCTGGTTTGAATAGAGGCTTACCGTGCACAGGTCGTTTCAGGTTTGTATGACAGTTGATATGGCGAGGTAGAATTTAACATTATTCTGATTTTGGCACTTCGTCATTGGGCGATGGCGAGGGGGGAGACCATCCCGGATAAAAATGTACTATTGGTTCAATAGTGTAAACAATTGAATTACCATACCATGTACGGTATACAATAGGATACATTGTTTCTTGATGGGTGCACAGATTGTATCAACACTGAGGATACAATACATCAACATATTTTTCTAATGTAACAATACTTGCAATTTTTTGAAACGTTTTCGTACATAAGATTTATACATTGATAACTTTTGAAATGTTTCATTACATTGCATATAAACTATTGCGCATAAATCCCAAAATTTTATTCCCACCTTTGGGTTTCCGCGCCGAGCACTCAGCGCAAGACTCGGCGACAAAGGGAAAGTTATAAAGTTGGTAACCCTGATTTTTGACAATTAATGTCGATTGTTTGTGTGAGTGCACCGATGTCAAAAAATAGAGCTTTTAGCTGAATTTTTCATTGTCAAATGCAAGTTTTGACAGTATTATTCATGTATGAGTGAAAAACATGTATAAAAGGTCTATCGGGGAAGCAGTCGCTGAAGACAAATGTCATTGTCTTCAACGACGAAACGAAAAGTTTCAATGCAAAAAGCAATATTTAACAATATTTGCCTCATAGCGCCAAATATGCATTTTTTCCCTTTAAATTGCATTGTTGAACAGTAAAGCTGTCACAACTGAGAAATCAAAAATCGTATTGTTTTACTATACAAATACAATACAATCCATTGTATTTTGAACAGATTTGTTCGGATATTTCAACAATATATTAACCATACACTCTATTGTGTGACGAAAAAAATGTATGGAAAAATCTCAGATTTTGTATAGTTACGATACTTAACAACCCGTACATTCTATTGCGAAAACTTCATTTAAATTTGAATAAATGGTTCATAACAATGCATTCAAATGTATTTCTATGGTTTCATTTACAATATAATCTATCGCCAATTCAATGTTATTAATAGTAGTGTTACAATAAATTGTACTGTTATTCTACTGTATTTTTTATTCGGGATATGACTGGATGGAATATTCAAGAGCTTTAACTCCATAGACAATCCATATTGAATGGTCGTTCCAATAGTTGGGAGTCGATTTTAATCGAGGTTGCTAATCTTTAGCATGATTTCAGCATGGCTTCTCAGAAGGCATCAGTGAAACGTGCAATTCAACAAAATATGTACCCAGAATTTGTCTGTGATATCTATCGCACCAGATACTTCAAACAAAAAGTGTGACATAAGGGTGAGTGGGGTATAAAATGCTAATTTTGCGTTACGAAATCAATGGATCTTTCCTGCGGTTCGGTTTTCGTTCAGTGAAGTCTCTGGAATGTTGCTTTCAGCTATGCGGGTTTTCTTTTCGCCAGCGTTTGGAGGGGAGGAACTTTAGCCAGCGTAATAAAAAGTTCAGTTTCCCATACTAGTTTTCATATAAACTTGAACCGGCTTGCGCTCAAGCAGTTTTTGTTCAAATCGGTTTTTGGAGGGCACTCGGAGCATGGGACGGATTCGAGTGAGCGTGGTGGTGCTGGGTCGTTTTTTGAACCACCCTACTAATATTCTTTGCTTTTTTTTATAAAAACGACACCAATACTACTACAGTATATGACAGTTTTTATTGTACCAATACTTTCAAAGCTTTGTTTTGGTACTCAATCCACCTTCACCTTAAACGGTAAATCGCACATGGGCAATTATATTACTGAAATTTTGCTTACTGTGCATTGCTTCCGTATAAGCCATTTTATAGAAAGCTCAAATGACAGGAGACCAAATACTAATATTTACATTTTACAAGGAACATTTGCGAAAATGAAATGAAATGATGATGATGATGACGAAATGATGATGGTTTACATGCAAATTTACCAAAACAAAGACCGGAGCCCTCCACTCAAAATTTCGATCAGCTGTTCGAATCTGTCTCATAAAATGGCTTATTGAGTGTTGTGCCCTCGAAAATGCGAGTGCATTTAGTTTTGGATTCCGTGAGAATTGTCCGTAGGGTGGTGTGAATAGGTGTGAATCATCTTTCTCCAGAATTCCCACAAAAAATTCTTTTAAATTTCCTTGGAAATTCTTCGTAATTTCCATAGAAATTATTCTTAGTTTGAACCGAAAATTCTTCAGAATTTGGATTTGGAAATTCTTTTGAATCTAACAGGGGATTTTTTTTTAAATTTTATTCTGAATTTCAACATATTTCTTATGGAATTGCCAGGGGAATTTTTTGAATTTATAAAAGAAATTTTTTACAACTATAACGAGACATTCTTCTAAATTTTAATGGGACATTATTTACTATTACCGCTGGAAAATTTTCAGTTCCTTCAACATTTCAACTGGAACTTAACCTACTTGGCAGCTGTATTCTGGCATTTACCATTTATTAATTGAAAGCTTTTTTATGCCTACCATTACTAAATTATTTTATGGCTTCTGTCTAAATCAGCAGTTAGGTGCTAATTTAATTGATGATCCTCCGACTTGAAGAGTTTATCACTGCCAGTGGTGCAATTTATCAACAATGCCTGCTAAATGCGATTCTTTTGTTTTGTATTTTTCTCTGCTTCTCTTTGCCTATGACGATGCCTTTCAGTCAGAAAGACAAAGCAGGAATAGCTTAGCCAACTCGGTTTGCCAACAGCGGGCTGAAGCTGATGATCATTCGGCACAAATTTCCTGTCTTTTTCTTTCAAGTGATACCTAGTATTCACCCATACATTCATATACACGGAGAAACATGTTTACTCATTAATGGGTACTTTTTCTTTGCTATCTCTTTCCCTCTGCTGAAAAATTTACCCATTTTGAGAGAATAAGTGGATCTACTCATTTAAATGAGTAAATCCACTTATTCTCCCAAAATGGGTAAATTTTTCAGCGGAGAGAAAGAGATAGCAGACAAAAAGTACCCATTAATGAGTAAACGATTTTTACCGGGTAGGACCGTCACTTTCGCGCAACAGCGAGTGAACTGAATGGACTGTCACTGTGGGCTGCGTGTGCGATGAGAGAACAGGTCTTTTGTTTACTTCATCTTTGATTGTTGCTACTAACCATTTTCAATTTTCACTGCTACGAAGTGAGTGTGAAGAGGTAATGGTATCAATATCCTACAAAAGTACAAATCTCAGTCACTGACAGGGTTTGCAGAAATTGCCCTCAATAGATAACGAACAACGATAAAAGAGAGTCAAAAACTGTTCCGAATCATAACAAGCCATGATAACAGATTTATCAAGCTTGTATACAAGTTGCGAAAAAACCAGAATCGGATAGGTAGTACCCACAGAAAAATGGTGATTCTCGCTTTGTTTCCACTCATTTCGTGTTGATTACTGCACAGCTGTGTAGAACAAGTTGAAATGCATCATCAGAGCCAGTGCTCCCCGTGTTTAGAGCTTTCTAAAAGAAGTTTATCATGGGGTATAGTCTCCCGAATCAGTTCCCTATCATGCATGACAGCTTGCGAAAAAAATTTCTCGCAGTGTGCTACATATCGTATATGTATACAGAAATGATAAGTGAGAGACTTGTTCATTCTCTTTAGGATTCAATCCCTGGTCACTGAGATTGAGAATTCGCACCCCTGATCACTGCACTTCACTTTTGCTCACAGCGCGGTCAAACAACTATTCCGCACATGAGCAGTCCGAAATGCTGATCGGATCCTCATTGAACTTCACTTTTTAGCAGGGCTGACAATAGTCATCGTCATAGCACAAAATGCCACAGTAGCGAAGAGTTGCAGTGTCTTCTTTGCTACTCTACACGTCGTCAATGACGCGCACGACGTTAGCTTTCGTCGTGTAACCAAATCGTCACGACGACATCGAAGAACGAAGACTTCACACCGTTATTCTTCAAGCGGCAGCTGCCATGCGAAGATTTTTACAAATCCTTTATAATAATGAATTTAAAGTAACGTATGATAGCGTTATGAATGTCATCGATACATTTATGTTACCAATGTTCCTACTATTTCTTTATTTGCGACGCTATTATGTTTTTACCCAGTCCGTTCATAATGACGTGCAATCAATTGTGTGAAGAAGTGACGACGAAAATCGTCATAACTTTTGGCTGCGCGACTATCGTCGTGGTAAGCATGCGGCGCGAAGAAAACGAATAGGTGTTGCGTCGTGCAATGTTCTGACGAAGACTATTTTTTTTCGCTTTCTTCATACGACGAGAATGACTATTGTCAGCCCTGCTTTTTAGAATATGTCACTAGTTTGAATTGAAAACATAATATAAATCGTGATTTTTGTCCAAAAAATGTACCAAACATTTGATCGAGGAGCGGAAGTAAACACGGGCACCGGAGCAGCAATCTCGGTGCCACGCTCAGTTGATTCTGTCTCATTTTCTGCGTTTCCTCCGAATGTTTGAGCTGGATTGTGATTGTGATTGACTGGATTTTTAAGTTTTGTATGAGGGTTGGAATGAGGAGGTTTTTTTATTGTACTGATTATGGTGCTCCTCCATGGAGCGCTAGCGAAGGGAGAGCTCATATGGCGGGGGAAGTTATCAAGAGCTTTCAGTCAACAGGGATCACATAGGTAGATCGTTCAAATAGTTATTAATCTATTTCAAGTTAAGTTGAACATTTTTGGCCATGATCGTAAAATTTTAAATGAGACATTAATGACTGAAACATGCAAATCAACATAAATTTGCCTGTTCCATCCAGGCCTGTGCTATGATTCGCACCAGGAACAACCATGTTGTATGTTGAGTAGTTACGCGGAAACTACGACATACAAACTTAAAATAAATCGCAGATTTCTGTGAAATTTCACCGAAATCTCAACAGAAGAACTGTTCTGTGAATAATTTTATAGATTTTCGGTGGTTTTGACAGTTGAACAAAGGAAAAATCGCCGAAAATTTTGTAAAATAATTACCGAACTATTCTGTTGTGAATTGAAGCAAAATTCACCGAAATTTGTGAAATGATTTAAGTGTGAAGATTGGAATCGAACAAATTGATTAAAAAATGGTTTTCGTTCAGTGAAAGCTCTGAAGTGTTGTTTTAGCTATCTGGTTTCTCTTTTCGCTGGCGCTTGGTATGCATAATGAAAGTTTTAGTCAACGTGTAATAAAAGTCCTACTTTTCCCATACCAGTTTTTAAACAAATTTGAAACAATTTGTGCTCAGTTAGTTTGTATGCAGTAGTTTGGGGGCAGCAGGGACTATGTCCAAGGGCTTGACGATCCCTCCCCAGGCCATCTGCGAGTTGTGGCGCCTGCCTAGGATGTGGTGGGGTTTGGCAGTGGGCCCTGTTAAACCTCTATAAAAAGCTGCATGTATCCGCAAGTAGGCTCCGCCAAAGCGACCGTGTGCCGCTCAAAGCACACAAGCCCAAGTCCTGGTGTTAGGTGGGACGCTAAACAGCCCTGACACGACGGCCCTCCGACGAGACAGGAGGTTTGCGCAGGCCCAATAAGCCGCCTTTTAAAACAACTATTACGAACGACATAGAAGATAATACGACTCGATACAATAGGCAACGACCTAGGCGACGAATAAAGGATCACGATTGGAAGCTTGGAACATGGAACTGCAAGTCACTAGGCTTCGCAGGTTGCGATAGGATAATCTACGATGAATTACATCCCCGCAACTTCGATGTCGTAGCGCTGCAGGAAATCTGCTGGACAGGACAGAAAGTGTGGAAAAGCGGGCATCGAGCGGCTACCTTCTACCAAAGCTGTGGCACCACCAACGAGCTGGGAACCGGCTTCATAGTGCTGGGAAAGATGCGCCAACGCGTGATTGGGTGGCAGCCAATCAACGCAAGGATGTGCAAGCTGAGGAAAAGGCCGTTTCTTCAACTATAGCATCATCAACGTGCACTGCCCACACGAAGGGAGATCCGACGACGAGAAAGAAGCGTTTTATGCGCAGCTGGAGCAGACATACGATGGATGCCCACTGCGGGACGTCAAAATCGTCATCGGTGACATGAACGCTCAGGTAGGAAGGGAGGAAATGTATAGACCGGTCATCGGACCGGATAGTCTGCATACCGTATAAAACGACAACGGCCAACGATGCATAAACTTTTCAGCCTCCCGCGGAATAGTAGTCCGAAGCACTTTCTTGCGGGGGAATATCCACAAGGCCACATGGAAATCACTTAATCAAAAAACGGAAAACCAAATCGACCACGTTCTAATCGACGGTAAATTCTTCTCCGACATCACGAACGTACGCACTTACCGCAGTGCGAATATTGAATCCGACCACTACCTCGTCGCAGTATGTCTGCGCTCAAAACTCTCGACGGTGATCAACACGCGTCGGAGTCGTCCACCGCGGCTTAACATTGGGCGGCTACAAGACGGTAGACTAGCCCAAGAATACGCGCAGCAGCTGGAAGTGGCACTCCCAACGGAAGAGCAGCTAGGCGCAGCATCTCTTGAAGATGGCTGGAGAGATATTCGATCCGCCATTGGAAGCACCGCAACCGCTGCACTAGGCACGGTGGCTCCGGATCAGAGAAACGACTGGTATGACGGCGAATGTGAGCAGTTAGTTGAGGAGAAGAATGCAGCATGGGCGAGATTGCTGCAACACCGCACGAGGGCGAACGAGGCACGATACAAACGGGCGCGGAACAGACAAAACTCGAT
Organism: Armigeres subalbatus; assembly: GCF_024139115.2. Taxonomy (NCBI): domain Eukaryota; kingdom Metazoa; phylum Arthropoda; class Insecta; order Diptera; family Culicidae; genus Armigeres; species Armigeres subalbatus. The sequence continues at coordinate 212,293,649 of NC_085140.1, read as the reverse complement.
TTTCCGGAGGAAAAAGCGCCAGCAGGAAGATCGAGACCGTGAAGAGACGGAGGAACTGTACCGCGCTAATAACGCACGAAAGTTCTATGAGAAGTTGAACCGTTCACGTAAGGGCCACGTGCCACAGCCCGATATGTGTAAGGACATAAACGGGAACCTTCTTACGAACGAGCGTGAGGTGATCCAAAGGTGGCGGCAGCACTACGAAGAGCACCTGAATGGCGATATGGCAGACAACGGTGGCGGTATGGTAATGAACCTAGGAGCACGCGCGCAGGACATGCGACTTCCGGCTCCGAATCTCCAGGAAATCCAGGAGGAGATCGGCCGGCTGAAAAACAACAAAGCCCCTGGAGTTGACCAACTACCAGGAGAGCTGTTTAAACACGGTGGTGAAGCACTGGCTCGAGCGCTGCACTGGGTGATTACCAAGGTTTGGGAGGATGAGGTTCTGCCGCAGGAGTGGATGGAAGGTGTCGTGTGTCCCATCTACAAAAGGGCGATAAGCTGGATTGTAGCAACTACCGCGCAATCACATTGCTGAACGCCGCCTACAAGGTACTCTCCCAAATTTTATGCCGTCGACTAACACCAATTGCAAGACAGTTCGTGGGGCAGTACCAGGCGGGATTTATGGGTGAACGCTCTACCACAGACCAGGTGTTCGCCATACGTCAGGTATTGCAGAAATGCCGCGAATACAACGTGCCCACACATCATCTATTTATCGACTTCAAAGCCGCATATGATACAATCGATCGGGACCAGCTATGGCAGCTAATGCACGAAAACGGATTTCCGGATAAACTGATACGGTTGATCAAGGCGACGATGGATCGGGTGATGTGCGTAGTTCGAGTTTCAGGGGCATTCTCGAGTCCCTTCGAAACCCGTAGAGGGTTACGGCAAGGCGATGGTCTTTCGTGTCTGCTATTCAACATCGCTTTGGAGGGAGTAATACGAAGGGCAGGGATTGACACGAGTGGTACGATTTTCACGAAGTCCGTCCAGTTATTTGGTTTCGCCGACGACATCGATATCATGGCACGTAACTTTGAGAGGATGGAGGAAGCCTACATCAGACTGAAAAGCGAAGCTAGACGGATTGGACTAGTCATCAACACGTCGAAGACGAAGTACATGATAGGAAGAGGCTCAAGAGAGGTCAATGTGAGCCACCCACCACGAGTTTCTATCGGTGGTGACGAAATCGAGGTGGTTGAAGAATTCGTGTACTTGGGCTCACTGGTGACCGCCGATAACGATACCAGCAGAGAAATTCGGAGACGCATAGTGGCTGGAAATCGTACGTACTTTGGACTCCGCAAGACGCTTCGATCGAATAGAGTTCGCCGCCGTACCAAACTGACTATCTACAAAACGCTTATAAGACCGGTAGTTCTCTACGGACACGAGACCTGGACGATGCTCGTGGAGGACCAACGCGCACTGGGAGTCTTCGAAAGGAAAGTGTTGCGTACCATCTATGGTGGGTTGCAGATGGCGGACGGTACGTGGAGGAGGCGAATGAACCACGAGTTGCATCAGCTGTTGGGAGAACCATCCATCGTTCACACCGCGAAAATCGGAAGACTGCGGTGGGCCGGGCACGTAGCCAGAATGTCGGACAGTAATCCGGTAAAAATGGTTCTCGACAACGATCCGACGGGAACAAGAAGGCGAGGTGCACAGCGGGCAAGGTGAATCGATCAGGTGGAGGACGACTTGCGGACCCTCCGCAGACTGCGTGGTTGGCGAAGTGCAGCCATAAACCGAGCTGAATGGAGAAGTCTTTTATGTGCAGCACAGGCCACTCCGGCCTTAGTCTGATGATAAATAAAAAAAAATAAATAGTTTGTATGCAAATCGGCTCAGGTATCGGATGACACTTGAAACATGGGACGGAATCGAGGGAGCGTGGTAAAGTTTTGTTTTGGGTACTCAAACAACCTTCAGTTTTCACACTCCAGCTTGTCAATTCGGTAGCTGTTTTGTTTCAAAGATTCTGACTATCAGCCGCCAGTGCAGATAATTGGCTAGCTTTTCCGGGACTATCTTGATGAGTTCTGCTCGGATACCATCACTACCAGCTGCTTTAATGTTCTTGAGCTGTTGGATGGTTTTCTTAACTTCTTTCAAGTGAGGGCTGGTTTGCTTCAATCGCACGCTGATGTAGCCTTGACCGTCACTGCCTGTGCTTTCCGCGCCATTTGGGTGTTCCTCGAAGTGGTGCTTTCACCTTTCACCTCACTTTCATCAGTCAAGATGCTCCCATCCTTATCCCTGCTTATCTTGTCTCGCGGTACGAAGCCTGTGGATCCGTTGAGGTTCTAAAAGAACTTGCGTGCTTCTTAATAACGCTACAGCCGTTCCATGTCATCATACTTCCCTTTTTCTAGGCGGCGTCCCTTCACCTTATAGAGGCGGGTCTTCTATCTCCGTTTCCATCTGTAGCGTTCCACGTTCTGCCGGGTCCCTTGCTGCAGCACGACAGCCCGTGCTGCGTGCCTTTCCTCCAGAATCTGTCTGCACTCTCCGTTGAACGGTCTTTGAGCACATCGGCGAGTATGCGTGTGCTCCCAATGAAGTTGAGAAATTGGCAGTACCACGAACCGAGTTTCCAATCACTAGTCTTTTTTCGTCGCTGTGGTCTTCGCTGATTGTTCCGGTCCGTATTCTCTCGCTGATTATTCGTTACTTGTTTATAAAGCTGGCTTGCAGAGAACAGACGCTCGATTAGATTTGCACCCCCGGAGAGAAGCGAACCCCCCTTCCCTGTCAGCATACGACCATAGTTCCAATCGGGATTGGTTACCCGATCTTGTATCCCGGCCGGCCACGCGAGGAGGTAGGGATAGGAGCTGGGTAAGGACCGCGAGAAGGGGTCTATTTTGTTCTTTCAGGTACGCGAAGTACCAATGGTACGCTTTAACCAGCATTTGCCCAGCTCAGATACAAAATGCTGAAATTTTCTTATTTTTTGAAATTGTATGAGAATATAACATTACTTCAAGTGGGTGTGCATATTATTTGCGTTTTGTGTAAATATAAATAGATGATTAGCAGTGACTCAATAGCTGAACATATAGCGTGCATGATAGTGATACTGGGTGATGTGATAAACATTTTCATACCATTTGTTCTCATTAAAACATCTAATCATAGAAGATATTTCAGTTATTTTTCATTCCTCTTCCTTTATTTGTGTGAGGCTTTAATCAACTATTTTTGTCACCTTTTTTTATAAATTGTGGGGGCGGAGGGTGGTCAAGCCATTCAAATCAAGTGTATTGTTGTGACAGTTATTTTCATCTGAGGTCTAGCTCGAAAACCATTTTCGCTGTTATGTTTTTATTTAATGGATTATGCCACGACAGCCAATAGTGTTTTTGCTTTCAAAGAGTTTGACCCTTTGATGTATATTATACTTCGCAATATTCAATAATATTTGGTAATGGTAAAGGTAAACTAATGCTCAATATGTATCTTCTGACAATTAAAGTGGACTTCACAAGCAACTATTCAAACGATTTTCCGAAGATAAAAATAGTGATTTGACCAAGTATCACGCATATTGTGTTTGCAGATACTCAAGTTATATTTGCGATCGTGCATCGCAATATGTTAAAATGTTAATTATATGGCTGGTTACTTTTAAAATAGCAAAACATAAAGCAGTCTTGCAGAAGTATATAGAATTGCTTACCTTATGGTTTTGAATCGGCATTAAGACATTTTAGAAACACTACCGAAGGGTTCGTCGCTTGACACATTTTCACCCGTAGAAGTCTCTTGCGTTTTCATATTCAATTGAGATGGAACTTCTGTTAATCTCCAGCTCGACTATTTGGTTATGTCCTCTAGAATAGTTTTCGAGATTTTGGTAAAATTATTCGAAATCTACGAAACGGGTTTAGTGTGTAGAGAATGGCAGAGATCTCGAATGCAATATTATGCTAAAAGACGTTTGTGTTTTTTTTTAATGCAATGAAAAGATTTCGATTGACGTTCAATAATTAGAAAACAATAATAAGTACGCCATTAAAAAAAATCGGTTCCAGTGTTTGTTATTGAAATTTATTACGTTACTACGCTTCGGAATTATACTCAAAGTATAATATTGAATAGCCCAAATTTGACTCAGCTTTTTTGTGGTGCTTTTATGCGTGCAAAAATGTAAGAACATCTCAAACGCGCTCATTTGACGTCAACATTGGGGAGCATTGGAAACACCAGGGAATATATCCAAGGGCTTGACGGCCATTGCGAGTTGTTGGGCTTACCCTAACATGTGGTGGGGTTTGACAGTGGGTTACTTTTCTCAATAGCGTATGTACCCGCAAGCTGCCCCTATCAACGCTAAGCTGTGTACTATGGTTCTCCGGAAGTTTGCAGGGCTCGTGTCAGGTATGAAAGCCAGTCTGCAAAAAATAAGGAACGATCACCAAGAGATTACGATCTGGAATAATCGGTGAAGACCACAGCAACGAAAAAGGATTGGAAGCTTGGTTTGTAGAACTGAAAAGCCCCCTACTTCATCAGGAGCGCTCACCGATGTGTTGGAAGACCGCGAATTTGGAATCGAAAAGAGCCATGCATAATGCATACGTTTGCGTAAGTTTTGACGGTTTTTCCATGGCTCTTAACGCTAAAGGAGATGTGCAGGAAGGGATATACTGCCGTGGATCGCATATTTGTCTCATATGAATAGGAAACCCAGCAAAGATGGGATAGATATGCGATTAATGACAGTACAGTGTAGTGCACAAATTCAGATGCTTTTTTAATTATTTTACGCATGCTTTTTCGAACAAAAAATGTCTTCTAAAAATGTTGTCTCTGGGGGTGGTGGGGGGGTAGGGTTATGTCCAAAACCACCCCCGTGGCTACGCCACTGATAAGGACTGGAACATATTAGCGGACTAGCGTGTAATGATAAAAAGATGGAAACAGCACTTCAAAAACACTTAAATGGTGCTGAGAGTATGAGCAGTATGGATAAAGATCAGTGACGCCGGTAGTGGGTGGGACATTTGTGGGACAAGTAGGACATGTTCTACGCATGGTTTTTCCTGGGTAGGACAGTCAAAGCATTGTCCTACCCAAGTTTATGGTAAAATGGAGTCATTGGCTGACAAGAATCTGTATGTTGGCAAAAGATGATCAGAGTCTAAACAATAATCTTAGGGGTTTTATGGAAACAAGGATGTTTTTATTTATTTAGTAAATTGGGCTCGATCATTTTGTAGCATGTTAATAACTTCTGGAGTAATAACTTTCTGAGGCTAAGTTTTGAAATGTGTTTTAAAGTGGACTTCTAGTGTAAAGGTTTTTCTACAACCCTGCTGACCAAATCGTTGTTTAGATTCCATATGAAATGGAGTTAAAGCGATGTGAATTCTACTGAATGATAGCAAAATTTCAATCACGCTATAACTGCGTTGTAAATGGCATTCAAACAACGAACTGAGGACTGTTCAATTTATTGAGAGGACACTTTTACATGACGATAGATTGATTAATTTCAATGGGGTTATCGTATATTATCGTATATTATAATACACTGTCAATCAATCATAATTTTTGAAACGTGATAAAACAGTTTCAATAAAAAAAGGTGCCTATTGTCAAAGCTTTTCCAATTCCGAGTAAACATAAGTTGCCCTAAATATTTTTTTATAAGCAAAATAGACAGTTTGTAACAAAAATTAAATCGCCATGTCAACAAAATCATCGGATCGGTTCGGAAAGAAACATACTTTCAATGATTTATCGACATCCACAAACAGTAGAGCCTGTGGCAGCCCCAAAACGGAATATAAATGGCTGATAAAAGTTCAATAAATTGAGATTGTTATGAATATCGGAAATCTTTGAGTTAAATTGTTTCATTGTTAATTGGATTTCATTTTCAGATGGTCAGATATTGAATATATTGATTGAATATAGGGTTAAGGCAGGCATTTTCGTCTTATCGTTATAGTCTCAAATATCAATAAAATAGAAGCTTTTTTGCCAAATTCATTCGTATCCAATCGTAAGCTTAGGCGAAACGTTCTGCTATAGTGGAGTTCTAGCAAAATGACGTTGCTTTCATTGATTTTAGCCCCTATGTCGATGGACGGAAATACCTGCCGTGTCCCTATAACAAAAAAAAAAGATTTTTAAAAAGATTGATGGTTTAAAAAACACAGACAATGCAAAGGCAAAGTTGCAGCAAAACCTTCCCACAAGAAGTCCACAACAATGAAACACATTTAGCTTCTGGACTTAGTTATTGGCAAACTGCTAAATGATCGAACCCAGTTTGCTAAATGATCAAAAACATCGTTGGTCTAATGGTTTTCCAGAGGTAAAATAGTGGTTGTTGAAATCTGCAAATGAGATTGACAGATATTAGAAGCCTACGGAAAAAAATTTCATACAAACCTCGGAAGATTTTTTGAAATCTGAGGAACTACTAATATCCCAAATTCCGCCTTGAAATTTGGTTCGTAAAGGATTCTGAGCTCCCAAAACTCCTCTACGGCCTTCAAAATACGTATCTTTAAAGATTACAACGTGGTGGAATTAAATGGAATACTATTAAACTCGTCTTATGACGTGTGAAGTCATTGCACTAAAAGAGCTTAATAATTTTCTCCCGAAAAGATTATTAGACAATCATGCGTTGTCTTTAATCGTTAAATCTGTAACCATTTCTGAAAGTTAATTATATACAATCCTGGCAGTTAGCAATAATTGATTGAAATTATTGATAATTAATACAAATATCTGTTATCCGTGATTGCTGAAAGCTTGAAAAGATATTGGATAATCTTGAGAATTTTAAGAAATATGTTATGCTTTTCGGAAGACCTTGATTCTCTTCTAAAAGCCATATAAATTTTGAAAATCGAAGCAAATTTCTCGAATCATGTCCGCAAGAACTGTTTCAGTCCTGATTAAATATTTTTAAAATTGATTATATTCCCGCCGCAAGCTTAACTGTCCCATATTGGAACGTATTTCATATCAACATTCCTAACTGTTGTCTAAATCGGAGACAAGCTTGGTGGTCTAGTGGCTACCGCTTCTGCGCTATGCTAATGCCAATACCAGAACCAGTGTTGTAAAATGTCATTTGCATTTGATTGTATAATTTTCCCAGAACTTTTTTCAGAAGTTAGCTATCAATTCGTGATGCATGTCGAACTTATAGCGCTTAAATGTGGCTACAACTTTCTCTAACAAGACATTGGTGTAAATATGTAATCTGAGGCGTGGGAGGCAAAATGTCATTCAAATGACATTATGTCAAATGACACGTGACATTTTGGAGAGTTTTCACTCTCCAGCCTCAGATGTTATATTTAGAGCAATGTACCTTTGGACAAAAATATAGCCCTATTCAAGCGTCATGAGTGCATCTAAAATTATGGAATAAATTTGGTTTCTAAAGAAAGTTATGAACAAATTAGTCAAATGACATGCAGATGACATTTTACAAGCCTGACCAGAACTGTTGCCCAAATTGACATTTCCCATTTGTTTTGTCCTACCCACGACTCGGAACGTGGATGCGCCTCTGATAAAGATGGTGGAGGAGATGACTATGTCAGTTTAGCGGACGATGGAAACCAACCACCCTTTTTTTTCTTTACTGTACATGCTTTCTTTGCATCAAATTGTACAATTAGAAGCTGAAAAGAGTGCTTTGAGGATCAGAAAATCTGAAAACTGATTGATGATTGCTTATGATCATCTTAGCATTCTACAAAACTTCAGTATTAATTCCCTAGTAATAAACACTGAAGACTGTATGGTGAAAAGTACAATTTTCATCGACTGTTCAAAGTAATTGATTCTTGGCGCAATACATGATTAAATGGAGGATCGAAACTTCGCTCAGGATCAATTACGTTTTATACTGACGGTTCAAAATTGAAAAACTAAGTGGGATCAGGAGTAACTGGTCCTGGGATAGACATATTGATTCCCATGGGAAGTTGGCCATCCGCATTCAAAGCGAAGATCACGCAATTCTAGAGTGTTCTGTAATATGTTTGCGTAGAAAATACAGACACTCAAATATATACATAATGTCCGACAGCCAAGCAGCTTTAAATGCTCTAAAGTCGGCATCATGCACTCCAAAAATTCTCTTGTCGCAACCAAGTCAATCTATATCATGTTCCAGGACACTGTAGAATAGATGGTAATGAAGAAGCATATATGCTGACTAGACTCGGATCATCAAGTCGGTTTGCAGGACTGGAACCTTTTTGCAGCCTGCCAACTTCTTCTCTTCATATGGAGCGGAAGGTATGGGAACCTATGAAAATAGAAACCAATTTTAGGAACACAACCTTGAACACAACCAAAGCCAGGCAATCGAAACGCTTTATAACTCCAAATGTTTCCATGATTCGCAACATTTTAAATTTATCTAAAATAGACCTAAGCACTTATACGGGTCTCATTGCATATAATTGTCCGAGTCGATACCATTTGAAGCTTATAGCACAGACAAACAGACATAACACTCGACAAATTTCCATCGTTCACTGATTCACTGGTCAATTCAAATAATCATTAGTTGGCCAATCGATCACTCGTGGCGCGCGCATCGTTCGCCATCTGGTTCGTGATTTGCCCAACTAACTGAAATCAACAGATGTCGTTAGTGTTTGAACGACGATGAATTTGATGAGTAAATGTTCAATGTGTTATGTCTGTTTGTCTGTGCTTATAGGGAAACTTCAAAATAATCTGTGTCGCTTCTGTGACATAAAAAAGGAGGATCGGCGCATCTGTTATGTCGTTGTTCGGCAATTTTTCGAAGGAGCTTCACCAAGGAACCTTCACCAAGGATTCTCACCTTATAGAACCACTTGAGGTTTGGTAGAACAAATCCCAATTCGGTGGTGCTTTTCATTCGAAAAGCTGACCCGTGTTGGGGGAAGGCTGTTAGTCAAACAATGGCGCTTTTTTCCAATAGCGATACGCCATAATGACATAGCCAAAAAAAGGGAATATATTACGATAGATAAAAAAAAGGAAAGTGAGGAAAGATGAGCATACCATCGAACCTCTCAAGATTTATAAGCAGTGTGTAAGTATTAGAGTGGGGCGCAGTTAAATGGAAAAACGTAAACATCATCTAATCAAGTAAAATCAAGGTTTTTCGGAATCGTTTTAAGACCCTAATCGACTGTGCAAAAGATGAGCTCGATTGGTTGTGTCCCCGCTTTCCGCAAGGCGTTTGAAATTCATATGGGAAAACGTTCTTTTTTGCTTTTCTGCTCCAAGCCGGCTTCAATTTATCGTCAATCACGTGACTCATCAGTCATCACGTTAGCATATAGGCTGAAAGATGCCGAAACACTTTGCTGAAGAAGGTACGTTTCTGGAACGTCTACAAAAAATGTTATAACGCTTCGAAGATTAACTGTTCGAACTATATGGAAGAAATCAATGTTTCTGCCAGCACTACCGGGCAACCTACGGTTGATTGTAAAGGCAAAAGGAAACCACTTCCATAATTGTAATGTGTAGATGAACTGATAATTAACATGAAATAAAATTCTAGTTTAAGCGTTGTCAAAAATTAATTGGCTACTATTAAAATTGTGGTTACCTTCGGGAACAGAACCTTCTTCAGCAAAGTTTTCGGCATCCTTCGGGTTATACTTTAACACAATGTGTCGCTTGGTTAACGATAAACCGAAACCTCTAAAAGTAAAAATGCAAAAAATCATGTTTTCCCATATTAATTTTCATACAAACTTCAAACGCGATGCGGAAAGCGAGGAAGAAACCAATTGGGCTTTAATTCTACACAGTTGTTTGGGACCCTGAATAGTCTCGAAAAACCTTTGATTTGAAAAATTGACCATGACGCCCCACTCTAGTAAGTATGGTATCGGAGCTGATCTCGTCAAGAATGGTCCTGAAAAGCTGGTAACTTTTCTACGCAGACTGATAGTAAGAATCCGGGAATAAGAAATTTCGAGCGGTCACCATCCCAAATTCCACCTACAATGCGATTTCCAAGATCATCGAAGGAATACAAAGGGAGCGGGAGGAGAATAAAATAGAGCCCTTTTGTTTTCGCAACGCTTCCTTTGGGTTCCTCTAATGGTCTGATGAGCCAAAGATAAGAGCTCAAACGGCACGACGCTAGCCAGAATGGAGGCGCTAAGTTTGCCAATTTAGGAAGGGTATTGATTTCGAATTAGAACCGAAAGGTAGCTCTGGGACGCTGAAGTCCAACAGAATTTTTTCGTCGGTATTTCATGGCAGGAATTTAATGTCAGAACGAGTCCGAGAGATTTTAAGTTTCTCGGGCAATCACCAGTAACGAATACACAGTTAGTCAAGCCAAGCTAAATAATTTCGTTCACTTTTAAACTATGTACTAAGCCTCCTAGCTGATGGATTATTTTGTTTTGTTTTCGCAGCAATTCTACTAGTTAAGAATGTATTTAAAATAATGAGTGCAATACTCAATAATGGTTTATGTCCGTAATCGGACGTACATACAAAGAGATACAAAGAAAAGCTTTCAATTAATAACTGAGGAAATAGAATACTGAAGTTGAAAATCAGGTCAAGTTCCAGTAGGAATGTAGAGCCATAGAAAAAGAAGAAGTTCGTCATTTATAAAGTATTATAACAATATTGTTCAATACACAGTTTTCAATCAACTTACATTTCTTTGCAGTATGGACATCATATTCCACTTTTTGGTTCCGTTCGCTTCCCAGTGTACGTTTTAATGAATAAAGTGATTTATTCATTTCCATTACTGAGTCATTTAAATGCAGAATCTTGGTAGGGGAAACCGCCAAATGTTGAACGGCTAATTTTGTTGCCTATTGTTGAACTCCCATAAGAAATGCCCATGCGTTCAACAATAGGCGAAGAAATTAGCCGTTCAACATTTGGCAAATTACCCTAATTACGAATTTATTGCAAAGATTCGCTTAAATTTTAACTTTTTAACGAATCCAGGAACACGATCATCAAGATAAAATTTAAATTTTACATGCGAAACAAGATACAAAATAATTAAATATCTACCTATGTTTTCATGCAATTCTGAATTATTTTACAATTATTTCGAGCGTAGAATAAGGCTCTCTTGAACGTCTAACAAACAAATCAAAATGACGAAAACGGATGGAAGGGGTGTTAAACCTGTTTTATATATTTGGGCTAGTTACGCCAAAGATCTTTTTATTCAGAACATTGTGTTTACAGCGTTTTGTTAATGCTCGATTACTTACATAGAATATCTTTCTTTTCCGAAAATAATCAAACATCGTTTTTACGATCTTCTTTCATTATTTCAATCACTGGATGAAGCTTGATTTTCCTTGTGCCTTGTGTCATACCTAAATGCTCATCTCTATTTTTCACTGTGTCACGATTTCATGTTTGCTCATGCACCCATTCGATAGCAACAATCATACACGACTTTCATATGCATTCAGCACAGAACACGAACACTCCAACACTCCCGAACGCAGACATTCACTCTCACACACAGTCATACACCATGGAGTTCACCGATATTCGAAAGCACGGGCCATTCGTCTTTCGTTGTAGAATAGAGTGACTCCACGTGTGTTGACCGATAGTGGTTCTGGTTCTAGGTTAAGCCCCCTAACGACGCCGCCCTGCGAGAGGACGCCACACATGACCCTCAGCCTGCAGGAGATACTGATAGTGGGGTCCGCTTGCGAGCAGGCCAAGTTCTCCGAGCTGACGATGGATATGTTCAGGTAAGTTACGCGATTCACATAAAAATTTAGCGTAGATAATGTGTTTTAATGTTCAACTGTCTACAGAATGCTTCAAACACTGGAAAGGGAACCAACTGAATCGATGCATCCTATGGCTGGTCATCCGATGGTCACGCATGGAGGGCCACATGATGCGAGTCCTGCTGCCAGCAGGATGCCCCCGTATGGAGTCCCTGGGTCCAAAGGTACGTAGAACATTTTCTCAACACCAACCTCAAGTAGTTGCTAATGGAATCTTCCCAACAGGTTACGTGGAAAATGGTGATCGACGAGGAATGCGTGACAACCCACATAAATATCTGCTCTACAAACCTTCGCTCAGTCAGCTCATGGTGTTTCTGTCGAGTGGATTCAAAGAACTACCGCCTGGTGGAGCACTTTTGCTGTATATGTCTGCCGATGGTTGCTTCTCGACTACGAAGCATCCGCAGGATTGTAAGTTCGCTTACGGTTTTCAGTTGGATGGTTTCTAAGGGGGACTACCGTTTCCATTTCAGACGGTTACGAGTTAGGTGGACTAGCGACGAGCGTTAAACGCGATGCAGTCGACGGAGGACTGGCAGTGAGGGGAAAGTCTAGTGCCGGCTATAAAGAACCACATTGTCTCTACCCGGGAGACCTGTATCCATACACACGGAGACCACTGTTTATAATAATAGATTCGGATAACTCGTTTGTGTTCCAGCATATACCAAGGTAATTCCAATGTAAGATGGACATTTTGATGGATTTCGTAATTCGCGAAAACCAGAGCGCGTACTTGATCGTTTTTATCATGATCTGATTCGTTGTGGCCCACAAACTGCCAGTGCACCGGTAAAGTCCGGTATGGTGATCATATGTTTCGAATCAAAACAAACACGATGTCACGAACACCACCATATCCAATGACAGATGGAACTGAAAATGTTTTTTTTTATTCAGGGTTCGGGTTGGCACTGACCCAGGTTTGAAAAAGAATTTGACATAGGGGGAAAGACGGCTTTGGCAGGTTTTGTTCTATTATTGTCAGGGGGGTTTTTGTCGACCGAATTTTATGAAATTTGGCCACAATATTCTTTGATATGCAAAGAATGTTTAGGCCAAATTTGAGCCTAGTCAGTCATAAAAAAACCCCTGCCAATAATAGAACAAAACCTGCCAAAGCCGTCATTCCCCCTAAGTGTTGTGCGTGTTTTATTCGTCGAAAAATAATTAAATATCTATTTGGTGTCGGTGGCTCGTGCGCATGTATTGCGCCTTGCTCCGGTCGAAACAAGCGCGATCTACCATAGTTTGCTGGCACGGCAAATGCTGGGTAAAGCGTACCATTGGTACTTCGCGTACCTGAAGGAATAAAATAGACCCCATCTCGCGGTCCTTAGCCTCTTACCCAGCAATTCCTATCCCTACCTCCCCGCGGTGCTGGCCGGGATACGAGCAACCTTAGGGAAGATCGGGTAACCAACCCCGGTGGAAACTATGGTCGTATGCTGACAGGGAAGGGGGGGTCTGCTCCTCTCCGGAGGTGCAAATCTTATTAAGCGTCTGTTCTCCATGTCAGGATCGGCTCACAACAGCGTCTGTTCTCCATGTTAGGGGCTGATCATCGTCCGAGTGCCAGCGAGGGACTCTAAGTGAAACTGTGCACCATGGTCCACCGGAAATAAGGAGGAATGGTCCTCCGGAAATTTAGGGGGTTTGGTGTCAGGCCCTGCAAGCCAGCCTTTAAAAATCATAAGCAACGAACAATCAAGAAGTGAGTACGGACCGGAACCATCGGCGAAGACCACTGCGACGAAAAGGGACTAGCGATTGGAAACTCGGTTCGTGGAACTGCAAATCTCTCAACTTCATCGGGAGCACACGCATACTCGCCGATGTGCTCAAGGACCGTGGATTCAGCATCGTAGCGCTGCAGGAGGTTTGTTGGAAGGGATCAATGGTGCGAACGTTTAGAGGTAATCATACCATCTACCAGAGCTGCGGCAACACACACGAGCTGGGAACAGCTTTCATAGTGATGGGCGATTTGCAAAGGCGCGTGATCGGGTGGTGGCCGATCAATGAAAGAATGTGCAGGTTGAGGATCAAAGGCCAGTTCTTCAACTTCAGCATAATCAACGTCCATAGCCCACACTCCGGAAGCACTGATGATGATAAGGACGCATTCTACGCGCAGCTGGAACGTGAGTACGACAACTGCCCAAGCCACGACGTCAAAATCATCATAGGAGATTTGAACGCTCAGGTTGGCCAAGAGGAGGAGTTTAGACCGACTACTGGAAAGTTCAGCGCTCACCGGCTGACGAACGAAAACGGCCTACGACTAATTGATTTCGCCGCCTCCAAGAATATGGCCATTCGCAGCACCTACTTCCAACACAGCCTCCCGTATCGGTACACCTGGAGATCACCACTGCAGACAGAATCACAAATCCGACATTATCGACGTCAGGACATATCGTGGCGCTAACATCGACTCTGAACACTATCTGGTGATGGTTAAACTGCGCCCAAAACTATCCGTCATCAACAATGTTCGGTACCGACGACCGCCGCGGTACGACCTAGAGTGACTGAAACAACCTGATGTCGCCACTGCATACGCGCAGCATCTCGAGGCAGCGTTGCCGGAAGAGGGTGAGCTCGATGGGGCCCCTCTTGAGGACTGCTGGAATACAGTCAAAGCAGCCATTAACGACGCAGCGGAGAACAACGTCGGGTATATGGGTCGAAGTCGACGGAACGATTGGTTCGACGAAGAGTGCAGACAGATTCTGGAGGAGAAGGACGCAGCGCAGGCGGTCGCGCTGCAGCAAGGTACCCGGCAGAACGTGGAGCGTTATAGACGGAAGCGGAGACAGCAGACCCGTCTTTTTCAGGAGAAGAAACGCCGTCTGGAAGAAGCGGAGTGCGAGGAGATGGAACAGCTGTGCCGTTCTCAAGATACACGCAAATTCTATCAGAAGCTCAACGCATCCCGCAAAGGCTTCGTGCCGCGAGCCGAAATGTGCCGGGATAAGGATGGGAGCATCTTGACGGACGAACGTGTGGTGATCGAAAGGTGGAAGCAGCACTACGAGGAACATCTGAATGGCGCTGAGAGTACAGGCAGTGAAAGTCAAGGCAGCGGAGGAGATGACTACGTCAGTTCAGCGGACGATGGAAGCCAACCAGCCCTACCTTGAGGGAAGTTAAGGATGCCATTCAACAGCTAAAGACCAACAAAGCCGCTGGTAAGGATGGTATCGGAGCTGAGCTCATCAAGATGGGCCCGGAAAAGCTGGCCACTTGCCTGCACAAACTGATAGTCAGAATCTGGGAAACCGAACAGCTACCGGAGGAGTGGAAGGAAGGGGTTATATGCCCCATCTACAAGAAAGGCGACAAACTGGAGTGTGAGAACTTTCGAGCGATCACCATCCTTAATGCCGCCTACAAAGTGATATCCCAGATCATCTTCCGTCGTCTGTCACCATTAGTGAACGAGTTCGTGGGAAGTTATCAAGCCGGCTTCGTTGACGGCCACTCGACAACGGACCAGATCTTTACTGTACGGCAAATCCTTCAAAAATGCCGTGAATACCAGGTCCCAACGCACCATCTGTTCGTTGATTTCAAGGCGGCATACGACAGTAAAGACCGCATAGAGCTATGGAAAATTATGGACGAGAACAGCTTCCCTGGGAAGCTTACCAGACTGATCAAAGCAACGGTGGATGGTGTGCAAAACTGTGTGAAGATTTCGGGCGAACACTCCAGTTCGTTCGAATCGCACCGGGGACTAAGACAAGGTGATGGACTTTCGTGCCTGTTGTTCAACATTGCGCTAGAAGGTGTCATGCGGATAGCCGGGTGTAACAGCCGGGGTACGATTTTCAACAGATCCAGTCAATTTATTTGCTTCGCGGATGACATGGACATTGTCGGCCGAACATTTGCAAAGGTGGCAGAACTGTACACCCGCCTGAAACGTGAAGCAACAAAAGTTGGACTGGTGGTGAATGCGTCACAGACAAAGTACATGCTTGTGGGCGGAACCGAGCGCGACAGGGCCCGCCTGGGAAGTAGTGTTACGATAGACGGGGATACCTTCGAGGTGGTCGAGGAATTCGTCTACCTCGGATCCTTGCTAACGGCTGACAACAACGTCAGTCGTGAAATACGAAGACGCATCATCTGTGGAAGTCGGGCCTACTACGGGCTCCAGAAGAAACTGCGGTCGAAAAGATTCGCCCCGCACCAAATGTGTCATGTACAAGACGTTAATAAGACCGGTTGTCCTCTACGGACATGAAACATGGACAATGCTCGAGGAGGACTTGCAAGCACTCGGAGTATTCGAGAGACGGGTGCTTAGGACAATCTTTGGCGGTGTGCAAGAAGACGGTGTGTGGCGGCGAAGAATGAACCATGAGCTCGCCCAACTCTAAGGCGAACCCAGTATCCAGAAGGTCGCTAAAGCCGGAAGGGTACGATGGGCAGGACATGTTGCAAGAATGCCGGACAGCAACCCTGCAAAGATGGTGTTCGCTTCCGATCCGGCAGGTACGAGACGGCGTGGAGCGCAGCGAGCGAGATGGGCAGACCAGGTGCAGAACGACTTGGCGAGCGTGGGGCGTATCCGAGGATGGAGAGATGCGGCCTCGAACCGTGCATTGTGGCGTCAAATTGTTGATTCAGTGTTATCTGTTTAGATGTTAACTAAATAAATGAAATGAACCATAGTTTGCTGTAGCTATCGGGCTAATAAGTA
This sequence comes from Armigeres subalbatus, assembly GCF_024139115.2. NCBI lineage: Eukaryota > Metazoa > Arthropoda > Insecta > Diptera > Culicidae > Armigeres > Armigeres subalbatus. The sequence goes on along the minus strand of NC_085140.1, from coordinate 212,277,122 downwards.
CAGAGTACTGCGCGTTCGTTCGGTCGTCCATAACGCGATTCTCCTCAGTTTTCATATGCCACAGAGCTGCGAGGCGGCTCTGCACAGTGTGGGGATGTAATGCCAATAAGAAGAAGAACATACATGGACAACGCACGAATCAAAGAATAACGAATTAAAAGCGAATTGAACTGTATGAAAAATTAAATATAAACAATGTGCATTGTTCCATCTAAGAGATAGTGATTAGTCCCAAATCAATATCTATGGTAACGGATGAAAGTAAGGGTACTCCATCTGACTGTAAGGACTTGGCCAGTACCGTTAATGATCTAGTGAGCTGCTGAAACGTGTACATGTAGATTGTTTGCTGCTAATTCGTGTACGGACATACGTGAGCAGCGTAAGGAGTCCGGATTACCATCCTCCATGATCTTTAACGGTGTCACCGCTTCGTCACAACAAGAAATCTGCAACTTCTTCAGTTCCAAGTTTGCCAGTGTGTTTTCGGACGAGGAATTATCTGCTGACCGTATATCACTTGCTGCAGAAAATGTCCCATTGTCTAATCGAGCGATTAGTAACATCGACCTAACTGATGCGACAATTTTAGATGCGATTTCGTGATTAAAAACATCGTTCAATTCAGGACCTGACGGAATTCCTTCATCGCTGCTCAAGAAACACTCCGACAGTCTTCTCTCACCACTTCAACACATTTTCAGACTTTCTCTTTCTCAAGTGGTACGTTTCTATTGTGTTGGAAGTCGCCACAGATGTACCCTGTCTAAAGAAAGGAAGTAAGCGTGACATTAACAACCGATGTGCTTTACTACAGGTGTGGGCCAAACCCCAAAGTAGTATTTGTTTAACGAAAATTTGCTCTTTTGAGAGCGAAACTCTCAGCTGGGTTGCCGAAGATGGCCGAAGGTGGCCGAATGTGACGTCACGTCTGGCATACTCAGTACAATTTTTATAACAGACGTGACGTTTCATTCCGCCCACCCACTGTGGGTGGCAATGTTTACGTTATTTTTTCGACTAATACAGACATAGAGGACTTTGGCCCACACCTTTACTGAAGCACATCGATTAACAACTATCGAGGTATAACTTCGCTATGTGCCGCATCAAAAGTTTTTAAGCTGGTGGTGTTTGATCCGATGCTTTCGTACTGTAAACCTCTGTAAACAGATCATTTGCTCGGACCAACATGGGTTTTATGTGGTTTTATGCTGGGCGCTCGACTACGACAAATCTACTGTGCTTGACATCGTACATCACTGATAGTATGACTGAACGGACTCAAACTGACGTTGTTTACACCGATCTTTCTGCTGCTTTCGATAAAGTTAATCATGCTATTACTATCGCCAAACTGGACAGGCTGGGTGTCAGCGGCAATCTTCGCGAATGGTTCCATTCCTACTTAGTTGTCGTAGGTGATTGTATGTCATCTACTTTCTATGCGACGTCCGGCATTCCAAAAGGGTAGCCACTTAGGACCATTGATTTTCTTTCTGTATTTTAATGACGTACATTTTGCTTCTGAAACACCAAAGTTATCATTCGCTGATGACCTTAAAATATATACTGTATATGTAAAATGTATACTGATTGGATCAATAGCGGACTGTCTGACTCTGCAAAAATAACTAGACGCTGTGGTTAACTAGTGCAGTTTGAACTGTATGGTTAGCAACCCGGAGAAATGCTCCGTCATTACGTTTTCGCGAAAGAGGCAGCCGATTATTTACGATTATGCACTGCAAGGTACGAAGATCGAGCGTGTTCTACATGTGAAAGATTTGGGAGTTATTTTGGATAAGCAGTTGAGCTATAAACATCATATTTCTTACATCGTCGATAAGGCATCTAGAGCTCTTGGAGCCATTTTCAGAATTGCGAAAGATTTCACTGACATTCATTGCCTGAAATCGCTCTATTGTTCGCTAACACGATCCACATTAGTATACTGCTCTGCATTTTGGAGTATGTTTTATAATAACGGCGAGAAACGCATGGAATCGATTCAGCGTTGGTTTCCTTGTTTTGCGCTCCGAAGGCTGCCTTGGAGAGACCCTCTTCGAATTCCCAGCTACGAGAGCCGCTGTTGCTTGATTGAACTTGAAACCATTAGAGTGCGAAGAAATGTTTCCAGAGCTTTGACCATCGCCGATGTTCTCCAAGTTAGAACAGATTGTGAGACCATTCTCAAACTCATCGATCTGAATGTCAGGCCACGGATGCTGCGAAATAATATTTCGTTACGACCACCGTATCGTAGAACAAATTATGGACTGGCAAGCGCAATAATTGGCTTGCAACGAAATTTCAATCGTGTGGCATCAGTTTTTGACTTCCATCTCTCACGTGAAATTTTGTTTTTAACGCCCAGAACTTGTGATAGCTTTTTATTTTTTAAAATTTTTTATTTCTGTTTTGTATCGTTCACGTTAATCACTTGACTTTGACTATGAGAGATTTGTTCGTGTTCTTGAATTACTTGTTTTAATGCGTTTAAATTAAATATCATTAGGGCAGTAACAAGCCTGTTGATGTATACTATAATAATAAATAATAAATACTTCTAGAATAGGTCTTAACACCCAACCTCTATTGACTTGGATTGAAGTGCAATTTACACCAGTTGTATAGTATAGTCAGTATAGTGTATACTTACTTACTTACTTATGGATCCTGTACACCTCCGGTGGTGCAAAGGGCCGACTTGAAAGATCTCCATCCTGAGCGTTGCCTGGCTATCGCTACAACCTGTTGCCAGGTTAGATCTCGGTCGACTTCTATTATTTCTTTATTGAGGCTTCGCCGCCATGAGCCTCTGCTGCGATGTCCCGCTGTTCCAGTCTAATGCTTGTTTACAGATTTCGTTTCCGCCCCTACGTAGAGTGTGGCCAACCCAGCCATACTTCCGATCCCGAATTTCTGTTGCTATCAGCCTCTGGTGACAACGACGATGGAGTTCGTTGTTTGACATCCAGTTGTGAGGCCACCAGGCCCGAATTATATACCGCAGGCATCTGTTAATGAACACCTGCAGCCGTTGAGTGTTCTCCACTGATACACACCATGTTTCGCTAGCGTATAACAGCACTGATTTCACGTTAGAGTTGAAAATTCGTATTTTGGTGCGTTCACTTATCTGCCTGTTTTTCCAGATATTTCTTAAACTCGCAAAGGCAGCCCTTGCTTTCTTAATCCTTGCCTCACACCAGCTACGACCCGGATAGGGTCGGACATGACCCCATTGTGCACCACTCTACACGAGAAGGCCTCGTACTGTGCTTCGATGAGGCCGATGATTTTCTCAGGAACCCCCTTGCGTCTCAGGGCGCCCCATGTATTCTCGTGATTGAGACGGTCGAAAGCTTTTTCGTAGTCAATGAATCCAAGTAAAGGGACTCTTGGAATTCGTTGACCTGCTCCAGTATGATGCGGAGCGTGACAATATGGTCCAAACAGGATCCTCCGGCACGGAATCCGGCCTGCTGCCGCCAGAGAGTTGCATCGATCTTCTCCTGAATCCGGGTTAGGATAATTTTGCATAGAACTTTGAGAACGGTACACCGCAACATAATGCCTCACCAGTTATCGCATAAAGTCAGGTCACCCTTTTTGGACACCTTCACTAAGATACCTTGCATCCAGTCGACCGGAAAAGTTGCGATGTCCCAGATATTATGAAATAGACGATGCAGTAGTTGAGCGGATGTCATGGGGTCAGCTTTGAGCATCTCGGCTGATATGCGGTCGACCCCTGGGGCTTTATTCGATTTCATGCTTTGGATGGCTGTTTGAATCTCTAGCAGTGATGAAGCTTCGGTATTGACGCGTGTTATACGTTGGATCCTAGACAGATCTTGCCGAGGTGGTGATGGCCTGACTGGCACTTGAAAAAGTTGTTCGAAGTGCTCGAACCAGCGTTTCAGCTGGTCAGTTGGGTCGGTCAATAACTGATCATTCGCGTCTCTCCGAGGCATCATTGCATTCATCTTCGCCCCGCTTAAGCGTCGTGAGATATCGTAGAGGAGGCGAATGTCCCCGGTTGCGGCGGCTCGCTAGAGAGTCTGCCCACGCTCGCTTGTCCCGTCGACATGAGCGTTTTACTTCCTTCTCAAGAGCCGCATATCGTTGACGGGCTAAGACTGTGGCCCCTCTGGTTTTTGATCGCTCTATCGCGGCTTTGGCTTCTCTTCGCTCCTCTATCTTCCTCCAGGTCTCATCGGTGATCCATTGTTTTTTTCTGGGTGTGCAGTTCGCCCAGATTGCTCTCGCTGATGACGATGAAGGCATTCTTGATGGCGGTCCATTGGTCTTCCACGCTGCCACCTTCCGGAATATCTGCAGCACGCGTCTCCAGTTCTTCAACGAAGGACCGTTTCACCGTGAAATCTTCCAGTCGGCGTGTGTTGTTAAATCGTCGTCCAACTCTTTCCTCCTGCCGACAAATCCGCGCAATGCTCAGGCGTATTTCGCCGATGAGGATGTGATGATCAGACGCGATATCGGCCCTACGTTTATTCCGTACACCAAGTAGGCTCCGTATCCATTTTCGGCTGATGCAGATGTGGTCGATTTGATTTTCTGTAAAGCCGTCACGGGAGACCCACGTGGCCTTGTGAACCGGTCGATGAGGAAAGAGCGATCCTCCGTTCACCATGTCGTCATTACCACAAAATTCTGCGAACAGCTCTCCGTTTTCGCTCATTTCTCCGATGCCATGGCGTCCCATAATGCGCTCATGGTTCGAGTTGTCGGATCCGATCTTCGCATTGAAGTCGCCCAAACAGATCTTGATATCACCCTTCGGTATTCTATCTACGACGGCATTGAGTTGACTGTAGAAGTTCTCTTTGTCTTGCAGATCGGCAGCATCGGTTGGCGCATAACATTGGATTATAGTAAGGTTTCGGACCCGTGTTCTAAATCTGGCAACAAGCTTCATGCGGCGTGCCTCATTGGCAAGTTGTGCCAATTTACCCTGCTGGGCTAGGGTTAAAACGTTCCATGTTCCTATTCGTGTCCGTTGTTTCGCGCTAAGAGTCGTCGCCGTAAAATCAGTCCGTATTCTTTCATCATCGGATTCTCGAATAAATTGATGTTTCGGGAACAGTAGGTTGTTGGCCCAAGGTTCCCTATCCACAGGGATGGGGCTGCCATCTTAGGTATAGCTTCCGGGGAATAGCATTTCATACTCAGCCGCTGGATGCCAGAACAGACGCTGTTGGAGCCGCACTTCCTTGGTGAACAGACGCTCGGTCAGTCGGGTTAAATTTGTTTAAAGTCCACCCAACACCAGGACTACGCTAGTGCGGTCGCTAGTACGGTCGCTTTGATAGGGCCTGCTTGGGGACACATGCAGCTTTTTATAGAAGTTCAACCGAGCCCACTGTCGAACTCCACCACATCCTAGGCAGACCCCACAGGACGCACCCTCTCACTCTAGCTGATGTCAGAAGAACAACAGTGTCCAAGCTACACTACCAGCTAAGTACGCAACCCTTAGCTGGCGGTCTATTGTCATCGGAAGACCCGTGGAAGCGTGAGTATTGGAACTTTTGAGGACCAGAGCTATGTTAGGCGCCCCTTCCCGGATGTCAACTCACCATTTCGTAGCCCATTGAGATTCTCACGTCCGAATGTGTGAGTGGCGATAAAAGGAAAACAAACACTCCTAGATGGTGCAACTCAGCAAAGATTGGGTAAAAATGAGTATATTTCCATATATTTTTTGACCCTTTTGAAATCATTGTGATGACCCGATCATTTTTGAGGTTATGAGCAGAAGGAAAACAAACATGTTTTTACACATGACGAATTCCACATTAGTGTGCGAGCGTTAAACGTCACTCATCTCTATAGTGTAGTCAGTAGTGTTTTGCATCATGGTATTTAATTTATTAAATCAATTATTTTACGATACCATGTTCCAAACAACTGTGCAAAATTTAGACCCGATTGGTTGGTGCCTTTCCGCATAGCGTTTGAAGTTTGTATGGAAATAAATATGGGAAAAGTTATTGTTTATATGATTTTATATTGTCATACTTAAAGGGTCCCCATACACGTTCCGACATGTTGTATAACTTTGACTCCCCTCCTTGAAATTTGGTTTCGGTCGGAGTAAAAGTCGGACCGTCTGTGGGCAAGTTGTACTGTCCAACGGTCGTACAACTTGCCCACAGACGGTCTGACTTTACTTCAACCGAACCAAATTTCCTGGAGTCAGAGTCAAAGTTATACAACATGCCGGAGCGTGTATGGGGCCCCAAAGATTGCCAGCATTAATCAATGAACTATTGTCATCCTAGCGATCCATAGGTTGCTTTGTGGCCACAACATGGTTTGATTGCTTTGCTAATGCTGACTTTTTGGTTTAAATTGGGATCAAGATTGAGACTATTTCTCGCTTAACTTTTCAAAAGGTCCTAAGTAACATTTTAGTCATGAATTAATTTGAATAGCGGAATCAACACACCAATGTGAAAGCTTTTGATTGCAGTACTCAAATTAATTCATGAAAATAATGTTACTTAGGTCCTTTTGAAAGTTAAGCAAGATTTGTTCGCATTTCGCCAGTTTTGTTATTTTGGGCTATAAGGGATAGCCGTTTCTCGACCTGCTTGTGTTTCTTCTCGAGTGCATTACACTCCCATTTAGCCACTGCGACCGAGTCACAGAGCATCAGCAATTGAAGTCTCAACTGTAATAACTTCGGATGCTCAAGACCCAACGTCAATATTCTTTCACACTGTTGCTGTTGGCGATCGTTATCACCATTAGTTGTTGATTTATGGGGTGACCTTATGGTAGATCAACCTTTGTAGAAGGTTCCATCTCATCTCAATCTCCCGTTAATTCCTTGAAACTAGTACTTCGTAAGGATTCCCCTAGGATTTTTTCTGCAATAGCTGCAATTTACGCCATAAATGGGATCTATTTTCAGAGTGTTATTTTGACCTCTTTCAAGTATTTTTCTCATCAGTATCTGATCTCATCAAAGGCATTATTACTTAATAATTATCAGTTACATTTACACCAATTTAAATGTTTTTGCAGGTATTTTGGTCAGCCACTTGTGATATTGATGTCACCCCAAGATGTTCCTGCGAACTTTCAAGGAATGAGTAAGCAACTTCGTGTTTTCATCGTCAACAGATTTGTTATGATGACATGCTTGTCTCTATTGTAGATTTGCAACATCATGGATCTCTGTTCACCTTGTTTCTGCATTCTCCAATGACCGCCCTTTGCTACATCTGCAATGTTGGAGATGTCCCAATCCACCACTGGGAGCGATGTCAGAACTATGTAGACCGTTTTGTGACGGAAGCTTCGCGGTTGGTGACTAGGTGTCGGATGGATGAGATAGAACAGGGAATAGGGTATATCGGTGAGTACCAGCTATTATGGTCTGAATAACTAGAACTAATTGGAATTTCGCTTTTAGATTCGTCCTATGTACAGTTTTTCGGGGATGACTTCCTGCGGACGCTGATACTGCGGTTTGTATTTTGTGATGTGACATTGCGATTGCATAGAGGGTTCCGAGGTCGACATCAAAGGCCACGATGCGAGCCTCCACTGCCGAGTGCGGAACTGCTGGAGCACCCTTCCCTGGCTCACATAATTCTCCAGCTGGCATCGGCGTTAGACGTTAGAGGACACTTCATCGAGGGTCCCGAAGGCGATTGATGGAGGAAGTCCTTGGATCGTAATGTCACCGACGAATCCAGCCGAACCAAGGAACTCAGTTGCGACGTGCTGCTACTGACGCTACTGTTGATGGCTGGCGGGCAACAGCTGCGGCGTGAGAAGAGCGGTAAGCATGATACTTCCAATGCCTGTCGGACGGTGGCATGCGGCAGGGTTGTGCTCAGACCAGTATTTGAGCATGTCGTCATTAGTGAAGCGACTGATGGTGGTGGTGATCGTATGCGATGTTGTCACGAGTTGCAGTGCTACGCTAGAAGGCTTTTTATGATTTGAGCATAATCAGCAGACCATGGAACAAAGTACGTCGCACCTTTAATACAGCAGCAAGTATGGATAGTCCGAGATGGAGAGAGTATTAGAAACGACACAGTGGATGCTTTGTTACCTTTTTCTATTTATTTTATGTATGTTTACAGCTTTTTATGCTACTTGTTGTTACATATACACTATAATAGAGCGAAACGAAGTCGTGTAACGGATTGCGTATTTTATACACTCTCTAGAATACATTTTCACAAGATAAAAAATCACTCACACACTCTACTCAGCGGTTCCCATAGTAGATGGGAATCATTGTAGCGTCATAGGCTGGAAGGACGAGATTACACGCAACCTGCTCCAATGGTTTTTGGTGGAATTGAATGGTTTCAAAGGTCTTTAGTTAACAAAGCTCAAGAGTTTTTTTTTTGTACCGAATGGAAGTAAATTAAGAAGAGTTTTTGACGATTAAAGTAAAAAGTGCTTTGCCGAGCCGGTTGGTTGGTTTTTGCCAATCCTGACGATTGCAACATACTCTGCTTACTTGAACATAACTGTTTGTCTTGCATATAGCATACCAGTTTTGCCTGCAGTATTCTCGCTTATCGTTAGAAATTCGGCAATAGAATGCGCTTCGGTGTTCTTCTCTCAAGCCATTTCTATACAACTGTTCATGCTTCCGTTCTTTAACACCGTATTAAATATTTTTCTTATCGCTGATATTTGACGTTAATGTAGAGTAGCGCTCAGGTGTGCTCTGGTAAAGAGATATTTCCTTTACCTGATGCAGATAAATTTCGCAGTATAGTCTGAAAGGCTACGGCCATCATAGATAAAATCTGGAAGGCTACGGATAGATATTCAGCGTAGGCGGGATTTTTTTTTAAATTTATGATCGAGTCAAAGGTAGGAATAGCCTGTGGAATTCCTGTAACAAAAGGCTTCGTCCTCTTCTCTTAGTGGGTTCATTATTGAGATTTTTTCCGGATCAATTGATTGTTATTCTTCAACGACAAACATCATCTATCGTTTATATCCATCGTTATCGCAACGTTACATATCGCGTGATTGTTTATAAGTACATCTACACTAAGGAAAAAGCAGATCTATTATTTAGTTTAGAGACTATATTAACCATTGCTCCACATGCACAGGTTCTGAAGAATTTTGAAACCATTCAAACCTCAATTGTTAGTTCAAAAAAAATATATAAGAAACTGGTACAGATTATTTGTGACAACATACTGGAAACACATATTTATTGGACACCGTTGGACACAATAAATTATATTTGGGGATGGTTTTTTGACAAAATTAGTTTTACCTTTCCTATTTTATTATTTATTTCATCTATTATATATTTTATTTTTAGATTTAGAACATTACTAACGGTTTCAGATGGTTTTTCACCGAAAATTCTAAAATCAATTGATAGTTTTATTATTTCTATGAAATTTTTATTATTTATGCATCTTTTATTTTCAGCAGTAAATAGGATACATACTCACAAACCAACACACTAAATACACTATAACAAATTAAGTGCAATAACTCACTACTGTAAAATACCCAGCCGATATTTGGACAATATAAACGTGTGATCACTGCCGCTATTTCGCTTCATTAGAGAAAAACGATAAAATAAAATGTAAACAAAATCATTAAGAAATATAGATACTTTTTCTTGGTTAACTCTACCTACTGAAACATTTATGTAAGATAATATAAAAAAAACGAGACAACAGCAAGGCAAACAACAGAGAACAAAGCACACTATTAAGGAATGGACACAAACGGGCGAAAGAGCTATTGAATGGAACGCAGAATATAGGCAGCGGAAAACCCATTTAGACGCATTATACACGTTAACAAAATCGGTTCTCGCGTGGTAAAAAAACACTAAAACCAAAGGAAAGTAAAAACGTAGATTTTTTAGGAAGTGCTGTAAGGTTATGTGGAAGCAGATTATAGATAGGGAATTATATATATTTAAAAAGGTATGCAGAATAGGATAATTCAGCCAGATAACGATGGAATAGCATGTATTTAAATGGAAGTATTTAGAATACAGTTCGTTTCCTTGAGTCCCAGTTTTCAGTTGAAGAAAATGCATAAAAACACAAAAGTATAAGCATCAGCAGTCATAGCAGCATGTAGAATGAATAAATTCTTTGACAGAAACTCACCTGAATGGAAAAGTAGCGAACGTCCTGCGAACAAATTCGTAGCCTAGAAGCAGCTCGTTCGGAAAAGCGAATACACCGCAAGGCGATAAATCAACCCTTGAGCTAATACACAAGAAACCCCTGGTAAGAAAAGGAAAACTTAGTACATTTGTCAAACTTGCACCTGATGTTGTCGACTTCACATGTATGCGTAACCTTTTCCGTTCTTGCTTTATACGTTGGTGAATGAACGAAACCGAAATAAAACCTGAACAGAACTAAAAAGACGAACGTTTTGATGTGAAATAGATGGAAGTCCTTGTAATAGTAATAGAAGTAGCGCGAATGAAAACGGAACACGAAGCTCACACTTACACAGTATATACATAAAGAATATAGCTAAACGTTAAAAAGTCCCCCGGAACACAAGCCAAGCGATCAAAGGTAAATAGAAGAGAAAAAAAATCATATATGAAATGTATAAAAAATAGGAGGAAACCAAAGCAAATACTAGCAGTACCCGATAGGCACGGAAACAATACATATATTTGATAACAGATGAACATGCAGACATACAAATGTGGAACAAACGAAAATCGATTTAGTTTTAATTTTTTGTACGATATTAATGTACCCGTTAAAAATCAACGGTTCCTTTTTGTTCCGGTTGTAGCATTTTATTCAGCTTAAGCCTTTTAAAGTAAACTTAATTTAGGGTTATCAGTAATTAATACATTGGACTTGAGCGATTACATAGTTGAAGGATCAGAAATATAAATTGCATGAATTGTATTTATGAAAATCCATTTCACTGGCTCCGTTTTGCTTCCTGACATGTGAGCTAGATGATTGAAACTACTTCCTCTGTAATTCGAGATGATGTCGCAAGGAGGGTCCAAAATTTGTTGGGGCCCAAATCAAGTTGGTTACCCTATGCTGCTAGCAGCTCAACGAAGGTTAAGAACAATTCGACTTCAATATCAGCTCATCTACATTTCGTCTACTGTGGAACAAATATTTTTGCAACTGACCTTTAAGTTTAGATTTTCACGCAGACCACAGTCAAAAGAACTGTATAAGTAAGAAATAAAGAGTAGTTATGACCAAGCAGGCCAGCTTACGAATCAAATTCAAGACTGTCTTTATTTTCGGTAGATTTCAATTCCATTACATGATTTTGTACTCCCGGTCTTAAAGGGCCAAATGTGATCTATTCATATTTCTCGATAAGCATAAGTAAGCAAATGATCTACCATTGTTTTACCACTATGCGTGTTATCATTCTCTCAACTAGTGCTCTTTCAAAAATGCTGAAGAAAGCACGTGGTCATCATGATGGACGATTTGTGGCATCCTTAAGGTATTTCTAGCTTAACTCGGGGGTTCAATGTGGGACCCCAAAGCTGCATAAACTTTCTTTTAAGATTAATTAAAATTAAGATAAAATTTGCATAATTTTAGTTATATTTTTTTTGGGGCAAAGGCGTAAGATTGACAATCCGGAGATGGCGAGTTCGATTCTCGGTCCGGTCTAGGATGTTTTCGTGATGGAAACATTCTCGACACCCTGTACTTGCCACACAAGATACATACTCATGCTCATGCAATGGCGGGCATCCCAAGTAACAATTGCTAGTTGAATAAACATCAGTATAGTCAGATTTATTCAGCCAGCGTTGATTAAAAATTATACTATCATACATGACAACATTTGTCCCAGCGTTGTTCGCCCAAAAATGGAGTATTTATTCAACAACAACTAGCAACCTCTCTTCAACTTTACTTAAATAGTAGATAAAAATATTTATTCATCAACTTTGTTCAAAAACCAAACATAATGTTAATTCAACTAGTCAGCAGCACACTGATTAGGCTTTTTTAATTATGCTTTTCTAAATACATTTATTTCATTACATTGTTACACTTATTAAGGCATTGTTCAACATACTGGAAATAAGATGAAAAATGAATTATGGACAGGATACCGGTATCGATCCAACGACCTTTGAATCCCCAGCCCTCTTGTTTACCATCAGCTATATTTGTCACCTTGGAAAGTACCAAGCTGAATTAGAAATATAAACTATACGTTGTTGAACAATTCTGGTTGAACAGCTGTAATGGAGTTGTTGGTCATTACTCAACAAAATTGACAACAATCGAACAAAAGCTTAATAGGAGTTCTATGACGTTATAGTTAGTGTAATGTCATTCCGAAAAGTGAATTATCAGTCTTGGTTTTATTGTTTGATTTAGTTGTAAGTAGTGAAGCTGCTGCCTTCTATCTGCCATCATGGAGGTAGATTTTTCCTGCAGATTTCTTCTATCATTCCCGAAGTAAGTATAAAAATAATAATTTATTCTCTAGTGAATGGCAAAGTGCAAAATGTTTTAAAAAGAATAAGTCCGCTAAAAATAAATTTATTTGTAGAGTGGAATAAATGTTCGTACAACGTTTAACAAAAGCCATTGTTGTTATTGCAATAAGCGAATTATCAAACGTTTATTCAACGTTTCAAAATTATATAAATAAACAAAATTGAAATCGGAAACAGACGCAATGATGTTTACTGATAACGTCAATTATTAGACTTCTTAATAAATTCATGCTCGTGCGTAGATTGTAATAGCACGTAATAGAGTTTTCAAACGATTGTTCGATGCTTCAAAAACAAATTATTTAAACATATGCATCACGATGAACAGCATAAACTTTGCAAGTTTAAGTTGTTTGTATTTAGCTAGTTGTTCAATATACATTTCGATTAAAAAAGAAATAAGTCGGTAACGTTTATAAAAGTATTATACAGATACATAGCTGAAAGCAGAACAGAAGCTGGTTACAAATGTCAACAATGTTTGCCCAATTTGTTATTCCATACTACATATTGTTCAGCTACGAATACTTTAATTAAACGTTAGTTCGACAATGATGTCTATTTGTGGTAACTGATTGTTACTTGGGATAGGAAAGCTTTCAATTAATAACTGAGGAAATGCTAATAGAATACTATTTTGAAAAAGAAGCCCAAGTTCCAGTTGGAATGTAGAGCCATTGAAGAAGAAGAAGTTGAAATTTTACATTAATTTAGGTTAATTTTAGCCAACATAGATACACCCAGGTTTTTTTTACGCGGTTTGGTTTTAGTCGTTTAAGACCTTCACCGTCAATGTAACAATGAATAAATTCCACGAAAAAATTGACATTGACTAACAATTGAATCTCGAATGCTGAGCTCAATCTACTAGAAATAAAGAAAGTCGATTGCAATATGACCAAAGCTAGCTAAAGCTGCTACCGGTCTAGGATGGAGATATTTTAGGTTTGTCTTATGCACCCCTATGGGAGATCTGAATCCATAAATATTTTTTGCGATATTTTTCAATTCGTGTTCCTACAGTTGCGAATCCCATTGTTGTTATATGGGACAAACAGCTATGGGACAAAACTATTGGTGCAAAGCAGAGAAAAAGATTATGTATTTTAGTGATACTTTATCGATATATAACCGATATAAACCAAACCGTTTTGCGTTAGGGGAACCGTACCGGTTTTGGCCATGTTCCTAATTTGGCCGCTTCAACGCTGCTTTAAATATGTATTTTTCAGGGTTGGCCAAATTAGGCATCTAAATTGGCCAAAACCGGTGCACTTCCCCTATTTCATCTAATTCTTCTTCTTATTGGCATTACATCCCCACACTGGGACAGAGCCGCCTCGCAGCTTAGTGTTCATTAAGCACTTCCACATTTGTCAACTGCAAGGTTTCTAAGGATCTAAGCTTTGCTTTGTAGCCGCGCGTCTTACCTAATTATTATTTCATCTAATTACAGGACAACAATTTGGTAGACTATAAGGATTGCTGCGTTAAATACGTAGATTTTGTATATGGGTCATTCCATACCAAGTGACCGAACCACTTGTAATCGACTTACACCAATTTTTATCAAATTTTGTGGATTTGTTTATCTACCGATTATATGTGAAAATCCAAATTTATTTGATGATTGGACAACCCCTCGGCAAATGCGCCCCCCGTTTTTGACGATTTGTAAAAACCATATTTTTGAACGACTCATATCTCGGACAGTTTTAAAGCTACAAATAACTTCTTTTTATGCATTTTGAAGAGAATTCTTCAAACTTTTTGAGAAAAATATCGATTTTTAGTAGAAGTGTTGCCATCTGCATTGTTTTTGCGTTTTAAGTATAAAATTGTATTTTTCTGCCAATGAGTATATTTTTATTTGGAAAATAACACCAGCATCGTGTTCTCCAGAGAATTTTGCACAAGAAACACTTGAAACCTCAAGGTACTATGAGCCGTTCTCGAGTTATAGAGTTTTGAATGTAATATGATTCATATGGAGCTTATCAATCCCATAAGATTTTGTTACGCATACCCAACCTTTACCCTTTTTGCTGGAGTGTTTTTATAAAATTGCCAAGAATTCCAAGATATTGTTTTCTTATAATAAATTGTAAAACATGTAACATAGAATAGAAAATAATGTACTCAGCAACTTAGTCACTTTGGAAGCAATAGCTTTTCTGTATTGTTGTTAAGCGTACTATTAAACTATTACTCACATAGGTATAATATTTCAAAAGCTTTCGGCTCATATGCTGTTAAGCGTTACGGAGCCGAAATCTTTGTATTACTTTTTTCTTCTTACAAAATAACGTTAGATTAAGTGCACCGAAAGACTCGTGTTTTAATCATAGAAACAAACTTTTTTTTTTAAACAGCAAAAAAAAGACATACGAAAGGCAATTATGACAGAAGAAACGATATGATCATCTAAAAAACCCTGATTAATTTACCTTGCGGGAATGGTGCACTTCTCGTGCATTTTGAAAATAGTATTTTGACCTTATGTTAGTCCGAACCAGTCAAATTTGAATAACATGTTGTGAGCAACGTAAAATGCAACATGGGCAAGTGCCTAAAAAGTGGATGAAACTTTTCTGCGCACACACACACAGACATCACCTCAATTTGTCAAGCTGAATTGGTATACAACACTATGGATCCCCGGGCCTTGGATATAGCCTTTAAGTACGCTTAGTGTACGAGAAAGGGAAAAATAAAGTAGCTCATAAGAAAGTAGACTTTCACTATGTTATTGTGGGAAAAAGGGTATGAAAAAGGCAAATCATTAAGTAAATGCTACTTGTACTTACAGAAGAAGAGGGTAAGTGATTTGTGACTATTTATGACAAGTGGGAGGTAAGAGGGTTGGCAAAAAACGTTGGATGCAATTTTCAAACGAATTTTTTAGTTATACACAAGGCAGAAGAAAAGCTTAATGTCAATACTAGTCGACCAGAGGAGAACTATCCACGAAAAGTTTTTCTCTTACTACCACGGGAAATCAACTCACACTTCACAGCACCCAAATGTGATTTGACGACAGCCATGAGCTCTCAGTCACTCACCAAGGAATCGAAAATTGTCAACTGTGTATGTATATTGTCAAAATATGAAAATAGTAGACCAAAAACAAACATCATAAAAATAGTCTTCTTTGAGATAATGATTTTATTTTCTGTATTTTAAAAATAAATGGATAATATTTGCAATCCAATTTTGTTGTTGAATTTTTTGCATTTTTAACACCTAAAGAATTCAGATTTTCCTAAACCTTGTGACATATTGCGTTAAAGGTTGATCCTAAGGATGCCGAAAAACTTTGCAGAAGAAGGATCACTCAGGAAAATCGACACATACTTTATGGGAAAAATCCATGTATTTTGAAATATGCATATCATGCGTCGGCACATACCTAATTGCATACAAATTCACACATGGATACTATGACCCAGATGGATAGTATGTGTGAACACTTATGCAATGCATGTGGGCCCATGGAATATATGTGTCGAAAATATGGAATCCTTTTCGCCAACCCCATTGCAAAAATCCATGTGTGAACTCATGAATATAATGTGGAGTTTTTTGTGAGTGATCCTTACTGGAACGACGACCAAAATTGTTTATTCTGCCAGCACTGCCAAACTACGTGTTTTAGGACTGAGGAACAAATTGTAGTATAGTGCTGGCAGAAACATTTCAACAATCAAACTTCAAAGCGTTGTAAAATTTCCAGCAATGCTTATTCTTCAGCAAACTTTTTCGGCATCTTTCAGACTATATGCTAACGTATTGAGTCAGATGATTGAATTAACGATAAAATAAAGCCGCTAGGAGCAAGAATGCAAAAAAAATCCATGCTAATCTTCATATAAATTTCAAACGCGATGCGGAAAGTGGGGAAGCAACCAATTGAGCTGTGTGTGTATGTGTCAATGCGAATGTGTGTGTATGTTCGGAAATTGGTAAAAATATTCAATGTTCACAGTGAAAAAAGGACTTTTCATTTTTAAAATCCTGTATCTCAAGATCGGAACATAGTACCTCGGGGTTTCAAGCGTTCCCAATGTAAAAATGGCCAAAGAACACGTTGGTGAGGTTATTTTTAAAAAAAATTATACTCATTGGGTAAAAAATGCATTTTTCGGACAAAAACTTAAAAATTGTTCATTTGGCAACACTGCACATCAAAAAAATATTTTTTTATAAATTCCTTGAAAAATCTTCTTTCGAATGGTTACCTTAGATTCTTTATAGACCTCACAGTTCCAGAGATATTCACAAAACAAAATGATGGGTTTCATACATTTGTCCGAAAAGGGGGATGGTCGTATTAATCGTGGGGAGGTCCAATCACTACGAAATTTTGGATTTTGGGGTATAACCCATACATAAACAATTGGTCAAAATTTCATTTAATTCTAAGAAAGTCGATTGCACGTTTGCATTTTTTCTCGGTCACTTCATATGGAATGACCCATATGCATTCCAAAAAATATGTAAATATGTATTCCAGAAGAGAAGTTACACTGATCGAACTAAAAAATACCCCTCCCCCAATATCCTCACCTTTTTCAAAGATCATCTCACCCCTTATATCGTCGTCTCCTTAAGATAGAGAATTTATTTATTTATTATCAGACTAAGGCAAGAGTGGCCTGTGCTATATAAGAAAGTCTTCTCCATTCAGCTTGGTCCATGGCAGCGCGTCGCTAATCACGCAGCCTGCGGAGGTTCCGCAAATCGTTCTCCACCTGATCGATCGACCTTGCCCGCTGTTCACTTAGCCTTCTTGTTCCCGTCGGATCGTTGTCGAGAACCATTTTTACCGGATTTGTCCGACATTTGGCTACGTGCCCGGCCCACCGCAGTCTTTCGATTTTCACGGTGTGAGCGATGGATGGTTCTCGCAACAGCTGATGCAACTCGTTGTTCATTCGTCTCCTTCACGTACCGTCCGCCATCTGCACTCCTTCTTGTATGCAGCACTTTTCTTTCGAAAACTCCAAGTGCGCCTTGGTCCTCCACGAGCATCGTCCAGGTCTCGTGTCCGTAGAGGACTACCGGTCTAATGAGCTTTTTGTAGATTGTCAGTTTGGCGGCGAGCTCTATTCGATCGGAGCGTCTTGCGGAGTCCAAAGTACGTACGATTTCCCCCCATGATGCGTCTCCGAATTTCTCTGCTAGTATCGTTATTGGCGGTCACCAGTGAGCCCAAGTACACGAATTCTTCAACCACCTCGATTTCGTCACTACCGATACAAACTCGTGGTGGGTGGCTTACATTGTCTTCTCTTGAGCCTCTTTCTATCATGTACTTCGTTTTCGACGTGTTGATGACTAGTCCAATCCGTTTAGCTTCGCTTTTCAGTCTGATGTAGGCTTCCTCCATCTTCTCAAAGATACGTGCCATAATATCTATGTTGTCGGCGAAACCAAATAACTGGACGGACTTCGTGAAAATCGAAAATCGGACCACGTGAAAATCGTACCACGTATCCCTGCCTTTCGTATTACGACGTTGAATAGCAGACACGAAAGACCATCACCTTGCCGTAACCCTCTACGCGTTTCGAAGGGACTCGAGAATGCCCCTGAAACTCGAACTACGCACGTCACCCGATCCATCGTAGCCTTGATCAACCGTATAAGTTTATCCGGAAATCCGTTTTTGTGCATTACCTGCCATAGCTGGTCCCGATCGATATGATACACATATGCGGCTTTGAAGTCGATAACTAGGTGATGTGTGGGCACGTTGTATTCGCGGCATTTCTGCAGTGCTTTGCGAATGGCGAATACCTGGTCCGTGGTGGAGCGTTCGCCTATAAAATCCGCTTAGTACTGCCCCACGAACTCCCTTGCAATTGATGCTAGTCGACGGCATAAAATCTGTGAGGCATAAAGTTTGGACGTTCGTGATGTCTAAGAAAAATTTACCGTTGATTAGAACGTGGTCGATTTGGTTTTCCGTTTCTTGATTAGGTGACCTCCATGTGGCCTTGTGGATATTTTGTGCGGGGAAAGAAGGTTCTTCGGACTACCATTCCGCGGGAGGCTGCGAAGTTTATGCATCGTTGGCCGTTGTAATTCGATACGGTGTGCAGACTATCCGGTCCGATGACCGGTTTATACATTTCCTCCCTTCCTGTGATATTGGACTTGTTAACAGGCTGGCGTCTCGGTACGGAATGATTTATTTGGTTCTCTCTGTTGTATGTATGAGTATAGGTGTGTGCGTACAATGATGTGAGTATATGAGCAAGGTTACATATAAAGAGGGTACAGTCGGAATACAAGTTTAATAAATGTTAATCAACTACTGTTACATCTTCCCCTTTGAGTGAGTTAGTAATATTCAAAATTGTCATCGCGTTTTGCGCGCACTTCTCTTCCGCTCCTTGTTCTCGTCGATGTGGCTGTGGACACCGATTGACTGGCCGGTAAGGCCATTGGATCCGCTGGTAGTATTATTGGCTGAGGATCACCTTCTAGGTGAAGATCTGCGTGCAGATCTCCACGAAAGTTTATGGCCGGTTGGATCTGACTGTAATACTGCACTCTGTTGTTATCGACGTCATGGAGAGTTTTCTTTTCTCTGATATCCCGGACATTTCTTCGCAACACTTTCCCATCTCCTAGTTGTACCATGTACGATCTTGGGTGCTCGAGTCTCTCCATTATTTTTCCGTCTCTCCAAAGTCCTGACTTCATATCCTTTAGCATGACCGGTTGTCCAACTTGATATTCTTTAGGTTTAACCGTACTCCTATCTGCATACTCCTTCTGTTGTAGCCTTTTCTGCTTTAAACTTTCAGTCACTTGATTGACTATCCTGGGCTTGAGCACGACGTTCGATGCTGGAATGGTAGAACGCAAGGTGCGATTCATTAATCTCTGGCTCGCTGACTGTAACTGATCATCCCTTGGTGTGTTTCGTGACAAAAGTAGAGCTAACTGTACATCAGAACCGTCCTCCGCACATCGCTTGAGTAGATTTTTGGCAGTCTGCACGAACCTTTCAGCAAGACCGTTGCTTCTAGGGAAGTGTGGGCTTGAAGTGATATGATCAAATGACCACTCCTTGCTGAACGTGGCAAACTCACTAGCTGAGTATTGTGGTCCATTGTCGGTGTACAGCACTCTCGGTATACCATGGGTTGCAAACCATCGTTTCAACTTCTCAACAACTGATTTCGATGTACTTTCCCTTAATTTAGCAAAGTCAAAATAGCCTGAATAGTTGTCCGCCACCAATAAGTACTCGCTGCCATCGAAATAGAATAAATCTGAAGATACCACCTCAAATGGAAGCGTAGGTATTTCGTTATTGATCAGTTCATGTTTGATGTTTGATCTTTGATGCTTTTCGCAGACAGAACATTGCTCCACCATTCGCGTTATTTCCGTTGTCATACCAACCCAAAACAAGGATTGCTTCGCGCGTCGTATGCATCCCTGAATTCCTGTATGACCCCTATGAATCTCCTTCAACATCTTGTTTCTCAGACTTCGAGGCACTAATATTTGATGAGATCGAAAGATTAGCCCTTCATACACGGCCATTTCATCTCTGAAGGACCAATACTTCCGAAGAACATCAGGAAGTTTATTTTTCTCGCTCGGCCAGCCATCCATAATGACTTGTGCTAGTTTGGCCATTTCAGGATCTCTAGAACTTTCTAAAACGATCTCCTGTCGTGCCGTTTTAGACATCTGCAATACTATATGTACCTCTAGTTCGTCTGATTGCTCTGTTGACTCCACGTTGTCAACGTCTCTACTGAGGATATCTGGCAGAGGAATGTCGGATCCCTTTTTGTACAATATTTCAGGTGCATACTGAACAACGTCCAAAAGAATGCGTTTTAGCCTGGGAGGAGCTCTGTCGAGTGATTTTTTAAAAATCGATTCTAATGGCTTGTGATCGGTCTCGATTTTAAGTCTTTTCCCATATATGTAATCATGGAAACGATTGCATGCAAACCGAATCGCTGCTGCTTCCTTTTCTATCTGTGGGTAATTTTCTTGCGCCTTTGTCAAGGATTTTGACGCATATGCGACCGGCTTACCGTTCTGCAAAAGAGCTGCACCGAAAGCTTTAGAACTTGCGTCAACAGACAGTGTTACATCTGCGTTGACATCGTAGAATGTTAGAACAGGTGGAGTCATCAAAATTTGTTTGATTTTTAGGAAAGCTTCCTCTTGATCGTGACCCCACAACCACTCTGCATCTTTCAATAATAGTCTCCTAAGCGGCTCCGTTAACGCTGACAAGTTTTCGACGAATTTTCCCAGGTAGGTGATAGTTCCCAAAACCCGTTGCAGTTCAAGCTTGTTCGTTGGATGTTTTAGTTTTTGTATTGCTTCCAGTTTCTCGGGATCAGCTTTCAAGCCTACGTTGGATACTATTCCTTCCAACAATGAGCTCATCAAGTTCTGAAATACCTCCGGAGCAGATGCTAGACCGAAAGGTAATCTCAAGCAAGTAAACCTGCCCCAGGGTGTGCCAAAAGCCAAATATTTCTTTGTTCGATCTGAGACGGGAATTTGCCAAAACCCCTTCTTCATATCCAAAATCGAAAAATGTTTCGAACCACATATTCTGGATGAGATTTCTTCCACGGTCGAAAGCGGATGTACGCGACGGAGGAGGTTCTTGTTTACTTGGGATGGATCAATGCAAATTCGTAACTTACCCTTCTGCCGCACTATTACCATTGCGTTGAGGATGGGCGTTGGCTCTGTGATTGGTTCGATAACACCCATTTTCAACATCGAATCCAATTCTTCTTTCACATTCGAACGGAGCGCGTGTGGAATTCTTCTGGGTGGATCATTCCGGAATACTGGGTTTTCTACCAGGTCGATATCGTACACGAATCCTTTGATACATCCGAGACCGTTGAACAGCGATTTTTCCATGCTCACTTCATCCACTCGTGCGATCAAGTTGAACCTGTTACTACGGGTCAGATGGACCCTGCTAAATTCCTGAGCACCGGCTAGTCAGAGCTTAAGCTCTATTGCTCTCAGGGTCGGCTACTACTGCTGTTCAATAGTTCTTTCACTTGGATTGGGTATAACACTACACTTTGGAATTTTAGATTATTTATTTTGCCACTTACATATTGGTGTGTGTGTGAGTGTAGAAATGGGAACGGAGCCGGCCGGCTACGCACTGCTGACATGTACCGTAGATGTGTTCTGCCTGCCACGTGGATCGTTGCACCTATCGTGGGTTACTTGGCAGCGTTTCCAGAAGCGTTCGTGGTTCTGATAACGCCTACTGGTGGACACAACGAGAATGGGTAGTCGGGTTCACGGGATTCCAGGGGCCTTCAGTACCGGTTTTGGCCGTACTCGGGGGATTTCGTCACGCCACTTAAGCTTGGCTACGGCTTCGACTCCTTGTGACCTCGGAGTGTATTAACGAGAAGCCCACAAGGTCCCAGATGACGCCTACAATCGGCCACCGTATGGAGAGGTAATTCTCGGGTTCACCGGATTCCGGATGCCTTCGGGGTAGTTCTTGGCCGTAGTCGTAGGACTTCGTCGCGCCTCCTGGAGCTTGCGGGTACTGCGTGCAACCGCGAGGCAGCTCACTCAAGTCCGTTAGGCCTCTTAATGAACCGAATTTGATTCGATAACCGTTTGGGTCCTGAGCATGTGGTGATTGGATACAGAAGTGGGGTTAGGAACTAGGGTCGTCTAGATGAGGTTGAATATGAATACCTGATTCGACCTAATCAATGCCCTTCGGGATTAGGGTTTGTAGATTCACGACAACTCACGACTTGCTACGTGATAAAGGGTTTTTTAGAACCTTTTCCACCACTTAAACTTGGAATTTACAGACACGTTCCAATAAAACTGCGACTTGCTCGAACTGTGAAATAGAAAAGGAAGCAGAATTAGTTTAGTTTAGAATTAGTTCATGAAAAAATGTTACTTAGATCCTTTTGAAAAGTTAAGCGAGAAATGTCTGTCAGTCAGTGTGTATGTGTGTGCACATGAAAATCGAAAAACATAAGCCAACTTTTTGTATAGTCATTCTTAATGAATTTTCTCGCAACAAGTTACATTCGATGAGGGCAAACTCTAGTTGAAAACTATTGAATATAATCACGATCTGCCATTGCGTTCAAAAGTTATGAAGAAAAAAGTGTATCGCACAATATAAGGTTGGTTGATTGATTCGCTATGATGCGTTTTCAAAAGCCGTGAAATAGGCAATTTTTTTATGTGCCACACTAAGACGAAACAAAACGATTGAATCGAGAAAGGCATCATCACCATTAGGTGGATTAATCTGGATTTTTAATAATTCTTTAGAAATCTGATCGTTAGCGTACGCGGTGCGGTCTTTATCGCTGGTAAATTCTTCAGATACAAATTTTCGGAAATGAAAACTAAATCGATCGCTAGGTTCGTAATAGACAACAGTCGCGTCGAGGGGAAGCACTAATCACTGTTGCTTGTCATATTAATAGCTCTGTTGAAGTGACGCCAGCGGCTTATTCACATGAACAACTTTGGATTAAACTGAAACTGGTTGACTGCTTGATGAGTGAATTACCACCGAATCGAATGACCGCATGCACACTTTGTTTTGTCTCATAGAAGCTATTCTGTGTCATCTTCACGATATGGATCATGCTGGTTTGATTGGTGACTAGAACCAATCAGGTCTTGTTTGGGATTTACCTGTAGACTCCCAACATGATTTTCGGAATAGAAATTAACGACGAGTCATAAACCTTTTGTATGCATCTTGTGAAAATCACTTTCCCTAGATCAGTAGGGGCTTTATCCAAAAAGATCCACATCGACATACTTTGCATAGCCCGTTTTATTTTGATTCTCAAACTGATGCTGCGCATGCAGGTCTTCGTTCGCGTTGGCCACGAAATATTGGCTGGCTACATTTTAAATTGTTAAAGCATGATTTCTGCTACAGTAGTATATGTATAAAAAAAAGTTGGATTATACATCCGAATAGTATGTTTAGTCTAACACCGTATCCTGACCAATTTCGGTGACGATGTTTAATGAATCATTAACTCGTGCAACTCTATAGCGAACCAAATATCCAGAATATGGCAAGTTGCGGGGGAAGATACGTTAGACGAGACATGTTTCAATGGTATTCGTTTTTAATCCGGCTGGTAGCGCAGCGCACGACGAGGATAGAGGAATGGAGAACGGCAGATTTCAAGTGTTTCGACGTGGTCTCTTAAAAGAAATTTTATTGTAGTAATACGATGAAATACTACGTAAATACAAATAACTCGTGCTTCTAAGGTCATGGAAACAAGGTACTTATATCTTTTTGAAAGCAATAAGCAATACTTCCCAACATTTATTGCCATATTTTTTGGTTGTTTATACAGGATTAAAAGAATTGCAGTAGCAACGAGTGAACAGGGGACTTATGCTACGTTTTGAAAGAAGAAGTAAATTG
Organism: Armigeres subalbatus; assembly: GCF_024139115.2. NCBI lineage: Eukaryota > Metazoa > Arthropoda > Insecta > Diptera > Culicidae > Armigeres > Armigeres subalbatus. The sequence goes on along the minus strand of NC_085140.1, from coordinate 212,253,144 downwards.
TTCTACTCAGTCGAAATAAATTGACTTGTAAAAATTTGAACATGTTCAACTTTCTTTTCGTTCAACGAAGGTGTTTAATTCAATTCATCCAAACACATTATATACAACGTTAATGCTTAGTTTACAATAATTTTGTGGATAAAATGCTACAATCGAATAAAATGTAACTGTTAACTAATTTTACATGATCCAATCTTCTCGTATTTAAATTTTGGTTTTATCACGACGTTGAATATTAAAAGGAAATAGACTAATAATACTGTCAATAAATATTATTTTCGATATTATTTAATTTAATTAGGGGGAATGACGGCTTTGGCAGGTTTTGTTCTATTATTGGCAGGGGGGGTTTTTATGACTGACTAGGCTCAAATTTGGCCTGAACATTCTTTGCATATTAAAGAATATTGTGGCCAAATTTCATAAAATTTGGTCGACAAAAACCCCCCTGACAATAATAGAACAAAACCTGCCAAAGCCGTCTTTCCCCCTAATATTTTGAACCTCAAGCTTTCTTGAGAATGTTGAAAAGTTCTTACTACGTGTAATCAGCATTCATATGTGTAAAGAGTGAATGATGACAAACACTAAAGATCACTGCCTCGTGTGTTTCAATGACTTAAAACGAAAACTTCAGATTAGAATATATCAAATTTGTCTCGGGTAGAATGGCGAAAACATTATTATTTCAAAACGATTTCTGTTCGGTTCGCTAACGAACAAATAAAATTATGCTTCAGTCAGAGAAATACTTTTCGGTGTCACCCCAAATCAAAGGTGTTCGAAAATCCTTAGTGCAAACATAACATATTATCAATCATCGTCTGCAGCAGAAATAAAACGGAAAATCAACATACCACAAACAGATTACTGAAAAACAAATCATTATAAGTCAAATAACGCACATTTTATAGAGATGAGAAGAGATAACAGAAAAAAAGAAACAGATTAGTATCAAATGCAAAAACAAACAAACAAACAAGAGAGCCATCAATATCATAATGATCAACGTGAGTACAGAAGTTACAATTTTCACTGAAGAAGAGAAAGCGAACCCATATAAAATACAACCGGCTGATATCATCGTGATACGACCAATACTTATTCAATATTTTGATCTTGCTGTTACCGCTACGACTTCTTTTAATTTCTCGAGATGTTGTCTATTTTTTGACATAAACTAAAATAAATAATTCTGAATTGATTTGTCCAAGGCTGATTCGTGTTTTTGAAATGATTTGAAAATATTGGATAACTCAAAACTATTTGGAAATTAACATAATACATTAATTCAATGGTTATGTTTTTCAACGAAAGTTGAAGCACTCTGTAGAATTGATGTTTAAACTGGATTAAATTTCATTAATATGTAATCCATATTATTTAATTAAGAAATTAGATGTGTAGCTACAAAGCATAGCTTAAGGTTATTGATTTCTGGTGCGGTTTTTTTTCTTCACTCTAATATATTGTTAATTTTTACGCTGCTCAGTCATAATACTTTTCCGTTGCCCATGCCATTGGAACGGATTTCCTTATTCTGGTGAGTGTTTAAAAATATTCAACATCTATGATTGATTTTATTCACATGATAATTTATCTTAGTTAATCACATTTGCCATATATAGTCCGATAACAACATACAAATTATTACACAAATAAAAAACAATAGCAAAATATATTTATAACGATGGCAAAACTCGATTGCTCCTTGGTTCTACCAAAATTCAAATGAAGAAGTATGGAAAAAATGTTACAAAAAGTCTGAAACTATATAATAAATATAGAAATAACATTACACACTTTATTAAAGTATATATTTATTATCAAGAATATACATAACGAACTCGATGAAAACCGAATCGGATAAGGAGAGAGGTAGCAGAGAAACCTACATACAAAACGTTTAAGTTGGCAAGAGTTTGTCGTCTTTCTATTGGACAGAGAGACCGAACCAACAATACGACTTCAGTGTAAACAATAAAATGCATAATACTTGACGACACATTGCAGACACGAACGACAACAATAACACCCATACAATTGCTTGTAAAAGTAACACACATAGTCAAACACATTCAGCTCACTGCATTTAGAAGGATAATATATACTGGGAAGTGTGAAAAAGAGTCAGACTTTTGTTTTATTTCTCTTGTCATAGCGGGCAAACAGTTTTTTGAGTTTACAATTTATTTGTAAAACAAAGAAGTTCATCCCCACACGTACATAAAGGATAAACATCAGAAGTAGCTTAAGTCAACATTTAAGACTTCATCAGTAGTGAAACAGAAAAAAAATTCAAAAGATATAGTTCCATCAATAGAACACAAAAAAAAACACGTAGAAAAATCACGTAAAGTCAGAAAAAAATCTAAGAAATCTAGGAAAAACCATTACATTGAATTTCTTGAATCAAATTTATTCCGAACATAGTTTTGTCGATAAACGAATTTTACGTTATAACAGTCGCGGGAATAGTGGAATCTCGAACGTTTCTAGTCTCACGATCGCTTGCTAGGTTATGTCACATTGCATTCCTGAATCGCTGCTTGGTCCTCGAGTTTTCCATTCATGTTGAAAGTTAGTTTCTAGAAAAGAAACAGACAAACCAAACAAAAAAAAAATCACTCGTTAAGAGATCGTCAACCGTGTCGGTTCTTCACGTGCTTTCAAACCATTCCAATCGTTTCGACAAACGTAGAGTTATACCTTCTGAGTGGGGCGACCTGCTCAACACTGTTCGAACATCCTAATCAGCAGCCAGAAATTAAAGCAAGAATAGGGAGGAGCTCGATGAACATAATTAAACATTAAGGAAAACGATGAAACTTGATTGGGTTTCTCCGATGTCGATATTGTACATTTTGTATTGGTCCTAAGTGATTTTTTCGGTTTAGAAACGCTAGTAACAAAACGATGCCGGAAGCAAGAAAACCAGAAGAAATAAGAAGAAGATATTATATAAAATTTAATAAATGATAGTTAAATAAATGCTTATATAAACAATTGAATATGAATGTTGTATTCTTTGAATCTATTTTAAACCGTATATGTACAGAATTGTCGAGCAGATAAATATTGCATAGGTTGTGTGATAATATCCAAGTGCCTCATAGACTTTATCCCAATTACCAATCACCGCTTGCAGCACTACGCCTTTTCAAGGCTCTTCATATTGTTTACTTCACTTCCTTCTTTAAAGAACCAGATTGAGATTTCTTTTTCATTTTAATCACATACTTTCAAATCCAAGCAGTTGTGCAATTTCTTCCTTTTTCCAGTAATTTATCACCGCTGGGTTGAGATGTGCGCCGTTTCGCCACTGCCGACAGATTTGAAATCAAGCCGCCGTCAGCATTTTTGCATCGGCCGCTGTTTAAAATTTGATCATCGTCCGAGTGCCAGCGCGGGACTTTAATGTAGTGTATTGTCGGCGTAGCACCAACTTAGAAGTCGGGACTTCCGAACCGAACTTTCTTCCGAAGTTTTATCTGTCAAACTGATTGTTGCGTTGTTTAGCGCATCTTTAGGCGAATCCAGCGCACTACTTCCGAAGTTGGGAAAAAAAGCAAAGTGCGGCAGACTGGGTTCGAATCATGGACGTCGGGGTCGGGAGGCCGGTATGTAGACCACACGCCCATCGACGCTTGAATATTTAGGAAGGTAACTGCGTATAAGAAGCACTGTTGGTGGAATAATCAGTCAAAGATTCATAAGGCTTCTTCTTCTTCTTCTTCTTCATTGGCATTACATCCCCCACTGGGACATTACCGCCTCGCAGCTTAGTGTTTATTAAGCACTTCCTCAGTTTATTTATTTATTTGCCGTCAATCAAATGTAGACCAATTATACTTTGTACAATAAATACTTATTATCTAGTCTATGTGTACTTCAGTCATTACCTAACTTGTCTAGAGAAGAACACTTTTTGACCCTTCCTTCGGAAGTGTCTATAATTTCACTTTGTATGCGTTACGCAGGTGTGTTACGTATTAATCTATCAAGAAATCTCGTGAATTATTAAATAAAATGTATGGTATTTGAAACAAATTCACTTTGACATTGAAAATATAATTATAACAAATGATATGATATGGAATTATGCCTATTTTTCTGATTTGTTTCAAAGAAACAAATGATTTTTATTGAGGAACATAAAGAAGCATGTACAAAAAAATCTTCTCAGAAAAGCAAAAACGTAAAAATTGAAAGGGATTCCAAAAATTTCTTCAGTAGAAGCTAGATAGCAAATGTGAGCATGTTTTGAGACACTAATAGATCACTTGTATGCATGTATGTGTGCGTATGTGTGCAAATTCTGAAATTTACTACCATAAAAATCTCGCTCATTTTTAAGGTATTGAACAAGTTTAGTTTTACCAAATTAGGCATCCATAAGGTGAAATATATGTTATTATTGAACGCTATTGAGTTTCGCTCAGATCAATGACTGATTTAGTTAGTTCTGGATTAATTAATATCGAGGTCTCTAGAAATTACGAGTACAATATATGCAACCAGCGTTACGATAGTTGCTAACCATGTCACAATAGTTATTCAATCCGACGAGCGCCTTATAGATAGGCAGCATGAAGTACAGTACGATATCATTCGTTAAGTTGTCACTCAACCCAAGACATCCGCCTTTGGGTAGGCAATTATTTTGTCACTTTCACGGTAAATCGCCGTGGGAAGCTGAGTAGTTTTATCTCGTTTTAAATACTGGAGTCTGGAACAAAAATCCTTATAACTAAGGAAGGGTCAAAATCTCACTGTAGGTGGATTAATCTGGGTTTTTTAGATTAGTTTTACTCATCGTTACATCAATTGTTTCACAATGTGCATTATAACATGTCATCCTTCTATTTATTGGTCCATTTCTGCCATAGTTTGTTCTTTGATTATTGGTATAAAATAGACTTCTATTTCTAAGTGGACGGATAGGGGCGTAAAAATTAATATTTGCCAAAATTTCACTACTATCCACTCTTTGTGCGATAATATCGTTCATGAAAGCTATCATTGAGAATTCCCTGCGTTTTTTGAGTTCTTCTAGGTTAATTAATAAACACCGTGATTCATAAGGAGGCAATGGTAGAGACGTCCACCCTAGTTTTCGGAGCGCAAAAAGTAAAAATTGTTTCTGAACTGATTCTATGCGGTTTACATGTGTTTCATGATACGGAGCCCAAACTACACTGCAGTATTCTAAATGAGGCCTAATATGTGCAACGTACAAAGTTTTGATTGTGTAAGGATCATTGAAATTATAACTGAATCTTTTGATAAAACTAAGCATGTTGCTTGCTTTATAGATAATATTATTATAGTGATCTATAAACGATAATTTGGAGTCCAGAATGATACCAAAATCTCTAATTAGTTTGCATCTTTCAACTGTTTTCTGATCTATGTATATTTGTTCTTGTGCCGTATTGATCTTTCTTGTAAACGAGATTGAATGGCACTTTTTTATATTCAGTTGTAGCAGATTTTTCTTACACCATTTATAAAAATCGTTGATTTCATTTTGAAACACTAGTAGATCAGATTGCTTATGTATTTCTAAAAAGAGTTTCATGTCATCTGCGTAAATTGAAACATTCAGGTAATTCAAAACATGATTCACATCGTTGACGAATAAGATGAATAACAATGGACCAAGGTGGGATCCTTGTGGTACTCCAGATGTAACCTTAACTTGTTTTGACAAACATCCATCAAATCTTACTCTCTGGGTTCTGCCAGTCAAATATAATTCAATCCATTTTATTAACCTGGGATTGAGGCCTAGCTTGGATAATTTGAAAAGTAAGAGAGAAATATCAACTCTGTCAAACGCCTTACTGAAATCAGTGTATAGACGTAGAGTGGGGCGTCATGGTCATTTTTTCAAATCAATGGTTTTCCGAAGCCATTCTGGGTCCTGAACAACTGTGCAGAATTTGGGACCGATAGGTTGCTTCCTCGCTTTCCGCATCGCGTTTGAAGTTTGTATGGAAATTAGTATGGGAGAACGTATATTTTTGCATTTCTACTACTAGAGGTTTCAGTTCATCGTAAACCAAGTGGCACATTGCGTTAAAGTATAACCCAAAGCATGCCGAAAAACTCTGCTGAAGAAGGCACGTTGCTGAAACGTCAACGAAAAAAGTTAAAACGCTTCAAAGATTGAGTGTTCAAACCATATCCAAAAAATCGTTTATTCTGCCAGCACTGCCGAACTACGTAGACCAATAATTTAACTGAGTGTTATTTCAAAATAATTGATCTTATAGGGCTTTAGAGCTAATGGGAGCTATCCGGAATCATTTCACAAAGAAAAAAATCTGACAAGAAAGAAGATGGGTTTTGCCCTTCGATAACCATAGGTCATCCGGTAGTGCTGGCAGAAACGTTGATTTTTTGCATATGGTTTGAACAATCAATTTTCGAAACGTAATAACATTTTTTGTAGACCTTCCAGCTATGTACCTTCTTCGGCAAAGTCTTTCGGCATCTTCCAGACTATATGCTAACGTATTGAGTCACGTGATTGATGATAAATTGAAGCCGCTAATAGCAAAAATGTAAAAAAGTACGTTTTCCCATACTAATCTCCATGTAAATTTAAAACGCGATGCGGCATGCGAGGTCGTAACCAATCGAGCCCATATTTTGCACAGTTGATTGGGGTCCCAGAACGATTCAGAAAAACCTTGATCTCACTTGATCGGACGAAGTTTGCGTTTTTCCATACAACTGCGCCCCACTCTAGTATAGAGCTTCAACATAATTTCCTCTATCTAAAGCGTTTATCGAAAATGATACAAATTGCAGCAAGTTAGTCGTTGTTGACCTTTCTTTAACAAAACCGTGCTGGTTACGGGTAATTAAACCTTGAACTTGTGTGAAGATTTTATTGTTAATAATGGATTCAAATAACTTAGGAATGCAAGACAATATAGCGATGCCACGGTAATTTTTAATGTCAGATTTTTTGCCACTTTTAAAAATTGGTATCAAAAACGATTGTTTCCAAGTAGAAGGAAGCGTATTGTGTTTCAGAGATGAATTAAATAACCAAAATAGAGGTTTGACAAACTCATTTAGAAGTGATTTAAACAGTATGGGTGGTAGGTGGTCAGGGCCAGCACCCTTCGAAGAGTCTAAAGATTTGAGGGCATGTAGGATTTCGTTTGGAGATATGTTATCGACTGCGACATCATTTTCTAACTCAGGAAGGTAAGAGAAATAAGAGTAATCACGATCACAGTTATCATGTATTGTGTAAACGTCTTGAAAAAAATCAGCAAATAAGTTACTGACTTCAAATGAATTATTCCCAATCTTATTGTCAAGCTGCATTTTTGTTGGAAAACTACTGGATTTTCGTTTATCTCGAACATAGTTGAAAAATGATTTTGGGTCTGATTTAATATTGCGTTCAATCTTATTAGTGTAATCATCATGTGCCTTTTTAATTTCTAAATTCAACTCATCACATAATGACAAATAATATGCTAAATTTGAATCGTTCCTATTATTCTTATACGCTTTATGCGCTTTTTGTTTTCTATTTTTTATATTAACTATATTCCTATTGTACCATGCTGGAATCTTATTTTTATATTTTTTGTTTTGCTTTATAGGTACTGCCATCATTAATACATCGCTCAATGTTTGATAGAATACATTTACGGCTTGGTCAGGATTTAGGTTGCCGATAAGGGTTTGCCAATCGATACAGTTCAAGTTATTAACTGCGAGGTTTCTAAGCCAAGTTACCATTTTAGCATTCGTATATCATGAGGCTAACACGATGATACTTTTATGCCCAGGGAAGTCGAGACAATTTCCAATCCGAAAATTGCCTAGACCGGCACCGGGAATCGAACCCAGTCACCCTCAGCATGGTCTTGCTTTGTAGCCGCGCGTCTTACCGCACGGCTAAGGAGGGCCCCACACAGATTCATAAGGCGCCAGTTATGAATTTCGATAGTCCAGTTCGCTGAGTGTACACACGCTCAAACACGTTGGACCAACATTGGCTCCGACCTTAAGAAAATGCTTCGGTTACTGCTTTGTTTGACCGTGTGTGAAGTTGTTCGAACAGCCATTTCTCAGTTGGCGGCTGGTTTGGAAAAAAATCGGGTTGCCGAACGTGTTTTAGCGTTTGTAGTGAAGTAGCACAAAACCCTATATAGGTATTTTTTATGGTTGGTGTTCAAGTCGCTTCGATCGTTCGTGTGTGATATTGTTGATCGTATAAATTGAGTGTTTGCGCCCCTGTTGATAAAATATGGTGGATGCTTGACTAAACGAGAGGAGTCAATATTGGTCAAACTACTTGACCGGTGTGTACGCTGCATAATGTCGAATTCGTTTTCAAACCTGGGTCAGTGTCAACCCAAACCCTGATTAATTCACCTGTGTTGTGTTGGTGCTTTTCTCGTCCAAAAAATACTGATAAAATAATCGATTACTTCGCCTTATTCGATTAATCGTTCTGATAATGGATTAATTTTGAATCGAATATTTCCCAACGGTTATTTGACTCTATAATCGACAAGAATCGAGAGTAATTGATTAGTTACTAATCGATTAATCGGGATTTTACGACAACTCTTATATGTCGATAACTTTGATAAATCGATTCATCGTTGTGATAATCGATTAATTTTGAATCGATTACTACTCAACGATGAATCGATTCAATAATCGACAAGAATCGAGAGTAATCGATTAGTTACTAATCGGTTAATCGAGATTTTACGACATCTCTAGTCATTATCGGAATTTGAGCCAAAACGGTAATTTCTTTGATTCTGCATAGGGTGGGGGGAGGTGTCTTCCAAAATATGAATGCAGGCAAGTACATATCCGCATCGAGCAATTCGACTCCTCACTCCTCCTCCGTTTACAGACCAACTCGAGACTTGCGAGTTTATTATCAAAACACAAGAGGACTGTTAACCAAATTGGACGACGTTTATCTCGCTGCACTCGAGGGCGAATAAGATGTGTATGTGTTTACTGAGACCTGGCTGGACAAGAGGATTAATTCCGTTCAAATGTTTGGTAACTCCTTCAGTGTGTACATAGTCGATCGAAACAGTTCTAATAGTAATCGCTCACGCGGCGGTGGTGTCCTGATAGCTGTTTCCAACGCGCTTTCTTCAATTGAAGAGGTCTGGGTAAAAGTGAGTCTCCCAACAAGGAATGCTTTCATTGGAACATTGTATATTTCTTCGGACGGAAGGAATGATAGTGGTATAATTCAACAACATCTTGATGCCATTGAATATGCTTCTTCCTGGTGGATGTACTTCTCTTGCTTGGTGACTTCAATCAACCTGTGCTTACTTGGCTGCCATCTGGCCATAGGTATGCATTTCATGATCCGGATAATTCGACAACTACTCCTGCCAGCCGTCTACTTATGGATGGAACTGCTTTCCTTGGACTAAGTCAGATTAGTTTGATATCAAATTTCCAAAATCACTTCCTCGATTTGGTGTTTGTAAGCGAAAATTTACTTCCTGACTGTGCGGTCGACGAGACACCGGATGCCATCGTTCCGCTCGATAATTATCATCCTGCTCTGGTGATATCTATATCGCGAACAGTGATCATGCCAGATTTGATGATAGCTCGAATGCTGACTGTTTGAATTTTCGCAAGACAAATTTCGAACTACTCCGGCGCAAATTATCTCATTTTGACTGGAATGCTTTGAATGACTCGGACATTGACACAGCGGTTGGCCGTTTTAACTGTTTCCTCAGTGACTGCGTATTTGCCTCCGTACCGAAGCGCCAACCTCTAAGAAAACCACCATGGACTAACGCTACGCTACGCAACCTCAAACGGGAACGTGCTAGGAGTCTTCTTCGTGCCTAACCGACGTTGTGCGACAACTAAACGAAATTTCTCAATCGCCAGTAGGGTAATTCGCCAAATGTTGAACGGTTAATTTTTGTTGCCTATTGTTGAACGCACGTGCATTTCTTATGGGAGTTCAACAATAGGCGACAAAATTAGCCGTTCAACATTTGGCGGTTTCCCCTAATTGTTATCGCCGCTATAACAAGCATCTTTACAAGCAGTATGTGTGTCGCATGGTTTTGTTTTTAAAATCCCAAATGAATTCCGCGATCCTTTATGCTACAAAGTCTTATACTGCTCATTGGTACGCATCGGGTTGAAGCTGTGCAACGCAAGTTCGTACGATATGCCCTGCGCCATCTCCCATGCACGTACCCGCTCTGCTGTACCTAGTCTGCTGGGGCTAGATACTCTTGATAAGCGGAGAAACGTGTCGCAAGCCGTTCTCATCACCAAACTTCTGTTATCCGAGTACAACATGCCAGATTTGTTGGCATAAATTCCATTTTATGCACCCTCACGATCCCTTCGACCTCGAGATTCGCGCTTCGAAGAAAGGCATAACACGAATTATGCTGACAATAGCTGCTTTGTCGCTATGATCCGCCATATCAACGAGGTATCGGACCAATTCGACTTCATCAACAGTTCATCCGCGTTTCGTCAACGGCTAAACATATATTTTATTAACTGACCTTTAATTTTAAGTTTTCATGTAGACGGCACAGCCAGTTAGGCAAAATAAATAAATTCGTTCATAAAATCCTACAGAAATTACCCCATTTTTTATTACTTGAGGATTATCAAGAATCTCAACCACCAGGAATTCTTTCGGTTCTCCTTCGGAAGCTCTACTGAAATTCCTCAAAGAAATCATCTGGAAATTCATCTAGAGTTTTTCTCTTCATTACAAGATTTTATTCGAAAGTTCCTTCAGAAATTGCTCAGGATTTTTTTTTAGTAATTCCTCCGAAAGTTCCTTCGGGAATTCCTTCGGAAGTTTGTTTAGGAATTTGCTGGAAGTTTCGTTTAGGAATTCCTCAGCAAGGTTTATATATAAATGTCTCCGGAAATTCCTTTAGATATTCCTCCGCAGTTCCTCGAGGATTTCCTCGGAAGTTCGTTCAGAATTTCCTTTAGAAGTTGCTTCAAGAATTCCTCCAGAAGTTCCTTCGTGAAGTCTTTCGAAAGATTCTCCAGGAAGTTCGTTCAGGAATTCCTCCCGAAGTTCCTTCAAGAATTTCTCCAGAAGTTCCTCCGGGAAGTCTCCCATAAGTTTCTTCAAGAAATCCTCCGGAAGCTCCATCAGAAATTCGTACGAAAGCTCCTCCAGGATGTCCTCCGAGGAACTTCCGGAGGAATTTCTGGAGGAACTTCCGGAGTAATTCTTGACGATACTCCTGGAGGAATTTCTGAAGGAACTTTCGGAGGAACTCCAACGGAATGCTTGGAGGAAATTCCGTTCGAATTTCCGAAGGAACTTCAGAAAGTATTCCAGAGGGGGTCTGGAGGAATTTTCTAAAGGAATTCTTGTCTGGCGAAAAGATTTTTGTCTGGAGGAAATCTTGCAGGAATTTCCAGATAAGTTTTTTAAGCAACTTCCAGTGCTCAAAGTATTCCTAGAAAAATTATCAAAAGAATTTAGGAATGCAAGAATTCCTAAAAGATTTCAATGAAGAATTACTGAAGGAATTTCTGGCTGAATTCCAGAAGGAAGGTTTTTTTGGAAGAATTCTCGAAAGATTTTTTCGGAAGAACTCTTTGAATAAACAATAAACGGATTTATTCAGCGCAACTATTCGGCTGTAAATATGCGGTATTCCGAAACGATCGCAATCCCCTCAACAGCACCAAACGCCGTGGGGGTGGTGTTTTGATTGCGGTTAATAAACGTCTAAATTCCTGTATTGATTCTGCGCCAATCAGTACATCGCTTGAGCAGCTCTGGGTGAAGATAAAAGCGAAGCATCGAACATTGAGCTTAGGAGTTCTATATCTTCCACCTGATAGAAAGAGTGATTTACATTGCATTGAGAACCACATTGATTCGATGGGAAGTGTGATGTCGCGACTTGAACCAAATGATCTCGCTTTGATCTTCGGAGATTACAACCAACCCCACCTGGCTTGGCAAACACTAGCAAACAAGAAGCCATCTCTAGACATTCTACATTCAAGCATATCTCCAACCTGTGCTGCTCTTCTTGATGGGTTCAATCTGCATGGTCTAACACAATTAAATCATGTGTTTAATAGAAATTCTCGACTCCTCGATTTTCTTTTGGTTAACGAACCAGCCGTTTCGGAATGTTTGATAAACGAAGCCATCGAGCCACTAATAAGTCTCGATGCCGACCATCCGGCATTGGAAACCTACGTCAATTTGCCAACACCGATCTGCTTCGAGAGTGATGATGATCTGGACTGTCTTGACTTTCGCAAAGCCAATATAAGTGGACTGAGACAAACGCTCAATTTGATTGGCGGTATTTCGGTACCTTATTGAATGTAGAAGAAGCTGTGAAGTACTTTACACTTGTCATCAATCGCGCAATAGCTGAAAATGTTCCTGTAAAACAGCCACCGCCTAAACCAGCATGGGGAAATGCTCAACTTCGTCGTTTAAAACGAAAGAGATCAGCGGCATTGAAGAAATATTCCCAAAACCGGAACCCATCTACCAAACGACTGTTTTCACAGGCCAGCAATGATTATCGCTTATACAATCGCCTACTTTATCGCCGCCATGTACGTCGAACTCAGCAAAACCTTCGCTCAAATCCTAAGCAATTTTGGTCGTTTGTGAACACCAAGAGAAACGAGAAAGGGCTACCGGTTGAAATTTTTCTAGGAGATCGTCAAGCTAGTACGTGTTTGGACAAATGCAATCTCTTAGCTGACAAACTCAGGAGCGTTTTCTCGGACGCATCTGTCTCTGACAATCAGGTCAAAACAGCCTTGCAGAATGTTCCCAATGATGTATTCAACTTCGACGCTTTCACAATAACTCCGGAACAAGTTAGACTTGCCATTGAGAAGCTTAAATTTTCATACGCTTCAGGACCAGATGGAATCCCTTCAAGTATATTGAAAAAGTGTGCTTCTGAGATCATTACCCCACTAACAAACATTTTCAACCTATCCCTGAGGCAAGGCATTTTCCCCGAAGAATGGAAATTTTCATACATGTTCCCGATTCATAAAAAGGCGACAAACGAAATGCAGAAAACTACCGTGGGATCACTTCTCTTTGCGCGTGTTCAAAAGTATTTGAGATGCTTATCAACAATGCGCTATTTGCAGCATGTAAAAATTACATATCTCTAGACCAACATGCCTTTCATCCGAAGAGATCTATCTGTACGAACCTTGTACCGTTCATTTCGTCATGTTTACGGAGCATGGAACATGGAGCTCAAGTCGACTTTGTATATACCGATCTAAAAGCCGCTTTTGACCGTGTGGACCACCGAATCCTAATTGCGAAACTCAACAAACTGGGCGTATCAGATGTGTTGACCAGATGGTTCGAATCTTACCTTGTGAACCGAGAGCTTTGTGTGCGAATTGGTTCAGCTGAATCGAACCACTTTACTAACAATTCCGGCGTCCCACAAGGAAGCAACTTGGGACCCTTGCTGTTTACTTTGTTCTTGAACGACGTTGCACTGATTCTCCCGCCACAGTTCCGTACGTTCTATGCCGATGATGTAAAAATGTACGCCGTAATACGCTCTGTTACTGACTGTATGCATCTCCAGAATCTAGTTAGTACCTTTGAGAACTGGTGCTCCACTAATTCTCTTACGATAAGTGTGCATAAATGTAGCGTCATCACATACCTTCGCAACAAGAATCCAATTTTTTTTGGTTATACTATGAATAATCAACTTCTCCTTCGTGCGCACAGTGTCCAGGATCTGGGGATTACCCTCGATGCTGGTCTTACATTCAAGCAGCACTATTCGGACATCATCGCTAGAGCAAATAGGCAGTTGGGATTTATGTTTAAAATTGCCGAAGAATTCCGTGATCCATTGTGTCTGAAAGCATTATATTGCGCGCTCGTTCGATCCATACTAGAATTTGGCATGATTGTATGGTGCCCATTTCATTCTGTTTGGATCACAAGACTGGAATCCGTCCAACGAAAATTCGTACGCTACGCCCTACGGTTTCTCCCATGGAATAACCCGGAAACTCTTCCTCCATATGCCGACCGGTGTCGACTGCTGAGCCTTGATACCCTCGAAAGCAGGCGCGTCATGGCACAGGCGACTTTCCCCGCCAAAGTTTTGATTGGAGATATCGATAGTCCTGCAATACTGGGTCAACTGGGAATCTATGCTCCAGCACGAACTCTGCGCTCTAGAAGCTTCCTTCACCTGGACTTTCGTTCCGTCAACTATGGGATACATGATCCGATCCGATCTATGTCCGCGCGTTTCAACGAATTTTACTCACTCTACGACTTCAACGGCATCACATCATCTACATTCAGGAATCGAATTCAACATGAATTACTGGATCGAGATCAACGACCTTGAATCTCACTGGCTTCCTCTTTGATGCTGTATTATGAATAGTTTTGTATCCAGTTCTAGATTTTACCTTATTCTATAAGTCAATTTGTAAACTTTATATGTCCTGTTATGTTTTTCAAAAGATGTGGGGTTTTTACGCCTTCTCGAACTCGGCAAAATGTGGCTGGTTCAAGTAGGCTTTTCCCCATCATATATCATATACCATATATTACTTCATTAAGACTATAAAAGTCAGATGAAAAAGATTAATAAATACAAATACAAATACAAATATTTCCGTTCAAATCAAATATTCCTGAGGGGTTACTGGATGAAATCTATAAGGAATTCATTAAAAAAATCCAAATGAAGTATTTTTCTTTATTTGAGAGGTTTTTGGACCTAGGCTGGCTCACCTCTTACACCAAATGAAGTTAAATTTCTTTACATATACTATATAATATATTCGATATTCCTCAAACATACTTTCCTGACAATTCTTATCGGATGTTACATGGGATGGCTTTGTTCTACTATATGAACCAAAATACTTGTTGAAAGGGTTTGACTTCGAGCGCCAGTTAAATATTCGTAAAGGATTTCGGCTTTTTTTTTTAACTCTTGTCTTAACTAGATGGTGGTTAGTTACAAACTGAGGTCTTTATATAAAAATTCATTCTGTGTGACACAATCACTTCAACCACGTGGACAGCTCACTTCCATAGATGAAGTATGGAGAGACATGTGTCAATCGTAGTAGTCATTTACAAAACCATGCACTGAGCGGGATTGATATGTGTACAAACCAACAAAGAAGTGCTGTACTGATGCCTAGTATCGGGTATCAGTCCCATCTTTGCTGGATTTCCTATTCATATGGGACAAATAGGCAATCATAGGCAGTGTATTTCTCGGCATAACTGTCCCACCAATCTATTTCCATAATCATGATCGCAAAGTCTATTTGTGGGTGAAAAATTAGAATAATTTCAATGGAATTGACTTTTTTGAATGATCCTGCGACGTACTATTCTCAAATTTCCTACCGTTTGGACGTAAAAAAAATAGAGCTAAATTTCAAATGCCATTTTCCAATTTGTCTTCTTTTTTTTAAATTTGGTTCAAGCATGCCTAGAACAGCAGATCATTCCATAGACAAATATATACAAGATCCACTGATGATCTGATTTTAAACATGTTCAAATTTTTACTGCCTCTGGAATGAGTTTTAGAAGAATTATTCCAATTTTTTTAACAATAATGAACAATAATGAACAAGAAAGGCATCATCAGTCATCACGCCATGCTGATTGTTAAGTGGGAGTGGATGGCACTCGAGAAGAAGTACGAGAGTCAAGAAACGTCTATCCTTTCTTGTCAAACACAACAAGGCTTATCGAAAGCGGAGTCACGGAGTTATGGTCCGTTTACATATTCGCTAGTTCTGGCGGACAATGCACTATCCGACAATACTATCGCGATATTAGCACAATGTAAACGCTTATTAGCGAGGACAATTCCTGTTTACATTGCGCTAATATCGCGCTAGTATTGTCGGATAGTGCATTGTCCGCTAGAACGCTGCGCATATGCATTGATGACATTAGGTTACTTCAGTCGCTCTAAGTCGTACCGAGGCGACCGTCGGTACCGAACATTGTTGTTCAAGGACAGATTTCGTGCAGTTTAAATAACACCAGATAATGGTTCATGGAGAGGGCGGAATCAATTAGTTGTTGTTGGTCGTTTTCGTTCGTCACCCGTTGGGCGGTGACCTTACAATGGTCGAAACTCATCCTCAAAGCCAACCTGAGATTCCAATCTCCAGAGATTTCGGCGGGAATCCTCCAAGCATACGAATTCCGACGGGAAATATTCCAGGAATTCGGACGGGAATGTTCCAGAGGAATTTCGACAGAAATACTCCAGGAATTCTGACAGGAGTGTTCCAGAACTTCCAACGGGAGTATTCCAGAGCTTCCGTCGGAGATCCTCAAGGAATTCCAACGTTAAGGTTCCAGAGATTTCGAAGGCAACGTCCCAGGGATGCAGAAGCAAATCGTCGAAGGCTTTCGAAGCAATCTGTCAAGGGATCCCGAAGCAAATCGTCGAGGGACTCCGAATTAGGCCTCCAGGAATTCCGAAAAGAATTCTCTAGCGATTCTGAAGGGAATCCTCCAGGGATGTTGAAGCAACCCGTTGAGGAATTCCGAAGCAAACCATCGATAGTTTTCTAAGCAAATCGTCGAATGGTTCCGAAGCAATTCATAGAGGAATTCCGAAGCAAATTTTCAGAGAGATTCTGAAGCAAATCATTGAGGAACTCTGAGACAAAACGTCGAGAGACTCCGAATTAAATCTTTAAGGAAATCGTCGAAGTATTCTGAAACAAACCGTCAAGGAATTCCTAAGCAAATTTAACGATTCCGAAACAAATCTTCGAACGACTCCGGAGGAATTTCGAAGTAAATCAACAATAGACTCTGAAGAAAATCCTTCATGAATAATAAAGGGTATCCCCCACAGACAGGGTTTGCGGAAATCGTTCTCAATAGATAATGAACAACGATAAATGAGAGACAAAAACCTCTTCGAATCATAACAAAACTATCGCACTTGTATACAATTTGGAAAAAAAAACTGATTCGGATGGGCGGCGATGGGGTTTGATAAAACGCTTTTTTCTCGTTCATTTTATGTTGGGGACCATATTTTTTTCGCACAGCTGTGTAAAACAAGTTGAAATGCATCATCAGAACCGGTGCCCCCCGCAATTGGGGCTTATTAAGAAATAATAAATTTATCATGGGTTGTAGCCCCCCGAATCAGTTCGTTATCGTAACAGCTACCCAAAAACGTCTCTCACGGTATGCTACCTATCGAGAGTGTATACAGACATGATAAGTGAGAGATTTTCTCATTCTCCTCTGGATTCAAACCCTGCCCACAGATTACCAATGGTATCCCCCAACGATACCGAAAGGAATCCAGTGTGAATTCTTCGGGATTCCGGTTGAAATACTTCGATGATTATGGAAGGAATTCTTTAGAGATTCCGATGAGAATTCTTCTCGGATTATGATGGGAATTCCTCTCGGATTCTGATGAGAATCCTACTTGATGATGGGAATTGTGGAGCTTATCAAGCTGCTAGGCAAGTGGAAATCTTTTGGAAAACTGTCACTCCAGTCCGTGATGGTTGACCACATGCCTTTGACTGCAATGCGATAGACGAATCCAAGTAAAAATAAGAAGAAGACACACGACGGTGTTAACTTTGACAGATCCTACAGCACAGCATAGGGAGATCATTTTAAAATGCTTATAATAAATTCTAGACAAAATGTAATTAAAATCTGATTGATGTACGGTACGGAAAAAGTTCTAAATTACATATCTGGAAGCTTATCTCAATTTTTTTAATATTTTCCAAAAATGTATCTATCATACAGTTCGGAACTTTTTCCGTATCATACATCAATCAGATTTTAATTACTTTTTGTCTAGAATTTATTATAAGTATTTTAAAATGATCTCCGTATGCTGTGCTGTAGGATCTGTCAAAGTTAACACCGTCGTGTGTCTTCTTCTTATTTTTACTTGGATTCGTCTATTGCTTTTATTGATATTTTGGTGGCTTTCCGTTGTTGTTCAAATCAGACTTACTGCGATGCTTTCATAATTTGAGGTTATTACACTTGCTTGTGAAAGTGAAATCGTCGTAGTGTGCTGGGATGCGGCTAGTGTTAGAAACAACGGAGTCATTGGAATTTCATGGCTTGCTTGTGTTTGCTACTAAACCCGCTGGTTACACTGCGGTAAACTGCAAATAAGATTTACTAAATCTGCCATATCTCAGCAACGGCGCATTTTGCTTTGAATCGATAAGTGTTTCTGACTGGAAAAAGTCTGTTAAGCTCGAATCCGTTGAGAAATCGAAGAAAAAAATATACGTATATTGAGAAAAATGCTTTTTTATTATTTTGTGAGAAAAATACTATAGTTGGCAACACTGCTCAGCATTTAAAGTATTTTTTTCTAAAAACTTCATCAAATTTCAAGCGGAAAACTGGTATTAAAGTTTTCTGTAGCTTCATCGGGGGCTGAGATATCGATATTTGAAAATAGCATGTTTTTAAAAATCTCCAAAAACAGGGAGGGCTTTCTGGTCGAAGGGGCGGTTCAATCACCATGGTCATATGGTTATTCGAAATAATGTACCAAAATTAATATGGGCGAGGTATTTTCCATTACTTTTAAATAGGTTAATTGCACGTGCTTGGCCATATAGCCTTTTCATAATTAACTTCTTCTTCTACATTGGCATTACATCCCCCACTGGGACATTGCCGCCTTGCAGTATATCTTTCTTTATTTGAAGTAGGGAAAAGCCTGTTTAAGTAGAATTATTTCTGGAATCTGGAATTCCTCAAACGGGCGCAAAACCTTCTTTTCTTTTATATCATAATTACATCCTAATTACTTAACATTACACAATACTGTCGGATGTGTAGTGTAGTGTGGTGAACCTTTTCCGAAGAATACACAGGGCAAGATGAAAATCAAATGCGGTAGAGCAACGATTGAATATGCGACACATGCTAGGCTCATTTTGTGCATATTTTTTACGAGCTGCTTTCAAAAAATGAAAGGGGTTGATCGAAGTGGACGGTATATTAAGGTTCAATTGAGAAAGCAAAGCGGGGCAATCAATTCTCGATTGCTGAAACCAATATACGTCTCGACGATCACTTAATAAATCTGTTAAATCCAATAAGTTGGCAGCATGCTTCAAAGTTGGGTAAATTATTTGGGTCATTCCAAGGAAGGCGATATAGAGCGAAACGGACTTATTTTTCGATTCGAAATATGCTGTTTTGGTAAAATGGAGCCCAGACAACTGATGAATATTTTAGTAATGACCTCACTAAAGCGCAGTAGAGCGATTTTAGACATTGGATATTATCTTCGAGAAGATCGATGCGAATCTCCTGCGGCAGCTGGCCGGATTCCGTGTCGGAAGATCCTGTGTGAACCATATTGTCACGCTCCGTATCATTCTGGAACAGGTCAGCGAAATCCAAGAGTCCCTTTATTTGGTATTCATTGACTACGAAAAAGCTTTCGACCGTCTCAATCACGAGAATATGTGGGGTGCCCTAAGACGCAAAGGGGTTCCTGAGAAAATCATCGGCCTCATCAAGGCACAGTACGAGGCCTTCTCGTGTAGAGTGCAAGACAATGGGGTCTTGCCCAACCCTATTCGGGTCGTAGCTGGTGTGAGGCAAGGATGTATTCTATCACCGTTACTGTTCCTCATCATAATAGACGAGATTCTGATAGGTGCGATTGACTGTGAACCAAACCGCGGGCTGCTATAACCATGGAGCACCTAAACGACTTTGAATTAGCTGATGACGTTGCACTCCTCGCTCGACGGCGCTCTGATATGCCGAGTAAGCTCAACGATCTTGCCGAGCGCTCTTCTTAAAAACCTATGGCTATAACTTTTTTTTAACTTCTAACGTTTTTCTAAGGCCATATTTTCGACCGATTAAATTCCTGATCACATTTAGTATAGTTTATGCGTCGTTTCTAATCAAAATATTTAAAATAATTATTGTCGATGTATGCGTTCTGGGAAATGGCTAAAAGCTAAAACCCATTTTATATCCGGAATAACCCCTGAACCAGGTGGCCAATCCTTGAATAAATTCCGCTTCTTTTGGTGAAAGTTGCGATATAAAATGTTAAAAGATAAAAAAGTTACAGCCAAAAAGATTTTTATTTTCATTTTCAATAAAGGGTTGGTAACGGAAGGCTAAAACAGAAATCGGCAAAACTAATCCGCATGATCCTCGAGTATCTCAAAATTAGTCTATTCATAGAATGTTTACGGGTTAAATTGATGTGCAAATTTATTATTGTTACGGTCACCCTAAATTCACAATCTAGGCATCCGTAACATTGGGTTGACACTAAACATTAAATGGTTTACTGACGCCACATAACTGTACCATGTTGATATAGATTTCATACCGGTATGGGACAGTAATGCTTGCGACGGCAATTTATTTTGGGATTAGATCTCCCATGTTTTCCAGATTTAGTCAAATGCTGACCCAACGAATATCTTCCCTAACATCCAACTGTATGGAAATCTCTCTCTAAGGTTTGTTTGTTTGTTTATTGTCCAGTAGCGATCTCTGATTAAGTACTACATCAACATATCGTTTTTCAATCCTAGTTACGGCAAGGGTTAGGGTGACAAAGAGTAATAACCCTTAGGTTATTCTTAGGTTGGAATAAAAAACTACATTCATCTTGATTTCTGATGGCAAGTAGAAAAATGAAGCCATTGTATACTGAGAAAGTCTGTGTAAATAGCATATTTGAAAACAATAACTATTAAATATAACTAAATAAAATATCGCAAGCTTTTATGCACTAGCGCTAATTGCTGCTATAGGGAAAGCAATCAGTCCTACTTTTGAGGACTGAATGGGTCATTGCTCTCACCGACAGTCATCGTCCGAACCGAAGTCGGATAACAAAATCGTTCAAAAAGGTTTCTTATAATTAAGCTTTCTTGTCTTCTTTCTACGATTTTCACAATGCCAGTCAAGCCACTTGGGTTAAGAACGATGAAGGAAGTCTAAATACATCAGACTGGAGAGGCAATATGAGCGGATCTGGCTACCCAACATACACACCGCCGCCTGTGCCAGCCGATTGCAGACTCTTCGACGAAGCAGTCAATCTCAAACGATTTGAATGAAACAAGCTTTATTTGAGGCAGCTGATCATAATTGAAATTTTATTACAATTTTTACTTGCTAACAATATCGGTACAACTGATACTATGTTCGCACTACGGCCTGAATAACATGTTATTCAAATTATCGACAAAAGAAAGCTCATAGCCGAATAACATGTAACAAGTGCCCTAGTGCGAACATAGTATAAGCGGGAAAGGTTGGTTTCTTAGATTTAACGCCATTAGGTGAATTAATCAAAGCTTCTTGCTACATGTTATTTTGCTGAAGAAGTCACTTCTGTTCACTATCTCTAGAAGGTTATTACGGATGAAATCGTGTTGTTTTTTTGTTCGCTCAGTTTATTGAATCAGTTGATTATGAGGCGACAGCGTGTCGCTTGCGTATGGCGAATTTTGTCTCACTTACATGAATTGCAAAAGTGCTAAGAACATTAATGACAAGCCGTTTAGTTTACATATCAGTACCGGCGTTTTAGTCTACTACTAATTACTCTCACTTACATGAGAGAGAAAGACTTTATTGAGTTCGTTTAACCGCTTCTCATTATGGCTGTGTATAGAACTATAGTACAGAGCGCGCGCGGAAACAAGTTGAGTGTATTCGATTCCCGATATTATTTATTTCGGTGTTCTCGAGCGATAGACGACGCTGGGTGAGCTTCCTGCCGGCTCTCGACTGGGGTTCAGAACAGATTTTCTCGGCAGTCGGGACGGATGTATAATTGTTACAAGTATCTAATGCTCTGGAACGAACGCGTCACGTCACGGGTCGCTGAGTTGTGCGAATTTGTTTTGCGTGCTTTCGTGTGAATTTTGATTAGTATCGTGATGAGCGCCGTGAACCAGAACGACATTAGAACAAATGATTGTATAACAGCACGAATCGATTAAAGTGTGGCTTTTGTAGCGAATAGTGAGAAGTGTGTTTACTGTTGTATATTGAGAACTTTAATTGCGGGTGTATCATGGAGTCGTTTGAGTTGACTGAGGTGGAAAAAGGTAATTAAAAAGTGTGACAAAGACACAATTCATAAAAGTTGATGCACTGCATTTGGCATGTTTTTGTTTGGCTCTAAAAATATGAATGAGTGATTCAGATCCTGCGCAGTTTCTTTCTTGGTGAGAGAACAAAGTGCAGCACGTTGCTGAGAAAGTTATTGTTTTGAAACGATGCGGGCGGTTTATAGAACATTTTCTCTCCGGAGGTACATATATTCAAAACATTGTTTTACACCAAGGGAGGAAATGGTTAAACTGTTTGTCAATAGAATAGAATAGAGTTATAAATTAATGTAAATGATTAGTATATGAATGGTAACACCGTCATATCTACCTAACAATTGTTTGAAGGTTTAAAAATGTTTTTTTTGCGGTCGATTAGTTATATTTTGTTATACTGTGAAACTATTATAATACTTTTCAATACCTCTCAGGAAAATTTTAAATTTAGCTGGCGTCAAGATAAAAAATATATGACAAAATTATTGATCAAAACTATAATATTGTTATCGGAATTTACTATGTAATATAGAAGCATTGAAGCGTATTTTAATTCATAGCGAAAACGAACGAAAAGTAAACTTGTACACCAAATAAACATAGTTTGGGAAAATAGTTCAAATCAATAAATTAATCGCAATGACTAAATATAATGCTAGTGGTAGTTTTGCATAAAAAAATTCTAATAGAAAAGTTGAAACGCAGAGAAAGCATGGCCTCATTAAAACTCACTTTTCAAATGCAAATATAGCGAGCGATAGAGTTGATTGCAACAATGTATTCGAAAGTGTAATGAACGAGCCTCTGCGAAATGATTCATATTGTTTATTTTTGTGCAAAACTTATCAGTAATGTTTGTTTTTAGTTGTCATGATTTAGTTTACATAGGAAAAGGGGGATAATATACCCCAACAAAGCAAATGCTGCTAAGAATAATTCATGCAATTTTTAAAGTAGCTAGCTGTTGCCATTTCAAAGATGTACGACATCTCATTAATGGTGACATTCACATTTGATGATGATATTCTGTTATCGGAAAACTCATGAATGCGAAACGCCTGTCAGCTGGCAGATCGTATGAATCATAGCATCACACATCCTATTGGGGGGAGGAGTTCGTGACAACATATCGAAAACACTTTTTGGAGTAGGTGATTCGACACACTCAAAACTGTAATTCAGATTTAGCATTAGTTCAGTACATCCAGTAGATCTAGTATACAAATAGACTGAATTCATACTTACAGATTTAGTTTTCTATGTACTAATCGACTAAACGAACTTCGTCCCGCTTACCGTCTCGTTTCACAAATGGTTAAACTTTAGCTGATATCCGAGCCACTGTAGCTAGCGATTGTATGACGATATAATTCCAACGTTCTTTCAAACAGATTACAGACTAAATATTTAACTGATATACTAATTCACTTTATATTATTCAGATTCTTCTCTTCAACTTGAAATTCTCAAACATCTACCAATACGGCATCGCCTTGTGTTTACATTTTTATCTTTTTTTCAGTTATCCTTAGAGCTAACTTGTCGTACAGTAAGCAGGCTTACGTTAACGAAACGCACCCTTTCTATCCCGGCGTAACAACTCCCCAGCCCGTAAGCCCTGTCGTTGATTCTAATCACCGCTGAGCTTACTATCTTCAGTCGCCGATCTCTAGGATCGCTAGTTTCGCCACTGGCCTTTTTTTCACTCCAGTACTGGTCCGTACTATCGCTGATCTTATTCTTCCATCTTCTCCGACAAAAACTTCCTCAACAATGCCTCGCTCCCACATCCTTCGTTTTTCCATATCCGCCACGTACACCAAATCCCCAACTGCTATCGGTTTCACTTCTTCGAACCACTTTGTCCTTCGATTCATCGTAGGAAGATACTCTCGCTGCCAACGCGCCCATAACTCATCCGCTAAAAACTGTGCCTGGTTGTAGCTGCAACGTAATCTATTTGCTTGACATGATGGATTTTGCGGTGGCATACAATCAACCAAAGGACAGCTCCGTATGAAGTGGTTAGGTGTCAATGCCTCCTTGTCTTCTTGTATGTTAGTGGATACATACGTCAATGGACGGGAATTTATTAGGTTTTCTGCTTCGACAAGTGCTGTCTGTAGTATCTCATCTGTCAACCTTTCGCCAATTGTGAAGACCGACATGGCCTCTTTTACCGAGCGAACCATCCGCTCCCATACGCCTCCCATATGAGGTGCCAAAGGGGGATTAAATGTCCATCTAGTTCTAGCCCCTGTGAAGGTGTCGGCACACTCGGAGTTTATGGCGTGTATTTGTTTCATCAAGTCTCTGCTCGCTCCCACGAAATTAGTTCCATTGTCGGAAAAAATCTCAATTGGACTTCCCCGCCGCTTCACAAATCTGCGAATCGCCATCTTGCAGGACTCAGTAGTTAAGTTACACACCACTTCTAAGTGAATAGCACGTACTGTCATGCAGGTAAACAATGCTACCCAGCGTTTCTCTCGTCTGCGCCCAACGGATACTTCCAGTGGACCAAAATAATCCAAACCAACATAGGAAAAGGCCCGTTCACTCACGGCCATCCGGTATCTAGGCAGTGGTGCCATTCTAGGGACAATTGGTTTTGCCTTCCAAATCTTGCACATTTGACAGTTGCGAGCGATTTTTTCAATCATTGCTCTCAGTCCTGGAATGTAGAATCTCTGCAGCACCTCGTGGACAACCATTTCTCGACTGCCATGACCGCACTCTTCATGATAGAATTCCAACAATTTTCGGACAATAAGATGCTCTTTCGGAAGGATAATCGGGAATCGTACGTCGAAAGGCATATAGTTCGCTGCAACCGTCCTACCTTCCATCCGCAATACTCCGTATTCATCTACAAATGGTGACAACCGGTACAAAACGCTGTTCTTCTCGATTGCTCTTTGCAGTTCCTTGGCTAACTCTTGATTCTTGATCAAAGTTTTCACCTCATCGGTAAATTCTTCGCCCTGTGCCACACGCCACAGGCAATTTTCTGCCTTCAGGTACTCCTTCTGACACAACGGTACAATCTCTGCGGGTATCTTTGCAGCCCGCTGTACAACTGTCGGTAATGCTTCAATTGGAAATTTATTGATTCTACGGCGACAGTTCGACATAAAACGATACATAGTAGCTACCATTCGTACCAGCACTTTCCATTTAGAAATATGTTGCACCCTGGGTAACACAGCATCCGGCATAACGATTTCATGCAACAATACACTGGCCCGAAGTTCTTCTTGCACTTCTATCGATTTATGGTTTTGGACTGGCCAATCTGTTTCAGCCCTATATAAGAAGTCAGGACCATGAAACCATCGGCTGTCTGAGGATAATTGTGTGGATGGGCCCCATTTAGTAACATCATCTGCCACATTGCTTTTGGTGGAAACCCACCGCCAATCTTCTGGACTGGTATTGGTCAATATTTCACCAATCCGGTGTGCCACAAAAGGTTTATAACGTCTAGCGTCCGATTTCACCCAAGATATAACTGCATTCGAGTCCGTCCATAGAAAACATTTTTTTAGTTCGATCGAATGAGTTTTACGTATTGTCTTCAGCAATCTCGATCCTAATACAGCCGCCTCCAACTCTTTTCTAGGAATAGATAGGTACTGTAAGGGGGCTACCTTCGCCTTAGCTTCTATGAATGCGCAATGGACGATATCTTCTTCCATGAACCTAAAGTATGCCACGCATCCATACGCATCTTCTCCAGCATCCGCAAAAACATGAAGCTGCACGGTATTGTAAGCCTCAGCACTCATTTCTCCGAGGTAGCAACGAGGAATCCGTATGTTGTTGATGAATTGAAACATTGACGTCCATCTCAACCATCGATCATAATGTGCAGCACCCAATTTTTCATCCCATGCAATGCCACTCCTCCACAAGTCCTGCATTAAAATGCGACCATGAATTAGCAGTGGTGCCAGAAACTGCTTTGGGTCGAACATGCTCATTATACAGCGTAGTGCGATCCGTTTTGTTGGCCAAGCTCCTTCTTCAATGTATGGGCGTAAGTCTTCCCTGACCTCGGTAGAAAACACGAACGAGTCGATATCCGGTCTCCACATTACTCCGAGAACTCTTTCTGTATCGCGATCATTCGTATCAAGAGATTTAGCCTTCCTCGATTCCGCCTCACCGAGCTCTTCTAGTACAAGCGCCGAGTTACTCATCCAGTTTCTTATTTCAAAGCCGGCTTCTCCATGTATCTTCCTTACGGTTTTTGCTCGTACTATAGCTTCGTCTTCAGTATCTGTACTATCGAAGTAGTCATCTACATAATGCTTCCTTATTATGGCATCTGCTGCTGCTGGATACGCCTGAATATGTTCTCTGGCATTCAGGTTTTTATGAACTGTGCCAGACAAGGAGGACAGCTAGCCCCGAAAATGACTACATCCATCACATAAATGGTTGGTTCACTACTCGAATCCGATCGGAAAAGGAAACGCTGGGCCTGCCGGTCATCTAGCCTAACCTGGATCTGGTGAAACATCTCCCGGATATCTCCTCCGAATGCCACCTTCCGCTCTCGGAAACCGTTGATCACTCCAGATAACGATGCAACTAAATCAGGTCCCTTCAGTAAACTATCGTTGAATGAGACACCGTTGGTTCTTGCCGCGGCATCCCATACCATTCTTACTTTATCAGGCTTTTTTGGGTTGACGACATAGTTCAAGGGCAGATACCAACACTTCTCCGCCGGTGTATGCTTAAGCTCATGTTGAGTGATTATGTGAGCATAACCCTTTGATATATAAGCATCAATCTGTTTCTGTAGTATCTCTCGCATACCCGTATTTCTGTTTAGCCGAACTTCTAGATTTTTCAACCGTTTGTAGGCCATCGAGTAACTTTCCGGGAATTTGGGTGCACCGTCCTTCCACAAAAGACCAATCTCGAAACGATTCCCAATGCGTTTCGCCGTTCTCTCCAAGATCTTTCTTGCCACACGGTCTTCTGTTGATTCGAGGCGAATCGGGGACACTCCTACTTCTTCAAGTTGGTAATTTTCCCTCAAGATCTGATTCAACTCTTGGTCTGCCTTGCTGCATTCTTCACATATACATCGGTGATGTCCAAGAAAATGGATGTTTGCAACTATGTTCGGTCGCGGCCCGTATGCCGTCCAACCCAGTTTACATTTGACAGCAATCGGCTCTCCCATTTTTCCAACTCGTGATGCCAGTGGAGCGATGAGATGCATATTGTCTATTCCTATCAAAAGTTTGGGAGTACTGTAGGAGTACCGTAGCTAAGGATTCCGATGCCACTGAGATGTTGGAAATCTTCGGCGAGTTGATTAACGTCCAATTTCTGGGCTGGGAGATCAAGCTTCTTCACCGTTCTTGCCACGCACAAATCAAAACTCGTGTTATCTCTTCCCGTAATCCTCACTTCGACACTTCTAGAGTGGGTTTCCGTTCTGCTTATTCCATTCGTCCATCGCATTTCAAATGGTTGTCGCGGACCATTCAGCTGAAGAAGTTCTGCTATTTCACTGTCGATAAGTGTTGTAGACGATCCTTCATCTACCAGCGCAAGGACATCAACACTTTTATCTTTACCGTATAAAGTAATGGGAAGAATCCGGAATAAAACGGATTGGTTCGCCGAACAATGACTGTTGCATCGCGCTTCCACATTGTTAACTTCTGTATTAACCGGCGGATGCAGCAACGAATGATGGAACCCCTTGCATCCCTCAATCTCGCAACGGTTTTTCGATCTACACGGCCATTTTCCATGGTTATAAATGCAAAGTGCACATAAATTCATATGTCTCACCATCATCCATCGACGTTGAACACTTGTATCTCGAAATTCCCGACAATCTCGTCCAAAATGTCCCGGTTTCTCGCAGATCGAGCAAAGAGTGTCTTTACTTGAAGAGATCCGTGTGGGTGCTCTCTGTATCTCGTTGAATCTTCTATCTGATGCACTTTCACATATTTCACTATCGTCTTCCACTCGATGGTTAAACACTTTGACTTTCGGTTTATCACGCTTCCTAATCGACACCACTTCCATTTTCTCAAACGATACTTCTAAAGCCTTATCTACCAGGTCCTCCATAAACTTCCCGAATGTTTTCAAATCGACCACTCGTGAACGCCGCTTAAAGTCTACCCATTGCATGGCGTAACATGGCGGCAGCTTTTGTACTAAACTTTACATGAGTATTGGATTCTTTAGGTGATCATGCAGTTTAGATGCTTCGAGATGCTGTGTGAATCCCTCTATTGCATTTCCAAAGTCAATTAAGGATTCTAAGTTATCTGAGTCAGGTCCATCCAGCCTTTGAATTCTCTGAGCCATAATCGTCGAAAGAATCTCCGGATTCCCGAAGCGACGTCGTAGTCTATCGATGATCAGTGGTACGTTTCCGGGCAGAAGCATTAAATTCCGAACGATTTCCATAGCCTTTCCTTCCAATGCTTGCTGAAGTCTCACGAGGTTCTCTGCGTCAGTAAACCCACAAGATAAATTGGCTTGTTCGTAGGCACTGATAAACATTGGCCAATCTTGTGGATGACCAGCGAACGTGGGAAGATTCTTTGGGAACACCTGACGTGAAGCGATCTGTAGTTTCGATGGTCCAACTATCATACTAGAGTTCACTGGTTGCGATTGGCGTCTGCTGAATCCATTCACTGCATGTAGCATGTTCGATGCACGGTCGCTCATATTGCTCACTGAGGCGGTCTTTGCGTGTCGCGGCTCGACTGGATTACATGAGTTCATCCAGCCATGAACCTTGTCGATGTACCCGGCTTCTAACTCTTCTTGGTCTTCAAACTCTTCGTTGCATTCGGATTCTTCGGCCATCCGTGTCAGCCGCTGCAGCTCTTCTAACTCGCGGCGCTGTCGCTCGATCTGCCTCTTCTTCAACTTCAACATCCTCAATTCATTTTCCTCCTCAAATGCTTCTAAACGGCTTCTCTCTTTCATTTCTTCAATTTGTTTCAACGCGAAATCCCGTTTTGAGCTATTTCTCTTATTAGACTTACTTTTCTTGGAATTATCGCCCCGAATAACTTGTGAACACAATAGATTGATTTCTGGTAGTTCAGTGACGCCAACTACTACACCTTGCTTAGATGTTCCTGCCTGCCCTATCTCCTGAGGTTCATTGAGCCGTTTTGGATTCACAATATTACTAGCTACTACTTTCGGATCCGTTGTAGGAGGTTGTACAATATTCTTTTGACTAATCTTGTCCTTTGACTTACCGGGATTGTCCCTAATACTACCCTTTTTAGCCGCCCGCGGAGGTTGCACACGTGTGGTACCTGGCTGTCCAATCGATTCGCGAGCTGACACGTCCTCTCCTAGGCACGTACGGCAATACCAGACCTGCTCCGCGATGCTTTGGTCCACCCCGACACATGAAAAGTGATGCCACATTAGACACCGACCGCATTGTACCATCGCGTCATATTGGTCATCTTCCTCGCAACATGGGTAGATTACGTCTGACGGTAAATCTTTTTGAGTATTGGGGGGAGGAGTTCGTGACAACATATCGAAAACACTTTTTGGAGTAGGTGATTCGACACACTCAAAACTGTAATTCAGATTTAGCATTAGTTCAGTACATCCAGTAGATCTAGTATACAAATAGACTGAATTCATACTTACAGATTTAGTTTTCTATGTACTAATCGACTAAACGAACTTCGTCCCGCTTACCGTCTCGTTTCACAAATGGTTAAACTTTAGCCAATACCAATACGGCATCTCCTTGTGTTTACATTTTTATCTTTTTTCAGTTATCCTTAGAGCTAACTTGTCGTACAGTAAGCAGGCTTACGTTAACGAAACGCACCCTTTCTATCCCGGCGTAACACATCCACTTTCTTCGTTGTGCAATGAACAAGGTGTAGTGGTCTGTGGAGAAGCGTAGTACTTTATAGGTTAGACTCAAAATCGTTAAATGCTTAAGAAAAATGTTGAAAATTTTAGTTTTCTATCCCAAGTAACACACTTGTCATAGCAGAATTTCTGTGACTCATGTGTTACTCAATCGAGCCGAGTTTGCAACAACCATCGGGAAAATGTTGTGTGATTTTTTCTCGTCGCGAAACAGTGATCTATGCTTGGTGAATCGTACATTTGCATCGTACGTTGTTTCGGTCTTAAAAAGCGCGTCTTTCTCAGTTTATAGAATTTGTTTTTGTCTTCGCGAGGCAGTGAAGATATGAATACGCGAATGATCGTGTTTTCGTTTGGCTTCGAATCATTTACACAATACATACCGTTTTCCAAAATAAACCCGAGCAGCGAGTTTATTCAACATTCCCGAATTTCTCGTGGAAGTGCTAATAACTCGTCGGCTTCCGCTTCCATCAAAGCGAGTATAACGCATTGGTGTAGCCAGGATTTCGAGTAGTGGGGAGCGCAACTTTTTAAGATCTTCTGAACCATAGTTTGGCTACAAAATGTTGTATTAAAATTATTGCGTTTCTAAACTTCTATGAAGCTCGAAAAAAATTTCCCATGGTCAGCTAGTTATTGGGTAATCAAGAGTTTTCCGCAATACAAAAATACTCACAGCCGCTTCACGGACAGTCGCAGTGGGTAGTTCTGGATCGAACGGTACCTACGTCTTTTCTTTTTGGAATAATTGGTGGACCCTGCTTTAGCCATCTTGGCTGGTCGAGAGAGACCATCCTCCTTGGCGATTAAAACCAACGGCCAGCAAATTCATCCGATACCGTGCGGGACCGAAATCCGTCCACCTCATGAGATATCAATAAATTGTAAGGGGTTAAAGGTAATTAATGTAGAAATAATTTATCTTATCCTGTTCAGATACTTGGCAGTAAGCTTTTAGGGCATAGAAATGGAAAGAAGGCTTTGAAATTAAAACAACAAAAATCAAAAACAAATCACCACCCACCAAACGCGGAGTTTTTGCCGCCATTTTGTTTTCGGGTAGAGTATAATTGCACCAAAACTAACTGTGTTTTAATTGCTAATTGCGAATCATTACATAAAATAAGCGGAATACAAATCGAAGGGATGGCTTCTCAAGGTGCGTATTAAACTATTTACAGTGGTAGTTTAGTCAATCAGACTGCTTAAATTTAAATATTTAGTTAAAAAATAGCTGTACGGATTTTGATCCTTTGACGGTGGACGGAATTCGAGTCAGGAGTAGATGATTTTATTCATTATTTTTTCATGTTTTTCGTAGTTTTCAATGAGTAAATGTGAAACACTTAAAAAGTAGAAGCCTTCGTGCTTCTGTGCCAATGACAAACGTTTTATTTACATTCTATTCCTATTTTCTAATGACTTTTTCATATACTAAGGTGCTTAAGTGTATGGATTTCGATGCCCCACGGTAATAAACAACTGGACCCTTTGTGGTTCAGGAGAATCTTACGGCCCACTGGGGATGTCATGCCAATAAGAAGAAGCTCCTGCTAGGAGATAGTGTGAAGGGCGGTTCTCACACAGTTCACTGCATTTGAAAGTCACGTCTTTAGCATACTTCGTCTGATATTCATAAATGACTATGTCGGGCACCGTTTCCACTTTTGTTAATCTTAAAAATCACTCTAATAAAGAATAAAATTAAAAAAAAAAAATAGTTTCCACCGTTTTGCATTTTATTTACATTTTTTTTTCGTCCGATATGATGCCGTGTTGGATGTTCTGTAGCAGCATACTCTTGCAGCGGCATGAACGCTTATGATTCTGTGATAACAGTCAACAAATATTGCACAAAAATCGTGAATGTTCCGAACAACATTTTAAGATTTTAATAAGACAAAACAAAAAAAGTTATCTGACGATTGCAATCTAATAAACACTTAAGTAGTTTGATTTCGGTCGATTTTTTGACACAACATGAAACTAGCTAAGATTTTGCTACAACACTTTGTACTGGACCCACTACTGAGTGCTTTGTAGTCGATATATTAATTTAATTAATATTTCATTAATTTCAATAAGTTTGTCATGCATCATGAATTGATAGCTAACTTCTGAAAAAAGATCTGGGAAAATTATACAAGCAAATGCAAATGACATTTTACAACACTGCTCGTGGGTAATAACTGTGGAAGTGCTGAATGAACACTAAGCAGCGAGGCGGCAATGTCCCAGTAGGGGATTTACTCCCATTATTTTCTTCAGAGAACTGTTTCGATAGAATCTCTCCCATATTGTTCTTTTTGATTATGATAACTAAGGTATTATTCTAATGCAGAATTGTAAAATTCTAATACAATGATTGTATAAACAACTTACAAATGTGAATATGCCAATTGTATTCAGATTTTGTAAGATTGTAATACAATGTTGTATTAACACCTGTCATCCGCTAGGTGAGTGTTTGTTCGTTTTTTCGTCCACACATGTAGCTATGCTTATAGATGAAAACCGAAATAATTACGTTTTGACTGCGTCCTTTCAAACGTTGGTCTCAATTTTCGCTTTCCAAGAAAAACAGAGTTATATCGAATGGGTAACATTTCACAGTGAAATTTTCACGTAAAACACGAATTTGTTACTATAGCATTCAAAGATGATGCTTCACTTATGAATTGATTTATGTGTATATATGTATGTAATCAGAGCCGTAGCGTGGACTGCTAGCGCCCTTGGCGAAACCATGATTTGGCGCCCCTCTTTTGATTATAAAAATGGGAAAATTTGACTGATATGCTGATATTGATTGATATGCATGAACAGTAAAATTAGAAGGTTTAGTGGTTTAAAGATGCTTTAAACATCATTCAATACTCGCTTAACTTTTCAAAAGGACCTAAGTAACATTTTTTTCATGAATTAATTTGAATACTGCAATCAATAGCTTTCATGTTGTTCTGTTGATTGCGCTATTCAAATTAATTCATGAAAAAAATGTTACTTAGGTCATTTTGAAAAGTTAAGCGAGAATACTGTGAAGAGAACAAGAACTTTTGTTCCTGAAGATCATTTGAATTGCAGAATGTCCATCTAAGATTTGTTTCCATTTGGTGATACTTTTTTTTTGATTATTTTACAATTTATTTAAGCGACCTTCTAGAGCCGTGCTGGATGTTCATTAATAATGTTAAGTTTTTTTTCAGAGCCTACGCACTCCTGGGTCTAGTTGGGTCAATAAAATCCAGCTCTGAAATGCGTCGGTCGATCGGAATCGTTATCGGACCTATTCGCGTCAAGGAAAATCCGATTCTGGAGTTGGTCTGACGGTGTTTTGAAACCACTTCTGGACCTAACAGAGTTAATAAAATTTCACTCTGGGGTGAGATGGTTGAAGGTCAGAGTGTAGTCGAATCAGGGAAAACCATATTTTGGAGTTGGTTTGTTGGTAGCCGGGAGTTGCCATTGAACCTATTTGGATCAAGTAAAATGTAGCTTTGGACCACTGAACCCAGTTAGGACAAGTTAAATAAAAAATAACTGTATGGTGTGTAGATTGGTTGGTGGTCGAATTCGCCAACGGATCTATTTGGATCAAGGAAAATTTAACTCAGGACTGTGTCTGTCGATAGTTTGAAGTCACTTCCTGTACTTACATATTTGTGTTGATAAAATTGAACTATGCAGTGGGTTGTTCAATGGTCGGAATTGCCGTCCACCTCAGGACCAATATACATTTGATTATAATAAGAAATGAAAAAAAAAACAAAAACCGGGAAATTTACCTGAACTATAAATTACACAAAAAATCCGTACCACTACTTCCGGATATAAGAACAAAGGCACTTCTAAATTTTGTCAATCGGTCTATTATGAATGTAACCTTTTAAAGATGTCCACTTGAAAAAGCTGAATAAATTCAAACCAATGAATTTGAGTGTGAATTGTCCTTTTTTAGTTTATTAAGTTATTTATTTATCTCATATATTGTATAGTGTCCTACAGGGTTACCCAATAATCGGACCAAAATATAATAAAGTTATAAAGCTTAGCAAAGCTGCTAGTTTCGGATAATCCTTTTGAATTGCGAAAGCTCCATTAAAATGTCCACTTCGTTGTAGCCCTCTTTGTAAGCCTGACATAAACGAGAAAGAGGTGCAGCTTTTCCCAGGTTTGTCCTTGATCTAGGGATGTAGAATAGATCCAACTGACGTAGACCATGCGTGTGAAACCAAAACTGGAGTTCACTAGTAATGCTGCAGTGAATAGATCCATGTACAAGTCGATGAAGCGTAGACACATCAAGGACACGCCGAGTTAATGATGTGATCTGCATGCGACTTATTCTTTGATATGGTTCATAAGGGTAACAGAATTTTCTATCCAAAAACGCTTAAATGTATGCTGCACTGCTTCAATAAGTTCTACATTTCGCGAATAGTCACTGCTATCAAACATTATGGCTCCGGAAATCCCTCGGTGGGCCTAATATGTAATAGCTAAAATTTTAAATAATCCGATTCACACAATGTCGATAATCAAAATCCATGATTGTCAAATAACTTGTTAAATATTATATTTTTGTTTTTCTATTTTTTCTACTGACCTCTTGTAACCGGTTTCGGAGGTCCTTGAGAAATCGGATTAGCAGTCAAAACTAAAACAAATCTATATAACATGTTGATGTGGAAAAGATTATTCCAGTTTTTTGCTTATAGCGTAATCCTTGATTTCGGCGCCCCCTAAAGACTGGCGCCCTTGGCGGAGGCCAACCTGGCCAACCGCACGCTACGGCGCTGTATGTAATGTTCTCATGTAGTGTAATCTTTCAATAAGTTAATTTGATATATTCCATTTGTTCTCGTGATTACTAATGGAGAAATGACAAAACAAGTTGAAAAATATTTTTTGTCCTGTCCTTGAGCACTTGCGATCTAAAACCGTCCTTGAGTTTAGAACTTGTGATCTACAGCCGAAGCTAGTTTTTTTTCGGGACTAGAAACTTGAGTATGTATACAAGCAAATCCGTAACATATTCCAAAATACCAGGAAGAATGGCCAGATGGTTTTGGACATCCTGGGTTATCTAAACCGTTCTTAAGTTCAGAACTTGCAATCTACAGCCACCATTCCAGTTTTTTTTGTCGCTTCAAGTTTGGATATGTATTCAACCATATCCATAATATATTTGTGAAGAACAGGAGACATTGTTAGATGGTTTTGGGACATCCTATGTTATCCAAACCGTCCTTGAATTCAGAACTTGCGATCTACAGCCACAGCATTAGTAGTTTTCCAGGTAACCGTGAGCATTTAAAAAACTCGTACATGCGACTATAACGCTGTCACAGTGCAAACATGCTTTATACTGGCTTATAGATTATATAGCTTTGTATTGCCGAAAAGGCGAAATATAGTGTTAATAGTTACTTGGAGTATTCGTCACTTAAAGCTCGAATATATCGGCACCAACATTACAAATAGACGAATTTGCTTTTGTAAACAAGAGCTTTTCACGTCGCTGTTCCTAAAAAGCTTAGATGATGCAGAATATATAAAAACTATCTAACCATGAATATTGACCATCCAGGAGCTGTACTGCACATGTCTAAAACCATTTAGAAACATTGTGTAACGAAAAAGCTACTTTCGCAGCTGTAGATTTCAAGTCTCAAAATCAAGGACAGTTTGGATGACTCAGAATATCTCAAAAATATCTTACGATAT
This sequence comes from Armigeres subalbatus, assembly GCF_024139115.2. Lineage (NCBI taxonomy): Eukaryota > Metazoa > Arthropoda > Insecta > Diptera > Culicidae > Armigeres > Armigeres subalbatus. The sequence continues at coordinate 212,217,339 of NC_085140.1, read as the reverse complement.
CCGTAGGCCTCCCAGAAGGTGTAATGGATATAATTGAACGCATGATGAAGCTTTGAGTACCGAAAAGAACTCCTAAGCCGCTGTAGATCTCAAATCACAAACTCAAGTACAGTTTGGATTGCTCAGAATATCTCGAAACTATCTTACGATATTTGTTGACCATCCAAGAGGTGTAATGGATATAATTGAAGGCATATTGGAGCTTCCAGTACTGAAAAAAGTATTTTCTTGCAGCTGTAGATCACAAATCCCGAACTTAAAGACAGTTTGGATTATACACAATATCACAAAACTATCTTACGATATCCGTTGACCTCTCAGGAGATGTAATGGATATAATTGAATGCATGTTGAAGCTTTGAGTACCGAAAAGAGCTCCTAAACCGCTGTAGATCTCAAATCCCAAACTCAAGTACAGTTTGAATTGCTCAGAATATCTCGAAACTATCTTACGATATTTGTTGACCATCCAAGACATGTTATGAATATAATTGAATGCATATTGAAGCTTTGAGTACTGAAAAAAAATCTTGCAGCTGTAGATTTCAAGTCTCGAACTCAAGGACAATTTGGATTGCCCAGAATATCTTAAAACTAAGTTACGATATCAGTTGACATCCCAGGAGGTGTAATGGATATAATTGAATGCACATTGAAGCTTTTAGTACAGAAAAGAGCTTCAAAGCAGCTGTAGATCTCAAGTCCCCAACTCAAGGACAGTTTGGATTGCCCAGAATGTTCCAAAACGATCTTACGATATCTGTTAACCTCTCAGGTGATATAATGGATATGATTGAATGTATATCTAAGCTTTGCGTACCGAAAAAGCTTCTGAGTAGCTGTAGATCTCAAGTCTCAAACTCAATAATAGTTTGGATGGCCTAGGACGTCCAAGGAAGATGAAAAATAGTTCATTGTATATAACAGTAACTCTACGGATATGTTTGAATAAAAATCTTATTTTGAAACAGTACAATGTCGGTGTTGAACTTAATCTGTAGATTAAAAAAACACTTTAATGAAGGTTAAAAGAAAAAAAAACAGTACAATGCTAATATATTTCTTTATATAAAAATGAGTTTTTTTTGAGGCAATATAACTCACGAACGGGTTGTTCGATTTGCACGGTTTTATCACTAATCTGTGCTGTGTTTGTATATATGAAAAGATAGAACATTTCGCTGGGAAAGTTGAACAAATGTAAAAATCATACGTTTTCGTGAGTTGTGAAGAAAACCATCAAGCTCAAATTGAAATCGATCTAGAGTGCGACGCTGCAATCGAATGAACGATTGACAGTTTGGACAAAAAATAATCAACCCGAGCAAGATCGGGCAGGTTCGACTAGTACGTAATATTTTCTCTTCTCAAACTTAACCGTGTTAACCGGAGTTAATTAAAAAGGGTTAAAGAAATTCACGTATCGTTTCACTTATTTCCCAAAAAAATCATTTCACTTCAAAAAGCATTTATAATCAATTTAAAGTTAACTTATTTTTACACACACAAGAAAAGGATTAAGGCGAAAACCAATCAACGAGTCACTTTTTTGCCAAAATCATACGTACCAAATCGAAGCTCAGGAGAAACGTTCTGCTATACTGGAGTTCTAGTCAATTGACGTTGCTTTCGTTGGTTCTAGCCCCAATGACGATGGACGGAAATACCTGGTACAACGTGGAAAACCATGGTACAATAAGTACTAGGGTACATAACCGTGGTATACCACGGTCCTTGTACCACCAGTGTGTCTTTAGTATAATTAAAATAATAGGTGTCTCCCCCGTTTTTGTGTCTACTCCGTTGGAGCAGTCACCCCCGACGTGCCCGCAAATACTTGAGCCTCAGTCGACTCCACGGATTTCACGGGTTTGCACTTGGCCGTCCCGACCACCCTCTCCAGCTTGGCGTCCAACATTAACTTTCGAAGATTCAGCAAGCTCCCCTTGAGGTCCTTACTGATATCATGCTTCGATGATGGCGTCCAGCTGTCCCGTCGCCACCTCGAAGGCCGAAAGCCCATCGCGTTTGCGGTTCATCGCCATCACAAGCCATGGGCCGTCTATAACCTCTACCGGCGTAGCCAGGGAGAAGATTAAGTGGCCCACGCTGGCACTGCGCACCGAGCTGCCGACTGTTGCCTCTTGCCTCCTAGGCGGAAACCTGGACAACCCACCTCTTGCGAAGGGGTTGTCGCCTACACTACTACCACTAATTGAAGAATTGACTTGGTTTTCCATTTTGATCCCACGAGTTGCTCGGGAAAAGAGGTCCACCACGCCAGAGTCCGGCATGACGCGGTAAGGGACATTTACTGTGGAGGGTGCCCAGGTACCCCACAGGCTCCGTTAAAGGCCTAGCTTATTATTTCACCCCCGCTGGCTATGCATCCCCTCGGCACGGGTCGCTTAACGCCTTGGGATTAGGGCTTAGAGACGATGGTCCCCTTGGTCACACCCCCTCACTTTAGCTGATGTCAGAAGGAAAACAGTGCCCAGGCTGCACTGCCAGCTGAGTACAAAACCCTTAGCTGGTGGTCGATGAATCACGAGTTGTACCAGGTGAATAAAGGGCTGGATATTATTAAGCTTAAACACACGGCAGACTACGGTGGGCTGGTCACGTTGTTCGTATGCCGGAAGAACGTCAAGCGAAGATAATATTTAGTAGAGAACCCGGAAGAGGCCGCGTACACGATGGCTTTTTGCAGTTGAAGAGGACCTGAGGGCGCTCAATGTTCAGGCGACTAGAAGCGAATGCAATGGCCCAGGATCGAGTCCTGTGGAGAAGGATACTGCATCTGGCGTAGGTTCATCGAAGAGCTGTAGCCAATCAAGTATCATTAAGCAACTTTCGAAGCTATTTAACACCGATGCGTCAATGAAGAAAGGAATTCTTGGCTAGATTGGCAAAGGCATTCTTGTCAGGGCATCCGTGACAAGAAAGATCATTCTCTTTATCCCAAGTTCTCAAAAAATCAAGCCCTTAACCTTCATGTTAGGGATGGGTCCTTTTCTATATAACTATTAGAAAATTAACTTGTTATGAACAGTGAGTAATGTATTAATTCTTTTTTACTTTGTTAATTGTGAAGACAATCACCACTGTAGATGCGCGTCAAGTTCTAATATGCTGTACGCGCATATGAATCTGCATATAGCAGGGTAATCAAGTTATCTCTAGACACGTTTGACGTCATCTTTCAACAATTTCTTAATCCTATTTAATAACAGGATTCGGCAAGTTTGCTTGATGAAAAGTTGATTATGACAAGACTTATTGTTACGACACAGACAGACCGCATGAAAAGTGTAAATTATTTCTCATCATTTTTATAATAATTGAGATTACATAAAAACCAGAAATGAAATTGTATTTTATTTAATAACAGGTGTAGTGACAGTGTGTTTGAACCGGATCATCTTCCGGAGGAATTTCGTTCAGAAATTTCCAGTATTTCATACTAGAATTTTAGTAGGGATTTCTGGAAGAAATTTCTAAAGAGTTTCTGGAAAAATTCCTGAAGAAATGGAGTTCCCGATGAAATTACTGGAGGAAATTTCAAAGAAATACATGGAGTAATTTCTGTTACAATTCCTAAAGGAATTTTTGGAGGAAGCTCCGAAGATCTTTATGTATCATTTTCCAGAGGATTTTCCAAAGGAATCCCTGGAGCTAATGCCTAAACAATCTCTTAAGATATTTAGGAGAAAATATATCTCGAAGATTTTCCGAAACAGTTTCTGGATGATCCTGAAGAACATCTGGATGGATATTTAAGGAGGAATTTCCGATGGAGTTTCTGAAGGGAATTCTTATGGATTTCCAGCAATTGGAAGTTTCTGGAGAACATTGCAAAAAAAATACTAAATAAATTAAAACTAAAATGTAATTTAGACGGTAAAATACAACTAATATTCCGTAATATTTGAAACAGTCTGTAAACGTGCTGAATGATTAATCTCTTTACTGAATAATCCCTCTAATATAGTTCTTACTACTGAAATCAAATAACCATTAAACCGATTTCGCCGTACCGCCTGGTGCCGCACCTTAACCAGAAATCTGTTTTCGCTAGTGCTTTTTTTTAACACACAAAGAATACATTTCAATGGATCAGTGATTATAGATGTGGATTCATCTTGCCAAATGATTGTTGAAATCTTGCGTTAGCCACAAAACCCTCCCTTTTAACCAAGGGATCATAAATCAACTCGTGACTTTCGTGTGCTGTTTTTGAACGCTACTGAGTGAAGCAGAACAAAACGAATTTCGATATCTGCGGTGAACGAAGCAGAACGTTCTACTCTCTAAAGAATAAAGGCTCGTAATGTAGTTAAATATAGCTCAATAATAATAAAAATAAAAGCGTGTTAGAAAAAGTTTGAAAATCCCTGTAAAAACAAAACGAGGCATCAGAAATAAACGATAAATACCGTTTTGATTTAAATCCCGAACAGACTCATAGTTCGAGCATATACTTTATCTACATGATATTTAATTCTGGAACGTTAGTTTGGTGGAACGTTAGATTGAGATCATTACTATTTAATAACGAAGGCTCGATGCTTCGATGTTTTTGATGCGCACTTGAAACAAAGTGTGTGGTATTTGAGACAAAATTTGACTCCATTTTGATTGTTATAATGTGTAAATTAGGACTATGAAACAATTTATCTAATCAAATAATTCAATTTATGCGCTTCAAATATTTCCAAGTTAAAATGTCCTTAGATGTTCACAATATGAATCCGAACGGTACTCCAGATTGGGCAAAGACTGAACACCATCCCTCGCACACACGTTATCTTTTCCAAAGGGTGCTGCGGGATAATGCCGAGTGGTGCCCCATAATTTTCGTAGGCTGACGCAAGTAAATCGAATAAATTTTGGCACAAAAGAAATCACGCCCCTAAAGGCATTGGAGAGACCTCTGATTTGCTTTATTTTTATTTATTGAGGTCTCATTAATATATAATAATAGTAAAAATAATGGTCCATCACTTTAGGATGTTTTCCTCACACAAAAATGTATTGAAATCATTTTAAATTATGATAAATACCTCATGTCATGTGCCCTACTTACATAATTTATTCATTGTATTGTGTGACAATTGTGTGAGTTCATATAGTGATGTTAGACGAATTTGATTATAACCGGTAATGCTACATTATCTGAAAACACAATGCCCTTTTAACACCTGGTATTATTGTGCATTTTCGTATTTATTAGCCCCAACAGCGTCGCAATGTCAGCGCATATAGAAAATTACGAGCATTGTGATAATTATGATAATTGATCTGCTAATTTTAGTAGGTCGGGATCGGGAGATAGCGATTGCGATTCAAAATATTGGACAAAGAACAAAAACAGAGAGAAATATATTGCGTAATTGGTTCAATGGCTTCCTTTCGCATAGGAAAGTTGTTATTGTTTCAAAACTAGAATTCTCAAATTTTTATCATACATTAGGTCAACGCAATTATCACTAATGTTTTATTACATTAACATTTTGTTTGTGGTAAAATTGACAGTGGAGTGATATTAACATTTTGCTGGTAGAATAAACATCTATCTACATAAATAAAAATGGGATTTTTTTCATACAAATTGCATTAAAGTTATAAATCCCTAATTCTCTGTTATTTTGTCACAAATCTCTATACCCAAGCCTTCCACGAAGCCTACGGCCTCTTCCGGGTTCTCTACTAAATATTATCTTCGCTTGATGTTCTTCCGACATACGAACAACGTGTCCAACCCATCGTAGTCTGCCGTGTTGAATAAGCTTAATAATATCCAGCCCTTCATACACCTGGTACAGCTCCGCCAGATACTGTTCTCCTGTTTACCACAGTGTATTGTCTGCAGCACCTTATGCTCAAACACTCCGAAAACTCTCCGATCAGCATCCTTTAACGTACATGTTTCATGATCGTATGAAGCCACCGACCGGAAGAATTTTGTCTTTTTTTGCAGACTACGGGACTTAAGCTGGTTACGAAGTCTGTAAGCCCTATCCAGTCCAATCCTCGCTGTTTGCCTCTTCCACGGCATGGTGACCAATCCCGATAATATCGATATCGTCCGCAAAGCCCAGGAGCACATGTGATCTTGTGATAATGGTACCGCTTCTTTGCACACCAGCTCTCCTAAGCGCTCCCTCGAGCGCTATATTGAACAGTAGATTTGAGAGTACATCACCCTGCTTCAATCCATCCAAGGTAACAAATGATGTCGATATTTCCTTCCTTATACACTTGATTTCGATCCGTTCAACATTATACGAATCCAACCAGCTAGCAGGCAATTCCTCGTTTTCCCATATTGTCGAAATAACATGCGACAGAACTTCATAAAGCTACTTACTGCCATATTTGAGAAGTTCAGCAGGGAGCTGGTCCTTCCGCGCAGCCTTATTGTTTTTAAGCTCTTTAATAGCTTGTCTAACCTTATCTAGTGTAGGTGACTCCACAGCTTGTCCATCGTCGCTAATATTTTTTCTGTTCACCGGTGAATCGTCACTTCCACTATTCAACAAAGTCTCGAAGTGTTGCTTCCACCTGACAGCCACTTCGGTTTTATCTGTCAGCAAATTACCTTCTAGGTCGTTGCACATGACGGGAGATGGAGCTATCTTTCTCCGCACGCCATTGACAATCTCATAAAAGCTAAGCATATCATTCTGCCTCGTTCTTTCCTGCGCCTCATAATCACTTGTTCGTCGTACTATTTTTCTTCCTGCGGTGGGTTTGTTTTTCGGCTGCTCTTGCTTCCTTGTACCGATCTCCATTCGAACGAATTACACACCAACATCCGGCTTCTGGCAACGTTCTTCCCGTCTGTCACTCTCTGATACTCCACATCGAACCAACCCGTCCTGGGTCACCTCTGTGCAGTGCCTACCCGAGCAGAGTCCGCATTCAAAATATTATCAAAATGATAACAAAATGAGTTTTTGATATCATAACTATAACATGTTTTGATATAGAATTGCAGAGTACTCTTGCAAATATCATATTTTGATATTATTTTGATAACTGAAAATAATAATCGAGTCCGTATTTTTTTTTTAGTCTTTATTAAAGTGATTTTTCTTGTTCGAATCAGAGTTCATCACTGATAAGGAGAAAGAGTCCGTATTCTATAAACCGCATGAAAACATATTTGAGGGCTTACACTTATTACGTGACAGCTTAAAAAGGGAAGAGGGGTCTGTCATTTTTACGTTCCTATGAATGAAAAGTTATTTGCAAAAAAAAATATTAAAGGAAATCTAACATTGAGAAGGTGCGGTTGAAAAATCCAGAAAAATATCAAACATAATAAAAGTACGATCCATATCTTCTATATGAATAGAAATTATTTTCCGTTCAACGGTATATAAAGTTTTTCTTACAGATTGAAAAGATAGTTTACAAAGTCAATGCATTGAAAGTCTTTTGATTTTTGTTTATTAAAATTTATTTATATTAATCTATCTGAGTGTTGAACTTACAAACTGATATAAAATTGCTCACTTTGTGTTCTAATTCAATAGTAATACTAATGAAATGTCGAATGTTATTATCAATCTTTTCAAACTTGAAAATGTCCTAGTTTATACATATATAGCTTTGATAATTTCCCAATTCTCGTCCAACAACGTAAACAGTGTTGTCCATGTCAGTTAAAATTGTCTCTCTGCGTAAGAATTGATAATCTATTCTGATGTATGAGCCGTCATACCCTAAGGTTTTACAAGATTCATTTGTTCGATATTGTACATGATTTAATTGAAATCTATCATGATAACTAAATTCTAATTTTGAAATATTCAGCTCACCTGTTTTTATGGAGTTGGAAATTGTAAATTTTAATCGTTCGTCATATTTTAACTTTACCGCTTTTTTTGGGTACCAAATCCGCGAATGCCAATTTTGAACTATTGATGATTCTGGTAATTGCCTAATATATTTTTATAATATATTTTTTGGATATTCGTACAACTGGTTGATTGTTACCCGTTCTATATTTTAGGATCATACCATTTGCACTTTTATAATGAAATGAAGAAGAATTCGAAATATATTTATTTATATAAATATATTATAATTTACAGATCGACTACTTGAACAAAGGTATCTCCTGCACGACGATCATTCTGCAGCCATCAAAGTGGCTTCGAACTACAAGAGGCTTAGGGAAGATCCATTAATTACGTATATTAGGAATTGGGCAATCCATTTTTAGAGTGCATTGATGACAGATATGCAAATATCGTATAACGGTTTGGTTACCAACACTAACTAGTAAATAGCAGACCATGACTTTGCCTCTTTCCTCGTGGAGAACCAACGGAGTCGCACGCGCGATAACACGGGACACCCGTGATAGCCAGCCCAGTGGCATCCCTATCTCACACAATAGGTTTGTTTTGGTTGCCAACACTAACTAGTAAATAGCAGGCCATGACTTTGCCTCTTTCCTCGTGGACAACCAACGGAGTCGCACGCGCGATAAGACAGCACACCCGTGATAGCTCGTTCGGCAGAACTACGCCGCACAGAAACGTCTGAAAATGTTGTATGGATCGTCACACTTTCGCCAACCCCCCATCCCCCTCTAAGCGTTGCGTATATTGTGGACGCTTCCTTACTCATTACGTCATAAGCAATAAATCGAGATAAAATTATTTTCTATTATCAGTTGTCGTATAAGACTGAATAATGATGAAATAAAATGATTCAACACTAAAAGTCAAAGTAATTTAGATATTTTTATTGTGATAGGCTCAAATAAATTAAAATAAAATAGGAACTGAATTAGATATTTTTCTGATATCAAGACATTTAGAAAATAACTAAATAATAAGTAATCTAGTTTGTAAATCTTGATATCGCATAATATGTGTTCGATCAAACGAGTAACTAAATAAGATATCAGTATTTTGATATCACTATATGATCCATGAATCAAAATAATATCAAATTGAGATATTTTTTTTTTGTTTTTCCTCGATATAATCATTATCATAATGAAAACTCATTATGTAAACCGTACAAAAAATGCCCAATATCAAAGTAAGTTTTATTTTGTTTTCCAAGATATCAAAAATTGTTATCACTTTGTTTATTTGGATACAACATTTAGTTCTCAACTTTTGATGTGATTACTATTAACTCGACCACAGGGTCACCAAAATTTGATATTGCAAATGAAAATATCAATATATCAAAATAAGTTTTCAGTTTGTTTTCATTCTCTGCTCGAGTACCATTTCTCGTGTTGATGTGCTCACCGCTCGCGCTCCATGGATCGACTCCCATAGATCGTTGATGTTGTCGCTAGCGTTGATTGCACTTATCCGTTCGTCGAGCTTCTGGCGGTACTCAGCCGATACTCCTTCCGCCGATAATCGCTTGATATTGTAACGCATCGTTCGTTGTGATCTTTCGTTCGACACAGTTGAAAACCATGATCGAATTTTACTGACAACGAGGTTGTGATCAGAGTCAATGTTCGGACCTCTGAATGTCCGCACATCGATAACATTTGACATTCGAGAGGGAACCTAGGATTATTTATATTGTTCCAAAATTGCGTGTAAGGCCGGGTTTATATTCATCTTATTTCAAGCATTGTGTATACAGCGCAATAATGTGTGCTTATCAGGTTAAACACAATGAATGGGCGTATTCAATTGGTTTGAAAGACGGTATTTGCCTCTGTGTTTTCGAGGTAATGTCGTAAGTCGTAATATTGAACTTACTAACGCGATTTCTTATAAATTAACTGTGTATTTATGGCTGATCAATTCTCTGTGAAATCATGATTTTGTTTTTTCGAGATTTCATTTTTTTCGAGATTTGTATTTTTTGATTTCTCTGAAATTTTGCATATATTTACATACTTTGTGATCAAAAAACATAATTTGCATCATTGGTTTGCCATTTTTTTCTGTATTTTTGATATGTTGTAGCAGATAATATATGTATTTTTTTTGCACTATCAGCCATAATGAAGAAATGATGGACAAAAAGTTACAACTTTTAAAGTTGTTTTTTCAAAAAAGGTGGAAATATTTTTTCTACGCTTTCATCGACCCGATTTTATGAAAGTACATTAAATGTCAATTTGAAAAGTCATACAGTTTTTTTTCTGAAGGCTAACGTTTCTGAGATACAGCAGTTATAAGATAAAATATACGTTTTGGATTTCTTTCTGATTGTCAAATTAATTGCTGTACATTTGGAATTGGCCAGACAAACTACCCAATCTAGTGGTAATGATTTAATGGAGAGGAAAATATTTGGATGATTTAACTTAGTTTAATAAAGTTTTCAAGAAAATTTGCCTGTTAGGACCCTACAATTTCAACTTTTGGCTATATTTCTTAATTCATGCAAGGCCAAAACAATTTGAATACTAATCCATATACTGCAACGAATGCCAATGGGTTAAAACATGCACAAGGCGTTTCCTAGACTACCAAGCATAGTCTAGGCTTCCTTTTCATCGTAATTTTGTAAATTTCGAATTTATTTCTTATATTTGTCTATCACTTGTCCATCAGGATATACTCAATATTGAATAAAAGCCTTTGGCTAAATGATATGCCACACATTAGTAAGGTTGAAAGATTCGGATTTTAATTTTTCTAAGTAAAGAATTTTTTCTCCACCATCTCATACCATGAAAATGGTCAACCACTTCTCCATTACTGGCATTTGTCAATAAATATCGACGGTTCAATAAAATGTGTTTTTAGGTTAAATCGAAAATGACTCAAAATTTAAAAAATCGGTGTACTTTATCTTATAACTGTTGTATCTCAGAAATGGTAGCACTTAGAAAAAAATACTGTATACCTTTTCCGTTACGCACTTTCATAAAATCGGGTCGATAAACGCTTAAAAAAATTTCGACCATTTTTGAAAAACCAGCTGATTTAAAAAAATTATAACTTTTTTGTCCATCATTTCTCCATTATGACTCATATTCCAAAATATATATATATATATATTATCTGCTACAACATATAGGACGAGCTCAGTGGTCTAGTGGCTACCGCTCCTGCCTCATAAGAAGGAGGTCGTGGGTTAAATTCCAGGCTCGTCTCTTTCCTACTTTGTATTTCTATCTTAGTTCTTTCCGTGTTTCACGTTCTACCACAACGATTCCTACTGTAATAACCTTCCACACAATCCCAAAACCTCCCGTGGCACCTATGAGAGGTCGTAGAGTTCTCTGCATCTTTCTTAAGTAGGTGTCCAACAAACCATCCTTCCCCTTCCTCAGCATTCGCAAGGACGTGGCCAGGACAGATCTCGACTATTGGAGAGTGCATTGCTTCCATTTAAGAGATATTGATTAGTCCCAAATCAATATCTGTGGTAACGGATGAAAGTGATGCTACTCTCATACAATAGTCTTGGCTTGTACCACCTACGAATTTGTGCGAAATGCTCAATGCTAATGCTAATGCTAATGCTAATATTATCTGCTACAACACATCAAATTTTTTTTTTAATTCGTTTTCGAGAAAATCGATGTTTAAGTTTTATTTTCAATGTTTGAACATTTTTTTTCGCAGTGTATATATTTTCACATGGCCCCAATGCACAGTGTTGCTTTTTGCCGATTTCGTGCGCTTTTTTAATAACATCGTTTCTGTTGATTTTTTCGCTGTAGTTTGTTTGGAGAAGACGTTAGATATGAACAGGGCCTTTTTTTGAGAAAATCTGTAAAATGATTAATCCACCTAAAAGTGAGATAAAAAATTTGCTTAACCATCGAAACCAGATATGAGCCTAGTTTCTTCAGGAATGTTGTAGCGGATGGTATTTCAAGCCACTTTGGCAAAGAGACCCCATACCTATGACTTATATAGTACGAGATATGTGACATTTTCTGTGGAAGGTACCATACCCCAGAATTGGTCATCACCTATTTGCCATGCACGCGTTTGCCCAGTATGCGCAATAATTCTTAACGCCATGAACTTTTGGCATAACTATGAACAGCGTTAAAAGAGAGGGTCATTTGGCATAAGAGACATTTTTTTTATAATTTTGCTTTGTTGTTGTCGATCATATACTTGAAAATACCTAATCTGTACATAAGACGTATGCATAAGCTGAGTATAGCAGCTTGCCTGGATTAAGGCAAAAATGGCGGATGTGATCCTTTCTTTCAAATGGGTGTTTGCCCGGATAAAGGCAATGGTGGGTGTGATCCCTTCTTTCAAAATAAGTGCTTACCCGGATTAAGGTAATGGTAGATGTGACTCCTTTAAAAATAGGCGCTTGCCCGGATTAACGCAATGGTTGATGTAATTCCTTCTTTAAAAGTAGGCGCTTGCACGGATTAAGGCAATGTTGGATGTGAACCCTTCTTCAAAAATAGGTGTTTGCCAGGATTAAGGCAATGGTCGATATGATCCCTTCTTAAAAAAAGGCGCTTTTCCGGATAAGGGTAATTGTGCATGTAATTCATTCTTCAGAAGAAAGCGCTTGCTCGGGTTAAGGCAATGGTGGATGTGGTCCCTTTTTTAAAAGTAGGCGTTTGCCACAAATGAAGCAATGTTGGATGTGATTCCTTCTTTAAAAGTAGGCGCTTGTCTGAATTAAAGTAAAGGTGGATGTGATCCCTACTTTGAAAATAGGCGTTTATCAGAAATGAAGCAAAGGTGGATATGATCCATTTCTTAAAAAAAAGGTGCTTGCTTCGATTAAGGCAAGGATAGATGTTATCCCAGTGTCCTCCTTGGCCAAGCGGTAAGATGCGCGGCTATAAAGCAAGACCATGCTGAGGGTGACTGGGTTCGATTCCCGGTGCCGGTCTAGGCAATTTTCGGTTTGGAAATTGTCTCGACTTCCCTGGGCATAAAAGTATAATCGTGTTAGCCTCTTGATATACGAATGCAAAAATGGTAACTTGACTTAGAAACCTCACGGTCAATAACTATGGAAGTACTGAATGAACACTAAGCAGCGATGCGGCATTGTCCCAGTGGCGATGTAATGCCAATGAAGAAGAAGAAGAAGATGTTATCCCTTCTTTAAACGTAGGTGGTTGCCCGTGTCCGTGTTTGAATATGTCAATTGAGCATATGATTCCTTTTTTAGAAATAGACATTTTGCCTAGACTTGTAGATATAACTTCTTCAATGAAAGCAAATGGCGTCTAGTATGACTTAAAATGATATTATCCAATTGTAGATATGATTTAATTTTTGAAATGAATGAGTTCGTCTGGAATGAGACGAAGAAATATGATATCCATTCGTAAACAGTTTGTTTGTATTAGACAAATATGATTTTTTTTATAAATAGTATCGATCTTTCTGAAAATTGTCAAATATGTTGAATGATCCCTTTTATGAAAATTAATTATACCGCAAATACCTTCATTACTAAGTAATGCCAAATCCACGTTATGCAAAATTATATGCAATTTTAGGCACGTTATGCAATAATAATTGGAATTTCCAATTTTACTATTTCTGGGGAATGGTACATTCTGGCAAATGGTCTATTCTGGGCAATGGCTTTCTGGCATATGGTCTATTCTGGCAAATGGGTTTCTGGCAAAAACCATTCTGGCAAATTGATTCTGGCAAATGGTTTTCTGGCAAATGTCATACAATCAAAATTAACCTTTGATAGGTGGCCAATAGGCCAACAGTATATCACAGTAAATTGCAACACGATGAACTGAGTTGATGTCTGTATGTGTGTATATTCGTGTGTATATTCGTGTGTATCTGAGTGTGTATACACATTTTGAAGACGCATTTTTTAGAATTTAGCAATGAACATTTTTCAGAGAAAAATGCTTGGGTAGTATGAGTCTATTATTTATTCTCGAAGCAAGGTGGGGTGCGTTCTAGAAGAAAACATTGTTTTCCAGATTGATCGCGATACTCGAAATATTTACTTCGTTTGTCAACAGAAAAATACTTGATATATCAATAGAAAACTTATTTTCACAAAATACTGCAAGAAGGTAATGGAAAAGTTTTGAAAAACCAGAATACTACACACATCGGTAAAGATTCCTTTCTCATTTACTATAGTCCAAAAATCCGCCACCGTTCATTATTCACAAATTTTCAATAATAAATAATGAACTCAAATTCCTCTTGAAGGTTTTTGTGAAAAATTGTAATTATCTAATTTCCAAACAGTGTGTCTAGAAAATGACTATACATACACACTTACACACGAATAAACACACATACAGACATCAGCTCAATTCATAGTGTTGCAATATATTATGGGCCTATTGGTCACCTATCAAAGGTTAATTTTTATTGTGATCCTATAGCACTTACATAAAATTAGTGTACAAGTAGAGCAAAAAGTGGGACATTTGAAATTTATATAACTCACGTGTAATTTCGTGTAAACACAAGCTTCAACCGCGAAATAAGAGTAGACATACAGCACTTTCAGTGTACTAAAAAGTTGTGTGCGCCATTTTGCGCCGAAACAAGTTACACAATTCTAAAACACCCCTAGAAAAAACACATTTTCTCAAATAACTTTTCAATTTCAAGAGATAGAGCTTCGCAATGTTCTACAAAAACGTGTATTTTTGTTAGCCAAACAACTTGGTAGAAAGTGGTAAAAATGCCTAAAACATAGAAAAAAAGTTATGCTTAAAAAAGCTGATTTCAGGGACCTTCCACAGAAAATGTCACATATCTCGTACTATATAAGTCATAGGTATGGGGTTTCTTTGGCACAGTGGCTTGAAATAACATCCGCTACATCTTTCCTGAAGACACTAGGCTCATATCTGGTTTCGATGGTTAAGCAAATTTTTTATCTCACTTTTAGGTGGATTAATCATTTTACAGATTTTCTCAAAAAAGGCCCTTTTCATATCTAACGTCTTCTCCAAACAAACTACAGCGAAAAAATCCACAGAAACGATGTTATTAAAAAAGCGCACGAAATCGGAAAAAAAAAAATGATTACCTAAAACTGTGCCGAAGACATCAAAACGATCGGACAAGCCGTTTTCAAGTTAAAATTTTTTGAAAGTATTCGTGGTGTTTTTGCTTAGGCCCTTGTCAAAAGTTAGGCTAGAGTCAAAATGGCAAACCAATTATGCAAATTA
Source organism: Armigeres subalbatus (assembly GCF_024139115.2). Taxonomy (NCBI): domain Eukaryota; kingdom Metazoa; phylum Arthropoda; class Insecta; order Diptera; family Culicidae; genus Armigeres; species Armigeres subalbatus. The sequence goes on along the minus strand of NC_085140.1, from coordinate 212,202,230 downwards.
TATTTTTCACCACAAAGATTGTATATGCAAAATTTCACGAAAATCAAAAAATACAAAAATAAATCGACCTTCGATTTCACAGAGAATTGCTCGGCTATCTTATCCCAATAACATTATTAAATTGAAGAGAAATACATATTTGTTGTTTCGCGGTGAATAACAATTATAGCAACTACACCTTGTCCAACCTTTGTACATAAGTTATGTATATAATATTGGATTGAAAACCTCTGATAGAACGTGATTTTTGTTTTTAACTATTTTTAAATCTACGGTGAAAAATATCGGCACGGGCTCCAAAAGAAACTGCGATCAAAAAAGATTCACATTCGCACCAAATGTATTATACGTACAAAACGCTAATAGAACCGACAGTCCTTTACGGACACGAAACTTGGACCATGCTCGAGGAAGACTTGCAAGCACTTCTTATTCTTCTTCTTCTATGGCTCTACATTTTAATTGGAACTGAAGCCTGCTTTCAACTTAGTATTCCATTAGCATTTCCTTTTCCTCAATTATTAATTGCAAGCATTTCTATGCGCGTCATTGCATGAATATGTATCTTGTGTGGCAAGTACAATGGCCACACTATGCCCAAGGTGTCGAAAATAATTCCCACCCAAAAACATCCTGGACCGGACTGAGAATAGAACTCTCCAGCAGATTGGCAATTCTATGCCTTTGCTTGCAACGCTAACTTGAGACCTACAAGCACCCAAGTATTCGGAAAACGCGTGCTATGGGAGAGAACGGTGCGTGGCGACGAAGAATGAACCTGCTCGCCCAACTCTATGGCGAACCTAGTATCCAGAAGGTGGCAAAAGCTGGAAGGATATGATGTTCAATTCGATCTAGCGGGTACAAAAATGCAGGGAGCGCAGCGAGCTAGATGGGAGGACGAGGTTCAAAATTATTTGACGAGCGTTGGGCGCAATTGAAAATGGAGATATGTGGCCTCGAACCGTGAATTGTGGCGTCAAATTGTTGATTCAGTGGTATATGTTTAGATGTTAGCTAAATAAATGAAAATGAACGTTCAGAAAAACTGTATTAATATTTCCTAAGTTCTTTAAGAAACAATTGGTTATGTCGAATTTTTACGAAATAGTGTGTTGAACCTCTCAATTATTTTATTATAACAATGTCATAACAATGTCATGTGTTCAACTATAGATTATAAGAAGCAATCAACATTGATAAATGTGGCTCTAGAAACGAACGCTAAATTACAATTTCATACGAATGACGAACTGCATGGTGCTAATAGGATACCAGATATAATTAGCACTATTTCGCAAAGTTATAAATAATCTACTTATCAACTGTTTCAGTAGACCATTCAATAATCAACAGTGTATCAAAACATTTGTAGTTGCATAGTAAACTGGTTCACCATCGTTTATTGCGGAATTACACAGCACTGCAGCACTTTTCTAGATGTAAACATGCAGCTGCTGCATTCGTGTGTCCGGAAGCTGCAACAGTCCCCATGCATTCCGAAGCAACGAAGTTCAAGGTCTGAATTATAACTAGAATCAATTAAGTACGTTATGACACCGCTGTAACCGATTATTTTGAAACCGGTTTTCCGGTCCCAGCATTCATCACCCACCCAACGTGCAGCATCAGTCGCTGCCGGTCAGTTGTAGGTCAACGAAAGGGTGACTACAGGTAGATAAATGGCGCATGTGGAAAATATCGGCGCGAACTTCCTACTCGCAATTGATCGACCGGCAATCGGCACGCTGACGCTGCTGGGTGGTTGACCTCTCCGTATGTGATTAGATCTAATGCTGGCTGTCTGGCGATGAAATTAATCAAAGAAAAGTGCTGCGTCAGCATTAAGTAAGGAGCGATATGTTGGGGAAGATTACGCAATCACTTTTAGGGATGTAGTGTTATTTAATTGTATTGATTGACCGTTGAAAATCTAGCAAGAGTTCACCGTCAAGCTTGAGCAGTGTTTCTTAATGAGGGCAATACTGTTTCTCTAATTGCAGCTTTAGCAAGCAAATGATGTGTGATGGATAATGTGACGACATGAATCAGAACAGAACTTATAGTGGGGAAAGATGTAACTGGATTTAGAAAATATTATAGATTTTTTAGGCGAAACACATTGGATATACTACCCTGCAAATTTCACCAATCGCCCCCATTTAATACAGAAAATATTGAACTCTGATTTTTTACTGAATACGACTATAGGAGAATGGGTAATCGGCCTCAGCTAAGCAAATACTGCTTTATTCTCTTAGTTGTAACGATTTTTATGGGTATATTTATCTCATTCAGCAGCTAAAACTCAGAAAGCTGAATATTTTACGTTATTCACGCGTTGGTGAATCAACATCCGGTTATGGATAGTGCGTGGAGGCGCATGGTAAATGATTGGTAGATGATTCATTCAAATTTCCGTTTCAATTTATTTAATTTATTTTGGTGAATAATTAGAATCTTTGTTTTGCTGGATCTTTATTTCGGTGAATCTTTATTTTGGTGAATAATTAGAATGCATTCATGAGCTTAAACCCACAAACGATCCTTATTCATAGACAAATAAATTAATCGTTGTCAACTGCATTTTATGCTAAACTGGGCTCAACCATGCTTGTCGAACCACTTTCCATAATGCAAGAGTGGCGGACGTGTATTTTGTTTTACCCAAAAGGTGAAACAATATTTACACTAATTATTAATGACTTTATTATACAATGTTTGGCTCCTGACCTGAGTCAATGAATCAAACGAATTCGCACTTCGTAGCATGATCTTAAAAATGGTTATACTTGAACGACCGATCTCGCGCTTAGTTTCATAGGGGCATAACTGTATAGATCGATTTCGCTTCGTCGATGTTTTCTTTTTATTATTGTACCGAATTGCGCTAGTTTGTTGACGATTTAATGGTTTGGTGTTATAAAGGATGACTGTATCTTGCACCAGAGTCAATAATCACGGTTGTAGCTTTTGAAACAATTGAGATATTAACAAAATATAAAATTGATTAAGAGAAATCGATCAATACAGCTACGCCCCTTTGAAACTAAGCGCGAGAGATAAATTATGTTTCTGTTAAGGACAAGCCTCCCGGAATCCAAAACTAAATGCACTCACGTTTTCAAAGGCATCCCATTCAAAACGGAAGCTACGCATAACTGTAATTTTTATTATTCCAGTTTTGCTGCGTCGCAGCATGCGTGGAATAATAAAAATTACAGTTGTGCGTGGCTTCCGTTTTGAATGGGGTGAATGGGGTTGTATTTTGGACCCTTCTACCCTACTAACTGAGATTTATTTTTGCCGTTCGGCGAAAATTTTAACGAAATGCTTGGGTAATCATCGCAAATTTCAATTCATTGGGTAAGCAATATTAATTCTACTGAAATTTCGTTAAACGTCTTCAAATGTTCCGTCATTATCTATTTTTTTTAAATCTGTGAATAAATTGAAAAAAATCGTAATAAAACTTTACCGAAGATAATGCCTAGCTAAATAGGAAAATCTGCATTACCAAACTACTATAAACTGAACTGTCAAAAATAGCAGACATTCGCAAAATGGAAAATGGGTATTGTTTAACTTTCGATCAACTTAATGTAACTTAATGAATCTCTTAATCGATTTTCACCAAATTTGGAACACACATTTTAAGTCCAACAAAGACGATATTAGACTGGCTAGAATTGTCATAGAGGAAAAAAAGGGAGGGCATATTTATGAAATTAACAGTTTTGAATCACTTTTCAACACATTGGTCGACTCTAACCAAATTTGGAACACGTTATCCTTACGAAAAGATTATAGCGGCGTCGGTAGTGTCATTTTGAATGCGTATGGGAGGTTATTGGGGTTGGGTATTATTTAGAAAACGAACAATTCATTATAACTTCTGTTCCTCTTAACCGATTTCCAACCAATATTGGGACACATATTTTCTATCCTTAGTAGACGATCAAAGGTGGAGTGGGACAATCATTGCACTATAATCCAGAAAACAGATTTACGCGGGAAGATGCATATAAAAACTATATTTTTTAGAAAAAAGTATTGTTCTACAAAATTGTTCGAAATAGTAAGGCCATCATTATGGTGCTATCAAAAAATAGGGTGGCCCATCATATAAAAAACGATTTTTTTTTTAATTTATCGGAGTACTAACATGTAATGTTCTACAAAGTTGTAGCGGAGCTTTGTTCTAGCGTATTTTTTAGTATGGATCCTCTACACAAATGACCTTTATGTGGTTTTAGGATATTTGGATTTGAAGTTACAGCCTCAATATAAGGACACTTGATCCAACATTAGTCACCCATACAAAAGATTGGCGGAAAAATAAAAAAAAAAATATAAATCTGTTCTCAGGCTCCTAATTTTTTGTAGATTTGACAGATTTGATGAAAGGGTTGGCAGGAAAAAATATTTATTGCGTAAATATCATAGATCATAGATCAAGTCTCCCCAAATTTTAAAATTGCATGTGCTGTCGAATTCAATAACAAAAATCGTTCATGTATACGCACAGTAATTCGAAAATTGCGCGTATTTTGAAGGAAAAATGTTTAAAAAACCTGAGGGCAGCTTTCTAATTTTATCAAAGAAAGTTCTTGGAATATTTCCCCGAATATTGTAAAAGTCAATTTTTGACAGCACTCCAAAAAATCGATTGAGTATCAATAACAACAATAATTTAAGGATTGTCATACATCAGTAAAGTCAAATACTATATTTCTTAGAGAGTCTGTTTCGATCTCCCCAGTCTCCCCTATAGACGCATTACGCTATTCTCAAAAGATCTATGATTTCAATATTATTTTGAGTATGGTTTTGAGAAAATTGTGATCTGTTTGTGATAGATCAGCGGTTCTCAGCCTGGGGTACATGTACTAAGGCCCTAAGGGGTATCTCGGGCAAAAACGTATTACAATTCCAATCGGAGCTTATTGATAAAGTTTTGATAAAAGTGTATATTTTGTTTAAAAACTTTGTCTTGTACATAATATGCATGGCGATCAGTAAATCAAACCCAATTGAACCCTGCCCTCCCAAACCAAAACAACGTGTGAGGGTTGCGGAACAAAAGATCAAACAGACAAAACTTCGAATAAGCAAGTTCATAAAATCTTCAATGCAATCTACCTGATCTAAACAAAATTGTTGAATAATATGTTAGAAACATGCTTCTGAACTATTTAAAATCTAGAATCTAAAGGTTCGGAAGCCTTCGTTTCAGAAAAGATCAGTTACTTCGTGTCAAGATAAGATGTTGGATAAGGAGCATTTTTCTACGCTTTTCGGAAGCCTTTCTCAGAGCAGTTCGAATGCCTCCTTTCAAGATGTTTAGAAGCCTTCTTTTAAAAGGTTCGGAAGCCTCCTTCCAAGAGGTCCGGAAACCAAGAGAGTCGGAAGCCTTCTTTCAAAAAGCTCGGAAGGATTCTTTCAAGAGGCTCGGAAGCTTGCTTTCAAAAAGCTCGGAAGCTTCCTTTCAAAAGGCTCGGAAGTCTCCTTTCAAGAGTCAAGGAGGCCTCGTTTTAAGCGGTTCGGAAGCCTACTTTCAAGAGCCTCGGATGCCTCCCTTCAAGAAGCTCGGAATTTTTCTTCCAAGAGGGCAGACTTTCAGACTTTCAAGAGGTTCAGAAGCATCCTTTTAAGTAGCTCAAAAGCCACCATTCAAGATGCTCGAAAGCCTCCTTTTAAGAGGACCACAAGGCTTCTTTCCTCAGATGCCTCCCTTCTAGAAGCTCGGAATTTTTCTTCCAAGAGGGCAGACTTTCAAGAGGTTCAGAAGCATCCTTTTAAGTAGCTCAAAAGCCACCATTCAAGATGCTCGAAAGCCTCCTTTTAAGAGGACCAGAAGGCTTCTTTCCTCAGATGCCTCCCTTCTAGAAGCTCGGAATTTTTCTTCCAAGAGGGCAGACTTTCAAGAGGTTCAGAAGCATCCTATTGGAGATATTCCCATTCAAAAGTATTGTTACGACCCCGTCGTACGCTTTGTTGACTATACTGTTCATGGGATCTTTGATTTCAACATCAAAAGAATTTAAGAAATGATAAATAAATAGTGTTTCAATAACAAACACACAGACGAGTTGTCCAGCCCAGCTTCCGAAAATCTAAAAAAAATCCCAACTCCTTCGGTATTTAAAAAAATGTTTTCCATTATCACGTGTACGTACACCTGAGCTAAATAAATGCTGAACTCAACTTTTTATGCTGATATTTGAGGCATGAACATAAATACAAAAATTGTTTTTGCAGTTGTCTTATTCACATATGGCTATCTTGTTATAAACTATTATAAGAATAATGATACTATCTTAAAGTAAGTGTGCCATAAAATATTCATAGCAAATTGCATGTGAAACGCTTTGAAACTCTGCAAGTTGTAGGAAGCACACAGATTGCGTGCAAGAATGACTTGCACACAAGGGGTTGAAGGAGTGACTTATTCATGCATGTATAAGAAAAGTTGAAAAAGTTTGTCTCCGAAGGGTGTTTTATAAATCACGTAGCTATTTAAGTGATTTCGTTTTAATAAATCAGTAACCCTATTTCTTTGTTTCTTCTATTGGGAGCAGGGAAAAGCCTGTTAGAGTAGTAGTAGCAGCACTTTCTAGAATGGGCACAAAACCTTCTTATTTATTTGTATCAACAAAATTTAAATCAACTCCAAATGATACATTGCAGATTTAAAGCTATAATTATATACCTACTAATTCCAATCAATGTACTTAGAGGATGTACACATAAAAGCTCTAACTCTAAAAGCATTAGGGTGTGACATCACGGTCAATTTCTCAAATGAATGGTTTTTCGAAAGCATTCGGAGTCCCAAACAGATGTGCAGAATCATAGCCAGATTCGATTTCCGCTTCGCGTTTGAAGTTTGTATGGAAATTAGTATGATAAAACGTAAATTTCATATATTTACTCCTAGAGGTTCCAGTTCATCGAAAACCAAGTGATAAGGTACCCAGGGGCAAGTGGGACCTAAAAAAACCCTAGTTCAGCAAAATTGCTAACGCATACTTAGAAAACAGGGTATTTCAGGACATCAAACACGGATACATCATTATATGCTTCCGTTGTTGAAGTGTAGACGTGTCGTAAGCCATTTATTCAGTTACAAAAATATTGGTAGTGACATAAATAAATTTACCTGTGGGACCCAGTCACCCGTTCAAACGGGGCAAGTGGGACCTATTCTGCTCTATACTGTCGAACGAAACTAATTTGAAGAATGTAGGTACCGTAATGTGCCCTAATTTCGCGCGCGCCCTAACTTCGCGCATTATAAAATCATTTATTTTTTTCAATTTTTAGGTGCCAGTCAAAATTGAAAAATCTTGAGGATTACAAAATATCATTGTTGTTGAATGTTTTTCACGAAAGAACTTGAAAAACAAACTCCAGATAAAATTATTTCAATTCGGTCCTCCCATCGACTGCCATATTTGCTTGTGCTTAGCACAGAGACGAAGAACATGACCCAAGTAAACAAATGATTTTACTGTACAAAACTGGCTACTTTTTGGAAATATTTGTATCCATTATGCTCTGTTGGATATGTTTATTCGTCATTACTATTGAAAAGTGTGAAATTTTATGTATTTTGTGTTTATTTAGACTTTCGCTTTGTGCGCGAAATTAGGCATATGAGAGTAATTAGGGTGCCTAATTTCGTTTATTGTTGTTGCGTAGTTTCATTTGCAATATTCCAATGAAACAAAAGCAATATAATGCACAGGACAGTTTTACACTGAATAGAACCCGAGGAGTTCATTCCTATACGCTTTTTATCTAATTTTCAGGCGGATAACCACCGACATCGACTAATGTTGACTTGAAAGATCTTATAGATTAGTGCTTGCAATAGCTATCAAATCCGATGTGTAAAATAATGCTAAACTTAAGTCGAGGATAAAACTACAGCAGCTTTTTCGATAATTTTTCGATATAATATTGAAGATGTCATATATGAAACACATACTTGAAGATGGCCTACGTAAGAGATAGCGGAATTAAAGACTTTCACACATTACGTCTCGATTTTTTTTTAATGCACATTGCTTAATAAACATTGCTGATACAATGCCTTATTTCCTAAAATACGATTTCCATTTTTGGAGGAAACGATATTTTAGGAATTATGGCTTGTGTCAACTAAAATTCATGAAGTAAAATCTAAGCAAAGCTCCAGAGGGTCGAAATATAGGGGCATACCATTTCGACTAAAGAATGGGTCACTGACGGCTGTCTAATACCGTTATCTGTATATTTTGAACATTGGATGCATGCTTCTATTGGTCAATTGATTATATTTCATCAAACCAATAACGATATTCCATTCCAAACATGAGCGAAGTTAGGAACACTTTTGTGCGAAATTAGGAACTATCCTATTTTCATGCGCGAAATAAGGAGCATATAACGGTCTCAAATTCATACCGCATTTTTTTTTAAATAGCAGCAAAGTTTGCAAGTTACATTTTTTTGAGAACCTAGAATGCTTCTACTACGTGATGCAGTAGCAAATGTTCCCAAATGGCCACTACATATTTTTCAATGAACGTTTTAACTTTGTCAGATCTTAAGTGCGCGAAATTAGGGTACTTCACGGTATAATGTTCATCTCATTTCTGAGCAGATATAAAACCAAGACAACAGCCGGTTCACTGTTTAATTGTCTGTTGTCTGGCTTTACATTAGCTTACTTTCTTACCAAATGTGTTAGATGGAAGAGATAAGCAAATCTTTGTTCACTTTTCGAATGAATGAAACACAAATTATTTCATAAATTAGAACTTCAAAAGGAACGTTTTTATTCAGGCGGTGTTGTAAATTTGTAATAGAACGAAATGGCCAATTTATGTCTTAAGCACTTTGTTTATCTGAAAAACTGTTAATCTGATGCGAAGTTTAAACAAAACACAAGACAAAACCTGTTGATTGTCGAATAAGGAGATTGTTCGCACCGTAAACGAAAAAAAATGCATAGTCATAACCATTGCTATTGTCCATGAGGGAGATAATTTTCAGAAAGTGAAATACACATTTGATAAATCAACTGTACACTACTTCTTAACAACTAAACCAACGATATCAACTGCATTTGATTCAGATCCATATGATATATGAGTGTCGAAGTTATTTTTCACTAGACAACAATCTAAAAACAGGTAAAATGGCTTTATCGAAAATGTTGTTCAAATATGTCCCATTTGCCACATGTATGTTAAAAATCAAGGGAAAGTGAAAATTGCAGATTTTGGCTTTAATCAAAACTTTTAAATTATTTTTGATGTCACACAATTATTTAATTGCTCAAAATATTCACTTTCCACATCAATAATGAATTTAGAAACGACTATTTTGTTGGAAATCCATTGAATTAAAATAAAAGTAATAGATTTTACCGGTAGTTTAAAGTCATGATTAAACAATACCATTAGTATGGTGCCGGTTTTGATTCCAATTTTTTTTTGTGTCAGGAAAATTCGTTGATAATTCTGCTTTATCTTTCTAGAACAGTGGTTCCCAACCTTTTTCTTGAGAGGTACCCCTTCGAACTTTTGCATTAATTGAGGTACCCTCTATGATTTTTTAGCTGTAAATGAAAATAATCGTAACTCTTCAAGTATATGAAAAATGGACCTGAAAACTAACGGAATATATGGCTCTTTCTGAAATTGTCATTTTTTTTAAACTTCCCAATTAAAATTAGATTCTTACATCGATGGACTGACTGCAGGGACTGTTTTGACTATTGAAGGCTTCCAAGCATGTTGAAAGGAGGCTTCCGAGCCTTTTGGAAGTAGGATTCCGCGCCTCTTCCGAGAGAACCTTCCAAGCCTCTTGACGATAGGCTTCCGAGTCTCTTGAAAGGCGGCTTTCGAGCCACTTAAAAGGAGGCGTCCGAGCATCTTGAAAGGAAGCCTCTTAGCTGCTTTAAAAAACAAAATTACGAGCCCCTTGAAGAGAGGGTTCCGAGCCTCTCGAAAGAAGGCTTCCAAGCCCCATCAAGGGAGGCTTCCGAGCGTCTTGAAAGTAGGCTACCGAGCTTCTAGAAATGAGGCTTTCTAGCCTCTTGAAAGGAGGCTTTCGAGCCTCTTGAAAGGAGGCTTTCGAGCCTCTCGGAAGGAGGCTTTCGAGCCTCTTGAAAGCAGGCTTTTGAGATCGCATAAATTTTTTTCAAAATTTGTTCATTCGTTTTGCCTTTTTGATGTTTTGTCTCACAGCCCTTCATCCATTGTACTGGTTATGGAGGTTAGGATTCAATAGGCCATGATTTACAAAATTGTCAAAACTTTATCAATAAGTTTTAATTAAAATTGTAACTCATCCGCCATTAAGCATTTCGTTCGAGGTACCCTCTGGGCTCGGCGAAGGTACCCCCAGGGGTACATGTACCCCAGGTTGAGAACCGCTGTTCTAGAACATTGTTACCATTAAAAACGATCACCGATTAATCGGTAGCCATAGTACCTACTTACCCCGTATTTTCACTTGCCCCGGGGTACCTTACATTGTTTTGATGTATACCCCAAAAGGATGCTGGAAAACTTTGCTGAAGAAGGTACGTTGCTGGAACGTCTACAAAAAAAGATATAACGCATCGAAGATTGGTTGTTTAACCCTGAGACGAGATTTGCAAAGACGGCTTTCTTTTTCCTTGTTTTGACACTTGTTCTTCTTTTCAACACAGTTGATCATCAATTCTCAACTGTTTCCTTGAGTGTTTCACCTAAATCCCGGGTAGAATCTTCTGAGCACAATAAACGTGTTTGCAATTTACGAATTTGTAAACTTATTTTTATAAAGATTTTCCTATCGGAAATAAAACATGTATTTATAACTGTTCAATAATAATCTGTTCGGCTATTGTAGAATACTTTTCAAAGTGAAAAAGTACTCGTAAAATAAAATCATTCGGAATACTTTTCGAGGGATACCAATACTTTCACACAAAAAGGTGCTGGTTGCATCTGACAATTCGTGACAGCGCTTGCTGGTTGCAGATGAAGTTACATTTTTTCCTCTTTGCAAGTCCCGTCCCAGGTTTAACCCACGTAAAAATCCGGACAAAAAGGAAAAAGTGGATTGTACGACAATTCCCCGAATAACAATTCCCCGAATGCAATTTCCCCGAATTCAATTTCCCCGAATAACAATTCCCCGAATGTAACATTTCCCCGAATGGAACATTTCCCCGAATGTAACAATTCCCCGAATGCATCTCCCTTCTTTTTGAGTGAGGCACAAGGCGATGGGTATTAAGTAAGCTATGCGAGCAAAGGCGTATGATTGTCGATCCGGAGGTTGCGAGTTCGATTCTCGGTGCGGCCTAAGATGCTTCAGGGTGGGAAGCATTTTCGGCTCCTTAGTGTATCCATTGTACTTGCTACACAAGACATTTATGCAACTGGCAGGTACCGGAAAGCTTTCGATAACTGTGGGAATGTCTTCTTGAAATGAACGCGTTTGTCCGGTATAATACGACGGTAGGAGATAATTCCTTCTTTAGATGATAGCATCGCACGGTATTAGGGGGAAGAAAGTGATAGTGTCTTCCTCAAATGAACACATTTGCCCGGTATAAGGCAAAGAGCATAGATAGTCCCTTCTTTAAATGTCTGGAATAAAGTGAAAGAATGAAACAACGCCTTCTTTAAATGATCGCGTCTGTCCGGTGTAATGAGAATGGAGGAGATAATGCCTTTAAATTAAGGTCTCTCGAGACAGAAATTCTGTCCGCAATATAGCAATAAGAGGAGATAATTCGCTTACTAAGCAAGTACCACGCTTGCCAGGTATATGAATCAATTATATGTTTCAAAACTGCTGTTATATTACGTCACACTTATCTAAGAAAAGGCTTATTTGTTTAATATAACATTCTGAAATACGGCATTCTTCCAAAGGCCATTCTGAAAAAGGTAGAATCCATCAAAAGTCACACCGCGAAAGTTACAGACCGCCGAATGCTACATTGAGAAAATGAATTCGGCAAAATGTTTTTCGGTGAAATATTATACATTTAATACATATTGCGTAATAAGGGAACTTATATATTTTTTTCCTGGCCAAATTCGCCTGCATCAAAATAAGAGATCAGATTAGTCCTTATTCTCATTCTCAATTCATTCATCTTTGCATTATTTCGAGCTAACCTATTTTTGAAGGACCACATCTACCATTTTCTTACTTTATAAAAATGCCTTCTTTTAAAGAATGCATAACATCCCCCATTATCATATTCTGGACAGATACATGTTATTAAAAAACGAATAATAACATTCATTATCTGGTGAAACACCCACTGAAGAAGGGACACATTTACCATTGCATTATTCTGAGCAGATGCATTCTTTTTAAAGAATGAATCACATTCACCATTGCCTCTTTCCGGGCAAACGCATTATTTTTGTTTACAAGGATTCACATCCACAATTGCCTTATATATTTGAAGAAAGTATATGCAGGACAGGAGTATGATCCCAGAAAAATATTTACCAAAAGGCTTTCAATCAAAATTGCAGATTGATACTATTTTAGGAAAAAAAAAACTACCTTAGAAAAAAACACTGTACTCTGATATCTTTATAATTCAAAAACACATCTTGGAGGATCAAGAACTACAAAAACTACCAAAGGCTATTCAGCTGATAATCTCCAATAAGACACTTTAGAATGTATCTTTGAACACTGCTTTTTCGGACGCATACAGTCGATTGCGAAGATGTGTTTGCAGGTATTTTATTTTCGGGGAATTGTTCCATTCGGGGAAATGTTACATTCGGGGAATTGTTACATTCGGGGAAATTGCATTCGGGGAATTGTTACATTCGGGGAAATTGCATTCGGGGAATTGGTTTTCGGGGAATTGTCGTACAATCGAAAAAGTGTATTGCCCTCTTACTACAATAAGTAGCCCGGTAGTGCTAACAGAAATATTGATTTCTCGCATATGGCTTGAACAATTCATTTTCGAAGCGTTATAACTTTTATTAGACGCTCGAGCAACACCTTCTTCGGAAAAGTTGTTCGGCATCTTTCAGGATATACACTAACGCACTAAGTCACGTGTTTAACGTTAGATTGAAACCCCTAAAAGCAAAAATGCAAAAATGAACGATTTCCTATACTTATTTCCATATAAAATTAAAACGCGTTGCGGAAAGCTTTGATGGGCTTCGTGACCCTGGGGTTAGCGACGTCAGTCGTATAGACGCCTGTGCTATGGAGTGTGAGTTCGATTCCCTCCCCGGTAAGGAGAAAGCTTTTCCTGATACGAAAAACTCTCCTCTGGTCCACTGGTTGTTGTGTGTCCAGTCCGTTGTCTCACGCTATTTGTTAAGTGTTCAGTCTGTACGACCTCTGGTCGAAGATGGTGATTCTGCTTCTTGAAAAAAAAAACACGGTGACGCAACCAATCGATTCCATTCTCTGCACAGCGATTTTAATCACCTTGATTTCACTTGATTGGATGAAGTTTGCGTTTTACCATAAAACTGCGCCCACAATAAGCATACAACGATCCTCGTACTTGGGAAGATTGAAGAAATCATTTCATGGTAGATGGCGCAGAGAGAAACTCAAGCATTTGCGTTGAATATTTTGAATGCGTTGAATACTGTTGCAATAGTATGGACCCTTCAAAATACTCTTCGAATCAAACAGATCACGAAGGTCCTTGATCACTGATAAAGGCTGACAGCACCAATGCAATGTTCAATGAAACTAGAATAAACAAAATAAACAAAATGCAAAGATTTAATTGGTTATAACTTCGTTTTTTTTTATTCTGTTACCTTTCCAGCGGCTAAATCCTTATTTGCTAAAATCGTTGTGGAAGGATCTTCGGTACCATGCGACATAGGCAGTGGTATCAACTTGGAACAGAAACTTCCCCAATGGTTTGACGATGCTAAATTCAAAAGGTAGTATTCATAACTTAACATCACCAGTTGAGTATTATTCCATTGTCACACCTTTTCAGAGGACAGAAGTACTTTCTCGACAACCGATTCGGTATGATGCAGGCCACCTACTGTGGACTAGTTTCGTTGCTGTGTGATCCGAAGGGTTTGACGATTCTGCACAACACCGGGCGGTCAAGTACGCCGGAGACGGCTCGCAAACGATACATATCAACCACCGTCCATATGCTGTCTTGGTATGAAATCGATTTGTCGCCTGGTTCCAAGTAATCTAACGTGATAATTATTTCTTGCAACAAATAATCCATTTTCAATTTTGTCTCAGATCGTGGGCTTCTCTCCACCGAGTTCGCAAAATGCACCTGAATGCTTCGAAGCAGTCACAGCAGAAGGACATCGGGTTCATCACTCAAACCGAAGTATCTCTCACCGTGTTTGGATTCTTGGGATATGCGTTAATACGTCCACATCTGCTTGGTATCCGGTACGATAACGACGATGATCGGGAGGCGTTTGTACACGTGTGGGCTGTGGTCGCCGCCATGTTGGGTGTTCACGATCGGTTCAACATTTGCCTGCCCAAGTTGGCAGTGGTGGAGATGATTTGTAAAATGTGTCAAAGGTACATATTCATACCGCTGCTACAGATTGAGACGACGCTGTTCAAATCTATGGTTCAGGCCGTAGTTGATGGATTGAGTGAATTTACGCCATTCAATTCTTATCAGAGTCTTATGTACTTTGTTAGACGTGTCGCCGGAATTCCGGGATATCAACATAACGTAGATAAGGAAAAGGAAACTATTTGCCGGAGAATTTTCAGTAAGGAGGAAATGTACAACATGAAAAAGGTTTTTGAAGGCAAACCTGGGTACGAGTATATGGATCAATCTGTTATTGATGATAGAATTCTTTTGTTCAACGTGAAGCAGATCGGTGAATCAATTGATTTGAGCGAAAATTCGCTAAATAACAATTCAGTGAGCGGCGTTTATAACAAGTTGAAGGATTATCAGAACGGTAAGAATAGTATGTTGGAGCTTTTAGGACTCAAGCATAATGAAGAATTGGTAATTGAAGCTGTGGACAATGAAGATGATTGGGCTTCATGCTTGAATGATTCAAAGCTAAAGCTGTTGTCTGATAGAGATCTAAGGTATTTTAAGTTCAAATGCAGACTTATGGAAAACAATTACACACGGATTGGAAATTTTATCAACGAATCTATGCTTAGCTGGATGCTCCACCGTATTAAAAAAGCTTATAACAGTGAAAGAGCTGGGTAATAAAGTTATGTGATATATAGACAGGGATAGAATAAACTATGAGTTACGATTATGTGGGTTCAAAATTCATATTTGGTCGAATATGTGATATTTCTTACAAGCAATAAATGAACATCTTTTTTAAAATAAATCGGCGATTTATTTCCACCGATATGCTTCCAGATATGATGATAAGGATCCGGGATAACGCATATATTGCCAAAACGAATGGCTAAAAATGTATCACCAACATCGCTCAATCTAGCTAACGAGTTTGGCTTACCACTTATGGCATCATGAAATCTCCAGATAGAATAATAAATTGTATTAAATACTACTCCAGAAAGAAAATCCTTGCACAAATCCGGGGAAGTGATTCAAAATAAACTCTGAAATATTTCTACAAAACATAATTCCGCCTCTTAAAACCTGTTAAAAGTATGTGACATTTCCACAAATACTTCTGGATTTCTGAAAACTAATAACTGTTCTCAAAAAAATCTTAAAAATTCCTGCACCCCTTCATGTGACTGGTTTTCATTCAATTATGTATGATAAGAAGTTTAGAAGCTATACTGAATTGTTAGATTCTTTTACAAAAATGATAGGTTCTCATACAAGTTTTGGATAAAATCTTAAAAATTAACATTTCAATTTCAATATGACATTTTTGTATATAATGGGAGTTGAGCACTCACCAACACTTTGCTTATGCAATTAAATTAAGCGACATAATTCCAAACTACTCTGTGTCGTTTGTACTGAGTGGCAGCCCCAGGGTCAATCAAGAGCTTCACCCAACATTCAGTGTTGGTAAAAACTCATAATTTGAAATCTCATGGACGATTCAAATCAAGCGTGAGTTGAAACGCACCCAACTCAACACCTTAAAACTTATGGATGAGTTGAATCATCCATTTGAGTCATCGTAGGTTTTCTATTCTCCTTCGTTAAAAACAGTGAATAAACATTTATCGCATAGAACAATGGATACTCTTCCATGTATAAGCAATAAATTGCCCCAAATTGATTTCAAATGCGTTTTAAAACCGAAATGATTTTTAGCAAATGAGTGAAACGATGCGTTTTAGCATGAAAAAGCGTGATGCGTTATTTTTAAATCGCAGACGAGTTCGTTCTCACGGGAGGGCTCGTTGATTGAGATTTATGAGTGATTTTACCAACACTGCCAAAATCTGGCTCAGGACCAAATGAGGCATACGTGATGTTCCATTGCGAGCTGACTGCCAATTCAGTTTAGCTATGGAAAAATGGACAAGTATCCATAAAAGGTGTTAAGTATTGACTGAATTCAGTTCCACAATTTGAGTTCGACATGGGATTACTAACGTCGATCATGATTTGACCGAAGCTTCAATACACAGCGCTGTGTCAAAAAATTGCTCTTACAGTAGGGCTCCGATATAAAACCACTTTTTAAATATATTTAATGAATTAAAGCAAACGTCACATTCGTTTCAGGAAGAAGTACGATGTATGCTTATGTCTTTCCAGTGTTGAATTTAATTAATAAACAGATCGATCTTTTCCCTAATCTCATTGAAAGAAAAAAGATATAAAATTAACGCGAAATAATTGCCGGAACATTGCTCAAAACATTGTTTAACCCTTCCGTTACCAACCACCTTTTGAAATCGAAAAAAAAACTCTTTGATTGTAACTTTTTTGTTTTCAACATTTTTTTCACAACTTCACCAAAATAAGCGTTTCAGGAGTTTCGTGGATTTTCAGGATTGGTTACTTGGTTCCGGAGTTATTCCGGATTAAAAATTGGTGTGAGCTTTTGGCCATCTTCCACAACGCATACTTAGGAAATAATTATTTTGGATATTTGAAAGAAAACGATGCATAAACTATGCCAAATTTGATTAGGAATTTAATCGGTCCAAAATATGGCCTGTATTCCGGATCCCGGACGTCCTATCGAAACTTGTTACGGGGTCACTTTACGAAAATAGTCGAATACCATCATGCGACATATCCAACTTCATGATTTCATAAATTAGTTTTGTACTCACTGGACCATATTTGTACCGATTGGAACTTAGTAGACTGGTTTACCAACAACCGGTTCAAGGGAAAATTAGGGAAAATAAGCTAACACGCGGCTTATTAAACTTCATGATTTTAAAAGTTTGGATGTTTTGTACTTATAGACCGGTAAATGGGTTGTTGAAAATAATCAAATCCCATCATGTAGCAATCCAACTTCATAATATCAGAAGGTCTGGTATTCTATGATAGTTTTTTACCTCATAGACCATATTTGAACCCATTGGAATTGTACTCACAGATAACGGATATACAGAAACTGTTCGGCAAGCCTAGTTGAATAAATGTACAACTCGTGCTGGAAAAAAAATTCTTTTTGGAACTAGTTGCACAAAGTAGGAGAAAAGTGGGTAAAACCGACACCTTAAGCTACTTTACAGCTTCTTAGGGTAAAATCAGCAGTGATTCAAATCGTTCGGGGCTGTCAGTTTGAATATGAATCATTCAAAACATTCATTTTCCCAGCAGCTGTTCTAGATTCATTTTTAAAACCAGTCAAATGTCAAAAAAATAAAACTGGTATAACGCTCCGTTCTATTTCCTGCAGATTTGAACCACGATTGAATCACGAGATTCAAATATTTTCCAATTGTTTTGGTGTATGAATGCGTCATTTTATCTACGGATCAATCCACTTTGCAATTACGGCGCCTTTCTTGGCGCCAACAGAATGATTTCATTTAATTGAAAATTTGAAAAACATGAATAGAACACTGCTGGGGAAACCAGCGAGTTTGTTCTATTTGGCTCCAGATTCAAACTAGAATAGTGGAAATTTGGAATGAAACTGAATCACTCCTGATTTCAGAAATTTTTCAGTTTAGAAATTTTATACAAGCATACTTTCTTTTCGGCATCAGTTCATGAGGTCTCACGACAATATTTTTTGATAGAATTTGATTTCTGATGAAAACGAGAACAGTCCATTTTCAAGCCGAACCTGCTGGGGTGCCGGTAAAATTGACACCCCAACCGACACATGTAGTTGGGATGGAATCGAATATCAAAACAATTTTAAATAATGTTACAACATAATATGAGCAAAAAAAACCTTAAAAATATATATTACTAACATTCTTCCCTCCCCCTTCATACGGGAGCTTGGCAGAAGGAAGGTCGTGTGATATGTGCTATCACAAATATTGCCCTCCGCTCGCTTTCAAATCGACTTCTATAAAAACATTCTTCATGCCTGCCGTATCCTAACGGAACTATCAATTCTATACTTTCACCTCTAATGCTATCATGAACATGTACGTCCAAGTTTGGAAGATGATATTAGCATTTCCATATCATCTTAAAAATATGTTTATTTACAATGGTGTGAAACTCAGATGTAAATATGTACATTATGTGCAAGATTTTGATTTGAAAAATGTATTGGAGGTAACCATTTTCCTTCGATGGGACACGAACCCACGACCCTCAGTATGCTAGACTGGTGCTTTTAATCAACTAAGCCACGAAGGACTTCCGTCGGCTTTCGCAACTTAGTGGCTACTGAATGAGCCCGAGATTCCCAAATCGGACGCATAGTCGAAGCACTCAAAATCCATGTGTAGTACTAAAAGATATTTTAGTTACTAGATAAAGATTATCGCTTCGGTTCCCTTTGTTCTGCTGTCCGGAACATGTTGGGTACCAAGCTGTCAAATCGTATGGATTTTCCTTCTTTGACATTTAGCTCCCCTATCCTCGCCAGCAAAAGATGTTCCGGACAGCGACAATCTTTATCTGGTAACTAAACTATCTTTTGTAGTACCCATTCACATTAGAGTGAGTGTGAGTAGCTTTAATGTCTGGCGGCTGCACACATTCTTCATCAGCAAATGCACTGATCAAGTAGAGGTTGTGTGTGATATTTGCCAGTCGGTCGTGAAGCTCAGACCCGACCGCATTGCGTAGGCAAGAGTGCAAGAATACGCAACTCAAGTTCAGTTGACTATCTTCCGGGTATTTGACACATGTGGAAGCATTAGTTTGGGAGATAGATTGACATCTGTGAGTGCTTCGACTATGTGGTTTTATTCGTAGTGTCGGTTTTACCCACAATTCCTCTATTTTTGAACCATTTGATTCTTCTTAGTTTGATTTAAGTCTTTTTGGATCATTTCAAATATTTTGAAATCATTCGCTGAAAAAAAAACCCGACTTCATGGAAAATATTTAAAAAAAAACTATAGGGGGAGCTCTCTCACCGCATGACACCTCCCAATACCGGACACTTCCCAAAACGGCACATGCAGAGATCCCTTAACCATCTTATGTAGTGCAAAAGAAAGCTTTTAAATAAGTCTTTTACTTGCATGGAATATTAGATCCTCATAAAGTGAACTTTGTAATTAATAAAAAATTACAACAAAATTCATGCTTCGCTTTCTTTAGATTCTAATATTTAATGCCGTAATTGGGTGATTTTTCCTCACACACATGCTCTGCTACCTTAGCTTTAAATCCAGAATACAATCCCTTATCGTTTTCTCTTTTCGCCGTACTTATTTCCGCCATATGTTTTTTGAACCTTACATCTAATGTACATAGATTTTTTTCACATTGGGAACAACTTATTTTATAAACAAGCCTGCCATATTCAACATTTCTACTTTATCCTTCGTTGAACCCAATTAAAAGCTGGGTCGTTGGCGCGTTGGTGATGTGTTGATCATAACGGACCGAAACTCTTTTTAGCGGCTCATCGATCGGTGTCAGCGTTGTAAGTCAATTTCGTTGTAGGCTCCTTTCCTTCTTGTTGATGATCGCTCGTACAGTCTTCTCCTGGTATCCGCCGATCTTCGCTGTTTCCAGGAGGTTGTAGTATTTCGCTCAGGGGTATCATCTGCATCTTGTGGATCATGTTATCAAATGCTGCCATTTCGATGTATATGGGATGACTCTCATGGTGTTCGTGAGCTTCCTGTAGATTTCGAGACTCGATGTGGTATTTGCTTCCCTGATGACCAGAAGATCCAAGAAAGGTAGTTTACCTTCTTTTTCCTCTCCGAAGCTAAATTGGCTAAATGGGCTGCAAAATGGTGGGTTGACATCAAGGAAGGAGCGCCCAACAGAGCTCTGGTCCCCACAAGTTCCTATCTCACGCTTCCACGGGTCGTCCGATGACAAAAGACCACCAGCTAAGGGTTGTGTACTTAGCTGGTAGTGCAGCCTGGGCACTGTTGTCCTTCTGACATCAGCTAGAGTGAGAAGGTACGCCTCGAGCGTCTGTTCACCAGGAGGTGCGGCTCAAACAGCGTCTGCCTGGTACCCAGCGGCTGATCAACGAAATGCTGTATCGCGTCAGCTATACCTAAGGTGGCAACCCCACCAGCGCGATGTAGGTAATGCGACCCCGGTAAGGTAGCTTACTGAAGCCTCTCAAATACCACGAAAAATGGAGATAGAAGAAAAAGAGAACGTTATTTTTGGCAACCGACCCGGCAACGAGATAAGGACTATGATTGGAAACTCGGTACATGGAATGTCAGGACCCTAAATGAACCTGGACGAGTGAGCCTTCTGGCTCGTGAACTGCAGAAGGTTGGAGTGAACGTGGCCGCTATTCAAGAAGTCCGATGACCTAGATGCGGAGAACGTGAATTCCGAGCCGTGGACCCCACGTCCAGGGATTGAACTTATCATTTCATTATCATTTAGTATTCAGCTAATAACTCATTTCAGAGGCGGAATTCCGAAAAGTGTTGTATGGTGGACTTCTGGCGCTATTTCCCCTCTACAACTTTGTCTAAGGGTACATTGCTCTATGTCTAATATTTACAGCGTGAAACGCTAGTATCATTTAACATACTAAATGATAATAACACTTATTATCATTTAGTATATTAAGTGACACTAGCGTTTCACGCTGTAAGTATTAGACATAGAGCAATGTACCCTTAGACAAAGTTGTAGAGGGGAAAAAGAGCTAGAAGTCTGCCATACAACACTTTTCGGAGTTCCATCTCTGGAATGAGTTGTTTGCTGAATACTAAATGATAATGAAATAATAAGTTCAATCCCTGCCCACGACCAACACTGCATTCAAGTATAACATCTATCACAGCGGCGGCGGAAAAGCAGAGCATGGAGTTGGTTTCGTAGTGATGGGCAAGCAGATGAAGCTAGTGATGCGGTGGAAACCCATTAGCGAACGAATCTATGTGTTGAGGATACGGGGCAAATTCTTCAATTACAGCCTAATCAACGTTTACGCACCGACAAACGATAAATCCGACGACGTGAAGAAAACTTTTTATGAATGTCTTGATAAAGCCTATGGAGAGTACCCAAAGCATGACGTGAAAATTGTTATCGGAGACGCTAACGCTCAGGTCGGTAGACAGGACTTTTTCCGGTAGGGGGAGCCTTCACTCCGCTACCAATGACAACGGCCTACGACTAGTAAATTTCGCTGCTGCCAGAGGGATGGCCATCAGTAGCACCTACTTTGCACGACATAATATCCGAAAGCACACCTGGAGACACCCAAATGGTGAAACTTCAACCAGATAGACCATGTTCTGGTGGATGGGCGCCATTTCTCGGATGTTATCGATGTGCGGACATTCAGAGGTCCGAACATTGACTCTGATCACTACCTCGTTGTCAGTAAAATTCGATCACGGTTGTCAACTGTATCGAACGAAAGATCACAGCGAACGACGGGTTGGTTCGATGTGGAGTGTCAGAGAGTGACAGACGAGAAGAACGTTGCCAGAAGCCGGATGTTGGTGTCGGGTACCCGATCGAATAGAGATCGGTACAAGGAAGCTAAGTTTGAAGTGGTAGAAGAATTTGTGTATCTTGGAACATTAGTGACGTGCGATAATGATATTACCCGCGAGGTGAAAAGGTGTATTGCAGCTGCAAATAGGGCTTATTACGGACTTCGTAACCAGCTTAAGTCACGTAGTCTGCAAACGAAAACAAAACTCGCGCTGCGGACAATACTCGGCGGTAAACAGGAGAACGGTATCTGGCGGCGCCGCATGTATCACGAATTGTACCAGGTAGAGGTGTGCGCCGGTCCGATATTCGTCGGCGGCGGCGTTTGTCAGAATTTTGGTCGGCGGCGGCGGCGTGAATCGGCGTGGCGATTTTTTCATTACGTTTTTCTAAGATTTTTTTTGCATTTTTTCGGGATATTTTCAAGACATTAAAAGAAGATTTTTTTTATTTTCGCATGAAAAATCTCATGAACTTCTCCAGAAAAATCTGGAGAAAAACCAAAATTTGGAAAATATTTTCGGATTGTTTGAAGTTTCGAGAAATCTTTGGAATTACCAAAAGAAGCTCTTATGAATTCCCAAATAAAATTGTTTGGAATTTCAGCAGAAAATTTGTCGCAATTTACATGAGAAACTTCAGAATTTTCACAAAATTTTTTCTTAACTTTTATTAAAATTTCTTAACTTCTATAGGAAAACCTTCGGAAATTTATGAAAAGTTCTTGTTGAGTTTCTGTAGAGTATTCTTTCAAATTTGCACAGAACATTATTGATAATTGTAGTAGAGTGCGGCTGGTTGAATGTGTGTTTTACCGTTGGCTTTCTCAGTCTAGAATAATAGTTTGGCATGGCCAATGATAAAACAGTCAATTCTTAAGAATTTCCACGGGAGACTTTAAGGTGTTTTCGAGAAAAATTCTCTGGAATGTTCAGGAGAAATTCTCCGTAAGTTTAACGGAAACTTCTTTTGAATTTCCGCGGAGGATTGTTTTGTTTGAAAATGATTCAACAAAAAATTGTTTGAAATTATTGAAATTCTACAGGAAATTCTTTGTACAGTTGACATTCGATAACTGAAAGTCATTTAACTGCAATGCTTTTAACTGCATTTCGAAAGTTTCATAAGTTTTGCAGTTATCGAACAGCTGAGCTTCAAAACTATGTCAAAGTCGATGATAACTGCATAGCGGTGAACAATCAGATGCACTTCTATTTGACGACGTTTGACAATTGCTTGACGTCTAGAATGCGTCATGTTGCAGTTATCAAACGACTAGTGTATTGGACAAACATTCTTGGGGAATTCCATTGGCCGAAAGCCGTATGTCCGAACTGGTAATTTGGCCGAAAAAGTCGTTTTCCCTAACAGGTCGTTTGGTCGAATATGTCATCAGCCCAAAAATGCTGTTTGGCCGATATGGTCGTTTGACAGAATGGGTCATTTGTCCGAAAATATCGTTTAGGCCAACAGGTCATACGGCCATTCAATAACTTAATGGGTAATTTAGTCCATAATATTCATCCGTTTGGCCTAATGACATTTACGTTGAAAAGATTGTTAACGAAATTTCGTAACCTCTCTACTTTTAAGTCGATACTGGCATTTAAGCCAAAAGCCATCTAACCAAATCCCATTTGATGGTTCATTCGTTCTAAAATGTTGCCTTTTCAGCAACAAACGTTGCTTAGTCTGAAACATGTCTTCAAAAGTCTCAAACATAAAATTATCATTTTTACAGACTTAGACTATTATCAGAATTTGTATAACATCGGTTCATGTATTCTTGACCGATGCACTATCGTTTGCAACCATTAAGATGTAGGGCTTTTGGACCTAATTGAACGTTTATCCGAAACTGGTTTGACCAAAAATGTATTTTTACCGAAAACGACATACAGTCGAAATGGATATTCAGCCGAACTGGAAATTTGGCAGAAAAAAAATCGTTTAACCCAATAGATCATTTGACCGAACCCATCTTGTGACATGTCAAACTTCATGATTGTGCAAAACAAGTACACTGGAGTACATTTCGGTGATTTTCGAATCAAAAAGGAAAGTTTTCGCCTTTAACAATATTTTTCTTAAATTAAAAAAAAAAACAAATATTGTAATCAAAAATTTATTTTAAATGTTATATGAAATTTCTTGTGATTATCAGTTGTTTTATGTTTGGTTGGGATTCGTGTGAAAAATATAACCACAATAATTATATTTGTATTTACTTCATAAACTAGTTTAAAATATATTGTATTAATTTATACTAGATTGCAGTAGAAACAACAATAAAAATTTTAGAATTAAATATATTTTTGTTTTGAATTTAAAAATAAAATATTTGAGTTTATAAAATATTTCAATAATTTTATTTTTTAATTCAAAAAGGTAGATTTTCTCTGCATGAAGGACATTTAAGAGCCAAATGGCTCTTTTTGCCAAATGCCATTTTTTACCAAACGGCATTTTTGGTCAAATGATGTATATTCGGTCAAACGACTTTTCACCCGAACGGCATTTTCAGCCAAATAACCTGTTAGGGTAAACAACTTTTTACAATTCAATCAAAGGTAATTGCCTATTTCCGGGGATTAAACCACCCGACTTGGACGTTAATTTACAATGTTATGAAAACTCATATGTGAATATGTACGTTATGTGGAAGATATTGATTTGAAAAATGTATTGGAGGTAACCACTTTCCCTTCGATGGGACTCGAACCCATGACCCTACAGTACGCTAGACTGGTGCTTTAACCAACTAAGCTACGAAGGACCTCCGTCGGCCTTCGCAACCTAGCGGCTACTGAACGAGCTCGAGATTCCCAAATTGGACGCATAGTCAAATCACTCGCAATCCATTTATCAAGCCAATACTTCCACATGTGTATTGTACACGTCCACATTAGAGGAGCGTGAGTATTTAGAATGTCTGGCGGCTATACATTCTTCATCAGCAACGGTACTGATCAAGTGAGGTTGTGTAAGCTATTTGCCAGTCGGTCGTCAAGCTCAGACCCGACCGCATTGCGTAGGCAAGAGCACGCAACTCAAGTTCAGTTCAATCAAAGGTAATTGCCTATTTCCGGGGATTAAACCACCCGACTTGGACGTTAATTTACAATGTTATGAAAACTCATATGTGAATATGTACGTTATGTGGAAGATATTGATTTGAAAAATGTATTGGAGGTAACCACTTTCCCTTCGATGGGACTCGAACCCATGACCCTACAGTACGCTAGACTGGTGCTTTAACCAACTAAGCTACGAAGGACCTCCGTCGGCCTTCGCAACCTAGCGGCTACTGAACGAGCTCGAGATTCCCAAATTGGACGCATAGTCAAATCACTCGCAATCCATTTATCAAGCCAATACTTCCACATGTGTATTGTACACGTCCACATTAGAGGAGCGTGAGTATTTAGAATGTCTGGCGGCTATACACATTCTTCATCAGCAACGGTACTGATCAAGTGAGGTTGTGTAAGCTATTTGCCAGTCGGTCGTCAAGCTCAGACCCGACCGCATTGCGTAGGCAAGAGCACGCAACTCAAGTTCAGTTCAATCAAAGGTAATTGCCTATTTCCGGGGATTAAACCACCCGACTTGGACGTTAATTTACAATGTTATGAAAACTCATATGTGAATATGTACGTTATGTGGAAGATATTGATTTGAAAAATGTATTGAGGTAACCACTTTCCCTTCGATGGGACTCGAACCCATGACCCTACAGTACGCTAGACTGGTGCTTTAACCAACTAAGCTACGAAGGACCTCCGTCGGCCTTCGCAACCTAGCGGCTACTGAACGAGCTCGAGATTCCCAAATTGGACGCATAGTCAAATCACTCGCAATCCATTTATCAAGCCAATACTTCCACATGTGTATTGTACACGTCCACATTAGAGGAGCGTGAGTATTTAGAATGTCTGGCGGCTATACACATTCTTCATCAGCAACGGTACTGATCAAGTGAGGAAGGGAAAGTGGTTACCTCCAATACATTTTTCAAATCAATATCTTCCACATAACGTACATATTCACATATGAGTTTTCATAACATTGTAAATTAACGTCCAAGTCGGGTGGTTTAATCCCCGGAAATAGGCAATTACCTTTGATTGAACTGAACTTGAGTTGCGTGCTCTTGCCTACGCAATGCGGTCGGGTCTGAGCTTGACGACCGACTGGCAAATAGCTTACACAACCTCACTTGATCAGTACCGTTGCTGATGAAGAATGTGTATAGCCGCCAGACATTCTAAATACTCACGCTCCTCTAATGTGGACGTGTACAATACACATGTGGAAGTATTGGCTTGATAAATGGATTGCGAGTGATTTGACTATGCGTCCAATTTGGGAATCTCGAGCTCGTTCAGTAGCCGCTAGGTTGCGAAGGCCGACGGAGGTCCTTCGTAGCTTAGTTGGTTAAAGCACCAGTCTAGCGTACTGTAGGGTCATGGGTTCGAGTCCCATCGAAGGGAAAGTGGTTACCTCCAATACATTTTTCAAATCAATATCTTCCACATAACGTACATATTCACATATGAGTTTTCATAACATTGTAAATTAACGTCCAAGTCGGGTGTTTTAATCCCGCGAAATAGGCAATTACCTTTGATTGAACTGAACTTGAGTTGCGTGCTCTTGCCTACGCAATGCGGTCGGGTCTGAGCTTGACGACCGACTGGCAAATAGCTTACACAACCTCACTTGATCAGTACCGTTGCTGATGAAGAATGTGTATAGCCGCCAGACATTCTAAATACTCACGCTCCTCTAATGTGGACGTGTACAATACACATGTGGAAGTATTGGCTTGATAAATGGATTGCGAGTGATTTGACTATGCGTCCAATTTGGGAATCTCGAGCTCGTTCAGTAGCCGCTAGGTTGCGAAGGCCGACGGAGGTCCTTCGTAGCTTAGTTGGTTAAAGCACCAGTCTAGCGTACTGTAGGGTCATGGGTTCGAGTCCCATCGAAGGGAAAGTGGTTACCTCAATACATTTTTCAAATCAATATCTTCCACATAACGTACATATTCACATATGAGTTTTCATAACATTGTAAATTAACGTCCAAGTCGGGTGGTTTAATCCCCGGAAATAGGCAATTACCTTTGATTGAACTGAACTTGAGTTGCGTGCTCTTGCCTACGCAATGCGGTCGGGTCTGAGCTTGACGACCGACTGGCAAATAGCTTACACAACCTCACTTGATCAGTACCGTTGCTGATGAAGAATGTGTATAGCCGCCAGACATTCTAAATACTCACGCTCCTCTAATGTGGACGTGTACAATACACATGTGGAAGTATTGGCTTGATAAATGGATTGCGAGTGATTTGACTATGCGTCCAATTTGGGAATCTCGAGCTCGTTCAGTAGCCGCTAGGTTGCGAAGGCCGACGGAGGTCCTTCGTAGCTTAGTTGGTTAAAGCACCAGTCTAGCGTACTGTAGGGTCATGGGTTCGAGTCCCATCGAAGGGAAAGTGGTTACCTCCAATACATTTTTCAAATCAATATCTTCCACATAACGTACATATTCACATATGAGTTTTCATAACAACTTTTTACAAGTCCGTCCAAATTTTCCTTTTGGCTGTACATCGCTTTCGGCCAAACTACATTTTCGGTCAAACCAGTTTTGATCTAATAACAGTTTCCATTCTGTCAAAAAACTATTTCTGCTAAATGGCATTGTTGGGCAACGATGATTTCGGCCAGTCGACCTGTTAGAGCAAACGGCTTTTTCGGCCAAATTACCAGCTTGGCCGTCTGTCACTTTCGGTCTTATTGCAATGGAATGAAACGTACCAAGAATTTTTAATCGAAAATAGAAAGAATTTTCTGAAGGAATCCAAAAACAATCCTCAAAAATTCCGAGAATTTTTCCGATGTTTTAAAGTTGGCTATGCCAAACTAGCCATTTAATGATTAACTTCTCCCTGCGAAAATAAAATCACTCTAATAAAGGATAAAAAACCAACCGTCTTGATTAATTTAGATTGGGGAATTCAACGTTAAAGCATCTCTTTCACTAGTCAAAATTTTCTGTTTGAATTTTAAAGAACAGAGACTTAATAGGTAGTTTCCGTGGAAAATCTGAAAATAATTTTCAAATGAATATTCTGGAAAAACTTGAAGAATTTCTGAGCAACATCAATTTTTTTAGGCAAAATTCAAAAGATTCTCCCGTTATTGTCGTGAAAATATCCAAAATGACCAATTCAGCCGAACGACACTTTTGACCGAATGTCCATTTTGACCAAATTGGTCTCGGCCAAATATCTGTAGGAATATATCCTACCAAAGTCTGAAAACATAATGAGAGCATATAGAATATTTTGATTTTGACATAAAATTGATTCATAATTTGTTTTCAAATATGTTTAAATCATCATGATTGATACATATTCTGATCTCATGTTGCTGTAGATTACTAAATTGAATGATATGACATCAAACTGTGTACTTATTTTGCTATCGGAAACCAATATCAAATTTAGTTTTCGATTTGCTCTCATCGACAGCAGAAATAGTTTTTGATTTGATGTCACAGTAAGCTAATTCTGCTATACGTTTTGTTATTTTAACCGTTAACACGACAAGAAGATATCAGATTAAGTAAACATAATCGATGATTTCAAAACATTAAAACAAGTTCTCATTTGCTCTTAAGCTTTGATCGGGTAGGCTTCTACCAAATAGTTTTTTCGGTTAAACGAATTGGCCTATCAACTTTCAGTCTAGTGACTTTCTGCCAAACAACTCTTTTCTGTTCAAAAATTCAATTTCAATTAGATTTTTTTTAAATTTCAACGAGAACTCTTTCGCAATTTTCACGCTTAGTTTCTACGGAGAGCTCTTCGAAGTTTTAACAAGATATTGTATGGAATTTTCATGGAAATAATTGGTATCTTCACGAAAAATTCTCTGAGTTTCAAGGCAACGTTGTTGTAGAGATCTATCAAGAAATTGTACGGAAAATCCAATGAATCTTAGGAGTTTCACTGAAAATTTCAATCGGCGTGGAAAATTATCGATCAGCGGCGTGACAAATTTTAAACGGCGGCGCGCCGATGCAAAAATGTCGGCGGCGGCGGAGTGCCAAAAACTGCCGGCGGCGGCGGCGTGGCGCGGCGGCGCACACCTCTAGTACCAGGTGTATAAAGGGCTGGTTATTATTAAGCTTATTCAACACGGCAGACTACGGTGGGCTGGTCACGTTGTGCGTATGCCGGAAGAACGTCAAGCAAAGATGATATTTAGTAGAGAACCCGGAAGAGGCCGCAGACTTCGTGGAAGGCCGCGTTCACGATGGCTTTTTGCAGTTGAAGAGGACCTGAGGGCGCTCAATGTTCAGGGCGACTGGAAGCGATTGGCCCAGGATCGAGTCCAGTGGAGAAGGATACTGAAATAGGAAAATTAAAATCTGATGTGATAATATTTCAAGTATCAGCTTATAATAGTGCAAAGAATATGGTTGGTAGGATTTCTTAAACAAAAAACCGCCTTACATGTGTGCAGATAATTATTATCAATGATAAAGTGTACGTCCTTGATGTGTAGATATCAGCGATAAGTACACACATGCGTGAATATTACAGACGAAACATACCATCACGAACCAAATATGTGGAAAGACCCTCGGAAAGACCAAAAACAAGAGTGCTATCAATAATTGTACCACTTGAAACAAATCGTTATACTGTTTTTTATCTGTTTTTCGCTTTCTGCTATTCCAGAGAATGGAATTCGATCTCAACATGGATGTAAATAAGACTAATCTACAAAATAATACGGATGACGACGAAATTTCCTGTTCGTCGTTTATCCTCAATACACCTCGGCATGAAGAACAGGCAGATGACGGAAAAATTTATGATGCTATTGATTCGGATGACGATGGAATAAACGTTACATTACTTTCGAAATCACCTGTGAAAGTGTCAATTGGTCAGGACCCTAGTGGAACTGAACTAACCAACGATATATTAAAACCATTGAGTGGGGCAGGGGCTGGGAAGAAGCGCTTCAAGCGCTTGATAGAAAGTGGAGTAAATTCAGAAAAGGCCCGTCGCCTCACGGAGGTACCAATGTTCTCTCCCAATTCTGATTCAACCAAACGATTCAGAAATAGTGGGTGTAATAGTGGTAGTGAGAATCCGCGTCAAAAAAACAGGGTCGTTCTATTGTACCGAAAATGCCCTCGCTTGTGAAATGAGTACAACATCGATTAGATTTGAATCATTCAGGATCTCTGGACAGTTGAAAAGAACAGAAGGAAGAATTAAACCGTCATATAAAGATTTACTTAACAGTGTGAAGGTAGGCTTACTTCCAAAAGACTACCAAAATTCAGAGATTACAATGCAGCAGATTATTGCAACGCAAAAGGCTGTCCTGAATAAAGTCTTACAACAACGCAAATGAAACCAGAATTTGGCAATTGCTTATTTAGGCCAGATTATTTAATCGTTATTTGTAAAAACCAGGAGACATCTGACTGGTTAAAAAGTATAGTTGAAAGCATGACTCTTTTAGTTGGTACAGCGCTTGTTGCGATTGCGGAAGGTGCCGATAGACCCGATTCTTACAGCAGACGCAATGAGACACATATTTGCCTGAGGGTTAGCTACAAAGCTTTAGAATAAAGTTTTATTATACAAACAATTATATAAATACAATACTACTCACTAAATCGGTGACAGAATGTAATAAATATACATTTTCTTCAATGCGTGCACCTCCTCACTATCGCAATTCATTTCTTCTTCTGTCTGGATAATGCACGCTATAATAAAATAGTATCGTATTATACTTAGGGTTGCTCAGGTTTCAAATGATGTTATCTTTAAAATAATGTTCAAATTGACGCGCATGATTGTGCGCAACACTCCCCCTCGTAACACTTTAACGTCAAGAAGTTTTACATTCATTTCTAATTTGAACATCTGATTGTCTAGATATGTTTTAAATAAAAAATAACATTGAAGTTCTAACAAAGATTGAGAGACAAGCATTATGAATATAGACATCATACAGCCTATTTTTAATGTTTATAAAATATTTGGATCACCCCTAAATCGCGACTGCTATCAGCTTGCATATTCCCTATAAGCCACAGATGGATAAAGAAGCAATCGAAATAAAAACAATCGTATATGTGGTGTGAAATGATCCACTGGCACTGAATGGCTAGAACATCTACCGCTGTTTTACGTTGGAAGGTAAACGGGCATTTGAAGCACTTCTGCTGATTCTGGTGGTATCGGAGCGAACGGAAGATTGCGATAACGTTGACCTGTCGGGGTAACACACGGTTTTCCAATTCGCAGATGAAACCTATCCAATACGACAGAAGTGCTCCACGCAGTCAGCTCGATAGGGTAAGACGGTATAATATGCCCCCCCTAAGGCAACTCCTTGATAACTTTTTACTTTTCAACGCAATTTATGCAAACTTTGTGTTATTTGGTAGTCCAGGAAGTCGCAAATGCATTCCCTGTGAGTAGTCATATAAAAATATTATAGATA
Organism: Armigeres subalbatus; assembly: GCF_024139115.2. Taxonomy (NCBI): domain Eukaryota; kingdom Metazoa; phylum Arthropoda; class Insecta; order Diptera; family Culicidae; genus Armigeres; species Armigeres subalbatus. The sequence goes on along the minus strand of NC_085140.1, from coordinate 212,170,682 downwards.
ACACGTAATAAACCTTTTTTGAAAAGTCGTGAAAAAATGAATTTCAAATAGTGCCTGGGCAATACGCCCCACCTTAACCAAAGACATTTCATAGCCCTTCATTAGTATTTTATCAATCCCATAATAAAAAGGCTACAAATCTTTATGCGCTTGACACTAAAAAACCAACATAGGTTCATTTAAGCAGGTGTGAATTACATTTCAATATTTTCCATACAATTTGGAAGCAACTGCTGCAGGCTCGCTGCTCTTGTGTCTAGTTGGTAGGGGCATATCGTCCTGCCTACACTGGGGCGTTTTGGCCAGTGAAACATTTTCGAAAAACGTTACATTTTTGTAAATGGAAGCAATTTTATATCATGTCACCCACTGAAAAAAGTTATTTTGTTGCCCAACTTAGTGTTCCAGTGCAAGTTTTGCGGACAGTATTCCAGAGTCGCTCCAGAATGTTGAGCAAACAAACATGAAAAGTTACATCAAAACTGTAACTTTTTGTATTTTACTATTATTTTCATTGTGTAATACAAAAATACTTCCACATTCACATAGTATGATGGGTTTACAAATACTTATAGGTACCAACTGATTTTGACCCTTAATTAGTTATAGTTTTCTAGAAATCAAAGGGGGCGTTTTGGCCAGGTGGGGCGCATTATACCGTCTTACCCTACACATATTGTTGTGATGATAGCTTCTGCTCGCGTTGTTCACTATCTCCATTGTCTAGTAGTACACGTTCCAGATGTCGATAATTCTCCTAAGGCGCTTGATGCATCAAAGTAAGGGACTCCCCAATTGATCGTCGTGCATCTCGCGGTGAGATCATTTAAGGGATTTAGTCTCTGTTGTTAGATCCAAGACGCCATCGGAGAAAATAATTCGTTGCATTGGTACAACGAATTACTTTGTAGTGTTGCGATTGCGGAAGGTGCCGATAGACCCGATTCTTACAGCAGACGCAATGAGACACATATTTGTCTGAGGGTCAGCTACAAAGCTTTAGAATAAAGTTTTATTATACAAACAATTATATAAATACAATACTACTCACTAATTCGGTGACAGAATGTAATAAATATACATTTTCTTCAATGCGTGCACCTCCTCACTATCGCAATTCATTTCTTCTTCTGTCTGGATAATGCACGCTATAATAAAATAGTATCGTATTATACTTAGGGTTGCTCAGGTTTCAAATGATGTTATCTTTAAAATAATGTTCAAATTGACGCGCATGATTATGCGCAACAGCGCTGGTCGCGGTTGATGAAAATCAAATACCACAACCAGAAACATTAATTGGATTTTTCCCCATGAGTGCAGAAGACAGCAACGAAGAAATTCTTGCTCTCTTAGAAGCTCAGAATGAGGGATTAATAGTTGACAGTTGGAAAATATTTTTGAGGAAAGTAATTAATAAACGTCATGTGGAATTAACTTTTAGTGTTGATGGAACATCAATGAAATCCTTAAAACAATGTGAGTTTGTCTTGGACTTCAAATTTGGGAATGCTCCTATTAGGAAGAAAATCCCCAAAAAGATTGAATATGATAACGAGGCAGCAGATAACAAAACGGAGGCTAAAAGTCCTAATGTAAGAACTTGCAAAACTGAAGACAACGAAGTGGGTAATAATATCACCAATTGTAATGTCCCAGAAACAAGTAATGATAAATGTACTGGAAGGACTCCATGTAGCTCCAACGAGGCCAACAGTATAACTCAAAGGACCTGTGACAGAACCGGAGACGATAAAGTGGGAAAGCACACCACTAATCAAAATGTTCCGGGACCAAGTGGCATACAAAGTACTGGAAGAACTCATGGTAAACCTAACTACAGAAATATCAACAGTTCGACAGACAATAACCTATCGGGGAAAGACTGCATAGATACAGCTGGGGATCATCAAAAAGTACCCAAGCAATTATTAAACAACCAACATGTTCAATAATCCGAAAAGCATCACATTTATACAAATAAATCGCCACCATGCAAAGGATGCCAGTGCTGCACTTTGCAAAAGGGTTTATTGAAAGCAAACTTGATATTGCTTTAACCCATGAGCCGTGGTCAAACAACGGAAAAATATTAGGCATTGAAACTAAATCTTGTAAGTTAATATATGATGAAACACAGCTGTCACCAAGATCTGCTATTCTTGTAAATGCAAATCTCAAAATACTACCAATTTCAGAATTTGTGAATCGTGATATTGTAGCAGCAATTATTGAGGTTCCTACTACGCGTGGGAAAACAGAAATTAACGTGGCTTCAGCATATTTTCCTGGGGATGTACCTAGATGAAGTACCTCCCCTTGAATTTGCATCATTCATGACATTTTGTAAAACCCAGAACAAAGCATTCATAATTGGGCGCGATTCGAACGCGCACCATACGATTTGGAGTAGTACGGACATCAGCACAAAAGGTGAGTGTCTCTTAGAATATTTAACTGGAAACAATATTAATATATGTAACGAAGGCATTAACTGCACCTTCATGAACTCTATAAGACAAGAGGTATTAGACTTGCGGATGTTCCGGAAGGTGGCAGCGTACAAGAGCAGTGGATGGCCATCAAGAATGCCTTTATCGAAACAAGTGAGAACAACCTGGGTAAACTGCGCACTCAGCGGAAGGAGTGGATTACGGATGCAACCTGCAAAAATAGAGAAGCGTAGAGAGACAAGTACCCGTCCCGTCAATGGTATTCGGCCCTAGAGAAGGAAGTTAAACGCTGCTGCAGACGGGATGAGCGAGTGTGGGTGGACTCCCTGGCCGATGAAGGGGAGAAAGCTGCAACAACTGACCATATTCGCCTTTTCTATGATATCTCACGTCACCTGAGTGGAGTAAGGATAAATCCGAGGATGCCTGTGAAAGACACGTCAGTTACTCACCGACCCAACTGATCAGCTGAAACTAGCATTTCGAACAACTTCTTCAAGTTTCGATGCCCGAGCAACCATCAACATCTCGGCATGACCAGCCAAAGGTGTGACGCATTACCCGCGTCAACTCAGAAGCTCCATCATTGCAGGAGATTGAAGCAGATATGCTCAAAGCTGACCCCATGCGCTATCTGTGCAATTGTTGCATCAACTATTGTGCAATATCTGGGAAACCGCAACTTTTCCGGCTGACTGGATGCAGGGCGTCTTAGTGAAGGTCCCAAAAAAAGGGGGATTGGGCTGTGTGCGACAATTGGCAATGCATCATATTACTGTGCATTGTTCTCAAAGTTCTGTGCAAAGTTATCCTAAATCGGATAAAGGAAAAAATAGATTCGACTCTCTGACGGCAGCAGATAGGATTCCGCTTAGGAAGATCATTTGTGGACCCTATTGTCACGCTCCGAATCATTCTGGAGCAAGTTGACGAATTCCAATAGCCCCTCAAGTATTCATTGAAAATTCATTCGATCGTCTGAACCACGAAAATCTGTGGGACGCCCTTAGACGCAAGGGAGTTCCGGATAAAATCGTCGGCCTCACCGAAGCGCAGTACGAAGCTTTTACGTGCAGAGTCCTGCATAACGCTTTTTTGTCTGACCCCACCCGGGTAGTCGCTATAGTGAGGCAAGGATGTATTCTATCTCCGCTACTGTTCCTCGTCGTAATCGAAGAGATCATGGTGGGTGCGATTGACCGTGTACCAAACCGTGGGCTGCTCTGACAGCCTATTACTATGGAGCATCTAAACGACTTCGTTTTGGCTGATGATATTGTTCTACTAGCACAACGGCGCTCTGATATGCAGAGTAACCTGGCCGAACGCTCCTCAACGGCGGGTCTCATCATCAACGTCAATAAGACCAAATCGTTCCTCCAACTTTACGGTATAGCCGGGCAAGCAGTGGAGAAGATCGAAAACTTTCAATATCTTGGCAGCCAGTTAGCGTCGGACGGCTGAACCAAGATCGACATAGGAGCACGGATCACGAAGGCTAGGGCTGCTTTTGTGAGTTTTCGAAATGTATGGAGAACCAATCAGATTAGTCAACGCACCAAATTTTGAATATTCAACTCAAATGTCTGTGTTGTTATATGCCAGTGAGACTTTGTGTGTACCAGCAGAGATTACGCAGAAACTGCAAGTGTTTATCAACCGATGTTTACGTTTTATAATTCGAGCCTGGTGGCCTCACAATTGGATATCGAATGCTGAGATCCATCGACGATGCCATCAAAAACCGATATCGACAGAAATTCAGAGCGTAAAAAGCGGCCACACATTACGGAGACGAAATCTGCAAGCAAGCACTGGACTGCAATCCAGCAGGACATCTCAGCAGAGGCAGACCCAGGGGCTCGTGGCGGTGTAGCCTCTACAAGGAAATAAAGGAAGTCGACAGGTATGATGTTTTGTTTTTACTCATGTAATAGGAACTTGGTCATTGGGATTTTGATATTTTCAGAGGATTCTTGGAGGAATTTTTGGAAGACTTTCCGAAGAAGCGTCTGAAATTGAGATTTTTGAAGATGAACACTCGGAGGAATTTCCGAAAGAATTCCTGAAAGAATTTTCGGAAAAAGTTCAGGATGTACTTCGGGAGGAATTTCCGAAGGAACTTCTGGAGGTATTTTCGGGAGAGCTCTTGGAAGGTTTACAAAAAAAAAAACTCTTGAAGGATTTTCCAAAGAATCTATAGGAGAAATTTCCTGGAAAAAATCTGAAGGAACTTTGAAGGAATAATCAATGAAACTTCTGGAGGAGTGAAGGAATTACCGGAAGAATTTCCGAAGATGATTTTGGAGGAATTCTTCGGAGATGTTTCTTGAGGAGCTCATAGAGGATGTTCTGGGGGGAATTATTGGAGCTATTTCGGAGGATTCAGGATTTTTTAGATGTTTTTTGGAGGAATTTCCGGAACACTTTCCGGAACTATTTTAGAACGTTCTGAAGGAATTTTTGGAGTAATTTCTGGAGAACTTTCTAAAGGAACACCTGAAGTAATTCACGGAGGAATTTCCGAAGAAGTGGAGAAACTCCTGGAGGAATTTCTTGAGAAACTCCTTTTGGGATTTCTGGAAGAACACCGTTAGGAATTTCCGAAAGCACTTTTAGACAAATTTTCGGAGGAAGCTCTGGACTGACTAGAGGTATAACAAAAGGAACTTTTGGAGGAATATCCGAAAGAGTTTCAGAAGGAATTTGTGAAAGAAAAATCCGAATGAGTCTTCGAAGAAATCCCTTAAAGACTTTTTGAAGAAAGTCCTAGGTAATCCATAAAAAACTTCCGGGAAGCTTCTGGAGGTATTTACGGAGAATTTTTGAACAAAAACTTTGAAAGAATTTCTGAAGGAGTTTGTTGAAGAACTCCTTGAAAAATATTGAGAGGATCTTCTGGAGTAATTTCCAAAGGAACTGCTGGAGGAGTTTTCTCATACTCCTAGAGGTATTTCCGAATACATTTCGAAAGGAACTCTTTGATGAATTTTTTATGAGGAAGTTTTAGTGGAACTTCTGTATCAATTTCAGGAGGAATTCCCGAGCACTTTCCCATGGAACGCCTGGAAAAGTTTCGCAAGGAACTGCTTGAGAAATTTCTTGATAAACTTGTGGAGGAATTTGTGGAGGAACTTCTGGGAGAAATTTTGGAGGAACTTCAGGAATAATTTTGACCTTGAGGAATTTCTTGAGAAACAACAATAGAACGCTATGTAGGGATTTTTTAAGGATTTGTTGAGGTAATATCTGGAAATATATCCATACGAACTTCTGCAGAACCTTCCGAAGGAACTCCTGGAGGAATTTCCGATGGAACTCGTGGAGGAATTTCTTACGAATCTCTTGAAGGAATTTCCGAAGGAACTCCCGGAAGAATTTCCTGATTTCCTGGAGGAATATCTTGATGAACTTCTGCAGGAATTTCTTGGGGAACTCCTGAAGAAATTTCCAAAGGAAATACGGCAAAAGTTTCTAAAGAAACTTTTGGAGAAATTTTCGAAGAAACTTTCCGAAGAAGTTTCTTGAGAAAATTGCAACTACATTTCTGGATAACTTTTCAAAGGAACTTCTGGAGGAATTTTCGAAAAAAACTTTTGGATGAATTTTCAGAGCATCTCCTAGAAGACTTTTGGAAGGAAATTCTGGAGGGACTTTGGAAGGAATATATGGAGGAACTTCTTGAGAAATTTCCAAAGCGATTTTTGGAGGGTTTTCCAAAGAAACTCCTGGAGGAATTTTCGGAGGAACTCCTGGAGTAAATTCTGAAAAGACTCTTGGAGGAGTTTCCGGAGGAGCTGCTGGAAGAACTTCCAAATGAACTCCTGGAGAAATTTACGAAGGAATTTCGGGAGGAATTTTTGAAGGAACTCCTGGAGCAATTTTTGGAGAGGCTCCTGGAGGTATTTCCGGAGAATATTAAGAACTCTTGGATTATTTTCCGGAGGAAGTCCTGGGAGGAATTCCTGGAAGAGTTCCAGAAAGAATTTGCGGAGGAATTTCCAAAGACGTTTTTGGAGGGATTTCCGAGAAAACTCCTGGAGAACTTTTCGAAGAATACCTTAAAAAAATCCGAATGATTTTTTGGTAAAGTTCAGTAAATTAAATGTAAACAAAAAAAGTCCAATGTATATAATTAGTCCACGTCGATCAACGCCGCCGTCTCTGATTGTAATCGAAATGACGTCGTTACATCGATTACGCCACTGCCTACCATATTGTTATATATGGTTAGGGGCTGTCCATATACCACGTGGACAAGTTTTGGTCAGTTTTTGATACCCTCCTCCCCCAGCGTGGACATTCGTTCATATAAATTATCAAAAATGTATATGGACCGTGGACATTTGCCATACCCCCCCTCCCCCCGAAACTGTCCACGTGGTATATGGACAGCCCCTTATATGCTCACAAGTTCACTAGAATATCACAAATTCTTCTAAGTTAAGGTCACTCCTGACGGAATCCAAGTTCCAAAGTGCTCGCGTTTTCGGAGGCACACCACTCGGTTCAGAGGCGGCGCATTGTCATTTTTGTTGATTTAGCTTTGCTGTGTCGCAGCATGCGTAAAATAATAAAAATGACAGTTGTGCGTTGCTTCCGTATCGAGTGGTGTGCCCCCGAAAACGCGAGCACTTTTAAACTTGGATTCCATCAGGAGTGACCTTAAAGATAAGTAACTCTGAAAAACTAAAAATCTAAGAATTTAAAATTAAGAAATCCCGAGAATTAAAGAATTGCCATTTTTTTTAAATATTTTTATCTATATGCAAATAAGATATCAGTGTACCAGAATGGCGAAATTGTAAAAACCAGTCCGGAACGAAATCTGTGAAATACCTTACCTTACCATACCTTCAATTTGATTCCAAAAGTTTAAAAGTTATTTCAAAAATTAGTTTTTGATATCGAATTGAAGTTGGGGTTATTTCTGATCCGCTTGTTGTTTCTATTGTTTCTATATATATTGTTGATTATTGTATAAATAAGAGAACTCTCTCGGCAGGCATTCAAATTAAGTACATTATAATTGCCTAACAGTGATATAACGTTTAAATTTTGCATGTCAGTGCATTTTAGATGGTCGTCATCGTTTTTTGCTATGCGTGTTTGGTACTTGAGAAATTCGAAACATTTTTTTGTTTTTTTGCAATATTCTGGTAAGTTTTGAGTCCGCTGTCAAAACACTTCCGTCTCTTAGCTACAAATAAGTTTATGTTTTACCGAAATCCGCGAATACTTTGCAGAAGTAGAGTTATTTGGAGATTTTAAGAACCCTGAGCAAATATTAACTTTGATCGAAACAGCGGTACGAAAAATTCCAATTTCAGGTTAAAAATAAAGGCCTAGTATACAGGCTTTACAAAATTAATCTCGAACACTAAGTGGAACAAATGAAAAAAAAAAACAGTCAACTTGGCTAAACTAAGGAAGTATCATTCATTGTATTTTATATAAACTAGTTGACCCGGCAGACGTTGTCCTGCATAGTAGGCGAGAATGTGCATTCCGAACTGCTCATGCAAAGTTCGCATAGGAATCACAATTTTAGGTATTCACGGTTTGCTCAACCTTACTCGTAATTTTCCCATTAGGAAATATCATATAAACCCGTCGGAAACAATAACGAATGTTTCTGCTGAAGAAATGAAAAAAAATCATCCAGCCGTTTTCGAGTTATGCGGATACGAACACAGACCATTTCATTTTTATATATAAGATTTGGGAGATAATAACATTTTAAGCTTTTTATTTGCAATAATAATGAATTAAAAGGTGAATTTGTGAGAAAAATGATATCTGGTATTAGGACCTCCAAGAAATCAAATGTTTTTCGGGTGATTGGAATTAGGAACACGAATGAACGGAATTAAGAACAATGTCATTCCAGATGATTGGAATTGGGACCACAGAATTGCACAAGTTTGTTTTCACTATTGGAACGAACTTCTATGAATGAATCCCAACATATTTTATTTTCAATTGTATATAGAAAATGACACTATGTTGCGAAATTGCAGCTTGAAAATACTAAACGGGTATTTTTTTGGAGTTTTCAAACATAGCGCATTGTTTAAGTGAACGGAATATGGGCACAGCACGGTACCTCTGAAGTGAAAAATGTGCTAAAGTGTCCACAATATAAATCAGAACGTTATTTGGTATTGTTTTTTGGTGCTATCCATATCCATTTGTGCAACGCTATCTTTTTTTGTTGCCCTGGTGACGATGACTTTGGACTAACAATAATTGAAGTTGAAAATTATTTATCAAAATATCAAAATTATTATCAAGGCTAGATACTTCATTATATATGAGTTTCCATAAAGCATTCATCAAATAATTAATATTAACAATAGTAATATTTAATTATTATTATTATAAATATTTCAAATTAATTAGAAACGATTGAAGAATTTGGGTGAGTGAACCAGCCATGGCCTGAAAACCTCTATAATAGAGAAAAAACGACGCGGTGGGCCGTACGTTGGGTAGGTCTGTTGTAGACAGTTCATCATTTAGTGTCAATTCCTCATAGTTTATCAAAAGAACTTTTACACACGAAAAAACTGGTTCAATAATTATGAAGCATCGGAAACTTGTTTCCAAATATATGTTACAGCGTAATTCCCAGAGAGACACGAACATGTCAACAAATACGATCATAAGCTACATAGAACAAACGATAGCACCCTTCACATTGTTCAAAATAGATCGACGGCGATACATCGATTAACATGCATAAGGCTACACACTTCAAGGTCAATGCAAATACGAATCACTAAAGATTTCGAAACAATCGGGCCGATTAGGAGTGTGTGAACAGCTCGATTAGCTGTATGTACTTGCAACCATTTAATCACTCCCACGAACAAAACGATTTTATTTCTAACGTCTTGAACTTCTTACTGAGTATTGATTTCCAGGAACGCAATGTCACAAATCATTAACATCGATATGGCAGACCACTTGTCTTTCTCTATCAGAGTCTATCGCGTATATGAGAATTTGATAACGAAATGTTGCTTTTCGGTGCTCCTATCACAGTGATGTTTGCTCCATGCGCTCGTCCTGCTTTACTTTGCGCTTCGTCTCGGTAACAGTTGAAACAAGTACTCAGTTATTTTTCGCGGTCGATCCGCACGCACGACTTTTCGGATCGATCGAGGCATCACTTGAAGTTGATCACTATGATCCCATCGGTGAAATGTTTGATCCGGCTGTTGATTGCACTAATCAAGCGAGTGTTTGAAGATTTGTTCGTTTTGTATTGGCCAGGAGTTCAGCGACCGGTGGTTCAAGTGCGACAGGGACGGGTCCAGGGAGTAACAGCCAAGCTTCCAAATGGAAAACCGTACAGCTATTTCAAAGGAATCCCATATGCTAAGCCCCCGATTGGCGAATTACGTTTCAGACCCCCGGTGCCGTTAGAACGTTTTGATACTCCAGTACTCAAGTGCTTAATCGATAGACATGATTTTATTCAACCGCACGTACTGTCCAAGTCATTTGTCACCGGCAGCGAAGATGCCCTTCATTTGAATGTCTTTACTCCAGCACAAAACGTTTCGAACGAGAAAAAAATTCCAGTCATGATCTATATCCATGGTGGCGGCCTTCAGAATGGTACGGCTAGTAGCTTCGTGTATGATCCCCAGTACTTGGTAATGCAAGGCGTAATTGTCATCACCATGTCGTACCGTTTGGGTCCCTTTGGCTTTCTGTGTCTTCCGAGCGCTGGAGTTCATGGCAACTTCGGATTGAAAGATCAAGTTCGTTTATTGTGAAAATAAATTGCAGAGTGGAAGTGTTATAATTGTCTGAATCGTTTTAGCGCCAAGCTCTGATATGGGTTCAAGAAAACATTGAACGCTTTGGAGGTGATCCTGGAAACGTGACGCTGTTTGGCGAGAGTGCAGGAAGCTGGTCGACATATTTGCATTACTTATCACCTAGCTCAAGGTAGGTAGGAATTGCATTCTTGATGCGATGCAGTAGCTGATGGTTATTTAGTATGTTAGACAGATATATTATTTTTCGTCTTTGATGGGATTGATGATATATTGATATATCATCAATCCCATCTTTCTCTTGAAAATTTATTCATTTTCGTTAACAGAACAGTGAATTCAAAAACAAGTTAAAATAACAAGTGAATTGAAAAATACGTATCAAGATGCAATGCCATATTTCAAAACGTTAAATTTCAAGGAATTTTGTAAATCTTTTGTTTGATTAATTGATTCCACTAGAGAAACTTTTAAATCGATTATGTGCTTTCAGAAAATACTTCCATCGTGCTATATGTCAAAGCGGTGATACTTGTACAGACTCTGCTCTACAGATTGATCCGGAAATAAAAGCACGCAAGCTGGCATATTTACTGGGATATAGGGGTAGCTCGGATCAAGAAGTTATCGGTAAGTAGTGGAAATATAATGCAAATTAAATAGTGAGGTGAGGTACGTTATGAACCAATATTACATTACATGCTTGTATGCAATCTTAATAGATATACTAAAACTGCTCTCACGCTAAGCCTGAAATACTAAAAATTGAGTCTACTTCGACCATTTTCGTTAAAAATTGAGCAAAAAAATTTACTTCATTAGAATACAATCATCACTAAGACAGTTATGACCGGTCCACAAATACATTTTCGATCAGAGATGAAACTCCTAGAACCCTCAAGCTAGCTCTGAAGTCGACTTGTGCGTCGATCTAACTTGAACCGGCGGCGACTCAGCAAATCATCTTTTAGACATATTTTATAGCATACCAGCTTTGAATGTTTGCATTTCTCGTGCGTTTGCATTTTAAAAAGGGTTACATTTGGTTTTATTCGGATCTCAGAAAACCAATTACCCGTAATGCTGGGTAGACACCTTTACGTGGTGTGTTACGGGGTAAGATCTACCACGGTTACATTGTCAGCTACAGGCAAATCCTGACCCAACGAATACCTTCCTTATTATCCAACTCCGTGGTACTTATGAGGGTGTCGCTAAGTCGGTGGCCTCTCGTTAAGTAAGTACTACATCAACACTTCCTTCCTCTCCCTAGTTACGGTGAAGATGGGCGTGGCCAGGAGTAGTAATCCTCATGCTTTTGTTATTTTTGTTTAAGACTGGAATCAAGGACCACTCCCCTTCTTGATTTCTGATAGCATTCTAGATAAGGATCTCAAAAGTAAAACATGAGTATCACTAGTGTCCAATCTACGAATTACACCGTAACAATGCTAATGCTAATGCTAATGCTAATGCTATTCGGATCTCAGAAAACCAATATTTAAATGCCTTCGGAAAGCACCGAATTGATATCAAATACGCAGCTAATTATCACTATGTGATTTGATGAGAAGAGTGCATTTGGTTGTTTATTTTAATTAATACTGGTTTCGTGGTTTAATTCTGAATGAGGCATCTTGTTATTTGTTTTATATATCGTTCCTTACCTCATGATCGCCTCGCAAACTACGGTTTGAGTTGTTTGATCTCGAAAACTCTCCAGAAAATCTCATGTTACATGATTTTGGAATATTCCTTCCATACTTCTGAAGAATTCTGCAAATCTTCTTTAGACATTCTGGACGATTTCTCCGGGAATTGTTCCAAGCTACTCCAGGAGTTCCTTGAAGAATTTCATAAGATTTTCTCCCAGAAAATATTCAAAGAACCCCCACAGTAACTTCTACAAGAATTTTTCATTAATTTTTCCAGGAAATCCTTCTGGAGTACCAAGAGAAGTTTCACTCAAGGTTCCTCCAACAATTTACTCAGGATGTTTCTTATGATTTCTTCCTGGGATTTCTCCAGAAATTCTTCATGGAGTTTCTCCAGAATTTTGTTTAACAATTCGTCCAACTGTAATTCGCAGTAAAAATACTCAGGAAAATGTAGGATTTTAGCTTGGCGGTAAGATGCGTGGCTACAAAGCAAGACCATGCTGAAGGTGACTAGTTCTAGCAAGTTTTCAGAAGTTAGCAGAATTCGGAATAAGCGAAAAAGGCTCGTTTCGGCATTTCGGCATGACTAATTCTCGCTGAGACCGGGCCACTATTTGCGCAAAAATGCTTAAATATATGTTTATTCTAAAGCTTCCAGCGAGTATATAAAGGATCAGAGTTCAGTTCCTCATAATGCTAAAAACCCTTGTTAGTAATACACGAAATCATTTTTATTCGATTTTTGTTATTTCTTGACTCACCAAAACTGTCATAGCTCCAACATTTCTCAACTGATTCCAGAGGTCAGCATATCGTTGGAAAGAGGAAGAGTGTGGTAATAAAAACGAAAGCAGCCATATTGAATTTGGCCGCCATCTTAAATTTATTTTTGAAAAGTAGTTTTTCGTTAGGTTCGCAACCACTAATTTTAAATGAGGGGGTCAAAGGATGTAAGTGACAAAAAGTTGGTTTTGAGAAAAATGGATGCAAAGTTTTTCAATTTTTTTTCGCTTCATACAAATTGTATTAAAAAAATAACGCGAATTTTTCACATTTTTTATAAACATCGTATAAACTATATCAACATATTGCCGCAAGGCTCGAGAACCAAAGCATTTTTTGCTGTACTTTACTCAATTTTGATCACAATGTCACTTACACCCCTCTGATTCTAACCCCCTCAAATATCAATACATCGATGGAAAGCTTAGCCCATATTGTGCTTTGGTCAAAAAATCTCAGATGTACATTTTTTCTATCAAAATATATTTTCGATTTGACATTTTATTTCTAAAGGCCCATCTGCCCAACGAACACTATTTTGGTGTCAGGCCATTTGGCCGAATGCCTTTTGGCCGAACGTCATTTGGTCGAATGTCGATTGGCTGAAAAGCTAAAATTTTTGCCTCAGATTACAAGTAGTGAATAATGAGTAATGAGAAGTAAGAAGTGAGAAGTGAAAAGTGAAAAGAGAAAAGAGAACTGAGAAATTCTTCCTTCATCCTTCGTCTTGCGTCCTTCTTCTTCCTTCTTCCTTCTCGCTTCTTCCTTTTTTCATATTTCTTCCTTTTTGCCTTTCTCGTATACTAAGTATACGGTAAAGGCTATATGATCGCTCCAAAAACAAACTTTTTATAGAAGGCCCGGAGACCCATAGTGTTATATACCAATCGACTCAGTTCGACGAATTGAGGTGATGTCTGTGTGTGTGTGTGTGTGTGTGTGTGTGTATGTGTGTGTGTATGTGTGTGTGTGTGTGCAAAACTACTAAAAAAAATGTCACTCTTTTTTCGGGCACTTACCCTCAACCGATTTGCTCGCAACAAGTTGCATTCGACGCATAATCCTGTCCCATTGTTTCCTATTTGAAATTGGCCAGATCGGACTATGGGATCAGAAGTTATGGCCAAAATACAAATTCATACGAAAAAATCGCGTAAAAAATGTCACTCATTTTTCGGGCACTTACCCTCAACCGATTTGCTCGCAACAAGTTGCATTCGACGCAGAATCCTGTCCAATTGTTTCCTATTTGAAATTGGCCAGATCGGACTATGGGATCAGAAGTTATGGCCAAAATACAAATTCATACGAAAAAATCGCGTAAAAAATGTCACTCATTTTTCGGGCACTTACCCTCAACCGATTTGCTCGCAACAAGTTGCATTCGACGCAGAATCCTGTCTCATTGTTTCCTATTTGAAATTGGCCAGATCGGACTATGGGATCGAAAATTATGGCCAAAATACAAATTCATACGAAAAAACGCGTAAAAATGTCACTCATTTTCGGACACATATCCTCAACTGATTTGCTTGCAACAAGTTGCATTCGACGCAGAATCCTGTCTCATTGTTTTTTATTTGAAATTGGCCAGATCGGACTATGGAATCAGAAGTTATGGCCAAAATACAAATTCATACGAAAAAATCGCGTAAAAAATGTCACTCACGTGACGGGCACTTACCCCCAACCGGTTTCCTCGCAGCAAGTTGCATTCGACGCAGAATCCTGTCCCATTGTTTCCTATTTGAATTTGGCCAGATCGGACTATGAGATCGAAAGTTATGGCCAAAATACAAATTCATACGAAAAATCGCGTAAAAATGTCACTCATTTTTCGGGCACATATCCTTAACTGATTTGCTCACAACAAGTTGCATTCGACGCAGAATGTCTCATATTTTCTTATTGAAAATTGGCCAAATCGGACTATGGGCTTAGATGTTATGGTCAAATTACTATTTATTGTGAAAAAGAGTTCGAAAAAGTCTAGCTCACTTTTTAGCACTTAGACTTCATCTATTGACGCTCGCAACAGATTGCATTCGACGCAGAATCTTGTCCCATTGTTTTCTATTGAAAATTGGCTAGATCGGACTATGGGATCGGAAATTATGGCTGAAACACCATTTTGCCTTTTTCTACGAAAAGGCTGTATGTTCGCTCCAAAACCAAACTTTCACAGAAGGCCTGGAGACTCTGACTTTTAATGGACTTTTAATGGACTTACCCTCAACCGATTTACTCACAACAAATTGCATTAGATGCGGAATCCTGTTCTATTTAGAAAGTTGGCCAGATTGGACTATTACCTTTGAAATTATGGCCAAAATACTTTTTGCCTTTGCTCGGAGACGAGCCAGCCTCGGGCTGAAAGTCTCCTTAATAAAGACACAAAAAAAAAAACTTTTTGCCTTTCTTGTTGTACAAAGTTGTACCGAAAGGCTATAATTTCTTTCCGAAAACGAACTATCGGATGCTTCCACACTGATACACTTCCCTTCCTCTTCATACGGGAGTTTGGTAGAAAGACGGTCATGAGATTTATATCATAACAAATATTGCCCTCCGCTCGCTTGATGGGAATGACATTTTCGTTTTCTTTTTGTGTAATCGGAGCTTCAGTTCAATTTACATCCAAATGTGATATCCTTAAAATCTGAGACGAGACCTGCAAAGAGGAAAAAATGTAACTTCAGCTGCTGCCAGTCAACTGCTGTCACGAACTGTCAGGTGCAACCAGCAGCTTTTTGAGTGAAAGTATTGGTATCCCAAATAAAATATTCCCCATGATTTTTTTTACGGAGACATTTTTACTTTAACGAGTATTCCAAACCTTCCGTTTAGCTTGTTAATAATCAGTAATAAACCTGTGTTTTGTTCCCGAAATCCTTATGAAAATGAATTAACTATTTCGTGAATTGGATACACTTTTATTGTGCTCAGAAGGGTCCACCTGGGGCTTAGGTGAAACAGTCAAGTAAACAGTTGAAACTCGATGGTCAACTGTGATGAAAAGAAGAACAAGTGTCAAAACAAGAGAAAAGAAGCAGCGTCTTTGCAGGTCTCGTCTCAGCTTAAAATATATGACTGGGTAAAATAAAACAGGGGTATGTACGTCAAAAAGATTGAAAAAGGAAACAAAAATGTCGAAATTCTTATTAGCATATTGTAGATCAAGCTGAAAACCGAACCGAGGTTTCGCGACAATCGCATTTTCTCGCATTTCCGGATGTTGCAACTGCATCGCGAGTAGTGCGCAACTGTGCCATAGTCGGGCACCACTCGCGATGCAGTCGCGACATCCGGGAATGGGACAAAATATGATTTTCGGTTTTCAACTGGATCTACAATATCTTTGCCATAAATAATCTGATTTTCATAGAACGGACAAAGAAATTTGTCTGTTTTTACTCCTAGCTACTAGCTCATCTATTTTCAAGCACATACATTTTACGAAGGTCGAGAAAGGCACCATCACCGCTAGGTGGATTAATCTGGGTTTTTTTTTAAACTCTTTGTTTTTTAAAGGTATAAATGTTTTCAATTCGATGCCTTCACACATCAAACGTGCAGTCACGATAACACAGTTTAAGAGACAATGTATTTCACACGTCAAAGCTGCCTTTTGAAAAGCAACCTGGCAATTTTTTACCCATTAACACATGTATCTTGACGAAGTTTTTAACAACGGATGATTTTTATGGACCATTTTTTATTTTTATTATTTATTGAGGCATTAATAAGCTATAACGTTCGCCTCGATGATGATGATGATGGATTTTAATTTATTGACGTAGTTTATTTTTGAACCTTTCTTTGTGTAGTCTACAAAAGTTTGAGCATCGCGCGCGGATTACAAATATGAATGATTTTGAATTTATTTAAAAACTTGCATATTTCTTGCAGTAACTGTTGAATCATGCTCTTGAATTAGTAGTAAGTCTTCTGGTAGATTATTTTGTACTCGCGGTTGTTCCGAAACTTTTGCTATCGACGGAGCGGTTACACAAGTTTTGATGTTTGGTTGTCGAACCTAATGATCCATATTCAGATACATGTGAGTTTTAGATTGCGATGTTTGGCGGAGCTTTTGAAATCTGTGCGAGAGGTTTCACAAGTTTAGCTTTTGATGAGCTCCATGTATCACTACTGTTGATTACAAAAATTCTAGGTGTAGTTCTTTAGTTCATTTTACCAATTTATTTTTGCTGTACAGTATGGAATTTTATTTTGGATTTTATATCTGTATATACAATCGGATCGTTTGTTTGCAAAACCGATTAAATTGATCTTATTTAATTATCTTAAAGATAACTCGTCCAGCTCAAACCTTTGTAGGGGTATGTGGCGGGACCATCATCATCATCATCATCTTCTTCCTTCTTGCTTCCTTCATCCTTATTCCTTCTTCCTTTTTCCTTCTTTCTTCTCTCTTCTTATTTCTTTCTTCTCCCTTCTTCCTTTTTCTCTCTTTCATCTTCCTTCTTTCTTTTTTCGTCTTTATCTTTCCTCATTCATTCTTTCCCTTTCTTCTCATTATTATTATTTATTCAGACTAAGGCCGAAGTGGCCTGTACGGTATATAAGAGTCTTCTCCATTCGGCTCGGTCCATGGCTACACGTCGCCAGCCACGCAGTCTACGGAGGGTCCGCAAGTCATCTTCCACCTGATCGATCCACCTTGCCCGCTGCGCACCTCGCCTTCTTGTGCCCGTCGGATCGTTGTTGAGAACCATTTTCACCGGGTTATTGTCCGACATTCTGGCTACGTGCCCGGCCCACCGCAGTCGTCCGATTTTCGCGGTGTGAACGATGGATGGTTCTCCCAACAGCTGGTGCAACTCGTGGTTCATTCGCCTCCTCCACGTACCGTCCGCCATCTGCACCCCCCCATAGATGGTACGCAGCACTTTCCTCTCGAAAACTCCGAGTGTGCGTAGGTCCTCCACGAGCATCGTCCAGGTCTCGTGTCCATAGAGGACTACCGGTCTAATGAGCGTTTTGTAGATAGTAAGTTTGGTACGGCAGCGAACTCTATTCGATCGGAGCGTCTTGCGGAGTCCAAAGTATGTACGATTTCCAGCCACTATACGTCTCCGAATTTCTCTGCTGGTATCATTTTCGGCAGTCACCAGTGAGCCCAAGTACACAAATTCTTCTACCACCTCGATTTCGTCACCACCGAAGCCAACTCGCGGTGGGTGGCTCACGTTGTCTTCTCTTGAACCTCTTCCTATCATGTACTTCGTCTTCGACGTGTTGATGACTAGTCCGATCGGTTGGCTTCCTTCTTCAGTCTGATGTAGGCTTCCTCCATCTTCTCAAAGTTACGTGCCATAATATCTATGTCGCCGGCGAAGCCAAATAGCTGGACGGACTTATTGAAAATTGTACCACTCGTGTTAATCCCTGCTCTTCGTATTACCCCTTCCAAAGCGATGTTGAATAGCAGAGAATGCCCCTGAAACTCGAACTACGCACATCACCCGATCCATCGTCGCTTTGATCAACCGTGTCAGTTTATCCGGAAATCCGTTTTCGTGCATTAGCTGCCATAGCTGGTCCCGATCGATTGTATCATATGCGGCTTTGAAGTCGATGAATAGATGATGTGTGGGCACGTTGTATTCGCGGCACTTCTGCAGTACTTGGCGAATGGCGAACACCTGGTCCGTGGTGGAGCGTTCGCCCATAAAACCCGCCTGGTACTGCCCCACGAACTCCCTTGCAATTGGTGCTAGTCGACGGCATAAAATTTGGGAGAGTACCTTGTAGGCGGCGTTCAGCAATATGATTGCGCGGTAGTTGCTACAATCCAGCTTATCGCCCTTTTTGTAGCTGGGACACACGACACCTTCCATCCACTCCTGCGGCAAAATTTCCTCCTCCCAAATCTTGTTAATGACCCAGTGCAGCGCTCTAGCCAGTGCCTCTCCACCGTGTTTAAATAGCTCTCCTGGTAGTTGGTCAACCCCAGGGGCTTTGTTGTTCTTCAGCCGGCCAATCTCCTCCTGGATTTCCAGGAGATCCGGGGCCGGTAGAATTATGTTCTGCGCGCGTTCCCCCAGGTCCATCACCATACCGCCATCTTCGTCTGCCACATCGCCATTCAGGTGCTCTTCGTAGTGCTGCCGCCACCTTTGAATCACCTCACGCTCGTTCGTAAGAAGGTTCCCGTTTATGTCCTTACACATATCAGGCTGTGGCACGTGGCCCTTACGTGAACGGTTCAACTTCTCATAGAACTTTCGTGTGTTATTAGTGCGGTACAGTTGCTCCGTCTCTTCACGGTCTCGATCTTCCTGCTGACGCTTTTTTCTCGGGAAAATCGAGTTTTGTCTGTTCCGCGCCTGTTTATATCGTGCCTCGTTCGCCCTCGTGCGGTGTTGCAGCAATCTCGCCCATGCTGCATTCTTCTCTTCTACTAACTGCTCACATTCACCGTCATACCAGTCGTTTCTCTGATCCGGGGGCACCGTGCCAAGTGCAGCGGTTGCGGTGCTACCAATGGCGGATCGAATATCCTCGAATATCCTCCAGCCATCTTCAAGAAACGCTGCGCCTAGCTGCTCTTCCGTTGGGAGTGCCACTTCCAGCTGCTGCGCGTATTCTTGGGCTAGTCTACCGTCTTGTAGCCGCCCAATATTAAGCGTGTTGTACACCGTCGAGAGTTTTGAGCGCAGGCATACAGCAACGAGGTAGTGGTCGGATTCAATATTCGCACTGCGGTAAGTGCGGACGTTCATGATGTCGGAGAAGAATTTACCGTCGATTAGAACGTGGTCGATTTGGTTTTCCGTTTCTTGGTTAGGTGATCTCCATGTGGCCTTGTGGATATTTTTGCGGGGAAAGAAGGTGCTTCGGACTACCATTCCGCGAGAGGCTGCGAAGTTTATGCATCGTTGGCCGTTGTTATTCGATACGGTGTGCAGACTATCCGGTCCGATGACCGGTCTATACATTTCCTCCCTTCCTACCTGCGTGTTCATGTCACCGATGACGATTTTGACGTCCCGCTGTGGGCATCCATCGTATGTCTGCTCCAGCTGTGCGTAGAACGCTTCTTTCTCGTCGTCGGGTCTCCCTTCGTGTGGGAGGTGCATGTTGATGATGCTATAGTTGAAGAAACTGCCTTCCACCCTCAGCTTACACATCCTTGCGTTGATTGGCTGCCACCCAATCACGCGTTGGCGCATCTTTCCCAGCACTATGAAGCCGGTTCCCAGCTCGTTGGTGGTGCCACAGCTTTGGTAGAAGGTAGCCGCCCGATGCCCGCTTTTCCACACTTTCTGTCCTGTCCAGCAAATCTCCTGCATCGCCACGACGTCGAAGTTGCGGGGATGTAATTCATCGTAGATCATCCTGTCGCAACCTGCGAAACCTAGCGACTTGCAGTTCCATGTTCCAAGCTTCCAATCGTGATCCTTTATTCGTCGCCTAGGTCTTTGCCGATTATATCGAGTCGCATTATCTCTTATATTGTTCGTAATTATTGTTTTTCAAGCGGCTTATTGGGCCTGCGCAAACCTCCTGTCTCGTCGGAGGGCCGTCGTGTCAGGGCTGTTTAGCGTCCCACCTAACTTCAGGACTTGGGCTTGTGCGCTTTGAGCGGCACACGGTCGCTTTGCCTACTTGCGGATACATGCAGCTTTTTATAGAGGTTTAACAGGGCCCACTGTCAAACCCCACCATCCTAGGCAGGCGCCACAACTCGCAGATGGCCTGGGGAGAGATCGTCAAGCCCTTGGACATAGTCCCTGCTGCCCCTTTCTTCTCTCTTCTTCCTTTTTCTCTCTTTCGTCTTCCTTCTTTCTTTTTCCGTCTTCATCTTTACTCATTCATTCATTTCCTTCTCCTTCGTCCTTTCCTTCGTCTTTCTCCTTTCTTATTTCTTCTTCCTTCTTTCTTCCTTCTTCGTTCTTCATGCTTCCATCTTCCTTTTTTTCTTCTTCATTTTTCCTTCTTATTTCCTCTTTTTCTTCTTCCTTCCTTCTTCTTCCTTCTTCCTTTTTCCTTCTTCCTGTTTCTTTTTTCCTTTTTCCTTCTTCCTTATTCCTTCTTTCTTCTTCATATTTTTTCTTCTTTCTTCTTTCTTGTTTCTTCCTTCTCGCTTCTTTTTTCTTCCATCTAGATAAATCCATGAATATCTTTCAGCTTGGCAATGTAATAATAATAATATTTCATTTATTTATCATTTGATAATATACATAAACACTTAACATTCATTCATCTTCTTATTCACCTATGTCTACCTTTAATCCACAATGAACAATTCTTTTTAAAATCCGAAATATTGCTTGCACTTTTAATTTCATCTGGCAGCTGATTATACATCCTTAATCCATTATAATGAACCGAATTTTGTGTACTTGTCATTGTGAATGGATTGTCAATCTGTCTAGTACTATATGCATGTATATTTCGTTCACGTATAATAATATTCGTCAGGTATTCAGGCAAGAGATTAAATTTAATTTATAAAACCATTGTCAGTAAGTTAAATATAACTCTTTCTTTGATCGAAAGCCATTATTGTAAGGCATCTATCATGCACAAGACAGGAGTGTATTTATTACAGTTGAGAATGTGCCGCATATCTTATTTTGTAATCTCTGTAATCTCTTCAGATGTGTATCACTGGCAATGAATAATACGGAAGAACAATAGTCAATATGTGGTGCCACCAGAGTCTTGTAAAGAAATATCTTACTCCAAAATGACGACTGGTTTTTCCAATGGACTAACATTCCATATTTTTAGCAACTTTTTTAATTAATTTGTCTATGTAAAAATTTCAACTCGTTCAATTTCTGTTCCATCAATGTCCATTTTTAATTCGGAATAGTTCAGATATTTTCTGTTACTTATAATCATCACTTTTGTTTTTTGCACATTTAATTTAAGGTTTTAATTTTCAGCCACTTGCTTAGCAATTGATTATCTTCCCTTATTTTTCTTATTGCCACCTTCTCATCTTTTTCTCTAATGAACAGAACTGTGTCGCCAGCAAACAGATTAATGTCACAATGACAGATGGCTTTCTTCATGTCATTAATATATAACATAAATAAAATTGGTCCTAGGACGCTATCTTGTGGAACACCAAGAGGTACCAGTTGTGCTGCAGAAGACTTCCATGTTCTATGTCGTTTTTTTACGACACCTTTCCCACTGTGCTGGCGGTGTCGCATTTGCTCAGACAAGTTATTTCTCTATCAGACATCAAGGCTAGGCCTGCCAGCAATCCTTTTAAGTTCCTAAATCCATTGGTGGATTCTTTTGTTGGCCACTAGGACAACGACATGGGACAACTATGCTTGGGACAGCAGCTTAGTATACAGCCATTCTACGCATAATAATGCCATGCTACCGGGGAGACCGGGGCTGGTTGGCCGAATTTTCCTTTCGGAATGTCTACTAATTCTGGTTCCACTTTTCAAAAAACGGTTTTCACTGTCATAAATATACAAGTCTTGATGTCATTTGTGATATATTCTCATCGATTAACACAAATTGGGCTGATTTTTATTCTGAAACTGTCGGCCCTGGAATTCTAAACTTGGCATCAGAATCAATTATACATCAATTCCAAGTTTTTCGTGTTGTAACAGTTGACTTCACAATGACGGAGAAGCAACCGTGGGGGGCCAATGATGCCCAAGATCATTTAATCATTTTTGAGTTATGATCCTTTTTATAAAAGATCACGAATAGTCTTATTTATATAGTATTCTTGACATTCTTCTTACACTTAGTTTTGCTTCTAACAAGTTGAAATGTCCTCAAAATTTACGATTTCACATTGCATTAGTATGCGAATAATTGTTCCTCTTTTCAGATATCCTTAGGAAAGCTCCCGCCAAACTGTTGACCAAGTATCAGCTGCTATGTGATAGCGAACAAGAAAGGGCATTTCCATTGAGATATCCATTCAGACCAGTGATCGAACAACACGAGAGTGAAGATGCCATTTTGAACCAGACACCGGAGAAAATATTGAAATCGCGCGACTCAATCCGGATTCCCATGATTAATGGATACGCAAGCAACGAGGGGATTCTTGCATTGAAATCGAACAAGCATAGACTGAGGCAGTTTCATCAAAACCCAAAGTGGTTGGTCCCAGAGCTGATGGGTCACCCTGTTGGCTTGAATAGGACCGTAGTAGGGGATCAAATAAAACAGTTCTACCTTGGAAATAAGCCAATTGGCCTGGACACGCTCAACGAAGTTACTGATTTGTTCTCTGACCACACATTCGTTACCACGTCAAATTTAAGTGCGGAATGGTTGGCGAAGTATCAGCCCAACGCGAAGCAATATCACTACGTGTTTTCGTTCATTGGAAGATTTAACTTCCCCAAAGAACTGTACAATGCCAGTCATTTGCAAGGTGCATCCCATGGCGATGATTGTTTCCATTTGTTCAATGCTGCATTTCTACCACGAGTGTCGGTAGATAGTGAAGAACATAAGGTGAGGTCATTCGTTGTACAGCTTTGGGCCAATTTTGCAAAATACGGCGATCCGACACCAGATGGAGGCAGCTTACCGGTGAAGTGGAAACCTGTGATGAAAATGGATCCTTCTTCAAAAACATTTGATTTGGACTGTCTGGATATTACATCGGAGCCAAGAATGATTCGGAACCCTTTTCAGGAACGAAAGGAATTTTGGAGAGCAATGATAATGAAATATACTAACTATTTATAGCTGTCAATAGGTTTGTTTTTAGTTCCGAAAAATACTTTTGGTTCTAATGAGTAAGAAAATTAAGTGAAATTGTAATATAACGTCTTTCTGAACCATACGAAGTAATCCAAAGTGATTAGGTATATAACAGATCTGGCTTATTTTAAATATAGACATTCTTATATGCTAATTACCCAACAAACAATTTTAGCTGAATAAGCTAGTTTTGTAGTTGAATAAGACTATTTTTGTTTGAATAAGCGCTCTTTTAGCTTCCAATGTTTGTTGGGTGGGGTCTCCAGTTAGCCTTGTTAAAAAAAGGTAGAGATAGGCAAAATTTTGTCGAAACTCAAATAAGCATAACTTTGCGTACAATAGTCCAATTTTGATAAAATCAAAACCATCGGATGCGGACAATCTTCTGTCCTTAGATTGGCTCTTGTCCACCGGAGATGTTCCGAGTTTTCCGAGGGTATGTTAAATATGCATTTTTCCTTCTGCTTGCCATTTTATGTGACGTTTACTTGCATCATGTTTTATCCTTTCCCCAGAAACTAGAACTAATATGCCGACCATTTGCTAGCTGCAGATCGAAAATCCGTCAGGTATGCGCGGACCGTTGTCACAGAATTGGCCATGTACCCTGAACAGATATCACTGACACACTGACACTGGCTACAGCCGAAACATGCCTTTACACATCCGAAATTCACTTGTATAAGCCATTTTATGAGACAGATTCGAACAGCTGATCGAAATTTTGAGTGGACGGCTCGGTCTTTGTTTTGGTAAATTTGCATGTAAACCATCATCATTTCGTCATCATCATCATCATTTCATTTCATTTTCGCAAATGTTCCTTGTAAAATGTAAATATTAGTATTTGGTCTCCTGTCATTTGAGCTTTCTATAAAATGGCTTATTCGAATCGACCGACAATACAGGGTGCGGCAGAAAGTAATGAGAATTTTTTTTTCTATTTCTTTTAAATCCCATTTGAGCTGCTCCAAGCAATAATCTCAACATTTTCGAGTTCAATTATCATTAAGTAAAGTCCTGTCAAACAAATTTACTGAATGTGTGCTTTATTTAGACGCTGAAAATTTTCTCTCTCGGTGCAGCATTTGAAAGTAAACATAAAAAAAATATTCTTTCAACCGAAAATAGTCACTAGCTACTAGAATCAAGTTTAAATATTCTCGCATTATTTTCTGCCGCACCCTGTAGAATTTTGCAGATAGGGGTGGAGGTATACTGATCGCTCTTAGTAAAAGTATAAAATTCTTTGAGCACCGCCACTGGATCTACTCGAAAACCAAGCCCAACAACTGGCCATGAGGCACAGGCAAATCGCAACCAACTGAAGACGATCCAGATATTGTCGCTGCAGTGTACGAGTAGATCATACACATTGATCAAACACATGTCGATGATGGTCACCTGTGGTTAATTCATCCCAAGCAAGTCGCACAAATCATTCGTGAACTCAAGTCTAAAAAGTCTCCTGGTCAGGATAATAATAGAAACTGCTTACTCAAGAACTCACCTCGGAAGGCCCATATTGTTCTAGCCAAAGTCTTTTCAGCTTGTCTTCGGCTAGGCTGTTTCCCGTCGAAATGGAAACATGCAATGGTTGTTGCAATCTTGAAACCAAACAAAGACCTGGCGAACACTTACAATTATAGACCAATAAGTTTGCTACCCAGTTTAAGTAAACTTTTGGAACGAGTAATCCTGAAACGCATTGAGCAACACCTGGAGAACAGATTATTCCTAATGAGCAGTTCGGCTTCAAAAGAGGACATTCAACTAACCACCTATTAGTCCGGCTTGTGAAAGCAGTACTAACAAACTTTGAAGAGGAAGATCTTCAGACATGGTACTTCTTGATGTGGAGAAAGCCTACGACAGAGCTTCCAAAACTTTTGGGTATGCGACCCACCTAGCAAAATTCTATATTTCTCGCGACCCACGTATGAAAAAATGCATTTTACCAAGTAGTATTAAGCATTAATTGAATTAAAATGTCATCTGTTTCGGATTCTTCCACATAAAAAATATTCACGTTACCTTACCCCAAGTAACATTCACACAGCTCTTTGGCATTCGATGTTATTTATTGAGGTTTTATTACTGCAACAGTCATGCTCTTCAGTTTAGGAAAAGCATTTAACACCCATTCAGTATGATCCAGATTCTAGCAGTTTTCAAAGCGTTTTGAATCAGCTTATAAAATCCGAATACTACATTATTTTAAATATGAATTTATTAGGGCACTCAATGCTTTGATTAAACCATTCAGGGTAATAACAATAAAGTTATTTGATGTTTGTATTTTTTGCCATGATGAAATACATCTTAAAATCATTTTGTAACTATGAATGTTACTTTCGAACAAAAAATGGTATCACATGAGATCAATTTGCATTTGTGATTGCTATATAAAGAATCTTATAAAACAGGTAAAATACAAGCAAAGCATTTCTGATTGAATGAAAAAAAATGTTGGAAGTGAAGTGGTAAATAAGAGCTGAAAACATCATTTTTACCAAAGATATAGCCTTATCATCATCTCATACTGCTTGCTTACTCACAACATGCATTCTTACACATTTATAGCTGCATCAATCATCTGGAAAGCGAAATATGCTTTTCCGAAATCGCGAGTTGACAAATTGGAATGAGGCTTATGGATGAAATAAGACGGTGCATAGACCCGCCGACAGTCACTTGAAACCGTACACTTTTCATTAATGGTGGCACAGAAATGTGCATTATTGTCTCCGATCGATAAAATGCCGTCACAAGCGATAACCAGACGAGTAATTTATTTTCTACTTACGGTTTCAAATGATCAATCGCAATTCCGATTTGTAACTAGCATCCATGCCGTTTGTTTATGAGTTTTTTCTTTAAATATTTGAACTGTCAAAATTTGTCTTATGATGGCCATAATATATGTTGAAAAATGACCAACCAGCATTTATAACAGTCAGTTGATCTAGTACATAAGCAATTCAGCACGTAAATCAGCTTCATAAATGTAACATCTGAACATTTTGATTTTATAGTTGATTTCATCGAAGCAACATAATTTAAGCAAATGGATCTCGAAAAATCGTCTCCGGTTACATCGCCATATTTTTTTCACTACCATCAGTAGGGATTTTAAATCGAAATATGTACTTATACAACACTACAGCCATAGTTATATACAATATGTTATAGACGAATCAGCAACGAACAATAAAATAAATAAATAATGCATTTTTAGCAAAAAAGTAAAAAATAAACATTTTTTTTTTCGAAAAATAATTGTTAAAACGGGGTTTACTGAGAGCGCATTAGTTATATCAGGGTTTCACACCATATTACACAATAAATCTTATTCGGCACTAAAAATGTATGTACCATACACCAACTCTGATCTAATTATTTTTTATCGATTAAAAAGAATATGTCATCAGAATATTTGATTATGGCATTTTACGGTTTCATATACAATCTTTAATTTATTTTTTAGAGACTGAACGTATTTTATTACTCCATGTGATTGTTTCAATAAAGCCTTTTCAAGATAATTTCGCTGGCATCGAGATAAAGTGGCTTAGAAAAGGTTTTAAATTATGCTTATTTTATTTTATAATAGTTTGAAAATGGATTTCGAAAGGTTTTTAATGCCGAGTTCCTGTTCATGTTTTATTGATATTTCGATCTTGAAGTCCGTCTTTTTTTTACCCTTCAAAACCATTGCAAGGGTGGGCCAACTAGGCAGATACTACTCTTCAAGAGGTTTTGATATAAGCGCTGAAGAAGAAAATGCCTCGACTAGAGTTTTATTTTTGTGGAATTAAAATACTCTTGTAGTAAATCATAAAACTAAAAATGTTACTTGGGATGTACAAATGCATAAAATGACGAACATGATATTGTTAGTCAAAATGTTAGCGTTTTCATTTTACTTCATTAAGCGGACAGCTTTTAGGCATAAATGTTTTCTAAAATAGCGTGGTGATGAATATTTAAAATAGAATGCGGTTTGAACTTGAAATTATGATCCTGAAAATAAATTTCGAGTTGCAATTGATATTTGTTCTACGCGGCCCACCAACAATCCGCTCGCGACCCCCCTGGGGGTCGGGACCCACAGTAACTTCAGGTAAAGGAGAATTTAGATGCATTTCATCCCACCAACGTCCACAGGATCGCCCAGCTAGAGTGATTCAACGACTGGATCCAACGCATACTCCAGAAATTATGGATGGGATGTGCTACTTCTGGATGGGATGTGCGAACCCGTTGCTACGGCGTCTGTCGTAGTCTGTGACATTAGGGAATAGAATATTAGAATTTAAAATTTTCCTCCATCTTAAAGTGTTGACACTTTATGTTATTTCAAATTTTTTTAAAACTTTCTCGTTAAATCGCCAAAATTATAGAATGAACCAGATCAGTAAATTTAATTATTATTTGAACTATAACACCGGTTCCTTTTTTTACACGGGTGGGTTTTAGTTGATTACGACCTTTATCGTTGTTGAAACTATGGGTTAACCCAATTTGAAAAAAATTACAAAAAATCAAAGAAAATTCAGGTGGTATTCAAAAAGTTGCGAAAAATCAGATTAACCGGGAAATTAAAGAATACCAACCGTGTAAAAAAATATTGGTAAACAAGGTAATAAACAAGAAAATAATAATAAAAATAAACTAAACTAAACTAAATATGCATGGTTCCAGATGGCTCCAAAACCGGCCCTCCTCGAAAGCCCCTGGAACCTGCTATAAGGGTAGCAGTGGACACTATCACCCTGGAAATGTGTATGTAGTTATCGTCTCGCAAAGCCATGAAGTTAGATACCCATATTTGCATTATTTCGATCTACTATCATTTCATCATGTTCCCGGAACCGTTTTACGGAAATGGCTATATCTCTGCGTACTTTCTATGGATTCCCGATCTACAGCCATCAAGCCAGCTGCAAGCTCATAGGATTAGAGTTGTTGAGCGAGCGTCTCAATATATCCAGGGCTTTATTTATTTCCGACCTTCTACAATCAAAAATTGATTCCTCCTATTTGCTCTCTCTTTTGAACCTAAATGTGCCCCGTCGTCAGCTTGGGTTCAGTTCTTTTTTGTTCCTCCAGGGTGCTCGTATACATTATGGACATAACAAGCCTTTCACTAGTATGAGCCGTATCTTCAATCTATGTGCTACTGAATTTGACTTTCACCTCAATCCCGGAGACGAGCCAGCCTCGGGCTGAAAGTAGATACAAAAAAAAACTTTTACCTCTCTCGTCCCTATCTTCGGAAAAAGTTTTGCCGAATACTTGCCGCTTCTAACACAAACATCCTTTGATAGATAGTTAGTCAGGATAGAAATTAAGTATTCTTTAATTGTAAAATTGTAATAGTCTTAAGAAATATTGTATCTGTAGGAAATTGTAATTTCTGTTGATATAAAAAAAGAGGAGGTTTTGCGCCCGCTTGAAGAATGGATTTTGCTCTACTCAAGCGGGTTTTTCAGTGCTCTAAATAAAGAATAAATAAATAAAGCAATGGTCGGCACATTAGTTTTTTATTCCTTTCTATATTTTGTAGGCACTATGTGTTGAGAAGCTGAATCGTTCACGTTCACGGGATCCTTCTTACGAACTAGCGTTAGGTGATTCAAAGGTGGCGACAGCACTACGAAGAGCACCTGAATGGCGATGTGGCATAAATGGCGATAAGCTGAAATGCAGCAACTACCGCGCAATCCCATTGCTGAACGCCGACTACAAGTTACTCTCCCAAATTTTATGACGTAGACTGACACCAATTGTAAAATAGTTCGTGGGGCAGTACCAGGCGGGATTCATGGGAAAACGCTCCACCACAGACCGGGTGTTCGCCGTACGTGAGGTATTTTAGAAATGCCGTGAATACAACGTGCCCAAACATCATCTATTCATCGACTTCAAAGCCGCGTATGATACAATCGATCGAGACCTGCTATGGCAGCTATTACACGAACACGGATTTCCGGATAAACAGATATGGTTGATCAAGGCGACGATGGATCGGGTGATGTGCGTAGTTTGAGTTTCAGGGGCATTCTCGAGTCCCTTTAAAACGAGCATAGGGTTACGGCACGGTGATGGTATTTCGTGTCTGCTATTCAACATCGTGTTCGGCTTATCCGGCTAGCATGAACTAACAACACCAGATATTCCCAAAAAATAATAAATCACATTCAAATACATCATGTAAACAACAGGTATTTATTTAGCATTTAGCATTTTGCCTAGAGTGCCTTAGCCTTCCCTATCGCTAGTCTATTCTTTTAATAGTTCTTAAATCTAGCACTTTCAAGCGTACTCACAATGGGCCCATTGTATGGCTCTGATGGTGTCGCTGCGCTTGCCCCTCGACTTACGCACACACGAGACCTGTTGCGCGTCAGGCGTCGTTGTGCACCGCTCACTACTCTCGGCTGGATCAATGCGTCGCTTGCGGGTACGGAAAGATGGACTTGTGCCTCACTCCTGCTATTGCCACGGAACGTGGAGATCTTTCTCACGTGACTCGTATAGCGGCCGCAGTAGGTTTCACGTTCTCGGTCGGCTGCGGTCAGCGTCTGTAGATATGAGACGAAATTGGGTGAAACAAAAAGGCCTTCTATTATCATAGAAGGCCTTTGGTCATTGTCACAGTCGCTCCTCGCGTCGAACCAGTGGTGCTATTCGCAATTCTATCGCAACGCGAGTGATGCACTCACCAAATACTAACGCGAAGCTTAACTTCGATAGAGCCCTGCACATGAACTGATGCGCTTATCAAACATAGGCAGCTGTACTGCAAAACAAAACTAAATTATATGGTAGTCTGACTGCCGAGTAACGTTTGGCTAAACTGGTCTCTGCTGCTCGTCTTACTATCTCTACTGATCGATTCTACAGCAAACATTCAATAAGATCTATACTAGTTTATAACACAAGAAAAACTGTAAGATCTAACAAAAAATATGCAGTTTATTACAATATTAAAATTTGATGGCTCATGATGTATAATAGGATTCTTATTAGCAGCGGATTGGATCTTCTGAGCAAGGAAAGATTTAATTTTCCAAATCGCCACGAGCCCGTATAGGAGGTTTTACCGCGCCTCCCGGTCGCGTTGCTTTGGATCGTGGTTTTCGTGACGACCCCCAAATCCAAATCCTGTTAATTTTAGACCGTGTGATTATTGAAGTGAGTAGCGATTATCGCCGTCGAAAGTTCAATGCACAACGCTGCAGCAGCGATCCGTTTGCGCAAGTCGCGGCGAGGAGGTAGGATTGAAATCAGTTTTTGCTCACTGCGCCGGATTGTAATTTTGATCGCTCCTACTAAATCGATGTTTTCTTGGCTTTTCCGCTCATAGTTCACAGGAAGCCTCCTGTTTTCATAGCTTTACAAATGTTCGCTTAATCCGCCTTAATATCTTTAGAGTGATATTGCCCTTTTTTTCCCGTAGAAACGTCTTCCAGTACGTAGATGTTTGTGCCTATGACTTCTCTAACTACGACTGGAATGAACTTCGGATCCAGATTTCTGTTAATATGATCCACTTTTGATGATTGTGTAAATGTTCTTCTCCATACCAATAACGAAGTTCACTTTTCTTGCCCTCAAGTTGTACCGTTCTCTTGATTTTTGGTGATTGTTTTTGATTCGTTGTAATACAAATTCATGAATGCGCTGAATGGTCGATAGACGCATTTCTTGTGCAACCTTAGGATCTTTTGGAGTGTTGAGGTCTTGTTGCCCATATAAATCGGTGTGTAGGATTAGTTCCCTTCCAAAATTTGCGACATGCGGACTGACTGATGTCGAGTCATGCTTTGCGCTGTTAATCGCGGCGGTTATGGCTGGTAATTGCTCATCCCATGACTGATGATCGTCCCCCAGTAAAGCTCGTATGCACGTTATCAATGTCCGATTTACCCTTTCGGCATTGTTAACCATGGGGCAGTAATAGGTAGTTTTCATGTGAATGATATTGTGTTTTGCCAGAAGGTTATTGAATGCAATTGACGTAAACTGTTTTCCGTTGTCCGACAATACTATTCTTGGGCGAGAGAACTTGAGAAATACATGCTGTTCCAGAAACTCGATCATCTTACCAGACTCTGCTGAACGCATTGGGTGTGTTATTACGTATTTCGTGATCCAATCTACAATAACCAACATTACCGTGTTTCCTTTGCGTGAACGAGTGAAGGGGCCTACAAAATCGATTGATATTAGTTCCCACTCGCGCGGGTTTCAAACTCCCCATGGTTGGCGTCATTTTGTAGTTCGGTGCTTTGCTGGATTTGCATATCATACACGCTCTAACATACCGGTTTATCTCCTCATACATCTTGGGCCAATAGTAATGCGCTTGTAACTTTTGCAACGTTTTATGTGCACCCAAGTGAGCAGCCGCAGGAGAGTCGTGGAAACGCATTATTGAGTCTAGTCTATCCTTCATTGGTACAACTTTTTTCCAGCGATGAACCATTGTACCCACTTCATCTTTAGTTGTACAATTCTTGTATAGCTCTCGTTGTACCAGGCGAAAGTCTGGAAAGCTGTCCGCATCCTTTTCTACTCCTCTTCTTAGTTGTTCGTACCATGTGTCTTGCTTTGCGTCTGGATTGAAATTTATTTCTGCGACTATTCTTGAAAGGGCGTCGGGAACGATGTTGATGGATCCTTTTCTGTATTTAATGCTGATGTCAAATGCGTTCAATCGTAAGAGCCATCTAGACATAATGGCAGTGGGGCTCTTCATTGATTTGAGATAGCTTAGTGCGGCGTGGTCACAAAATACTGTGAAATGCACTCCCTCGACATATCCTCTGAATTTTCGATGGCTCGAATTACCGCTAAACATTCCCGCTGCGTTACTGAGTACTTTCGCTCCGCTGTTGTTAATTTTTGAGAAAAATAGCTTATGGGATGTTCTTGTTCATCAAACTCTTGCGTAAGCACTGCTCCTATCGCCACATCGCTGGCATCACATGCGATAGCAAACGGTTTTGAATAGGCGGGCATAGCCAAAACTGGTGCAGAGACGAGCGCGGACGTAAGCTTAAGGAAAGACTCTTCTGCTGCTTTGGACCAGTGGAACTTAACTTTGGTTTTTGTTAAATCTGTAAGAGGCGCCGCTAGTTTTGAAAAGTCCACGATGAAGCGACGGTACCAACTGAAAAGTCCTAGAAACCTCTGTAGTTCTTTTCTGTTGTTTGGACTAGGGAATTTAACAATACTTTCCGTTTTTTCTGGATCGACATTCCAGCCTTTCTCGTTGAGCACGAATCCCAAGTAGTTAATCTGTTTGCGGCAGAACTTGGATTTTTCTGCGGATATTGTTAAGTTTGCTGCTCTCAGCCTTGACGCAACTTCCTTAAGCAGGGTGATATGCTCTTCAAATGTTCTTGAACAGACTATTATGTCGTCCAGGTAGTGAAACACTCGCGGTTCCAGGTCCGCAAATAGGTGAGTCATTAATCTTGCTAGCGCCTGACTTGCAGTACACAACCCAAATGGCACTACTTTGAATTGGAAGTGTCCTCGTTGAGGTACCGTGAATGCCGTCAGAGGTCGAGAACTCTCTGCTAATGGCATTTGCCATAATGAGTCTTTCAAATCAATCGACGAGATGTAGCGACACCCGCTAAGATTGTTGGTTATGGCCGCAATCTGCGGTATTGGGTACCCCTCGTTGACCATGATTGAATTCAAATGACGGGCATCTAGACATACCCTGTACTGACCGGTTTTCTTCTTAACCGCCACTAGCGGATTGTTCCAAGGTGAGAAGTGGGGTACGGCAGGGGTACGATTTTTACTAATTTGGTGCAGTTATTTGGTTTCGTCGACGACATAGATGTTATGGCACGTAACTATGACGGGATGGAGGAAGCCTACATCAGACTGGAGGGTGAACCGGTTTGGACTAGTCATCAACACGTCGAAGACGAAGTACATGAAAGGAAGAGGTTCAAGGGAAGACAACGCGAGGCACGCATCACGAGTTTGTATCGGTGGTGAAGAAATCGAGGTAGTCGAAGAATTCGTGTACTTGGGCTCACGGGCGACTGCCGAAAAAGATATCAGCAGAGAATTTCGGAGACGCATCGTGGCTGCAAACTGTACTACTTTGGACTCCGCAAAAATAGAATTTCACTGAATAGAGTTCGCCGCTGTATTAAACTGACAATCTGCAAAACGCTCATTAGACCGGTGGGGTGCAGATGGCGGACAGTGCGCAGCGAGCAAGGTGGATCGATCAGGTGGTGGACGATTTGCGGACCGTCCGTAGGCTGCGTGGTTGGCGACGTGCAGCCATGAACCGAGCCGAATGAAGAAGACTTTTATGTACTGCACAGGCCACTTTGGCCTTAGTCTGGGCAAATAAATAAATACTCTGTGTTTCTTAACCGCTACTGTGCCGTAATGTGGCATTCTGCTGAACAGAATCCACACAAAATCTATTTTTAGACACTCGTTAGTGTTATCATTGCCGGGGTTCATCTCAACGTGAGTCCATTGTGTTCATTTGTCTATATCATGAATCCAATTGCTTGTTGCATGGTTCGGTTGCCATTTATCCGGGTACGTCGGAGATATGCCTCCGAGAAGAACAATTTGTCCGTCGTCATCTGGTAGCCGTGTCGGTAAGACGCGCACCCAAAAACGCCATCTTTTGGGCTGCACCTGCGGCGACTGACAAATACTTGGTGGAGGGGCAGGGATTAACCAAGTACGCTACGGGACTTCACGGCATATTAGTTATAGTTTCTGGAAACAGCAAAAAAAAACATGATAAAAGTTAACGTCGAATAAGACAAGCAGAAGAAAAAATGCATTTTTAACATACCCTTCGGAAAACCCAGAACATCTCCAGGTTTTATCAAAAATGGATTATTCTACGCAAAGTTATGCTAATTTAAACTTCGACAAAATATTGCATATCTTAACCTTTTTCCTAACCCCTGATCAATATCTATAAAACGAAAAGTTTTACATTGATAAGAAAGGCACAAAGGCACACCATAATGATTTTGCGTTTTCAAATGTTCTTTCATATGATAAAGTGCGATAACAAAAATGCCGTTTCACTGCGCAACATCACAATAATGTAATAAGGGTAAAGGGCCATAGCTAGAACTATCGAATTACACTTTTCAAGCGAATGGGATATGTGTATGAGAAGATTCCATATTTTTTTGTTATTGAATGTTATATGTTATAGCTTACAAATATAAATGATTTGATATTGTACTTACACCTGTGTTCAGAATAATAGCAGCGGAAGCCATTTTTCATACAAAATGGTCAACTTTGACAAGCTGTATCTTTGTACCGTGATGACCGATTGAGCTGAAATTTTGGCAGTGAACTACAAATATGTTGAAATTTATACATACCAAGTAGCATTTTTTCGAATGACGCGTTCAAAAATTACTCACTAGGTCCAATTGCTAAAAAAATAGCAGTTTTTATTTTTGTTTTTTGTTTTGCAGTTTTTGTTTATATATTGGTCAATTCAAATGTCATATTCCACAATTTGTATTTTTTTAAATTATAAACTTAGTGTCTCATGGCACCTGAGTTCAAATTTATAACATTCCAATCAATAGTTTTCCTGATTCCAAAACAAAAACTGCTATTATTTTGAACAATTTGACCTAGTGCGTAATTTTTGAACGCGCCACTTGAAAAAATTGATACATAATATGTGTAAATTTCAACATATTTGTAGTTCACTGCCAAAATTTCAGCTCAATCGGTCATCGGAGTACAAAGTTACAGCTTGACAAAGTTGACCATTTTGTATGAAAAACGGCTTCCGCTGCTATTATTCTGAACACAGGTGTAGTACTTGTTAGTGTTCTTAAGTGACTTAAATAGTTGCAAGGCAGCACGAAATTAAAATACAGGGAAGTTGGTATTTACGCGGGAGATATGTAGGGGAGGGCCCTCCTTAGCTGTGCGGTAAGACGCACGGCTACAAAGCAAGACCATAATACACTGGTGGAAAAAAGTATAAAGACAAGCTCGGTTTCCATACAAAATGGCCATATTGGGAAGTCAATATCTCGATTCTTAGCGATTCGATTGGGCTGATTTTTTGCCAACAAGCCTAAAATGACTTGAATTTTTATTCAATGATAGTTACATTTATGCATATATTCTGGTTATACACGTTTCTGTTGGAAATAATTATAAAGACAGTTCCGTTGTATGGAGCTCCATATAAAAAAGTGGTGTCTTTATAATTATTTCCAGATTTTGAAGTCAAAATCAAAAGAGATGTATACAATTTACTCAAAAATCGAAAGTTCAAGTTGAAAACAGGTGCCTAGTAAAATTTCAGCCAAATCGAATCGCTACGAATCGAGATATCAATCCTCAATCATGATGAAAATGTATGAAAATCATGCTTGTCTTTATACTTATTTCCGGCGGTATAGTATCATCGTGTTAGCCTCATGACATAATATACGAATGCAAAAATGGTAACTTGGCTTAGAAACCTCGCAGTTAATAACTGTGGAAGTGCTTGATGAACACTAAGCTGCTAGGCGGCTCTGTCCCAATGTGGAGATGTAATGCCAATAAGAAGAAGATGTAGGGGAGAAGGTCCCGAAATTGAGCCCCATCAAGCCTCGATGTCCACTAGAGTGATTCAAATTTTAACTTTTTTGCTTCCCGGTACTTTAGCGATTGCATTTGCCATTTTAATAATCATACTCAATTTTTAGCTCATTTGGATGTAATTTAAGTGAGCAAGCGCAGTTTGAAGTTTATATGGACATTACTGTGGAAATGTGGTTTTTCGGGTTAACAGCCTATTTTTTGATTATTTTGTAGGCTCAGTATTATATGCAAAAATCCTACAAACAACGTTCAACTTACGTACATGAGGAAGATGCGTGAGTGGGAAGATGCTTGTTATTGTGAAAGTAGTAAACGAAAATAATATCACATAATAATACGGTGTTTATGCCATTCACGTGCATATGAAAAATAGTACTTTGGCTAGAATTTTTAGACCCATTGTGCGATCTGGCCATTTCTTTTTAATAGAAAACAATACCGTAGTGCTGGGCTTTTTTTTGACAAATCTTGGGCTACTTTGGACATTTTGAAACAAGGATTGTAACGTAAATTACTATCTAATCGCCATTATTACCATTCGGGTGTCTTGTTGATAGTTGGCGCTAACTTTCTGTTTCAAATTTGGTATTTTTTCGCTTAATTTCCAAATCCAAAGAAGCCCCTGAAGTCAAAAGAAGCCCCGCACGACGGTAGGATAGGCATTTTGTTAAGAACATTATTTTGAGCTTTTTAGTAGAATGTCTTCACTTGTCATAAGACGAGTTTGTACCATCCCATTTAATTCCACCACTTGATTGTACCTTGACAGATACGTATTTCGACCTCAACAGTAAGGTCGTCTTCAGTGTCTCGTACTTGAGTCGAGTCAAGTACGAGACACTGAAGACGACCTTACTGTTGAGGTCGAAATACGTATCTGTCAAGGTACAATCAAGTGGTGGAATTAAATGGGATGGTACAAACTCGTCTTATGACAAGTGAATAGGATAGGATTCCAAGTTGAATGAAACTTGTTCTGAGCAAATCGGTTAAGTGCCTAAAAAATGAGTGAGTTTCTCTGCGCACATACATACACACGCTCAGACACATATCATCTCGGTTCATCGAGCTTAGTCGACTGGTATATAATACTCCGGGTCTCCTATAAAAGTTCATTTTTGGAACGAACATATAATCTTTACATATACTTAGTATATGAGAAAGACAAAAATGTTTAATATCAGTTTAAAGTTAAATATAATATAATTGCACTTAAATTATCAATAAGCCACGATATACTATTTAATAATATGCACACAGATAGCTTCTGAGTGGCAGCTAAAAATTTAAATATCTTGTCAGCGATGTCTGAGAATGGAAATCGTGGAAAACATGATTTTCAGTCTCATAAAGTTGACCATGATCAAGAAAACATAATACTCGTGTTCATCAATTTTGGTAACTTTTTACCATGGTTTATTTATTTAATTTACTAACTTGATTAGTCGCAGACGGTGTGATGTCATTTAGGCAGCAGCCAGAAATATGATTACACTTAAGCGATATTCAAAAATAAATCGAAATGGAACGCGACTAAATTGAGCAGAAAATATTATATCTGTTCAACAAACATAATTTTGTTATATGTCTACCCTTAGCTTGGTCGTAGACGGTTGCAGATGAAATAGCCGTTAGATAACAGATAGGAATGTGAATATCAGGGGATGTTTCTGGAGGGCATTTCAAGGGGAAACATATTTTCTTGGAGAATTAAGATAACAAAATTTAGAAGAAAATTGTGTTTCCGTCGAAGACACATAGTCAAGTTATTTGCTTGGTCGCAGATCGTCGCAGCTGAAGTAACCTTTAGATAACAGATGGGAGTGTAAATTTTTTATCAGAGGATGTTTCTGGAGGAAATTAAAAGGGGAAACATATTGGAAGCGGAAGGAGCAACGATCGAGATGCTCTTATCAACAGAGTTGTGCTGCCATGTAGGCATTTTGCATCTGGCACCTGTGCGCTTGTTACAGTTTCCTGTTTTTGCCTTTCTCGTACAACAAAGTTGTACCGAAAGGCTATCATTTCACTCTGAAAACGAACTTTTTACAGGAATATCTGAGAGTAAAGTTTCTTATACCTTTCGACTCAGTTGTAGTAGTTGAATAGGATGCTCGTTAACTATAGTTTCGTAAATATTACGTCAATTGTGCTAAAATTATGTTGTTTTGTTTTTATCACAATAAAACAAACTACCGCAATAATAGAACGCAGTTGCCTATCGTTGCGATATTTTTTAAAGGTCAGTCCTATTGTTGCGGTATTGCATGTAATTCTTATGGAGAGCGATACCGCAACAATAGGACCTTAGCATTACCGCAATAATAGGCTCAAAGGATTCAAATTTTAACGAAAAATGATGATTTTTTTATCGTTTTGAACGGAATTTTGTCAAATGGTATTATATCCAGAATGGACTTCTTTAACACTACCGCAACATTAGGGCATACCACAACGATAGGACGTTTTACCCTATGTATGCGGTTTTGTTAGTCTTCTATTTATATTTAGGAATCGTTCAAAAATGGCATCGTTGCCTTGGCGAAGGGGGGTGGGGATGTCGTTGGTTGAATAATCTTAAATGTATTTAACGTCATATTTAAGTCGGCCTTGAGAATTATTGGCTTAATTTTCAAAATGTTCGAGTACATTTCACTCCGAAATCGAACCTTTTATAGAAGTCTTGGAGACCCATGATGTTATATACCAACCCGACCAGTTAGTCATAACAATTATATCAATATGTGTTACAAATAACAATACTTGAAATAATTTTGTTATAAATTCTTTGTCAAAAATGGATGAAAGAAAATTTAACGATCGTCATAACTTGATTATAACATAATGTATTATGCTTATTTTACAGAAAAACAAAATTGCCAACATTTTTGGTAGATAGGAATTGGAAAAAACGAAGTTACCACCTTCAGTATATCTTGATTGAATCGAGAAAGGCATCGTCACCGCTAGGTGAATAAATTAATTCATTATTGAATGCGTTGTTCGCGTGTTAGGACGCGTGTTTCAAATTTAGTGTCTATTGATGGAAAACCACTGCACGAACACGGTTTTCCGGATAAACTGACACGGTTGGTCAAAGCGACGATGGATCGAGTGATGTGCGTAGTTCGAGTTTCAGGGGCATTCTCGAGTCCCTTCGAAACCCGCAGAGGGTTACGGCAAGGTGATGGTCTTTCGTGTTTGCTATTCAACATCGCTTTGGAAGGGGTAATACGAAGAGCAGGGATTAACACGAGTGGTACAATTTTCAATAAGTCCGTCCAGCTATTTGGTTTCGCCGACGACATAGATATTATGGCACGTAACTTTGAGAAGATGGAGGAAGCCTACATCAGACTAAAGAGGGAAGCTAAGCGGATCGGACTAGTCATCAACACGTCGAAGACGAAGTACATGATAGGAAGAGGTTCAAGAGAAGACAATGTGAGCCACCCACCGCGAGTTTGCATCGGTGGTGACGAAATCGAGGTGGTAGAAGAATTTGTGTACTTGGGCTCACTGGTGACTGCCGAAAATGACACCAGCAGAGAAATTCGGAGACGCATAGTGGCTGGAAATCGTACGTACTTTGGACTCCGCAAGACGCTCCGATCGAATAGAGTTCGCCGCCGTACCAAACTGACAATCTACAAAACGCTAATTAGACCGGTAGTCCTCTACGGACACGAGACCTGGACGATGCTCGTGGAGGACCAACGCGCACTTGGAGTTTTCGAAAGGAAAGTGCTGCGTACCATCTATGGTGGGGTGCAGATGGCGGACGGTACGTGCATCAGCTGTTGGGAGAACCATCCATCGTTCACACCGCGAAAATCGGACGACTGCGATGGGCCGGGCACGTAGCCAGAATGTCGGACAGTAACCCGGTGAAAATGGTTCTCGACAACGATCCGACGGGCACAAGAAGGCGAGGTGCGCAGCGGGCAAGGTGGATCGATCAGGTGGAAGATGACTTGCGGACCCTCCGTAGACTGCGTGGTTGGCGACGTGTAGCCATGGACCGAGCCGAATGGAGAAGACTCTTATATACCGCACAGGCCACTTCGGCCTTAGTCTGATTAAATAATAATAATGATGGAAAACCACAAAATCTTGAAGCTCATGAATCAAGCTTGAATTGGAACACACTGAACTCATCTTAAGACATTAATCATTCATGAGTTAAGTTATACGTTTGAATCATTACAGGATCCACTCTCATAAAATAATGAATATTAGTGCTGTCTAATGAGCAGGTGGAAGTCGCTCGAAGTTTCTCCCATCCTGCTCGTTCTTTTTTGTCCGCAATTTTTTTCAAGGAGCAGAATGGGAATAGCTTCTAGCGACTTCAAGCTGATCGTCAGACAGGACGAACGAATGAATCATCATCATTTCGTCTACTTTTATCATAAAATAAATTCGATTTAGTTTCGGTCAATGATGGAGAAAACTTAAGTTCTAAAAAGCTCAAGGATCAGGTGTGAGATGAAACACACTAGACTCATCTCAAAAAGATAATCATTCATGAGTTATCCGCTTAATGCATTGCAGACTTTTATCTATTCTCATCAAACAAAAAAAATATTATGTATGTTCATTCGTTAACAAATAAATCTGCTCCGATTGAGTTGTGTGAAGGTTTAATTGTCTGAATTTGAGAATGATTTTTCCAGCTCTGGTTGATGCAACCAAATACAAGCTTTATCCTTTTTATTCTTCAGACCGCATCGTGCTTTCGTGCTGCGCGGTTCTATTTTCTCTCTTTGCTGAAGGAAGTTTTTAATAGTACCCGAAGCTATTTTAATTTCAACAGTGCTTCTCAGCGCTATTTGTACCCATTGGTCCCGTTACGATCTTTGCATGGACCGGTGCCTTCTTTTTTTCGTTGGACCCGTTAGTGGAAGTAAAATTTCGACAAGTGGTGGTAATCCTGCAGAGACACCGTTCTGGGAAAAAACCTCTTAGAAGGTCACGTCTCCACGCTCAGCAATGAGTATAAAGTATTAATAAAAACAAGAGGAAGGGCGAGTCTCTGAATACTCCACTTCCTTTTAAAAAACAAGGTTTCAAGACCGTCCTACCAGAGCGCGGAAAAAATAGAAGGAAGCTGAAGACTTCAGATATTCCTTCTAACTCTAATATCGGAAATAATTCTTCTCCTATCGAACTGAGCAATCAGTTCGATATGGTTAATGATGGAATTGAGCAAATCGAATCTACCTCTAGCCCAGATGATTCGATTCATGCGAAAAAGCAAAGGATTCCGCCAATTGTGGTATCTGTTGCCGAGTTTTCTGGCGTTATGAATGAGATTTTGAGTAACCTTCAGGGTATCAAAGTTTCATTTCAGATTGCAGGAAGGGTGACTGCCGCGTTTTGCCGGGATCCTTTGACGATCGCAAACGTCTTCTCCAGTATTTAACTGAGAAACGCCATAAATTCTTCACATACGACGACAAAACTGAGCGATTGTTCAAAGTCGACTTGAAAGGTCTCCCCAGTGATGCTAAATCACTGGATGAGATAAAAAAAATAAATTTCTGAATTACTTGGATTTTCACCAGTCCAAGTAATTAAGATGAAAAAGAAAACTCGCTCTGGTACTTCCCAGAAGGGTATTTCTCAAGAATTTTATTCAGTTCACTTTAACAAAAACGAACTAAATAATATGAAAAGTTTGGAAAAGGCCTGTATTATGTCTCATGTCCGTGTTACATGGGAACATTTCCGCATGTCTGGGGGAAATATCCAAAACCCCACTCAGTGCCGAAAGTACCAAAAGTGGGGTCACGGAACTAAACATTGCCACATGGATGCTAAATGCATGATTTGTGGTGGAACCTCTCACGCCAAGGACGCCTGTCCTGTGAGAGAAGATTCCAATAAATTTAAATGTGCTAATTGTGGGGGCAATAATAAATCCAATTTCTGGGAATGCCCTTCACGCAAAAAAGTTTTGACTTCCCGTGCAAAATTGATGACAAGAAATTCCAATAGGGTCCCAGATTCACCGGGTAAACATATTTCAAACGCTCAAAATTCGCAATAATTTGCCGTTCGAGCAATTCATACCCACCACAATCAACGAACAAATTTTGCTCCTACCTCTTACCGGGTAACGAGTAGTTCGTTGCGCCCTCCTATGCAAGCATCGATGCAGGCAGGCAAGATTCCATATCTGAAAATTTACCGACAATGAATGACTTTCATACCCATTCTTCAACGGGAAATAACGTTCCTTCTGACGACTCAAGTAGCATTTCTGCTTCCGACTTTGATTTCCTAAATGAATTTGAAATTTCTAAATGAAAATGAAATTTCCTAATTAAATGAACAATTGTTGATGGTTGATGGTTGATGCAATGTTCAAAGCAAATACCAAAACTGAAGCATTACCATTATAACTGAAACATATTTAGAACCTGGTCTTTTCATCAAAAGAGATCCAAATTATTTTATTTACCGAAATGATCGTCTTGACAGCGCCAGTGGTGGGGTCGCCATTGTCAATAATAGACGTATTAAACATAAATTATATTCTTCGTTTGAAACCAAAGTTTTCGAAACCTTGGGTGTTTCTGTTGAAACAAATTTTGGACAATTCTCTTTTATTGCTGCCTACTTGCCTTTCCAGTGCAATGGCTAGCAAAGGAATTTGTTGAGAGCTGATCTTCAAATTCTAACTCGCAACAAATCCAAATTATTCATAATTAGTGACTTCCATGCCAAACACTGTTCATGGAATAATGCTCAAAGCAATACCAATGATAAAATTTTATTTGAAGATTGTTCTGCGGGATATTATTCTATTCAATATCCCAATGGACCAACTTGTTTTTCTTCCAGTCGAAATCCTTCTACAATTGATTTAGTTTTAACGGATTCAAGTCAGCTTGTGTGGCCAATTGGTAACTCATTCTTTGACTCTTTGACTCTGATCACCTTCCTGTGACGTTTGAAATCTCACAAGAAGTCATAAACAATCCAATCAGCTCTACTTTTAATTATCATAGAGCTGATTGGGCTTTATATAAAACGTATATCGATAGGAATTTTGAATTTGATACTTCTCTCGATACCAAAAGTGATATAGATAATGCTCTCGTATCTTTGACAAATTTAATTGTCGAAGCCAGAGGCATTGCAATTCCTAAATGTGAAATTAAATTCAACTACATTATTATTGACGATGATTTTCAGCTACTGATCTGTCTTAAAAATGTGAGGCGAAGGCAATACCAAAGAACTCGCGATCCCGCCTTGAAAGTTATTTGGCGTGATTTGTAAAATGAAATTAAAAAACGTTTCGCTATTTTGAGAAATACCAACTTTGAGAATAATATCTCGAAATTGGAATTCCAATTCCAGCGCTTAAAGATGGAAACAAAATTTTATTAACAAATGGCGAAAAGGCTCAAAAACTTGCTCAGAAGTTCGAGAGTGCCCATAATTTTAGTCTAGGTCTCACTAGTCCAATTGAGGATCAGGTTACACGGAGCTTCGAAGACATTCTAAATCAAGATAATGTTTTTGACCCTTCGTTGGGAACTAATTTGGAAGAAGTGAGATATATTACTGTTTTCTTCTATAAGCAAACTGTTTGAAAAGATTATTTTAAATAGAATGATGGTTCATATTAATGACAATTCTATTTTTGCTGATGAGCAATTTGGTTTTCGCCATGGGCATTCAACCACCCATCAGTTATTAAAAGTTACGAATTTAATTCGGCTCAACAAATCTGAAGGATATTCGACTGGAGTTGCTCTTCTTGATATAGAGAAAGCATTTGACAGTGTTTGGCATGAAGGTTTGATTGTAAAATTGATGAATTTTAATTTTCCTCTGTACATTATCAAACTGATCCAAAATTATTTATCAGATCGCTCACTGCAGATAAACTATCAGAATTCCAAATCTGATA
The DNA here is from genome assembly GCF_024139115.2 of Armigeres subalbatus. Lineage (NCBI taxonomy): Eukaryota > Metazoa > Arthropoda > Insecta > Diptera > Culicidae > Armigeres > Armigeres subalbatus. The sequence goes on along the minus strand of NC_085140.1, from coordinate 212,126,701 downwards.
GATTTCCTGTAAGGGCTGGTGTCCCCCAAGGCAGCATACTGGGGCCCATATTGTATAACATTTTTACTTCTGACTTACCTGATTTACCACCAGGGTGTCAAAAATCTTTGTTTGCAGATGACACGGGCCTCTTAGCCAAAGGACGAAACCTTCGTGTCATTTGTAGTAGATTGCAAAAAAGTTTGGATATTTTCTCCACTTACTTGCAAAAATGGAAAATTTCGCCGAATGCTTCCAAAACTCAGCTTATAATTTTCCCACATAAGCCGAGAGCTTCTTATTTGAAACCTTCTAGCAGACATATTGTCACTATGAAAGGGGTTCCAATTAATTGGTCTAGCGAAGCCAAATATTTAGGACTACTGCTAGACCAAACATTAACTTTTAAAAATCACATTGAAGGCCTTCAAGCCAAATGTAACAAATATATTAAGTGTCTATATCCACTTATAAACAGAAAATCAAAACTTTGTCTTAAGAACAAACTTTTGATTTACAAACAAATTTTTAGACCAGCCATGTTGTATGCTGTGCCAATATGGACTAGTTGCTGCAATACCAGAAAGAAGACACTTCAGAGAATTCAAAATAAAATTTTGAAAATGATTCTGAAGTTGCCTCCGTGGTATAGTACCAATGAACTTCATAGAATTTCTAATATTGAGACATTGCAACAAATGTCCAACAAAATACTTTCCAATTTTAGACAAAAATCGTTGCAATCTTCTATTGCAACGAATAGCTCCTTGTAACCTTAATATAAATTAGGTTAGGTTTAGTTTAAGTAGAAAAAATTGTAATTCCTACATGGTTCAATTCAACCAGCGGAAAAATCCTAACTGCCAGAGGCAATTGAAATGTATTAATAATAACTAAAAAGTAACATAGCAAATAAGGATGATAGTGTTAAGAAAACATGGAACACCTAGTCTAAGAGATGAATGCATGTATTAGATAATTAGCAAAAAAAAATAGTAAAAAAATCCTGTTTATTCTTTATCCTGTTTTATCACTTGTGAGGGAAGATTTTTCTTTTTTTGGAAATGTCGATACACATAGTTAAGCTTTCCATGGAGATCTTTTCCCTTTTCTCCTATATTAAGTATACATAAAGGCTATATGTTCGCTCTAAAAACATATTTATTATAGGAAGCCTGGAGACATATAGTATTATATGCCAATCGACTCAGCTCGATGAGTTGAGGTGATGTCTGTTTTTTTTCTTCCTAAGCAATGGAGGGGGAATCTGCTCAACAGACATCCTGGGTTGTCCAGGAAGTGCGGGGTTTGGGATCACCTCCAATAGCAAACGAGGGAGGCAGGACTACATCCCCGACCCGCTAAACCGTTTCCATTGCCGCCAAGCCCATAACCCCTTCGGTACAACCAGAAAGTAATGCTTCAAAGGGGGGGCAGTGCATAACGCACCCTCGAGGTTAGCTGCGTGTCCTTGCAGCATCGAACTGCGTGACTAGCTTTTTTAGAAGAACACCATGGTATCGTGCCAGCGCATTACCGGCTTTCCAGGTGGCCTTACCACGCCTTATGTCCTCGGAAGGTGGGCAGGGTCGACTTCGCGCCTGCTTCCCTCTGCACGACTGGTATCAAGAATGATGATGCCGCGTGCACCCCAAATTGACCTCTCTGCGATTGGGCCTATTCGCCAGCACACAGAGGGACTTGCCGACGCGGTGCCTACGCCTGCCCCAGCCTTGACGAGGACCCCTTTCCGTCCTAGGGCTCGGAACCCGCCCGGTTGACCGATGTGATGTGATGTCTGTGAGTGCGTATGTACTTGTATATGTATGTATGTACGAAAAATAAAACAATCATTGAAAAAAATTGACAATCTCCTCAATCTATCCTGTCCAAATGTTTCCTATCGAAAATTAGGCAGATCAGTTTTATTATGGCCAAAATACGATTTCTAACACGCTAAGAAAATCTAACTAAGCTTTGGCTGCCGGTGAGATTTGAACCTACACTATTCCATTAAGTACACGGACGTATTACCAATTCTTGCCTTCTCTTGTGGGAAAGTGTTCCATAACCAGCTAATAACGGTGGGATGCCAGCCAATTTCCCGTATCCATCGAATCCTATTTTAGCAATACTTTAAAGCTTTTTCCCACTTACTTTTATTGAAACAGCATCGAGTGTAAAATGTATCTTGATATGAATGTTTATGACCATTATTCACAATAAAAAAATAAATGCAGAAACTTTAACATGAAAAACTCTTTACCAAGTGATAAAGCTTGACGTTTGAATAGGCATATATTATTAATGACAGAGTTTAAATGTAGAGAATAATGACGAAAAGCATTTCGAAAAAAGCCACCTACCTGCTGATCAATGTAGGGAGAGCATACACTTCATAATAAATTACTTTCAGATTGGCATTAGTGCTGCTATTGACTTTTATTACTACTCCGTTTTCTTACAGCGTACCAGCATTGTCAATCGGAGTAGCTTTTTCACATTTGATTTACCACTCATTCATAGGGCTGCAAAAAGTTTGTTTTTATGAGCAGCAGCGATTGTGAGTAGAATACGAGAATTTCACAGTCTCTTCACTCTCAATCTGCCTCTCCGGACGAAACATTTCAACAGCTTTTAATCCGAATTGAATACGCTGGCAGAAATGTCAAAAACAAGAGGAGTCACGAAAAAATTTCCAAAGCAAGATATAGGATGCATTATTCTCTGAATAATAAAAAAAAATCAAAATGATATGTATTTGAAAATAATTTGGAGTACCGGGTTAGACTTTTGATTATCTACATTGTACATATATTTATTTGATTGTCCATGATAATAAATGTTTTTCTCGAGTTGATCCCGGAAAAGGTACTATTTTTGATGTTTATTAAATTTCTAATCTCGTGCAATAAACCATTTTCAAAAAAAAATCAACCTGCAATTTTTAAAATTATTTTTAATTCCGTTGGCTATACCTCGCCGTGGTAAATTTTTGTTATTCTGCTTTTTCTCTGATGACGGCATTCATCCGGTTCTCTTAGCCCATTATGGATGGTTCCCACATTGCTCATTCACCCTAGTTGTGTGTATTCGTTTAACTTCGGCTCAGTGCGTAGAAGTAGTCGAAAAGAACTCTCGGTTAAGTTTAGTCGTCGGAGTGAAGTGCGCGCGAGTGGAAGCGTGGTCTTACGGTTGCAACATTCGCTGCTAAGCTACAATCATGATTCCACCACCATCGAAATCGTTCTTGGCTCGGATGTTAGTTGCCCGTTTCAAACGAGTGTTTGAAAATTGGTTCGTTCTTTATTGGCCTGGGATCAAGCGACCAGTAGTGCAAATTAGACAAGGAACAGTCCAAGGGGTTACAGCGAAATTACCAAATGGAAAAAGTTACTGCTACTTCAAAGGCATTCCATATGCGAAGCCACCAACTGGAGAACTACGATTCAGACCACCGGTGCCGTTGGAACGTTTTGACACTCCAGTGCTGAAGTGTTTCGTTGATAAAAATGATTTTATCCAGCCACTGAGCAAAACATATGTCATGGGCAGTGAAGATGCCCTTTATTTGAATGTCTACGCGCCAGCTGATCTTAATCGGGAAAAGAAAAAAACTCCAGTCATGGTTTTCATTCACGGCGGCGGTCTCGAGAATGGGTCGGGTGGCAGCTTTTCGTACGATCCACAGTACTTGGTGATGCAAGACGTAATTGTCGTTATTATGAATTACCGCCTTGGGCCCTTTGGATTTCTGTGTCTTCCAGGCGCTGGCGTTCATGGTAACTTCGGATTAAAAGACCAGGTTTGTTGATTATTTAGAAGTAAGTGCTCGAGTTTTACAGTTGAGTAAATTATTCCAGCGCCAAGCACTAATCTGGGTTCAAGAGAATATTGACTATTTTGGAGGGGATCCTGATAATGTGACGCTGTTTGGCCAAAGTGCTGGAGCTTGGTCCACCTATTTGCATTATTTATCTCCCAGCTCGAGGTAGGATCAAAGTGCACTGATGGACAAAAAGTGATGATGAATTGTTTATTTTTAGGAAATATTTCCACCGTGCCATATGTTTGAGCGGTGATGCGTGCACCGAATCTGCTCTTCAAATAGATCCAGAATCAAAAGCGCGGAAATTGGCATACTTGTTGGGATATCGAGGAAATTCGGATCAAGAAGTGATTGGTAAGTAGTTGTAGAAGAGGTGGAAATTGATTGTAACGATAAGGATAAGAGATGGGAGTAACCATACTTTCAGAAAATCAAAAATTCAGAAAAAAAACTCCAAATATTCAGCTGATTTAAATTCGGCAGCAAGTAAGCATCTTTTGTTTATCTTATCTGGACATGTACCATTTGACGCTACTTTGTGGGTATATTTTTCTATATATCAACAACAAAAAAAATTTTAAAAGTGGGTGAAGGTATTGGTAAATTTCTAATTGAATTGATAATAATTATGTTCAATCAAAGTGCCAATTTTCCGGTTATTAGTCCCGACTTGGATATTGATTTACAATGTTCTGAAAACTCTGCCAGGATCGAGACCCATTGAAGGAAAGTAGTTACCTCCAATACATTTTCAAATGTACATATTCACATCTGAGTTTTCAGAACATTGTAAATAATTATGTGTTTATCGATTGATTTCTATATTTGTCAGAAGCCTTATTTTTATACTAGAAAAAACTCAATACGAAAATTGCAATCGTTTTACATATTTAATGTGAGATTATTTTGACCCAACACGGGATGAAAAATCAAATTTATAATTTAATGATCAAGTATTATTTTTGCACACAACATGTAATTATTTTTATAAATAAAATAAGTCACAATTTTAATTAGCCACTGACTGTTTTCTGGATATGTCTACGTTCAGTTTAAATACAACTGAAAAATGAAAAACCCGTTTTGTATTTAATCTTTAAACCAATTTTTAATATGTTATCATTTGATGATACGAATGATAAAGATGGATTGAAAATCACCCAGTAATTCGAAAATGGAAGATAACACTTTTTTCGACGACGCCGGTTGTCGCGTGGTAAGTAGACCTGTGCACCGATCTGCTTTGAACCGGCGGCGCACTATGGGGATTTAGGCGGACATTAATCGGAAAATCGACTGTCACCAATTTTACTATTTTTTTCGAAAGTAGTATTTTTTACTATTTTTTTTCGAAAGTAGATACACATGATAAGAAAACCCTAAAATTTCAGGTCCCTACGAGTTATAGTTTTTAAGATATTAGTTATCAAAGTTGAGAAAAGGTAAAAAACGCGTGTTTTCTCTTCAAAATCTTGTTTCATTTCATACCAGTTTTTGAAAGGTTTTTTTTTCTTCCACGGTTTATATATGATGCTGGGTCATTAGGCCGAAGGCCGTTAGGCCGAAGGTCATTAGGCCGAAGGCCATTAGGCCGAATGGTCATTAGGCCGAACGGTCATTAGGCCGAACGGCCATTAGGCCGAATGAGCACTGGGGAGTGAGAAGTGACTAGTGCGAAGTGAGGAATAAGTAGAACGGAAGAAGAAAAAAGGAAAAAGGAGGAAGAAGTAAGAAGGAAGAAGGAAGAAAGAAGAAGGAAGAAGGAAGAAGGAAGAAGGAAGAAGGAAGAAGGAAGAAGGAAGAAGGAAGAAAGAAGAATGAAGAAGAAAGAAGGAAGAAGGAAAAAAGGAAGAAGGAAGAAGGAATAAAGAAGACGGAATAAGGAAGATGGAATAAGGAATTGTTGCTTAACAACATTTCCTTGTCATAACATCAAAAACATCTTATTAGCTCGAAAGATGGAAGAAAATATTTTTGTCCGCCTGTTTGTATGGGGAGGCCCCATAGTGCGGCGGCGTGAATATACCAGCAACTCGGATCGGCACGGTTCTAAATTATCTTTCAAACATTTCGTCAGTAGGTGACGGGTAATACCTTTTAAAAACATTTGCATTTATCGTGCACTAATAGCAATGAGCATAATTTCTTTGTAGGCTGTTAAGTAATCCTTCAGGAATACCATAAGAAGATTCATCTAAGGTTTCCTCAAATATTTCTTCAGAAATTTCCTTCCGATTTCCTTCAGTGGTTTCTACAGGAATTCTTCCTGAACACGGAGAAAAAAAATTGGTAGTATCAACCAGATTCTGCTTCAAATCAACAATATTTTTGCATTGATTTATGAATAACAATGTTTAACAAATAGGGTCGAATCAACCATACGCGATAATTGATTCAACTCTCGTATATTTTTGTTTCAACTAGGGATGCTTTCCAGCTGTCACTGTCAAATAATGCATCACAAAACAACAATATTAATGGTTGTTTCTACATTCGAAAATGCTGCGAAACCACTTTACAGTCACTCTCAAAATTGAGCGTACAGCATGGATTAGATGAATATATTCGAAAATTCCAAAGGAAATTTAATTGTTGGCTCGGTTGTTTTTAATGCATTTCAATATTCATTCCTTCCTTCAATGTATGCGTACATAAAATTGTTGAAATTTTTTTCTCTAAAGTTCATTTATTTGAAAATAATCTCAAAATACGCCTATTAGATGTGACAAAATTGAGCGTACAGCTAATGTTTTTCTATAAAATTTCTTATTATAAACACGATTAATGTATTTTAATATTGTTTTTTCATGATTATATTTATAATAATAAACATCCGCTACTTAAACATTCAATGTTTTGAAATTAAACCATGTTTTAATCAAAATGGTGAACAAGTAAGATGTATAAACAATGCTTTTTAACAATTCAATGCTGCTGGGCAAAATAGATGCTTTAAGATATGAATTTCTCCGGCATCGTGTCTTATATATGATAGATTATCGAAATCGAGCGAGACATACGATAAATTTGGGAAAATTCAGTCGGTAAATGATGAAAACAGATGTAAACATACAAAGAAAACGACACATGTTGGGAACGGCATATTTCAAATTAACTATAACTTTATTTAAAAGTCGATGTATATGTAGCTTATAAGCTCAGGACACTCATTAATAATAATATTAATAAAAGAGCAGCACACAGATACATTATAAGATGTCATTTTATATTTGAAGACTCAGTCACCGTAGGAACAAATTTGGTTGAATCATTTAAATTCTCCAAAATATCATTAAATAAGCTGCCGAACTCTTAAAAAAGTATATTTTTACTCGCCACATGGAAATCATCCAATTGTATCCCTTATGGTAACAGACCGTGGAGTTCAATCCAAATTTGATTATGAAATTACGATTTTAAGCTATCTTTTCAATATTCAATCAGAAGTGCTCTACGGGAATGAAAAGCTGTTTTTATGTTCGGTACCTTAACATGCACCTTGTACTTTTAGAATTTGACTGTGAATGATTGGATTCAATAATATTGCTCTCAATGATAGACCTGAGACAATAATCGAGCTTTAAAACAAATTTATGTTAAAAACATACTAAATTTGAATTATGTCATTCCTAACATTTGTCGTTTTCTCTGTATGTTTACACCTATTTTCATCATTTACCGACTGAATTTTGACAAATTTATCGTATGTCTCGCTCGATTTCCATTATCTATCATATATAAGATACGATGCCGGTGAAACATACAAATTAAAGCATTTATTTTGCCCGCAGGCATTGATTTGTTAAATAGCAATGTTCTTACCCCTCACTTGTTCGCCATTTTGACCAAAACATGGTTTAATTTCAAAACATTGAATGTTTAAGTAGCGGATGTTTATTATTATAAATATAATCATGAAAAAACAATATTAAAATACATTAACCGTGTTTATAATAAGAAATTTTATAGAAAAACATTAGCTGTACGCTCAATTTTGTCACATCTAATAGGCGTATTTTGAGATTATTTTCAAATAAATGAACTTTAGAGAAAAAAAATCAACAATTTGAAGGAAGGGATGAATATTGAAATGCATTAAAAACAACCGAGCTAACCATTTAATTTCCTTTGAAATTTTTGAATGTAGTCAACTAATCCATACTGTACGCTCAATTTTGAGAGTGACTGTATATACTATAAGATAACATCAACAAAAGAGAAAAAAAAAAGTGACAGAAACAGAATCAAACTTTTTGCATGAGGAGTGAGAGTCATGGAGTCATCCACCTTACCACTGGTCTATGCTTACTTCATGTGGGTCGGATGATTTATGTTGATCAGTTTATGAAGTTTTTACATATTATGAAATGGTTGTCGAAAGAACGATACTAATGTTGTTTTAATCTTGCGATGCAGGATTGAAACAACAATAATATTGAATTGAATAAAGCAGTGAATCAGTGTTGAAACAACAACTTGGAGATTGAAACAACAATGTACACGTTGATATGGAAATGCTAATATCATCTTCCAAACTTGGACGTACATGACCATGATAGCATTAGAGGCGAAAGTATAGAATTGATAGTTCCGTTAGGATACGGCAGGCATGAAGAATGTTTTTATAGAAGTCGATTTGAAAGCGAGCGGAGGGCAATATTTGTGATGGCACATATCGCACGACCTTCCTTCTGCCAAGCTCCCGTATGAAGGGGGAGGGAAGAATATCAGTGTGGAAGCTGATATATCTCCACTGGCAAAAGGAAGGTGGTTTGACTTGCTCATATGCCATCGCGTGCGGAAGGATTTGCTATCGACGAGTACTGTCTCCAGACGGACGCAATGAGAAAACAGAACTGTGCAATAAAAATCCTATTCGACTAAATGCTGATGTCATATTAGAAATTTGGAGACAGTACTCGTCGATAGCAAATCCTTCCGCACGCGATGGCATATGAGCAAGTCAAACCACCTTCCTTTTGCCAGTGGAGATATATCAGCTTCTACACTGATATTCTTCCCTCCCCCTTCATACGGGAGCTTGGCAGAAGGAAGGTCGTGCGATATGTGCCATCACAAATATTGCCCTCCGCTCGCTTTCAAATCGACTTCTATAAAAACATTCTTCATGCCTGCCGTATCCTAACGGGGAACTATCAATTCTATACTTTCGCCTCTAATGCTATCATGGTCATGTACGTCCAAGTTTGGAAGATGATATTAGCATTTCCATATCATTGTAAATCGTTTAACTTCACGTAGAAGTAACACACACGAAATCATTAATTTAATGTACACGTTGTTGGATGCAACAATCGAAATAGTTGTTTCAATCATTCAATCGTACAAGATTCTTCTGCTTGTACTTCATGCAAACAAGATGATTTATGTTGATCAGCATACAGTTTTTCCATGTTATGAAATGGTAGTCGAAAGAACGATACTAATGTTGTTTCAATGAAATAGTGGATCAGCGTTGAAACAACAACTTTGAAGATTGAAACAACAATGTCCACGTTGTTTGATGCAACAATCGAAATAGTTGTTTTAATCGTACACGATTCTTTAGCGTGAGATTTCTTCATGAAATTATTCAACGGATGACTGTTAGGGTGTGTAGTTCCTTATAAAAATACTAGCGAAAATCTTGAATTATGCCTTTCTTAGCCTGGTTGCTACAAAGGAATTCTAAACATAAGGTAACTGGATTCAATTCATGGACGGTGCAGGTTTTTTTGGTACTTCCCTATGCGTATGAGTGCTAGTTTTATGACACACTGTGGAAGTGCTTTATGAACACGAAGCTGCACAGATAGAAAAAGTTGTTGAAATTTACACGAAAGTGCATTTAAAGGGAATGCCAAAAAGAGCGTAAATTTAAACGATATTATCACCTGAATGTATGCAATTTGTATTGCATTATGTCACTTTTTGTACGAATAAGTGTTATAATGCTATGTAAATTGCATACATTTAGGGCGAACTTGTTGAAAAAGATTCATGTACGCCCAGAATAGTGTAATTTTCCGAGTCCTAATTATTTACGCGCTGATTACTTTTCATTATTTTTTTCTGTGTGTGATATGGAAAATTTACAAATCAAGGATGCCAACAAAAACATCAGAGAGAGAATTCGTGAAAATCCTACAGAAATGTACAGGAACTGATGTAGGAAATTTTCCAGGAGTTTCTCAACCAGAAATTCTAAGACCCATATTATTCATTCCTCAGCACTTCTAGGTAAGGGAATCCCTTTCCCTAATAATCATAGTTATGACATTTTTGGAGTGTATTCAAAATGTGGGAGAATAAAACCCCTCCAGGATTCGTGGATAAAAAATTCACAGGGTCTCTTGTAGAAGGAACTTCTTAGAAGTCCTGTCGAAGAAATTCCCCAGAATAAAAGAAGAAGGAATTTCTTATAATTCATAGTAGAAGATTTTCTCATAATTCATTCAAATTCCCCAGAGCAATTCTAGGGCTGTGGTGAGTAATTTGCCAGGATCCTCGGAGGAACTACCCTTAATATCTAGAAGAGGGATTCCCCAAACTTTGTAAGAAAAGAATTTCCATGATCTTTTGGATCTTTTTTTTCTGAATGAGTAATCCGGAGCAGTGTTGGTAAAATCATTCATAAAAATCACTCATCGAGCTCTCCCGCACGAGCAAACTCATTTGCGAATTAAAAGATTTGCATCACGCCTGAGTTTTTCATGCAAAAACACATCATTCCACTCATTTGCCAAAAAATCATTCCGCTCTAAAAAGTGTTTAAAATCAATTTGCTGGCAATTTATTGTTTACATAAGCAACAGTATTCATTGTTCTATGCGACGAACGTCAATTAACGGTTTTTAACAAAGGAGAATAAAAGAAAACTTACGATGATTCAAATGGATGATTCGAATCAGCCATGAGTTTTTAAGGCGCTGAGTTGATGCGTTTCAACTCACGATTGATTTGAATCATCCATGAGTTTTGAGATTTTGAGTTTTTCCCAACACTGATCCGGAGAATTTCTGTAGAGGGAGAAATTTCCCAGAGTTTCTGAAGTATCTTATAAAATCCTAAAGTAAGAATATTCCCAAATTCTTGTATAACGAGTTCCTAGAATTGCCGCAGAATATCTTAAAAACATTGAGTGATTTACATAAAGAACTCGAGACACAGGATTACCTGGAATTTGCGTGGTGGGCGGATGTGTATGGGGGGTTGTAGGTATGCTACAGCTCTTTAGAATTTCTGTTGAGGAATAATTCCCCATAATTCCTAATGGAGTGAGTCCTCAGAACTCCTGAGGAAGGGCTTCCCAAGAATTCTTGGAGATGGAAGAGCCCAGAGAAACAGTTTCCTAGGATGGATGGATCAAAAATTTCCTAGAGTTTCTGAGGAAAAACTTGCTTAGAATTTGAAAAAAATGGCTGTCTACAGGGGGGCAAAATTCTCTTAAATCCTTGGAGTAAGTATTCTCCACAGTTTATGGAGGGGTAAATTATCAGAACTCCCAAGAAGAATTTTCCCAGAATTCCTAGAGCAGGAGTAACCCGGTGTTCTTGTAATATAAGTTTTCGAAATTCTTAGAAAAGGATTTCCCAGAATTAATGAAAAAGGAAGTCTCTAAAATTCTTGAAGTAGCAGTTCCTCAAAATTTTCTGTAAAAAAAGATAGCATACCCGTTATAACAAAGGAGTACTCAGAAAATGATATTGTGGGAGAGGAGGAGGCGTTACGCATACAGACCTTAAAGCATATACTCCAGGAAATTCTTGGGTTACCAGATTTTGGAGGTATGTTCAATTTGTTTCATGTATCGCTAGAAACATTGATATATGGACCGCTGAAGGCATGTACTATATCAAAAAGGCCGGAAGATATTAGTTTACGCGTGGAGGTCTGAAAGCCTAAACTCCAAGAAATTTTTGGAAGACCAATTTGGGTCTTTGGATTGCTATAATTATGTATCAAACTGGAAAAAAATGCCAAATGTCTTTCAAAAAATTTGTTCAAGAGATAACACCACATCTCGACGTTTAATGCATAAGACTTTTGGCATAAAAAAACGATTTTGAAATTCGAAAAGTCGATTTCAAGGGTGTTATCGACCATATATTGTCTATCCGGAATAAATTTATACTGCTTTTTATACCGAAGTTGGATTTTTCTCCAGATACAGGCAACTTTTCCAACTTCGGAAGTAGTGCGCTGAATTCGCCTAAAGATGCGCTAAACAACGCATCAATTAGTTTGACAAATAAAACTTCGGAAGAAAGTTCGGTTCGGAAGTCCCGACTTCCAAATTCTAACTTGGTGCTACGCCGACAATAGTAATCTGCGTTCAATCATTTAGTACCCGAGCAAATTTTGAAATCAAAATTTGCTGTCATGATGTCAATTATTCGTTACTCCAATTGATCTCGTTTTGTATCAGGGGGTAATATGCGGTGCATCGCACCTCCTCTGCATGTAGTATAAAGCAAATGTAAATAAACAATCCCACAGATTTTTTGTTAGTCAGCAGTAGTGTAGATTAACCAATATTCTACAAGATTCCAATTCGAACACTGTTACACTTGCCAAGCGGGGTGGCCCGCCTTTTCCAAGCGGCGTGGCCCGGATAATACATCTTAGGCAGGCTTGATTTGTTCGTGGATGACAGGCTTACCCCCCCGTTTTGTATGGACTAACGGTTAACACAGCAGAAATGAGAGCATATTTTTATACTGCTCAACCGACTAACTCATTCCAGAGGCTATATTCCAAAATTGTTGTATGGTGGACTTCTAGTACAAGGGTTTTTCTATAACTCTGCCTAACAAATCGATGTTTAAATTTTACGAAATAACTCTTGGCGACTGTGGAAAACTTATTTGAAAATCAAGTCGTTTTCGGCCGTTGCAGTCTTGTAAAGCAGCAAAAACAGGTTTACTTCTGCATCCGACGGTTTCGGTAATTTATTTTACCTTTTTCAAGCTTCAAATCCTTGAAAAAGGTAAAATAAATTACCGAAACCGTCGGATGCAGAAGTAAACCTGTTTTTGCTGCTTTACAAGACTGCAACGGCCGAAAACGACTTGATTTTCAAATTTAAATTTTACTATTGAAGGAGTTACAGCGCTAGTTGCAGTAACTTACTAAATGATAACAAAATTCTAATCATGCATGATTTTTTTTAGAAATGAGTTTAAACTCATGGATAAGTTGAATTTGATATAAATTTTCAAACACGAGTTTTTACTCACAAGTCACAACCTGTCTACTAAAAAGAGTATCACCCATTAAACTGATCCACTGATCCTGATTGAGCTGAAATATTCTGAGTATGTTATTCTCATCCAAATACATTCTGGGTTGGCCCCACACAATTCGGAAAATGTTTGTTCCCAGGGCCAATATTAACTAATCCCCAGAAATAAATAAATGTGCCTGTCAGTGAATGCGCCAAACTTAAATGCTTACGAAACATACGAAAAACGACATGTTGATCCTCGAATAATCCGTTTGTATGAAAATAACGCTTCGTTTTCTTTTCAGACATCCTTCGGAAAGCGCCTGCTAAATTGTTGGCTCAATACGGGTTATCTTGCCAAAGCGAACGGGAAACAACATTCGCATTGACGTTTCCATACAGACCTGTTGTCGAGCCTACCGACAGTGAGGATGCAATTATCAGCCAGACGCCGGAGAAGATCTTGAAAGCATTCGATACTATCCGGATACCCATGATTAGTGGATACACCAACAACGAGGGGATCCTGGCAGTGGCAGCGAACCAGAACAGACTGGAGCAGTTTCAACAGAACCCTGGATGGTTAGTCCCAGAACTGATGGGACATCCGGCCGGCTTGGACCGGGAAGACGTTGGAAAACAAATAAAAAAGTTTTTCTTTGGAGACAAGTCGATTGGCTTGGAGACTGTTGATGAACTCTCCGATTTGTTCTCAGATCACACATTCGTTACCACGTTAAATTTAAGCGCAGAATGGTTGGCAAAACACCAGCCCAATGCCAAACAATATCACTACATGTTTTCGAGTGTCGGTAGGCTCAACATTGTGAAAGCGATGTACAATTCCAATCATTTGCACGGAGCCTCACATGGTGATGACGGTTTTTATTTGTTCAACTCGGCGTTCCTTCCGCGGCTGTCAAAGAATAGTGAGGAAGCTAAGGTGAGGGAAATACTTACCAAACTGTGGACCAACTTTGCGAAATACGGTGATCCGACTCCAACGAATGGCAGTTTGACAGTGAAATGGGATCCTGTGAAGAAAATAGATCCAAGTTCAAAAACATTCGATTTGGACTGTTTGGAAATTACATCGGAACCAAAAATGATTCGAAATCCTTCACAGGAAAGGAAGGAATTTTGGAGGGGATTGATTCAGAAGTATACTAACTATTTATAGCCTCAATGCTATCTAAATAATGTTTTAACTATTATTTTTTGCTATATCCGAAATACCCATCATGACCGGTGTCGGTAACTTCGCGCACTGGTTCCAAGTAGTGGTAGTGTAATTTTTTTATATATACATATTAACAAGGAATGCATGAGCATGATCAACTAAGATTCCACCGCCTGTCAAATGCAACTTGTTGTGAGAAAATCGCTTAAGGATTACTACCTTCAGAATAGTTGGCCATCATTCCAGTTTGTGACAGCAGCGCGTACGGACTTGCTTATTTCTCGCGGATTTTTTCCAAATGTTTTTTCTAGTTCGTTCGCTGTGTTTATGTTTTCACTTCGTCGCGTTGGCGTTATTTTCTCCAGGACCTGTCATGGGAGACTCGGTGGTCGATTTGGTCGCGGGAAAGGTGCCGAAGCGCACTGCTCTTGGAGGCGCGGGTAACTCCTCCAAGCAGCTTTCGCAGAGCAACGTATAGTAGTCGTTGCCAATCAACGATACCGGCAATCCGCCGAGGAAACGAAAGAACCGCAGCAGGTGCAACCGGAGCGAAAGGAGAAGTGCTTGCACGTGTTTGTGAAGTGCGATCCACCTGATCTGAAGCGAGGGCGTGAAAGTGATGCCTGCAAACAAGGACCATCATCAGTCCGTCGTGGAGTTCCTCAAGGTCCAACAAGTATGAGTACTACACTCATGACCACCCCGGCACAAAGCCGCTCAAGGCTTTGCTGCGAGGGCCCCATGACATAAAGGAACAAGATCTCATTGCGGAACTCGTGAGCTGCGGCCTGAAGCCAGTGGCCAGCGATACTAATACAGGTAATCTTCGATATAACGTACCCTCGATATAACGTACACTCGATATAACGTCACTCGATATAGCGTACATTTTTCCCCGTTATAACGTACACTTTGAAAAATAATTTTAATTTTGGTAGTTATTACAAAATAATTTACTAAATTGTTATGATCATTCATGTAGGGATGGCATTATTGTATGAAGTCTAATTTTATCAGCTAGAGTCATTAATTACTGTTTTCCCCACTTTGCACTATCCTCAGAATTCTCCCGAGGTATTGGATGATATTGAGTTAATGAGGTTTTAGGCATGTCTAGTTGATATAAGTCAAAGTCAGAATTGATGACGGGTTGTTTTCAGGTCTAAGTCAGCTAATGTCGAGTGAAGTAATGGTATTGTAGACCTAGGCTTGAAATGTGTACCAGATTATTTTAAAATTAATCCTAGAGGAAATTCCTGGAGAAGCTCCCAAAATAATTTCTGGTGAAATTTGTAGAGGAATTCCTGTAGGAAATTCTAAAATAGTTCCAAAAAGAATCTCCGAATTAATTCTTTAAAAAAATCTGATTAAAAGAAACTGAATAAATTTTCGAAACGAATTCGTAAAGTAATTTCTGGAAGAAAGGAATGTTCAATGGTATTTTTGAAGGAATTCTTTAAAGAATCTCCGAAGGAGTTTCCTGAATATATTTTCAAGCAATTCCTAAAGGTATTTCGATAGGAACTCGAAATAGAATATGCGAAGAAATTCCTATATTTCTACAGGAATTCCTTCGGAAATTTCTTCAGGAACTCCGGCAATTCCCGGAGGGATTTCTTCAAAACATTATCCCGAAATTAATCCCGTAATTGCTTCGAAAATTCTTCCAGGAATTCTTTCGGAATTCCCCTTAGACATTAGGTCAATACTTTCACATCGTATTCTTTCTTGAAATTTCTTTCAAAAAAATCCTAAGACCTCCGGACCCCCTTCGGAAACTCCTTGAGCAACACTTTTAGTAATCATCCCAGGAATTTCTCGAAAAATTCTAGAATAAAGTGATGAGTGTTTCCGAGAAATTCTTGATAATGTAGTCTAATGCGTTAATTGTTTGTGAATGGCAGGTAAAACTCGTCTCGCTTTAGCAACTGCAGTAGAGCAGGGCATGTTTAGCCTCCACCAGCCTATAAGACCGCATCCAACCACTCAACATAGTCCTCCAACCCAATACCAGAAGGCCAGAAGTATCTTCGTTAAGTAGCCATTAAGGGGTGGCGTAATTGGGTCGATACTATGAGACGAGGTCACTGACTTGAAAAAGGAGGTCATGACCCTGGGATGCGGTCACTAGTAGTAGAGTAGAGTAGAGAGAAAGTATTTGGGACAAGAGAAGGCATTGAGGACAACCCCACGGTCTTTACGTTGAAAGAATTCCCTGGTTCCGTAGTCGGCCCAATCCGGCATTGTTTTCGCTGATAGACGATCGTTCTTCTTTTTGGTCGAGTTGTAACGAAGCAAGAAGCGAGGAAGATCTCCAAGCCACCCGCGATACCACCGGTAAGGCCAGGGCTCTTAAGTCAGGTTAACTAGCTGGGATTTTTGTGAAAAATCATCCGGAAACAACTTCGGAAATAAATCTAAGAATTATTTATAAATTCCTCCTCAATGTTTCTTCGAAAAGAATAAATTTTTTAAATTGCTTCAGAATCTATTTAATGAGTTCTTTCGGAATTCAAAACTTCTTCCTGGAATTCTTTAGGAAATTCTTCGAATCTTCCATTTAGAAATATATTCACGAATTTCTTTTCTTTATTCGGAAAAACCTTCCGAAACTCCTTTAGAAAGATGTGCGGAAAATATTTTGGTAATTCTTTAGGATATTCCTTCAAAAAATCCGTTAAAGATTCGTTCTGGAATTCCTTTACAAATTCCTTCGGAAAATTCGCTTGGGAATTTCTTCGGAAGTTGCTTTAGATTTTGTTTTAGGGATTCAAGAACTTTTACTTTCAGGAATACCATCGGAAATCCCTATGGAGATTCTTTCGCAAATACCTTAGGAAATTTCTTCAGAAATTCCTGTTAACGTCTAACTTAATTTCTAAATTAAGAAAAGACGTTAATAAAAATTAAAAAACAATCAGGATTTTCTAAAAAGTCCTCCAGAAATTCGTTTAGAACTTTCTCCAGCAAATATATCAGATCAGATCTGCAGAAAATTACTCTGCATATTCCTCAGTTTTTTTTCAGCAACTCTTTCAGATTTTTTTTTCGGAAATTCCTCTGGAATTTTCTTCAGAATTTTCATAATTTCTTTAAACATTTCTCAAGAAATTCCTTTAGAATGTTTTTCGGTAATACCAGTGGAAAATGCTTCGGAGAATTCTTTTGATTTTTTAGACATTCCTTCGGGAAATAGTTTGGAAATGCCGTTTGGAATTTCTTGGCATATCCCTTTAAAAAATCTTTGACTTTTTCGTTGAAAATTCCATCAAAAATTCCTTCAAACATTTGGTTGAAAATTCCTTCAAGGAAGTATTAAAATTTCTGGAAGAATCCATCCAACAAAATATCGGATAGATCGTATATAATTAAATATTTATGAAAATATTCAATTTGGCGAGTCACGTGCCCCATCGTGCCCTAATACTCAATAAATAAAACAAACGGTGCAACGAAAAGCAAGCCTTGTGTTTCCAGTGCCTCTTAGCCTCTTATTTCCTGTACTTTATAGAGAAATAAAATGACAAATACAATTCTTCGGGTAGTTCTTCCTAAGAACGAACAGGTTTGTAGGAATTGTTCACAAGAAAAGCTGTTTCACACTGCTAGCTGAGCATTATATAAAAAATTAAAATTCGCCCATAAAGTACATGATAGTACAACATTTATGTAGTGTAACATAAGGATGATTACTCCTGCTTCGATATAACGTACAATTCGATACAACGTACAAACTTGAAATCGATATGTACGTTATATCGAAGTTTACCTGTACTACCTTTGCAACCTCACAAACGGCTGGTGGCCGGTGCAACATCGATTCAAGCTCCAACACATCACGCTCCATCCACCAGCGAATGGCCCCTCCCTACTTCCTCCTGGTTTCCGTCGTCAGGACAACAAGCCCATTCCGGACGAGGGCGACCCACCACTCTACACATCGGAGTAGCTAGTTCCGATTTTCACCAAACTGGCAACGTGACTACGCGGGTGCAAAATACGCTTCGACCATATCTTCACCCTGTGCATGTTCGTCATTGAAAATAGCTGCTATGGTGGGTTTGGTCAATTGGAACGCTTGCCCACCTAAGAGTTGGTTGATTTCCTCGACGAGTGAGAGATCGACGTGGCCTTCATAACGGAAACGCACTTGAAGCCCTAGGTGAGTGTACATTAGGGTGGCTCAAATTAGTATGGGAAAAACTTTTTTAATTTTTTTGATGGGCCGCCCTCTCATTCGGTTCTATTTGATGCCCTGATGCTCTGCAGGGATGGAATGCTCCTCAGAGCGAATCAGGAGAAGAAAAAAAAATGCTCACTGCTCTCGACACACGAATCTTTGCGCTTCTCTTTTGTAGTTTTGCGTTTCTCTCTTTTTCGGGTAGCTCCGAAATATATTCATTTCTCAATGATAACTAAATGGTTTGACTCAATGAGGTGAGGAAAAAGTTGCTCATTGAGTATCTTTGAGCCTCTTTTCTCGAAGGACGGAATTTGTGGTGGCGAATAAATTTATGATAATTAGTTGGCTAATCTAAAGGGTAGCCAGTAGGTTATTGTATTTATCGTGTTTGTTTAGAAAACAATTTAATCACTGTCATAATGCGGGTTTAGGATTGTTCCATTTTATTTTTACACGTTGAAGACATTCCCTTTAAAAAGCTTAGTATATTTTAATCGGTCAAAACGGTATATACTTGGTGCACGCTGATTGAGCTGAAATATGCGGCGCTGCAATGAACACAACAATTGACAGAAATGCAAAATAATACAACCCCGAGCAAGGTTGGATACGTTCAACTAGTCTCTATATATAAAAATGAGTTTGCATTTCCTTTGAGGCAATATAACTCATAAACGGGTGGACCAATTTACAAGATTCGATCAGTAATCGATTCGTCTTGGGATCAACTGTATTTGTACATGCTAATAGTTGATCGATTTGCTGGGGAAAGTTGGGAAGTTGTCTAAATGCAACGGATTTATGAGTTCTGGAGAAAGCCATCAAGCTCGAACTGAAATCGATCTAGAGTGCGACGCCTCAATCAACACTAAATGATTGACAGATCAAAAATAAAACCCGAGCGAGATCAGGCAGTTCGACTAGTATAAGATAATTTCGTCAATAATCAAATTGTAATTGCTTACCAGACAAATGTAAAATTGCCTACATCGCCTGTTGCTTAGAACCAGTAAAATAATTAATGTAAAGGTGTTCATTTCTACCCGTTCAAGGATGCTATACACGGCACGGCGTGTTTGTCCAAAGGGGCTTATTTTCAAAAAATCAGTATCTCTAAAACACCCACTAAGCGAAAGTATAGGTTTTCCTCTTTCCCGTAAGTGCATTTTGAAAATGTTCTATCGGGGGTCATTTTTCCATACATTTTTAGGGGTGTTAAATCGGCTATCATTCGAGATTTCTATGGAAATTGCACTAAAAATACTCAAAAAAATAAAAATTGTTCTAGATCCCCCGATAGAACATTTTAATTTACCCACGACATGAAAGAGGAGAGCATATGCTTTCGCGTGGTGGGTGTTTCATAGATACTGATTTTTTCAAATTAACATTTCCCCACAGAGACACCGTGACGGTCCCTATTCTCATGCTGGTCCCATAAAAGTACTTATGTGTGAGGCTGTTGTGCGGGTAGCGATGGTATGACAGAAGTGTGCTTTCATTTATCTGTACGTTCAGTTGGAAAGAACAACAAAAATGATGCTCCTCAATGAGGCACATTGAGACAAACGGTTTCTCTCAAAGAGCGCCGCTCCTCATTTTTCCCACAACAAAGAGCATCTTTTTTGTATGTTTTGATCATATCCGTGATGTTTTGTTGCTCACTTTTGATGAACTATTATTTGCTCATTGAGCTCATGGTGCGAGTAAATGCCAAGCCTGATGCTCTGGACAAAATTTCAGCCAAATCGGTCAATGTTTGGGCGGTGCTAAACTCATTGGAAGTTTAAATGCAAAAATGTATGCAGAAACATCAAAAAACAGTGAATTGCAGTTGGACGGCACAACTTACAATGAAGAACTATGATACTCATTCAGATCTTGAAGAACTTAATACAGAATGTTATGCAGAAAACCGCGAGAAGATTAGAGTTTTCCCGGCTAAGTTATTAGCGTTTTACTGGAGTGTTGTAGGGGTGAATTTATTTCTTTTCAAAGGTAAAAGAAACGAAATTTGCTCAAACCCCACTTCAGAGAAATACCGTTTTAGATTTGGGAGGGGTTAGAGTTCTGGTCGAGGGTTTTTACCTGGACGACTTCTTCAACTTCACAGCTTCCACTGTCTCACAAGGCTTCACTCCACTTGCTTCTAATTGAGGCTTTCTATAAAATTTCTGTATATTTAGACGTCTGTCGTGTTTGGGTATCGACCAAGTTAATTTCCCCTCCGAGCTTTTCGCTTATCATGGCGCCTTCTACGCCACCCCCAATGGCCGCCCATTTTTCCGTGATGCAGCAACTGGTGGTGAATAGCGGAACTGGATTGCCAGTGATGAACTTAATTTTAAAATTATAAAATCACTTAAATAAAGATTAAAAAAAAAGGAACTGGCTTGTGGTGTGGCTGCATAAGTTTTTGGTTTCTTACTGCATTTATAAAACGGAACAAAAAACGCGAAAATCTCACACATCTCGAAATGACAGACACACCACTTGTTACAACCTTTACATAACCAACATGAAAGAACACGTCTCACAACCGATTGTGTACCAGGAGCTCAGCTCGGATCACTATCCGGTGGTGGATGAAATCGTATCGTCTATCAACCGTCACCAACTTTCTAGAGGAAACTACCATCGAGTGAACTGGCAGCGGTTCCAGCAGTGCGTTGACACCACCGTCGACTACGAGGTGCGTCCGGAAACGCCAGAAAGTATCGATCGCCAGCTGTGAGCCACCGAATAGGCAATTTCGGTGACCAGAGAGCAGCACGTTCCAAAGGCGCGACAGGTAAGCAACAAACGTGTTAGATTTTTTTTTTCAAAGATAAAAATAGCCCAAAAACACTAAATCGACTTGAGCCACCTCGAAATTTTATCCGAATTTCCTGAAAATTTGACAGGATGCTTATTCTGGCATAAGAATTGTGATTCTGGGCTTCATAAAAACATGAAGAGGTCTACTAACCATTGACACCCTCACCATATATCTCATTCGTCTTCACAACGTGGTTCGCAGACAGTACAAACGTACTGGGCTGGCTGCACTCAAAACCCGTTGCAATCACTTGACAAAAGTAATCCAGGCCAGCATGGTGGACCTCAGAAATAGTGATTTTCCAAATAAGATCCACGCTCTCCTAGACAGTGCTAAGCTTTTCTGGAAGTTGACCAAAATTATAAAACCCAAGCCTATACCCATTCCACCTTTGATCGCATTAGACAGCAATAGCTCTAAGGATCGCTTGATAACTCCTGCAGAGAAGGTCGCCGAAATAGGTCGAACATTTGCCAGCTCGCACACAGAACACCATCAGTC
Organism: Armigeres subalbatus; assembly: GCF_024139115.2. Classification (NCBI taxonomy): domain Eukaryota; kingdom Metazoa; phylum Arthropoda; class Insecta; order Diptera; family Culicidae; genus Armigeres; species Armigeres subalbatus. The sequence goes on along the minus strand of NC_085140.1, from coordinate 212,104,985 downwards.
TACGCGAAGCAGCCGTTAACGAGCATGCTAACAACATCCATCTTATTCCCAACGACTTCTCGGATGAGATGGAAATCTCAGCTGGCGAACTGGCGGCCCATATCAAATCATCACACAGTAGCCGGGCAACCAGTGCCGGTGGAGAATGTTGAAACTTCTAATATCTTGGTAGCCAAATGGCGTACCAAAATACGAATTTTCAACTCTAACGTGAAATCTGTGCTGTTATACGCTAGCGAAACATGGTGTGTATCAGTGGAGAGCACTCAACGGCTGCAGGTGTTCATTACCAGATACCTGCGGTATATAATTCGGGCCTGCTGGCCTCACAACTGGATCTCAAACAACGAGCTCCATCGTCGTTGTCACCAGAGGCCGATAGCAACAGACATTCGGGATCGGAAGTGGGGCTGGGTCGGCCACACTCTACGTAGGGGCGGAAACGAAATCTGTAAACAAGCATTAGACTGGAACCCAGCGGGACATCGCAGCAGAGGCAGACCCAGAGGCTCATGGCGAAAGAAATAAAAGAAGTTGACCGAAATCTAACCTGGCAACAGGTTAAAGCGATAGCCGGGCAACGCTCAGGATGGAGATCTTTCAAGTCGGCTCTTTGCACCACCGGAGGTGTACAGGATCCATAAGTAAATCAAATCATCGAAAAACATCGAAAAATGAAGGCCCCAGGCTTCGACAGCTCCATTCTTCGAGCACCTTTCGCTGATTTTTAATCAGTGCCTCCGTTTAAGCTATCATCCATCGTCCTGGAAGTCAGCCAACGTCATCCCTATCCGGAAGTCTGGGAAGGATCCTTCCTCTCCGAGAAGTTATCGCCCCATCAGCCTTATCTCAGGGTTATCGAAGCTATTTGATTCACAGCCGGTTACTCTGCCGAACACCACAACATCTTGCTCAGGAACCGTACACCAACTGACCCGAGTTACCAACGTCCTCAGACGGAACAAGTTTGTCTCAAAAACATCCGCCATAGCCTTACTCGATGTCGAGAAGGCGTTCGACAATGTATGTGTTGAAATTACTGTACCCTTTGATCAACCGCTAGTCGTCATTGTCCCTGAAAAATAAACTTGCTATCTGTGTGGCCCCAAATGGCCGGAGCGAATTGTTATGACAGCAGCTCTCCGTGGGTGCATGTGCACGTCGCGGAGGTCTGACCAGAAGAGGACGAGTCATGGCTTGCTGCGCACTGATCGACACGCTGAGGTGTTAATGTATAATCACACTCTGATGGTAATATACTCAAACCCCACATTTCCCTTCTTCTCTCATTAAAAAAAGGCAAAAAAAATCCTCTAGCATAGAACGCATTGATTTTTTTTAAAGTTATTTGTGCGAGACTAAGATGAACATATTGCTTTTGAGAAACCGATGATTTCCTTTGAAAACTGAACTCCAAAATAAACTTGTATGATCATCGTGGTTTTCAATCGCAGAACAACGAAATGCAAGTCAATAGGTTGTATCATTAAAATGTTAAACTAAATTGGTAATTGATCTCACAAAAACATTTTATATTGTAGCAATAATCTAAATATCTTATACCGTCCATTAAATCCAACTATCAGCTTCATATATAGTAATACCAGCAAACTGACTTTCAACATATCGATGTTGAACTTGCTAACAACCGCTTAGAACATGTGTTCCCAAACTGTGGGCCGTGACTCCCAGGGAGGTCGTGGGCTGATCAATAATGGGTTGCGAAAGACGAATCTTGATTCATTATTTTGTCCCTATTTTATCCCACAAATCTATCACAGCCATTAGATTTGGATTATTATTATTATTTATTCAGACTAAGGCCGAAGTGGCCTGTGCGGTATATAAGAGTCTTCTCCATTCGGCACGGTCCATGGCTACACGTCGCCAATCACGCAGTCTACGGAGGGTCCGCAAGTCATCTTCCACCTGATCGATCCACCTTGCCCGCTGCGCACCTCGCCTTCTTGTGCCCGTCGGATCGTTGTCGAGAACCATTTTCACCGGGTTACTGTCCGACATTCTGGCTACGTGCCCGGCCCATCGCAGTCGTCCGATTTTCGCGGTGTGAATGATGGATGGTTCTCCCAACAGCTGATGCAATTCGTGGTTCATTCGCCTCCTCCACGTACCGTCCGCCATCTGCACCCCACCATAGATGGTACGCAGCACTTTCCTTTCGAAAACTCCAAGTGCGCGTTGGTCCTCCACGAGCATCGTCCAGGTCTCGTGTCCGTAGAGGACTACCGGTCTAATTAGCGTTTTGTAGATTGTAAGTTTGGTACGGCGGCGAACTCTATTCGATCAGAGCGTCTTGCGGAGTTCAAAGTACGTACGATTTCCAGCCACTATGCGTATCCGAATTTCTCTGCTGGTGTCATTTTCGGCAGTCACCAGTGAGCCCAAGTACACAAATTCTTCTACCACCTCGATTTCGTCACCACCGATGCAAACTCGCGGGGGGTGGCTTACATTGTCTTCTCTTGAACCTCTTCCTATCATGTACTTCGTCTTCGACGTGTTGATGACTAATCCGATCCGCTTAGCTTCCCTCTTCAGTCTGATGTAGGCTTCTTCCATCTTCTCAAAGTTACGTGCCATAATATCTATGTCGTCGGCGAAACCAATAGCTGGACGGACTTATTGAAAATTGTACCACTCGTGTTAATCATTGCTCTTCGTATTACCCCTTCCAAAGCGATGTTGAATAGCAAACACGAAAGACCATCACCTTGCCGTAACCCTCTGCGGGTTTCGAAGGGACCCAAGTAGCACACTTGTTACACATAGATTACAGCAACTTATATGTGACAAGATTCAGTCTCAATTAGGTTGCTGCAACCAGTTTCACTTGACTTGTGCTACCTGGGGACTCGAGAATGCCCCCGAAACTCGAACTACGCACATCACCCGATCCATCGTCGCTTTGATCAACCGTGTCAGTTTATCCGGAAAACCGTGTTCGTGCATTAGCTGCCATAGCTGGTCCCGATCGATTGTATCATATGCGGCTTTGAAGTCGATGAATAGATGATGTGTGGGCACGTTGTATTCGCGGCATTTCTGCAGTACTTGGCGAATGGCGAACACCTGGTCCGTGGTGGAGCGTTCGCCCATAAAACCCGCCTGGTACTGCCCCACGACAATACCCTTGCAGTTGGTGCTAGTCGACGGCATAAAATTTGGGAGAGTACCTTGTAGGCGGCGTTCAGCAATGTGATTGCGCGGTAGTTGCTACAATCCAGCTTATCGCCCTTTTTGTAGATGGGACACACGACACCTTCCATCCACTCCTGCGGCAAAACTTCCTCCTCCCAAATCTTGGTAATGACCCAGTGCAGCGCTCTAGCCAGTGCCTCACCACCGTGTTTAAATAGCTCTCCTGGTAGTTGGTCAACCCCAGGGGCTTTGTTGTTCTTCAGCCGGCCAATCTCCTCCTGGATTTCCTGGAGATCCGGAGCCGGTAGAATTATGTCTTGCGCGCGTTCTCCCAGGACCATACCGCCATCTTCGTCTGCCACATCGCCATTCAGGTGTTCTTCGTAGTGCTGCCGCCACCTTTGGATCACCTCACGCTCGTTCGTGAGAAGGTTCCCGTTTATGTCCTTATACATATCAGGCTGTGGCACGTGGCCCTTACGTGAACGGTTTAACTTCTCATAGAACTTTCGTGTGTTATTAGCGCGGTGCAGTTGCTCCGTTTCTTCACGGTCTCGATCTTCCTGCTGGCGCTTTTTCCTCCGGAAAATCGAGTTTTGTCTGTTCCGCGCCTGTTTATATCGTGCCTCGTTCGCCCTCGTGCGGTGTTGCAGCAATCTCGCCCATGCTGCATTCTTCTCTTCCACTAACTGCTCACATTCGCCGTCATACCAGTGGTTTCTCTGATCCGGGGGCACCGTGCCAAGTGCAGCGGTTGCGGTGCTACCAATGGCGGATCGAATATCTCTCCAGCCATCTTCAAGAGACGCTGCGCCTAGCTGCTCTTCCGTTGGAAGTGGCACTTCCAGCTGCTGCGCGTATTCTTGGGCTAGTCTACCGTCTTGTAGCCGCCCAATGTTAAGCCGCGGCGTCCGACTTCGACGCGTGTTGTACACCGTCGAGAGTTTTGAGCGCAGGCATACTGCAACGAGGTAGTGGTCGGATTCAATATTCGCACTGCGGTAAGTGCGGACGTTCGTGATGTCGGAGAAGAATTTACCGTCGATTAGAACGTGGTCGATTTGGTTTTCCGTTTCTTGGTTAGGTGATCTCCATGTGACCTTGTGGATATTTTTGCGGGGAAAGAATGTGCTTCGGACTACCATTCCGCGGGAGGCTGCAAAGTTTATGCATCGTTGGCCGTTGTCATTCGATACGGTGTGCAGACTATCCGGTCCGATGACCGGTCTATACATTTCCTCCCTTCCTACCTGTGCGTTCATGTCACCGATGACGATTTTAACGTCCCGCAGTGGACATCTATCGTATGTCTGCTCCAGCTGTGCGTAGAACGCTTCTTTCTCCTCGTCGGGTCTCCCTTCGTGTGGGCAGTGCACGTTGATGATGCTATAGTTGAAGAAACGGCCTTTAATCCTCAGCTTGCACATCCTTGCGTTGATTGGCTGCCACCCAATCACGCGTTGGCGCATCTTTCCCAGCACTATGAAGCCGGTTCCCAGCTCGTTGGTGGTGCCACAGCTTTGGTAGAAGGTAGCCGCTCGATGCCCGCTTTTCCACACTTTCTGTCCTGTCCAGCAAATCTCCTGCAGCGCCACGACGTCGAAGTTGCGGGGATGTAATTAATCGTAGATCATCCTGTCGCAACCTGCGAAACCTAGCGACTTGCAATTCCATGTTCCAAGCTTCCAATCGTGATCCTGTATTCGTCGCCTAGGTCTTTGCCGATTATATTGAGTCGCATTATCTCTTATATTGTTCGTAATGATTGGTTTTCTAGGCGGCTTATTGGGCCTGCGCAAACCTCCTGTCTCGTCAGAGGGCCGTCGTGGCAGGGCTGTTTAGCGTCCCACCTAACACCAGGACTTGGGCTTGTGCGCTTTGAGCGGCACACGGTCGCTTTGGTGGGGCCTACTTGCGGATACATGCAGCTTTTTATAGAGGTTTAACAGGGCCCACTGTCAAACCCCATCACATCCTAGGCAAGCCCCACAACTCGCAGATGGCCTGGGAAGGGATCGTCAAGCCCTTGGACATAGTCCCTGCTGCCCGCATTAGATTTGGATCTATGTAGTGAATGGAGAACAATAATTTTTGAGATTTTGTCAAATACAATGAAATCCAAAATCCAATTCAAATTCAATCCAATTCTAATTAAAATCCAAGCCACATTCAATCCTATTCCAATCAACATCCAATCCTAATCCAATCTAAATCCGTTCCAAATCCAAAAACAATCAAATTCAATTCTAATCCAAATCTAAATCAAATCCAATTCAAATTCAGTCCAAATCCAATCCAAATCCAATCCATATCCAATTCAAATCCATTCCAATCAAATCTAAATTCAACCAAAATCTAATCCAAATCCAATCTAAATCCAATCCAATCCAAATCCATTCCACATTCAATCCAAAACCGTTCCACATCCTTTCCAAATCCACTGCAATCAAAATCTAATCCAAATCCGATCCAAATCCAATCTAAATCCGTTCCAAATCCAAATCCAATCAAATGCAATTCTAATCCAAATCTAAATCAAATTCAATCCAAATCTAACCAAAATCTAATCCAAAGCCAATCCATATCCAATTCAAATCCATTCCAATCAAATCCAACCAAATTCTAATCCAAATCTTTTTGAATTCCAAATCATTTCCTATCCATTCAAAGTAATATAATGATAGGATATAAAGCAATTCATAATGGTTTGTTCAATCTAACTTATTTTTATCCAAATTATAAAAGCCAATGTGGGAGGCTCGCAAGCAATATGCATTTTCCAGCGGTCTTCCAGGCGCGCTTTGTGGTTTTCTAAATCACAATCCATTTTCCAGCGGTCTTCCAGACGCGCTTTGTGATTTTCCAAACCACAATCCATATTGTAGCGTTCTTCCAGACGCGCTTTGTAGCAATCAGTGTTGGTGAAATCACTCATAAATCTCAATCAATGAGCGCTCCCGTGCGAACGAAATCGTCTGCGATTTTAAGGTGAAGGTGGGTTGAGTACCAAAACAAAGCTTTGATAGTATTGGTACAGTAAAAACTTTCATATACTGTAGTAGTATTGGTGTTGTATTTATAAAAAAACAAAGAATATTAGTAGGGTGGTTCAAAAAACGACCCAGCACCATCACGCTCACTCGATTCCGTCCCATGCTCCGAGTGTCCTGAAAAAACCGATACGAACAAAAACTGGTTGAGCGAGTTAACGCCCGGCCACCCGGACTTAGCACATTCCATCGATGGCACCACCGACGTCAGCGATTTGGGTGCCCTCGGCAACGGCGACGGCACGGAGCTCGGTCAGCAGTATCATCGATTGGCATCGAGGCCAGGTGTAGGGTGCTGATATGGCATTATTAGGTTAGGTGGTAGGTTACATTAAGACAATAAATCAGTTTAAGTTTAGTAGTCAATCGACTTGGGTCTTTTTTAAAAAGAAATCCCAAACGCGAAAACGCGAACTGGCGCCCGAATAGGGACCCGTCGACGTGGGAATAGTATAAGTGTCCGGTAGTGAAAAATCGTTCAACAAGTGAAGTGTAAAAATCCTCAAAGTGATCTATCACACCATTGGTGGAAGGAGCCAAACACCACACCCTAGGTTCAACGAGCCTACCCTACGGACGAAGCGAGGATCAGGACACCGCATCCAGCCGGATCGATCGTTATTAGGGCCCGGAGTAGCCGTCAGCAGCAAAATGGACGAACCTGAAATAACTGCCTGGTTTTTCCCCATCGACGGAGTCCCGCTATCAAAAATCATCCCAGGAAAACCCAGGAAGTCCAACGGAGGATGTTGGCAATTTTACTGTAAGTTTCTTTTATTTTATTCAATCAAACAAGTGCTAGTGATAGTTTGTTAAATCCGAAAAGTGAAATTTGAAGTGAGTGAAATTTTTATTCCAATATCTCAAAAGTTTTAATTTTTGCTCCTATCTGAGTGATTTTTTTTATTACGGTGATTTTGTCGAAGTTCTCCTCAAGCTCTTGCCCAATTTGCTCAATATTTTACCGAAGAAGAAATCGCGAGTAAATTTCTATTACTCAAATATGATGAATCCTAACCCTAATCCAGTGCCCCCGCCTCCTGCTATGAGCATTCAACAGTTTATTGATTTAGGCAAAGTTCCAGACTTTGTCAAGGAAATTAAAATTTTCAAGGGTGATCCTACCAGACTTATTGATTGGATCACCGATGTTGATTCCATTCTCAGAACTTACCGCGACAACGGTGCGACACCGTCGCAAATTAATATCCTTGAACGGTCAGTGCGCCGGAAAATTGACGGCGAAGCTGCCGATATTTTGAATGCGAATAATGTCTCGTCCTCTTGGACGGATATAAAAACACGTTAATCCTGTATTATCGTGACCGACGCGATGTTAAGACGTTAGATTTCCAATTAACATCTATAAGAAAATCTGCCGAGGAAAGCCTCAGCAGTTATTACAGCCGCGTCAATGAATTATTATCATTGATAATTGCTCAGATACAAACGGACGATAAACTGCGACCGAATGCCGCAGCACATATCGACTACTTCCGTGACAAGTCACTCGATGCATTTATCAGAGGATTGGATAAACCTCTGAGCATCCTGTTAAAAAGTACAAACCCAAAACTTTGGGTCAAGCTTACAACTTCTGCACTGAATATTATAATTTAGATATCCGTTCTGCCCCCTTCCGAAACGAACATGGTGGCCAATCATTGCCTAAGCCAAAGGAACCTCCAAAAATACCTTCCAGGACACAGTTTTTAAATCACAAAATTCTACTACCGCCACCATTACCTCCAAGAAGGCCTAGTGTGCCTCAAAATTATGCTTTACCTCCCAGAGTCCCCTTGCAAACCAACCCATTTAGGCATCAGCCTTCCCAAAATGCATTCTCATACAATCCATTTTCACAAAACCCCTTCAGGTCACCTCAAACTTCCCAAAGAGTAGAAGCCATGGAAGTTGACCCGAGTCAACAATCGAAATTCGTAAATTATGGTAATCGGCCGCCAATGAATTTAAAAGGCCAGCTTCTCAACAATATCACCAAAATGTCAAACGACAAGCACATCCGTTAGAAAACGCATACCCTGTTTATGATTATTATGATAATTACGATAATTACAACCAGTATGCTTATCAGTACGATCAACCGTGCTACAACGAGTGCTATCCAGATTATCCGAGCCCATATCCCATGCAGGACGGCTCATATGACGAAGCGCCTCCTGCTGACAGCTTTGAAATAGGAGAAGCCTCTGGTACCGCTCCGCCAAAACAGAATGCTACTGAACAACAAGAACAGCACGCAAATTTTTAGAATGGCTCCCCGTTGGTAACCCCAACGATGCCTTACATAAACCTTCAAACAAACATTGGCGAATTCCCTTTTTAATTGATACAGGGCAAATATAAACCTAATACATCCAATGCTAGCATACAATTATTCATTAACAAAACCGTATCATTTCACGGCAAATGGTATCAGTAGCGCTAATGGGAAATTCAGCGCTAACTCGGCGATTGATATTGAATTTTTAGACCAAAAATACATTACCGAGCACAATTTCTACTACATGATTTTCACCCATTTTTCACGGTATAATAGGTACCGGAATATTAAACGTACTCAGCGCAAAGATTGACCTCAAAATAACACTCTCCAGCTAAGTAAAGACAATGAATTTCTGACTATTCCCTTCTTCAATATTCCCCACACAAATTGTTAGTTCCCTGGAAACAAATCCAAGACCATCCAGTTGCCTACCCCAACAATTGGCACTCGAACCACGGGCAAGCAACGTAGACAAAATGCTCAGAACGGCTCATCTTTCAGCCGACGAGAAGGACAAATTATTCGAGGTGATTGAACGGCATCAAGAAGTGTTTCATCAGCCCGATGCAAAACTGACTTGCAGTACCGTAATTGAGTGTGCTATAAACACCGCGGATGATATTCCAATCCACCAAAAAGTTTATCCATACCCTGCTGCATATGCAACAGAGGTAAATAAACAAGTTAAAAAACTTCTCGATGATGGAATTATAAGGCCATCACGATCCGCTTGGACGTCCCCAGTATGGATTGTTCCAAAGAAATCCGATGCCTCCGGAGACAAAAAATTTCGAATGGTAGTAGACTACCGAAAATTAAATGAAAAAACTTTATCAGACAGGTACCCGATGCCTGAAATAAACTATGTTATTGACCAATTAAAAGGTCAACAATATTTTATCACCCTCGATTTGGCATCTGGTTTTCACCAGAAAAAAAAAACTGCTTTCTCGATTAATAATGGCAAATACGAGTTTACTCGTATGCCATTTGGACTCAAGAATGCTCCCGCGATATTTCAACGTGCAATCGATGATATATTAAGGGAACATATTGGGAAAATATGTTACGTCTATATTGATGACGTAATCATATTTGGCAAAACACTCGAAGAAGCACTTAAGAATCTCGAGATAATTTTAAAGGCGCTGAATGATGCTAATCTGAAAATTCAATTGGATAAGTCAGAATTCTTACATAAAGAAATTGAGTTTCTCGGTTATGTCATCACATCTAAGGGTCTTAAACCAAACATAAAAAAAATTGAAGCGATAGAGAAGTATCCCGAACCATCAACAATCAAAGAGCTGAGATCATTCTTAGGAATGATGGGCTATTACAGACGGTTCGTAAAGGACTTTGCGAAAATCGCAAAACCCCTTACAAGCCTTCTGAGAGGGGAGGGATGTACCTCAAATAAAAGATCAAATTTAACGAAGTGGAATCAAACTGTTTTAGGAAAATGAAAAGTATTTTATCTTCCTCAGACATTTTAATTTATCCCGACTATAGCAAGCCTTTCATTCTCACAACCGATGCATCTGATTTCGCCATCGGAGCCGTCTTGTCGCAAGGTGAGGCAGGTAAAGATAAGCCTATCCATTTCGCCTCCAGAACTCTCTCGAAATCCGAAGAAGGATTCTCAGTACCAGAAAAGGAGATGTTAGCCATATTTTGGGCACTACAAACGTTTAGGAACTATTTATACGGTTCCAAATTCAAAATTCTCACAGATCATCAACCTTTAACTTTTTCTCTATCAGCAAAAATACAAATGCAAAGCTTAAGCGTTGGAAGGCATATTTGGAAGAACACGATTATACCATTGAATACAAGCCAGGCAAAAGCAATGTGGTTGCTGATGCTTTGAGTCGAATAGTGTGTTCCATGACTGCTACACAACACTCAGCAGAAAATAGCGATCATTTCTATATCAAATCTACGGAATCCCCTATTAATGTATTTAGACACCAGGTTATTTTGAACAAAGGTCCCGATAAAGTCAATACAGAACACCCCTTTGAAAATTTCACCAGAGTAAATGTTTTTATCAGTGATATTAACGACAATTCTCTATTGCAGGTATTGAAAAACCATTTTGATGTTAATAAGTTAAACGGACTCTTAACAACTGAGGAAATTATGGGTAAATTACAGGAAGTGTATAAAACTCACTTTGGAGATAAAAAGCCGTTTCACTCAACGTCAACTCCAGGATGTCCGAGAAGAGAACGAGCAGTGGGATTTGATACACAAAGAACATTATCGTGCGCACCGCGGCGCAGATGAAAATAAATGGCAGCTTTTGAGGAAGTTTTATTTTCCAAAGCTTTCTCAAAAATTGCATGACTTTATAAAAAATTGCCGAATTTGTCATGAAAATAAATATGATAGAAGCCCTATTCACTTCCCTATCCAAAAACCCCAATACCTAATCGACCGTTTCAAATAGCTCACATCGACATTCTTTTCATAGACAATCTTCAGTACTTAACTTATGTCGATAAATTCTCAAAGTATGCTCAAGCTCGTTTAATTGAATCGAGAGCCGCTGTAGACCTTATTCCGGCTGTAAAGGAAGTGTTATCAAAATTTAGTTTTCCTGAAACCTTGGTCATGGACCAGGAAAAGTCATTCATGACGGGTGAGCTAGTAAATTTTTATAACACCAACAAAATCACGCCATATATAGTGGCTACTGGTCGAAGCGAGATGAATGGGATCGTAGAACGCTTCCATTCGACTTTACTAGAAATTTATCGAATAAGCAAAGCTGAGAATCCAAATCAAACCCTACAAGAAATCATGGACATTTCAATAATAAAGTACAACAACACCATTCACTCCACCACGAAACATACCCCATACGAAGTAGTCATTCCCAGCTCTCAAAGCTCGACAATATGTGAAACCGTTTATAGAAATTTGCTGGCGACACAGACTAAAGACCTGAAACGTCACAATCAAAAGACAAAACATACAGAAATTGAAGCAGGAATTGACGCATACGAAAAGACAAGACGTAGAGTAAAAACGACCCCACGATATAAAAAGATTAAAATAGCTAAGGTCAATAAAAGCACAATAAAAACAGATGACGGTAGACGTGTCCACAAAACGACATAAAAATCAGACAAATTTGACTGACAAACTCCAACCTTTTTCAGAATCTCATCCCTACTGACAGAAGCATGGACGTTACACATACAACGACTGGAACAACCTATTTTCGTCTTCGACCACGGAATGAGCAGATTAAAATATTCATCGTATCGTTACATCCACCACTTCAGCATAGAGTCATTAAGAACACATGTCGTAGATCTCAGGAATAGATTTGATGAAATAGATAAAAACCAATTTTCGGAAATAATACTACAAAAATTCGATGAAATTAATAAGTCTTTGGAAAGTATAATCCCTATTAGAAGGCAAAGAAGATGGGATGCTGTAGGAACTGTTTGGAAATTTATTGCTGGGTCACCTGATGCAAATGATTTAAAATTGATTAACAATAGCATTAACAATCTCATCTACAATAATAACAAGCAAGTCAAAATTAACAGAGAAATGACTCTTCAGCTAAAGGAATCCGTTTTCAAGACTAAAGAAGCTATTCAGTTATTCAAGAACAAATCTTCAGAGCTATATTCAATAAACATTCTCTTTAACCTTAAAGATTTAAACGAGAAAATTGGAGATATAATAGATACGATAATGTTAGCTAAATTAGGGATTTTAAATGGGAAAATATTAACTAAAAATGAGAAGGAAATGTTTAGGAAAGATTTAGACAGGAAAATGTAACTGTCCATTCGTCAGCCGAAGTTGTCACCTATGCCACTACTTCAATAGCCACCAACAACCAGGAGATCATACTGTTCATCAAATTGCCGAAATTGGATCCTCGAGTTTTTCATAAGATCCTTGTTTGCCCAACCTTCCACAATCGACAACAAATACACACGACCAAGAAATATTTCTTAATCCACCCATCTGAAAAATTTACAGTCCACACGCTAGAACCAACAATTTACAATTTGGAAGATACTGAAGTAGCCGATTCCTCATGTATACCCAATCTCTTGGACGGAAAAACAGCTGTCTGCAACTATACATCAAACCCTATCCAACAAGAAGTCATTTCAATTGACACACACCATATACTTGTCAACACCGCCGAAAACTTCACCTTTTCATCCGATTGCAGCGGTTCTGAGAGGATCCTCTCCGGATCGTATTTAATCCAGTACGAGAATTGCACCATACAGATCAATGGTGTCCCATACACAAGTAAAACCAGAAACATTGCAGGAAAACCGATATATCTCCCTTTGGACGGGATAACCATCTCTAAAAACGGAGACGTTTTGAACATCAGCATGGAACATCTCCACAAACTCCAGTCAGAAACCCGAAAGGAGTTGGATCTACTTCGCTTGGAAACCAAAAGCCTACATTTTCCACATTGGCCACTGTTTGGAGGAATTGCAATCCTCCCCATCATAATCGGTATTGCTATTTTCTTCAGTATTTTCTTCCATAGGACTACCAAGATCAAGCTGCAGACGGTACCAAGCAACAAAGAACATCATGGAGCAAAGGAGCCTAGGCAGGGCTTGGAAAATTTCAAAACCTTTTCCATAGTGGATACTATGAACCAGGAGGTTCATCTCTAAGGAAGGTCGAGTTAACGCCCGGCCACCCGGACTTAGCACATTCCATCGATGGCACCACCGACGTCAGCGATTTGGGTGCCCTCGGCAACGGCGACGGCACGGAGCTCGGTCAGCAGTATCATCGATTGGCATCGAGGCCAGGTGTAGGGTGCTGATATGGCATTATTAGGTTAGGTGGTAGGTTACATTAAGACAATAAATCAGTTTAAGTTTAGTAGTCAATCGACTTGGGTCTTTTTTAAAAAGAAATCCCAAACGCGAAAACGCGAACTAGCGCAAGCCGGTTCAAGTTTGTATGAAAACTAGAATGGGAAACTAAACCTTTTATTACACTGACTACGGCGCTTTCCCTCCAAACGTTGGCGAAAAGAGAACCCACATAGCTGAAAGCAGCATTCCAGAGACTTCAGTGAACGAAAACCGCACCGCAGGAAAGATCCATTGATTACGTAACGCAAATATAGCATTTTATACTCCACTCACCCTTATGTCACACTTTTTGTATGAAGTATCTGCCCCTGGTACGATAGTGTAGACTAGACTAGACTAGAAGTATCTGCCCCTGGTGCGACAGATATCACATACAAATTCTGGGTTTTTTATTTTGTTGAATTGCACGTTTCACTGAAGCCTTCTGAGAAGCCTAATTATCATGCTAAAGAATCGCAACCTCGATTAAAATCGACTCCTAACTATTGGAACGACCATTCAATATGGATTGTCTATGGAGTTGAAGCTCTTAAATGTTTCATCCCGTCATATGGTCTCCCCCCTCGCCATCGCCCAATGACGGAGTGCCAGAATCAGAATAATGTTAAATTCAACCTCGCCATATCAACTGTCATACAAACCTGAAACGACCTGCGCACGGTAAGCCTATTCAAACCAGCCGAAACCATTGGATGACACCCAATTTAAAAATCATAATCAACTGAGCGTGGCGAAGCAAAATTATTTTTTGAGCCACCCTACTTATTAGTTTGCTGCTGCCGGTGCCGGTGCACCGCGGTGTTTACATTCGCTCCGCGATCAATTTTTAATCGTTTTTTTCGGGCAAATCCAGCAGTTTATACTAAGTTTTCGGTTCAAATAAGTGACTGATATCAAAAAGTGGTGTTTAATTTGCATTCTATCAACATTTCGGGCTGCTCATGTGCGGAAAAGTGAGTAAAAACTTGAATTTTTCAATGCCCTTTGAGAAGAAGTGAAGTGCAGTGATGAACCCAACAAATCGCGAACGGCTATTAAATTGGCACGAAACTGCTAATTTATGCTACAATTCGAGCCGGAATACATAGGATTCATTGAAGGAACATGTTCATTATCACGGGAAGTAAGGAAATATGCTGTGAACAGGTTAGTAATTTGAATATTAAACTTGTTCGATGCTGTTCGATGCATTCGAATGTTGGTGGGAGAGGAGTGCGGGAGGTGTGGGGTTGGCCCGTGGAAGGTCCGGTGCCATATTGGCTGCCATTGTGGTACTCTTCCAACTATGTCCTTAAAGGAATGCATCACGCTTGAATTTTTCATGCTGAAACGCATCATTTCACTCATTTGCTAAAAAATCATTTTGGTTTAGAAATGCATTTGAAATCAATTTGGGGGCAATTTATTGCTTATACATAAAAGAGTGTCTAATATTGTATGCGACAAACGTCAATTCACTGTTTTTAAAGAAGGAGAACAAAAGAAAACCTACGATGATTCAAATGGATGATTCAACTCATCCATGAGTTTTTAGGTGCTGAGTTGGGTGCGTTTTGATTTAAATCATCCATGAGTTTTGAGATTTTGAGTTTTTACCAACACTGGTAGCAATACAAACCCATTGCCTTTTGTTTTTTTAATCATCAGATATTTTAACACATTAGCACATTACCAATTGAATTCAACTCACCTTTTGAAATCAGCGTCAGGATCCAACAAATAACCTGGCAGGATCGCCAAAATGTGTGGCCCCAAATGGCCGGAGCGAATTGTTATGACAGCAGCTCTCCGTGGGTGCGTTTGCATGCCACGGAGGTCTGACCAGAAGAGGACGAGTCATGGCTTGCTGCGCACTGATCGACACGCTGAGGTGTTAATGACAAATATTTACAAATATTTAATTGACATTTTGTCCTACTGGCAGCATTAGCAGATTAGCATGGCCCCTGCGCAAGGATGACACGCAAAATCGTAAATAAAGAAGAATTTTACTACTACATATACATCTACACATATACGGCCGCGCATCACACAAGAATAGACTGCCCCACTTTTGCATTCGTTTTCTTCTTCAATTTACGAGGAAAAATGTTATGATAAAACTGAAATACTTTGAAGATCAATGCTCAATCTTTTTGATGAAACGGTTTTCCGTACAATTTGCATGAAATTTTTCAATTTCGATCATCCCATATATTTAAAAGAAAGCACGACCACGCATCACTCAAGAATAGCTAGTCAACCCAATTAAAAAAATATATATTTATATATATATATTAGTTTTCTTCTTCTTTTCACGAGGAAAAATGTTTTGATAAAAATGGAATCCTTTGAAAATCAAAACTAAATCTTTTAAATAAAATGGTTTATCGTATAATTTGCAAGGAATTTTAAAATTTTTTGATCATCTGTATATAAAACAATAAATGTAAAATGAGAGATCATTCTGAAGAACCGTAATTTTCTAGATGTGGACGCAAAAAGTTGTATTAGAGAATTGATCAATTTTGACGAGACAAAGTTCGCCGGGTCAGCTAGTTATTTATAAATCATTGATTATTTATTTCTTCAGGGCCTTCTTCAGCCTAGCATTCCTTTGTTTCGCCTAGGCCATCGTTCATACGTACATTTAAAATCACATTCAAAGTTCGTAATGCATTACCAATCCAAAATTTAGATATATCCGAATCGAACCATATCGCGTATCACCCCGGCCATCCGATTGCGATAGTTTTGCTCAGCAGAGCCGCTGTTAGCAAAGCTATTTGCTTCGATTTCCTGAGACTCCAGATAATGTTTGGCTGCTGCATCTAAGTCGGGAATGTCTTCGTTAGCCGTACAAATTACTGGAAGGACGAAACTAGCCATCAAAACGCCATAACATCCGTAACGAGTCATCTGCCTTAGCAGAGCTGTGAACGGGAACTGTCTAGCAGGGTCACCACCGAGTTTTTCCAATAGTTCGCTGAGTGAGTTGTGATACACGCGAAGCATTTCGTCGTAATACTTTCGCCGGAATGGTGCATCCGTACAGCAGAAGAAAAAATAGGCCAAATCTAGAGCCGGGGTAGCGTAGCGAGTTCCTTGCCAATCCAGTAGAGTTAGAGCGACAGGTTTCTTATTCTGAAACAAATTCAACGATGAGAAAGCCCCAAAGACTAATATAATACGATACTCACCTTGTATGTGAACATAATGTTGTTCACCCAACAATCACCGTGTACCAACACGGTGAAAGGTTCCGCCGTTGCACCTTCACAACAGTTGCCAACCACTTTGAAGTAGTTTTCCTTCAAAGTCGTCATTTTCCGTCGTGCATTATCTTCATGATCTTCTAACACTCCAATCGTTCTATCCATGGTGGCATTCACCAACGCTTTTATCGCTTCATTCTCTGTTAAAGCTTTGGTCATTAAATCTGGAATTTTAAACTCTTCAAACATTTCCTGATGCTGATCTTTCAATGCAAACGACACAGCATGAAACCGGCCCAACTGAATCATAATCATCCGAACATGTTCGTAGTTGACCGGCGTTAGTTTATTCCACATTTTCATGCCTCGATCGCGCAGATCTTCCATTGCAATAATGGCCTCCTCCTTTTGCACATCACATGCTGCCAAGTAGCACTTAGGAACGCTAAAGAACCCTTCGTTTTCGGGAATATCCTTATCTCGTTGGAATTCCATTATCTTTGGTAACAAGCTGTGATACACCAAGCTTTCTCGTTCGAAAACGCGCATACTGTTGTACTGCCGTCGGCGAGCGTCGTTCAGAAGAGGCAGCTTGCAAAGAACGACCAACCGATCATGTCCTTCTTGTTGAATGATCGCTCGGAATAAGTCACTTCCGAAGCCGTCGCCTTTGCTGGAACCGGATTCGAATGACACGTTGAGTTCATTCTGCGTGAATCCTTGCTTCACTGCTATCTCCGCCACGCGGTCGTGCACAAATTGAGGAAGCTCGGCCATGACCACACGCAAAAAGAGACTGGGTCTAACTAATTGAGAAAGCGGCATGAATGGATGGAATTGATTTTATGTTCCAATGTTTATCTTATCAGTTGAATTGCTTCATCGTAATGCATCAGTTACCTGACGGTAGAATTGATTGTTTTTTTTTTCGGGAGATTCAACGTCAAATGATTGTTGGCAGATAACTTGAGATGAATCATAATACTGCTGGCTTCAAGACAGCAAAAAGAAAAATGTTGCAAATCAGCACATATGAAATGTAACTTAATTCTATTAACTGTGGAAGAGATTCACCTTCACGTTCATTTAAACTATTAATGGCCCCTTTTGAAGATACAGCAGTTTTTGTAGTACTGAAAAAATGTCAACGTTACAAATTCTGAGCGACTGTCTACATCAGGAAATTTCAATTTTACGTTGCTACAAGTCGGTTTGACAGAATCACAGACAGCCTCGGGTCATTGAACCGATTCGATTGGTATAGTTATGACATTCGGCTCTAGAGATTGTTCCAAGATTGAACATTTATTAGCTGCTCGATCCTTCAAAGAAACCAGTAACATTTAAGCTACTAGGAACATTTAATGAGACACCCATTCAAAACGGTGTGGAAGTTATGAAAATAGTATTATAAGGTTCTATTGACTACACGACAAATGTTGTGCCGGAAATAAAAATACTTGTCGTTTACCCTACATTTATTAACGATTTATCATCTAATTGTCCAAACTTGAGAAATTGGTCACAGTGCGTCATCTTCTACCAGCAATTATTTGAAAGCAAAAAAAAATCATGTTCCATTCCCCATTTGTCTTAGACAGTCTCTAGGTCGTACTCTCAACAAATCGTATAAGGATGGAGTTGCACAGCTGCTAAGCATGGTTGTGATGAATAATTCGTAAAGGCGAACGAGAGGAGAAAACGAAAAAGCTGCCTCAACAATAACTTCTTAATGCTCGCTGCATGACCTTCACGACTTGATCAGAATTTGAAATCCGCTGTGAGATTTGAGCAGTTTATTGCTATCTCTTAGACGTGTTGCTTGTTGAACCTCATATTGATTAGTCTCGTGCGGTTAATTTATGTGATTATTGATAACTCATGATGATTGAATTCCTCGTTGGAGTGTATCGCTTGGTTATTGGTACAATTAAGTACCTTGTGCATCACCAATTTACAAGATTATGGACCAGGAAGCCAAGACCGATCGTGCAAGTGCGTCAAGGTCAACTACGAGGCATATCAACAGTGCTTCCGAATGGATCGCCATACCACTGTTTCAAGGGAATTCCTTATGCGAAACCTCCTATTGGCGAGCTTAGGTTTAAATCACCGGTGCCGATAGATAAATTTAACAGCCCTGTTGTTGATTGTGCCGTTGACAGAAATGAATTCATCCAAGCGTACATGTTTCTTCCATTCATAATAAGAGGATCGGAAAAGGCGCTTTATCTGAATGTATTTACTCCGCATATTCCCGAGTTCGACCAGAGCTTCCAGCTACCAGTGATGATCTATGTTCATGGAGGAGGCTACATTCACGGATCTGCATCCACTTTAATGCACGATCCCAAATACCTCGTACAGGAAGGCGTAGTTGCAGTGGTGATCAATTATCGGCTTGGTCCTTTTGGATTTTTGAGCTTGCCGAGCATGGGAATAACGGGTAACGCTGGATTGAAAGATCAGGTTACAGTTTTCTTTGCGGTGATTTATATGATGATTATCAACACGACAATTCCAGGTGATGGCTTTTAGATGGGTGAAGGAAAATATCGATCAATTTGGAGGTGATCCGCAGAACATAACTGTCTTTGGTGAAAGTGCGGGTGGTTGGTCAACTTATCTGCATTATCTGTCTTCAAATTCTAGGTTTGTTGAGTGTTGTGTTACAAATCAGCTAAACGGTGATCAGTTTAGTATTTCAGGAAATATTTCAATAGAGTCATATGCCAAAGTGGAGTTGTGTGTACGGACTCGTTTTTCCAAGTAGACGCGGAAAATAAAGCTAGAAAATTAGCAAAAATTTTAGGATACAATGGAAGCTCAGATCAAGGTGTTTATGGTAAGTGTAGTAGTATAATCATTACTTTATTTTCTTGATGCCTTATTCTTCTAGAATTTCGATAAGCATTTTGAAGTCTTTTCCGAAAAAAAATGCTGCTTATTGGTAACAAAATGTAGCGTAAAGAGCACATAAGAGCACGTAAGAGCACACAAACTTAGTACTGTGCATAATATGTATGTTGATCAACAAATCAAAAACGTTTGAATCCTGCCCACCCCAACCAACGTGGTGTAAAACGGCTGTGAGACAAAAGATCAAAAGGCCGTCGAATAGACAAATTAAAAAAAAAATCGTTGTTATCAATCTGACCAAGACAAAACGTTGAAAATATCGTATATAGCTCCGGAAGCCTCATTTTGAGAGACGTGAAGGCCCTTTTTAAACACAGTAGCATTGCAAGGCGTTGGAAATCGGAGTCTTGAAAATTCCAATAGGCTTTGTAATCTCCTTTCAACAGGCTCCGAAGTCTTCTTTCAAAAGACTCCGCATCCGCCTTTCAAGAGGTTCGGAAACTTCTTTTCAAAAGGTTCAGGAACCTCCTTTCAAGTCGCTCAGAAAGCTCCTTCCAAGAGGCAGGCTCGGAAACCTTCTTTCAAGAGACTCGGAAGCCACCTTTCAAGAGGCTTGGAAGCCCCATTTTTCGGAAAACTTTTTACCAAAGGCATACTTATTGTCAAAAGGTGCAGAATATTTTTTTCACGAGGCTTAGAAGATGCTCAGAAGATTTCCTTCAAGAGGCTCGGAAACCTTCTCTCAAGAGTAACCTGCTTGGGAGCCTCTTTTCAAGAGGCTTGGGAGCCTCCTTTCAAGAGGCTTGGGAGCCTCCTTTCAAGAGGCTTGGGAGCCTCCTTTCAAGAGGCTTGGGAGCCTCCTTTCAAGAGGCTTGAGAGCCTCCTTTCAAGAGGCTTGAGAGCCTCCTTTCAAGAGGCTTGGGAGCCTCCTTTCAAGAGGCTTGGGAGCCTCCTTTCAAGAGGCTTGGGAGCCTCCTTTCAAGAGGCTTGGGAGCCTCCTTTCAAGAGGCTTGGGAGCCTCCTTTCAAGAGGCTTGGGAGCCTCCTTTCAAGAGGCTTGGGAGCCTCCTTTCAAGAGGCTTTGGAGCCTCCTTTCAAGAGGCTTGGGAGCCTCCTTTCAAGAGGCTTGGGAGCCTCCTTTCAAGAGGCTTGGGAGCCTCCTTTCAAGAGGCTTGGGAGCCTCCTTTCAAGAGGCTTGGGAGCCTCCTTTCAAGAGGCTTGGGAGCCTTTTTTCAAGAGGCTTGGGAGCCTCCTTTCAAGAGGCTTGGGAGCCTCCTTTCAAGAGGCTTGGAAGCCTCCTTTCAAGAGGCTTGGGAGCCTCCTTTCAAGAGGCTTGGGAGCATCCTTTCAAGAGGCTTGGGAGCCTCCTTTCAAGAGGCTTGGGAGCCTCCTTTCAAGAGGCTTGGGAGCCTCCTTTCAAGAGGCTTGGGAGCCTCCTTTCAAGAGGCTTGGGAGCCTCCTTTCAAGAGGCTTGGGAGCCTCCTTTCAAGAGGCTTGGGAGCCTCCTTTCAAGAGGCTTGGGAGCCTCCTTTCAAGAGGCTTGGGAGCCTCCTTTCAAGAGGCTTGGGAGCCTCCTTTCAAGAGGCTTGGGAGCCTCCTTTCAAGAGGCTTGGGAGCCTCCTTTCAAGAGGCTTGGGAGCCTCATTTCAAGAGGCTTGGGAGCCTCCTTTCAAGAGGCTTGGGAGCCTCCTTTCAAGAGGCTTGGGAGCCTCCTTTCAAGAGGCTTGGGAGCCTCCTTTCAAGAGGCTTGGGAGCCTCCTTTCAAGAGGCTTGGGAGCCTCCTTTCAAGAGGCTTGGGAGCCTGCTTTCAAGAGGCTTGGGAGCCTCCTTTCAAGAGGCTTGGGAGCCTCCTTTCAAGAGGCTTGGGAGCCTCCTTTCAAGAGGCTTGGAAGCCTCCTTTCAAGAGGCTTGGGAGTCTCCTTTCAAGAGGCTCGGAAGCTTTTTTAAGAGGATCGGAAGCCTCCTTTCAAGGGGCTTGGAAGCCTCCTTCCAAGAGGCTCGGAAGCTTTTTTTAAGAGGATCGGAAACCTGCTTTCAAGAGGCTCACATTACATCTAAGGAATGCCGTTTGTCGATCGGCACATTGTATGTCTGTAAGGAAGTGTCGCCACTCCGGTGTTGTCAAGTGTGTTTGCGGATATTCTTACGTGACTGCCATTTCTCTAGCAGCAGTAAAGGTTGCAAATAGCAGATCATTATCGATGCGGAATGCGAGGAAGTAACCAATCGGGCCCAAATTCTGCACAGTTGATTTGGACCCCGAATGGTATCGAAAACCCATTGATTTGAAAAAAATGACCATGATGCCTCACTCTACTGCCTACCCTAACGGAATTATCAAAATTTTAGTTTCGCCTCTTTAATTCTATCATGAAACTGTGGGGGAGGGTCATTTGGCTGAAAGGGTCATTTGACCGAAAGGGTCATTTAACATTTGGCTCACTGTAAAAGTGAGAAGCGCGAAATGTGTAGTGATACGTCTCACTACTCACTTTTTATAGCGAGTGACGAAGAGAGACGTATCACTTATCACTCCCCATTTCTAACTTCTCACTGCGAAAAGCGAGTAGTGTGAAGGGGGTAGTGAGACGTCTCTCCACTTATTTCGCACTTCTCACTTTTTACAGTAAGAAGTGAGAAATAAGGATTAAGAAATGAGACGTTCCATTTCTCATTCCTCATTTATCACTTCTCGCTGTAAAATGTGAGAAGCGTGAAGTGAGTAGTGAGACGTCTCATTACTCACTTTGTGCTTCTCATTTTTGAAGCGAGAAGTGATAAATGAGGAGTGAGAAGTGAGACGTCTCACTTCTCTTTCCTAATTTCTCAGGTCGCACTGTGAAAAGTGAGTAGTGTAGTGTATCACTACTCATTTCGGGCTTCTCACTTTTTAAAGTGAGAAAAGAAAAATGAAGAGTGCGAAGCGAGCCGTCTCTCTTCTCATTCCTAATTTCTCACTTTTCAAACGAACTATGCGGCCAAATGAGCTATTTGGCCAAATGTCCTATTTAGCCAAATGACCCTTTCAGCCAAATGACCCTTTCGGCAAAATGACCCTCTCGGTCAAATGGCACTTTCGGCCTAATGACCCTTTCGGCTTAATTACTTTTTCGGCCAAATGGCCCTTCCGGCCAAACGACCCTTTCGGCCTTATGACCCTTCCAGCTCAATGACCCTTTCGGACAAATAACCCTTTCGGTCAAATGACCCTTTCAGGCCAAACTACCCTTTCGACCAAATTACCCTTTTGCCCAATAGACCCTTTCGGTCAAATGACCCTTTCGTCCTATTGACCCTTTCGGCCAAATGACCCTTTCGGACAAACGACCTTTTCGTTAAATGACCCTTTCGGCCAAACGACACTTTCGGCCAAAACTTTTCGGTCAATAGACCCTTTCGGTCAAAAGACCCTTTCGGCCAAACACCCTTTCGGTCAAAAGACCCTTTCGGCCAAACGACCATTTTGGCCAAATGACCCTTTCGGCCAAATGACCCTTTCGGCCAAATAACCCTCTCGGCCAAACGACCCTTTCGGCCAAATGAGCCTTTCGGCCAAATGAATTTCGGCCTAATGATTTGTTCGACCAAATGGTATATTCGGCCAAAAACCTTTCGGCCTAGTGGTATTCGGCAAAATGGGTTTCGGACAAATGACCCTTCCCCTGAAAATGTACCTCTAAGATTGGTAGATATTAGCATATCCATTTTATTGAAACATGTTCAGCTATCAGCTATCTCCTGCTTCGATTAATTTAGGATTGCATCCATTTCCACAGATACTCTCATGAAAGCTCCTGCGCATTTGATCGTAAAACACCAACATGAAGTTGCAACAGAAGACGAGAAAAAGCTTCCAATGAACTTTCTTTTCCGACCAGTAATCGAACAAATAGAATCCGAGGATAGCATAATCACCACCAGTCCGCAGTATATTCTCAAACAAGCCAACACATTAGACATGCCGCTAATTACGGGGTGTACTAATGGCGAAGGAATTCTGGCTTATTATTTGATGAGACGGCAGAAACAAGTCAATGCATTCGAAACGGAGCCTGAGAGGCTAGTTCCGAGCTATTTACGAGAGAATTCCTCATTGGACTTGAAGACGGTTGGAGCACAGGTCAAGCAGTTCTATTTTGGATCCCACAAATTCAGCAATCGTACTAAACAACACATTTGCGACCTGCTGTCGGATACAACTTTCGTCACTACGACTATGATTAACGCAGAATTACTTGCGAAATATCAGCCGAAGGTGCAACATTTCCATTACAGGTTCACGTTCCATGGTGGATTTGATGTCTTCAAAAGACTTCAACGAGCTGTGGATTTTGAAGGAGCATCTCATGGAGACGATAAGTTTTATATATTTGAGTAACAACTGTCATTATGTGAACTAATTTAGAATTACCTAATTGCGTTTGCTTCTTCTCCAGCTCACCCATGCTCCCGAAGCTTTCTCGAGATTGTGATGAAGTGAAAGTTCGGAACAACTTGGTGCGATTGTGGACGAATTTTGCCAAGTATGGTCACCCAACGCCAGCAAACTCCATACCTGTAGCCTGGCCCGTAGCGGTGGAGTCTCGAGTACCTCAGTCGAATGATTTCAGTTTGAATTATCTAGAAATTGATTCAGAGCTGCAAGTCAAGCAAAACCCTGGTAAGCAGAGCCATGACTTTTGGCGAACTTTGATTTCAAAGTACCAACCAGATTTACTAAAATAGTGATTACGTTTATAAAAGTACATATAATATACCATTATTCAATTGGAATTAAAACTCTATTTGGTGTTTGAACTTGGTGTTGTAGAAATAGAAGAGAATGATTTTTATAATGACGAAAAAACTGGTTGAAATTTCGGTTAGGATTATTTGATTTGTAAATTCAATTAAAGGCGTGCACGTGTTTTGCCTTTCTCGTACAACAAAGTATTTTTAAGACCAATTTGTATGCCATGTGATAAATTGTACAGCGAACAAAAAACATAAAAATGTTTAGAAAATGTTGGTCATAAGATTTTGGCAGCCACAAATGTAAAGGAACGATTCAGGTTCAATGGATGGTCAGTATCGTATTTAATTATTGAAAACAAAAAAACACACTGTAACTTGATGTACAAAAATAAATCTTGAATTTTCAAACTATTATTCTCTCCGTATTTTCTGCTCGGAAAATATTGAAAAGAAATCTGCATGCAACCCAAAACTACCAACCCAGTAAACCACATATCGTATAACAAACAGCAAATAAAGTCGCATTTGCGTCCATTAAAAATCTAAATCGCACTGCATATCAAACTTCATCAGTTTATTGTCGACAGATGTTGTATTGAACGTATCATATACGATAATTTTTACCATAGTGAAAATCAATCGTAATTGTGTAAATAAAAACTCATAATGACTTATATTCCTTGTAATATCCTATATCAGTGCGAATGAATGTCTACGTGAATCGTAATACAATCGAAACCACCTCAGTCCAAGTGGCTTGCAGAAGTTTCAAGCAGCTGTAAAGATATAAATTGTGTAGTTTATGTTGGACAGAAATCCGACTCACTTCAAGATGTGCACTATGGTGCCGTGGTAGAGTGTCCGCCTGCAGTTCCAAAGATCGCATGTTCGAGACTTGGTGCTGGTAAGATTTTTTTTATTTTTCATATTTTAATGTTTAATCGTAATACTGTTCGTATGATGTCGGGAAAAATCGTAAAATAAAACTCGTATGTACCTATATCGCCTCCACTTTGGTACGTATATAGCCATTCTGTGCATTATATACGATTTAGTTGGTTCTTATATAATAACCTATATCAAGAGTTATAGGTACCAAAATGTTGACTGGGAAGAATTGACTATTTCTATTATGTATTTTTATCAAACAATTAAAATTTGAAATTTTACGGGTGCCAATAATGCAACAACTGATATGTAGGTAAACTGCCGCTAACCGCAAGTCAGACTTATCTGTATATGGACGCCATATCCAGATAAGTCTGACTTGCGGTTAGCGGCAGTAAAGTTTCCGTTGAATCTCAATAAAAATGTATGTTCTATTCTGTGATAGTTATTTAGTTCTGATTTATCACCCAAACTCTACTGTAAACTGAACTGTATTTTTCTCTAGACGAAACAATTGTTCTGTGCTAATAACGTACGAAAGTTTTATGAAGGAAACCGCTCAGGTAAGGGCCACGTGCCACAGCCTGACATGTGTTAGGGCATAAACGGAAACCATCTGACGGACGAGTGTGAGGCAATCCTTAGATGGGGCAACACTATGACGAACACCTGAACGAAGATGTGGCAGACAACGATGGCGGCATATGCCGGTACCATATGGTACCGAATATGGGAACAGGCGTCCTGCTTCATACGTTTTCCAGCTCTGGATCTCCAAGAAATCCAGGAGGTGATTGGAAGGCTGAAAAACAACAAAGCCTCTGATGCTAGCCTACTACATAAAGAACTATTTAAATACAGCGGGGAGGTACTGGTCACTCTTCCCCAGGAGTTGATGGAACGCGTTATGTGTCTCATCTACAAAAAAGGCAATAAGCTGAATTGTAGCAACTTCCGCGCTGTCACATTGCTGGACGCCGCCTACACGGATATACTCTACCATTTTTATGTCATCGACTAGTACCAATTGCAAAAGAGCTCGTGGGGCAGTTCCAGGCGGGACTCATGGGCGCCTCCTCTACAGACCAGGTGTTCGCCGTACCAGCAGTGGTAGCTAATGCACAAACACGGTTTTCCGGATAAACTAACAAGGTGCATCAAGACGACGATAGATCGGGTCGTGTGCGTAATTCGAGTTTCAAGGGTATTCTCGAGTTCCTTCGAAACGCTTCCCGTAATGCTAAGTAGACACCTTTACGCGGTGTGTTACGGGCAGGGTTTGCAGAAATGGCTCTCAATAGATAACGAACAACGATAAAAGAGAGGTGTCGTGGCCGAGCGAATATCCTTAGGACATCCGTCGAATATCTGAATTATCATGGGCTGTGTACTCACAAGTATGTTCTGACAGAACGAGTTGCTCTAGTGATACATAGAAGATGTACCCAATATTCGAATTAGTATCGTCTCGTTCTTTGTTTCGTTCTGTCAATCGAGTTCATATTCGTGGGCTAATGGGCGCCTACTATTCGAACGCCGATTGCTTCGATTTAGAAATTCAAATCTCATTCAAATAATTCATAATTTCATTTCGTATCTCCGATTATTATTTTAACACAATCCGCTACTACCACAAGAGGCAAAACTGTTCCGAATCATAACAAGCCATGATAACACATTTATCAAACTTGTATACAAGTGCGAAAAAACAGAATCGGATAGGCAGCCCCCACAGAAAAAAGCTGATTCTCGCTTTGTTTTCGTTCCTTTCGTGTTGGTTACTGCACAGCTGTGTAGAACAAGTTGAAATGCATCATCCGAGCCAGTGCTCCCCGCATTTGGAGCTTTCTAAAAGAAATTTATCATGGGGTATAGCCTCCCGAATCAGTTCTCTGTCATGACAGCTTGCGAAAAGTGAGAGACTTGTTCTTTCTCTTTAGGATTCAATCCCTGGCTACCACGGTCACATTGCCCGCTACAAGCAAATCCTGACTCAACGAATACCTTCCCAATTTCCAATTCCGCGGTACTTATTTTATTTTTTATTCTATTTTTTATTTATTTTTTCATATATTTGTATTTTCATATTTTCATGTTTGCGTATATTTGATTCCTCACATTTCCATGTCATATTTACCTAATTTCATAGCTTCATTTTTTTTTTAAATTTTTATACCTTCATTGTTTTCTAATGCTTTTTTATAGTAGTATAATAAACGCGACGCGAGCAGTTGTATTTCGTCCGCTTAGTTGTTTAATTTCCGTTTTTAGCTTAAATAACAGTTCTATGTGTATATGTTTTGCCTTTCTCGTACAACTAAGTTGTACCGAAAGGCTATCATTTCACTCCGAAAACGATCTTTTTATAGAAGCCTCTGAGACCCATAGTATTATATACCAATCGACTCAGCTTGACGAGCTGAGCACATGTCTGTCTGTCCGTGTGTATGTATGTGTATGTGTGTGTATGTGTGCGCACAAACGCTATAAAAAACATTAGACAACTTTTCGTATAGTAATCCTTAACCGATTTTCTCGCAACAAGTTTCATTCGACAGGGGACAAAGCCTTGTTGATCACTATAGGATTTTATAACGACCGGTCATTGCGTTTAAAAGTTATGAAGAAAATGGTACATCGGACCATATGAACCCCATATTAGGTTGGTGTCTTAACTAAATGCGAGAAAGGCACCACCAACGCTGCACATTGGGCCACGTCGTAAAATTAGGAGGAAAAAATTATTTTCACCATAATGATAATATTTTAGGATCAAAGTGTCTTCAGCAAAGTCGAAGCTTATTATTTAAGCTTTATTTTGAAGTTTGTTGCAATAGGGTGGCCCCACTACATTTTGAGATAAAATTTTTAACTTCTATATTTCTAATTTTAGCATTGTACGATGTTCTAGAAAGTTGTTCCTTATTTAATTTTGAGGCACTTTGCTGAAGAAACCATTTTTGTACGTCGTTTGTATCATTTGTTATGATAATTTTAAATAATTATGTTAGGGTGACCCTAAAAAATCAATGTTTTGATTGTAACTTTTTAGTTTTAATTTTTATCGAGTTGACGTCTTCTACAAAGTTTTAGAGCATAAAAAAATGCACGTTTAGGTTACATAACCAAGTAAATTCATTGGTGGATTGCAGAGATATCACTGTTTTTCTTGAAAAAATCCGTTGTTTTCAAATGCTTGTATTTTTGAATGGGGGAAAAAGGGGGATCCATTTTTCCCTGGGTTAGACAGAGGAAGGGCTAAGGATTGCTCTGCATATTTTGATATTGGGGAATTTGAGGGAATTTGAGGTTTTTCCATCATTTGAAAAAATGGCTTTATGTACGAGGAAATCAAAATCATCAGTTCTAGAAGTGTTATAAAACCGAAAATTCCGCCCTATTCGTCAAAAACAAAATGTTTATAGTAATCATAGCTTCCTTATATATTTCCAGCGCATCTTCACTCAATATACCGATTGGTAGAATAACATGTTCAATAATATCAACGCTTATAAACGTGACAACTTCACTGTACAGACGTAATCGTAGGTTGTTTACATCACTTGTTCAATCGATTTTACTTTAAAATCGTTAGGGTGGTATGGAAAATTAGGTTTTTCGAGCGTAGTTTTTTATTTTACTTTTATCTATTATTAGGGTGGTTCAAAAATTCGATTTTTCTCCACACCGATCACTCAATTCTGTCCCATGTTCTTAGTGTCCTCCGCGAATTTGAGCGAAATTGGATAGCAACTGATTTAGCACGAGCCGTTTCAAGTTTGCATGGGAATTAGTATGGGGAAGTGGATTTTTCATCCTACTGCTTATGGCGCTTCCCCATACAGCGAAAAAAGAACCCACATGGCCAAAATCGCATGTTGATTAATCGTTCCAATAATTAGTTATCGGTTTTAATCCAGCTTGCGAATCTTTGGTTATGATTATTAAACTTCTTCTTTTGTCAGTGCTATCTTTCGCGCCAAGAGCAGCAATGTTGCCTGTGAAGTAGTTTCGCGATAAGCTCCAAAGAACTACAACATAAATTAAAATCGATTACTAAATATTCGAACGATTATCCAAGTGATAATTCTTTTGGTCTCCTTTTGGCTTTGTTGGTTCTGTTTTCGCCAGCGCCTAATTGGAAAGTGCCATAATCAGTATGATGAAAAGTTCACTTCCCCATACTAATTCCCAAGCAAATTTAAACGGCTCGTGCTAAATCAATTCACGGAGGACACTCAGAACATGGGACAGAATTGAGTGATCGGTGTGGAGAAAAATAGAATTTTTGAACCACCCTAATATATATCTAGATAAAAATTAAATAAAAATTACACTAAAAAAACGATTACGGTCTGTTCAGTGAAGTTGTCACGTTGATAAACGTTGATATTATTGAACATGTTATCCTACCAATCGGTATATTGAGTGAAGATGCGCTGGAAATATATAAGGAAGTTATGGTTACTATAAACATTTTGTTTTTGACGAATTGGGCGGAATTTTCGGTTTTATAACACTTCTAGAACTGATGATTTTGATTCCCTCGTACATAAAGCCATTTTTTTAAATGATGGAAAAACCTCGAATTCCCTCAAATTCTCCAATAACAAAATATGCAGAGCAATCCTTAGCCCTTCCTCTGTCTAACCCAGGGAAAAATGGATCCCCCTTTTTCCCCCATTCAAAAATACAAGCATTTGAAAACAACGGATTTTTTCAAGAAAAACAGTGATATCTCTGCAATCCACCAATGAATTTACTTGGTTATGTAACCTAAACGTGCATTTTTTTATGCTCTAAAACTTTGTAGAAGACGTCAACTCGATAAAAATTAAAACTAAAAAGTTACAATCAAAATATTGATTTTTTAGGGTCACCCTAACATAATTATTTAAAATTATCATAACAAATGATACAAACGACGTACAAAAATGGTTTCTTCAGCAAAGTGCCTCAAAATTAAATAAGGAACAACTTTCTAGAACATCGTACAATGCTAAAATTAGAAATATAGAAGTTAAAAATTTTATCTCAAAATGTAGTGGGGCCACCCTATTGCAACAAACTTCAAAATAAAGCTTAAATAATAAGCTTTGACTTTGCTGAAGACACTTTGATCCTAAAAAATTATCATTATGGTGAAAATATTTTTTTCCTCCTAATTCCACGACGTGGCCCACTGTGCGCTGGGTGGATTGATCTGGTTTTTTTTTTGTGAAATAGAACGACATTTTATATGAAGAATAGGAAATAGACAGTGAACCGTGGAGTTTTTATGTGTTTCTGGACTATTTTTGTTGCCTATATCAATCGTTGACCAAGTGCAACAACATGACATCTGCGATCTCGAACCGTTGTGCTGCGGCTTTTATCACATCAGCCAGCAGTGCTGTGGAATCAACATTCGGGCGATAAAAGATTCACTCCTGTCAGGCAAGGCGCTGTTTATTTGCCCTCCATGTAGGATCGAGCTGAATGGTCGTTCGATTCGCTCCTATTTTGCCGACAATAACAGTAGCCAACCATCGGTTATGAATCCACACGATCAAGCGCTCGTTGATTTACCTGAACTTGTTCAGCAACTTTTTTATGTTGTTGCTGACTTGAGCAAAAAAATCGATGTTTTCACCGGTAAGTCGCAACAAGCAAAAATGTTCTCGGTGCCTCAGGGTTGGCCTCGCCTTGGAGTGAAGCGCAGTCGAGAAGATCGACGAATGGAAATCGATGCACTCGTTGCCAGTGGAACTAAGTTTATTGATCTGAGCGATCTTTCTATACCGTCCATCATACAAGCACCGCCATCGGAAAAGTTCTGGTTGTACCTGTCCGGTCTCATTACCGATAATGATGTTCAGTTGGTCGTATCTCGCTGATTAAGCACTACGGACCCTGCTGTTGTGATTTGTTTAGTTCCCAAAGGAAAAGATGCTTCCAACATGTCATTCGTCTCCTAGAAGATTGGATTGGACCCGTCTCTGAAAGAAACAGCAATGGATCCAGGATCGTGGGCACCTGGAATGCGTTTTCGCGAATTTGTGCAGATCAAAAAAAAACTGACACCTCACCCTTGCCCAGCTGTTCTCTATCACGTTGCAGCATTGGAACCGGGACAGCATGACACAAGCATTGAGGAAGACACAATGCCCCCCGACACAGCCGCGCTTTTTGATGATATCCACCATCGCCATTGTCCCGGTCCTGTGGTCGGTGTGGGCAGAAGTGACTTCCGACATGCTTTCCCAGGCGAGTAGAGTAGAGTGGGGCAAGAGTGCGCGTGGGGTAAGATTACGTTTTTTGAAGTAAAAAGTCGAGTCAAGTACAAGACACTGAAGACGACCTTACTGTTGAGGTCGAAATACGTATCTGTCAGGATACAATTAAGTGGTGGAATTCAATGGGATTGTTTAAACTCGTCTTATGACAGGGGAAAAAAGATAAACTAGCAACACTGCATCAGTTTGACAGGTATTCTGGCCAACTATTATCATGTGTAATTGTAAACCATTTGAATAAACAACAAGGGAGATATGGAGTTAGATAACTTTTTGGTCATTTTGCTAAAAATAATTGGGTTTCCGCAACTAGTATTTCATTACCATATGATCGGGGTTCAGCCAAATCCCACCAAGCGCCAACAAAAAATTACCAATTTTTCTACCCAAGCTTTCAATTAGTAGATTTAATTGATTGCTAATTGTATCGAATATCCCTCAACCCTGATACTGAGGGTATTCCACAGCAAATGTACGCAGTAATTGATATGGATCGTTTTCCGTTGTCTTTTTTACGAACACAATATCACAAGTCAGTCAAAAAGCCGCTTGGTGCGGTTTGGCTGAACCACGACCATATATATGTTCAATCAGGTGAACATTATACCATTTCGATAACCTATTGTATAGAGTAAATTTATGGTACAGAACACCAATTCTGTTGGTTTTCCAGAAGTCAAAACCATTACTTGAATAATTTTTGGGACTGTGGGGGTAAAAGTACGCAGGAACCGGTGGGGCAAGAGTACCCATAACAACAAGAACAAAAGTACGTAACAGTACGTAACAAGAGTACGTAACAGTCAATGGTCGTGGATGGGACAGGTCTCTATTTTCGCTTCCCTCAAAGCCAGGATTGTCAGAATGTGTGCAGTATATAATTATGCGCCGGTCATCGCATTAATGCTGAGTATTAAGGTCCAAAGTACGCCACGCGGTCACACCACCGTCCACGCCGTCCAACATGCAGCCCGGTTACCAAGCCACCGTCAGCAGAATCAGAACCGTCCAACTAGGTCGGCCAGGAAAAGCAGAGTAGGCAAGTTTAGGTTTTAAATAGGAATCAATCGACTCTTCGAGAGTCAGTATTAATCAATCAGTCTTTAGGATCGGTATTTTTTCGTATTAGTTATAAAAGTGAGTGCATGTAATGTAAAAGTAGCAAATAAAGTTCTTTTTTTTTAGAATAAATCAGTGATAGACTTATAATTGGCGCAGCCGTCCGGAGTCGGCTGAGTGATAACTTGTGAGAACAGTGGAAAAGTCGCGATTAACAAACGCGATTAAAGTGATTCTGCCACAATAACTGTGAACCCAGTTATTTACGCATCCAAGACACACGGACGGAAACGTCGTCAAGGAGTTGAGGATCCCCCTGCGAGTTACACCTGGAGTACCAGCATCGTCAGCCCGGCCTACACAGGACACCACGACAGCAAAAACCGTAAGTAATTTTGTTTCTCCTTTTTCAATTGCGAGACGACACGTATTGCTCGCATACTATAAGATAGGTGCAGTGAGAAGTGTGTAGTTGAATTTAAGTGCACAAAATAACTTGCGTCCCTGCAAATTTCATTACAACTCTTTTGCGAGCCAACGCAGATCGTACGTACACTAGGTACAACGAGAAACGGGTAATTGATTTGAAACTTTGAATTTGCGGGTAGGGAAGCGAAACAACACCAATTTGGTGGGCCTCCATGAAGTGATACAACACTTTTAGTGTGCTTCGAAATCTTTTGTTAAAATCCCCAAAATAAGCCACAAGACTAAGTATTACGGCAAATTTAGATGCCAAAAGTCAAACAGTCTTTGAGTGCTTTGAAAGAGACAAGGCGCATGCTAAAATCTATTAAAGTGAGAATCACTGATAGCAGCACCGAGTCTGAGGCATCAAGTGAGGAAAGCGCGGAATTTTCGCATATTCCAGTTAACACCGTGCCAAACATTGAAAAGTTTTCCCTGGACGACACTGACACAGATATGGAACAGCTGTCCGCTCAGGTCAATAACATCGCTCAACTTCTCGAGTTAATGAGAAACACACAGCAGCAACAACAACAACAAATTGAAGCACTATCGCATGGCCAAGCGCAAGCGAGTGCAACCCAAAACCACATACAGCAACAAAGCGCTAACTCAGCAGTAAGCGTAGAGTCTCTGTATAAAATTCCTGACCCAATAAAATCATTACCTAAGTTTGATGGGAATAGGAAGCAATTGTCCGCTTGGTTAACCACCGCGGAAAACACACTGAACAGGTTTAAGAATCTGGTTAATCCTGATCAATTCGATATTTTCGTAACTGCGGTTGCGAATAAAATAGAAGGAAAAGCAAAGGATATCATTTGCCTTGCTGGAAATCCACAAACGTTTGAGGAGATTAGGGACATCCTAACAAGCGCTCTCGGCGATCGTCAAGAGCTTACGTATTACAAAAGCCAGTTGTGGCAAACGAAAATGACTGACAACATGTCAGTTCATAAATACTATAATAGATGTAAAGAGATAGTCCAAAATATCAAGTCCCTTGCTAAACAGAAGCGTAAATACCAAGATAACTGGGATGCTATCAACTCTTTTATCGAAGAGGATGCATTAGCAGCATTCCTTGCCGGTCTAAAAGAGCCTTATTTCGGGTACGCTCAAGCAGCTGGACCCGAAGACATGGAAGCAGCCTATGCTTTCGTGTGTAAGTTCAGAAGCAAAATTGAAACAGCTTCTAACCGAGATAATTTTAAAAACCGAGCAGCTTTGACCCCAAAGAAGATAAATTCCGTAACAACAAATATCCAAACACAACTAAGCAGCAATTTTCAAAAGATGATAGGATAAGGACACATCCAGAGCAAATAAGTAGCGACCCGCAACCCATGGAAACAGGGTCTATTAAATCCAGATTAACATTAAACAAAAGACAAATTAATAACAATGAAGTGTCCGAAGATGAAAAATCTTCAGATTCTGAAAGGGAAGATGAGGATATTGATTTAAATTTTGCTTGGCAACAAAAGCGAACACTCAAACTTAAATTACCTTCCCTTCATTACCACCTTAAATGGAAATCGAAATATTAGGCTATTAATTGACACAGGTGCAAATAAGAATGTCATACGCCCTGGAATCTTAACAAACGTGAAATCTATCAGAAAAACAGAAATCAAGAACATTTCCGGGAACCATATTATAAATCAGAAAGGAAGGGCAAGTCTGCTAGGACCAAATGTTCCACTTCAAACATACTATGAACTTGAATTTCACAATTTTTTGATGGGATAATTGGATCCCAATTCCTTGCGAAAAATAGAGCAAAAATAGATTATGAACGTGAAGAAATTAAATTTTCCAATATCACCATTCCTTTCGAAAAATATTTTCCAGCAAAAAAGCTCCATTCCTACCAAATTGAGCTAGACACTACAACAAATGGCGATTGGTTAGTACCATCTTTTCAGAAATTATGCAACACCGCCGTCATTGAACCAGGTCTTTACAGATCTCGAAACAAAAAGACGACTGTGAAAATTCTTACCAATAAAAGAGTGCCACCTTGCCTCAAAGCTAAACTTGAAATTAGAGTAAATAATTTTGAAACAGTAACACCTATACCGATTAATGGAGAAACTGAATTAGATGAAACTGCTATTTCTAATTTCATTAGAATGGATCATTTGTCGAAAATGGAAAAACAAGAATTAATTAAAACTGTTTTGAGAAACCAAGCTGTGTTATTGAAGGCTGATGAGAAACTTACGGCAACAACTGCCATAAAACATCAGATACATACTAGCGATGAAAAACCAACGTATACAAAATCATATCGATATCCGCATCATTTTAAAAGGGATGTTGAGGAACAGATAAGCGAGATGTTACGCAACGGGATAATTAGCCACTCTACCAGCCCATACTCATCTCCAATATGGGTAGTTCCTAAAAATTGGATGCATCAGGAAAACGGAAAGTAAGGGTAGTCATCGATTATCGTAAACTGAACGATAAAACAATTGACGATAAATTCCCAATTCCACAGATAGAGGATATCTTAGACAGCCTTGGGAAGTCCGTATACTTCACAACGCTCGACCTCAAATCAGGCTTCCATCAAATTGAAATGGATCCCTCACACAAGGCTAAGACAGCCTTTTCTACAGACCAAGGCCACTTTGAATTTACAAGGATGCCTTTTGGCTTAAAAATGCACCTGCCACCTTCCAGCGTGCTATGAATAACATTTTGCATGATTTCATCGGTGCAATATGTTACGTGTATCTAGACGATATCATTATCGTAGGATACAACCTCAAAATCACATAGAAAATGTTAATAAAATTTTGAAGCGACTCTCCGAATTCAATCTGAAAATTCAGCTCGATAAATGCGAGTTTTTGAAAAGAGAGACTGAGTTTTTGGGGCACGTTATCACACCTGATGGTGTAAAACCAGATCCTAGTAAAATTACGAAGATTCTGGATTGGAAGATTCCCACGACGCAAAAAAGAAATAAAACAATTCTTAGGTCTAACTGGGTATTACAGGCGTTTTATAAGAGATTATGCTAAATTGGCTAAGCCTCTTACAAAATATTTAAAGAAAGAGCAGAATGTTAATACTAAAGATGAAGATTATAAAAATGGGTTTGAAAAGCTGAAACTGATACTAACTTCCGATCAAATACTAGCTTACCCGGACTTTAATATTCCTTTCATATTGACGACAGATGCTAGTAACTACGCGCTAGGAGCAGTACTGTCTCAAATACAAGATAATATCGAACGACCAATAGCTTTTGGTAGTAGGACTTTGCATAAAGCCGAAATAAACTATTCGACTACCGAAAAGAGGCCCTTGCAATTATATGGGCAGTTGATAAATTTCGTAATTATCTACATGGTAACAAATTTACCTTAATAACTGACCATAAACCATTGACTTTTATTAAAATTCTACAAAAATTGCAAAATTTTGAGATGGCGCCTTGACTTGGAGAACTTTGATTACGATGTCAAATATCGCCAAGGCAAAACAAACGTTGTAGCTGATGCTCTCAGCAGGAAAACAGAAGATTCACCGGAACTAAATACTAATAGTACTTTTCTATTTTCAGATAATACACGACCGAAGAATTACAAGACAGAAAATAAACCAACCAAGAGGAAAAAACATACCATGAACATAAATAATAATGAAAATTCATTTGTTTCAGACACCACCAATAATCCAGGAGAACAAACCATTTCGGAAAGCTCATCACCCGCAGAAGAATTAGACATTGACACTGACTCACAAACGGTACATTCCGCAGACACTTCCGATGACTATTTTATACACTGTGTCGAACGTCCCTTAAATTACTACAAAACCAAATCATTTTCAAAATATCCCGACTAAACACGGACATTACAGAAACACCATTTACACATTTTCATAGGACAATTATTTGCAGAGATAGATACGACGAGGACATTATTAAAGACGTTCTTTTGAAATACCATAATAACCGACAAACAGCAATTATGGCACCAGAACACATTATCCCAATCATACAAGAAGTCTATAAAACACATTTTAACCAAAAGGGACACTTTGTTTTGACCCAGTTGCAAGTTGAAGACGTAGCTAACGAACAAAGACAAGACATAATCATCAACAAGGAACATAACCGAGCTCATCGTGGAGTTACGGAAGTCGACAACCAGTTGAAGCGTAGCTATTTCTTTCCTAGGATGACATCAAAATTAAAATGGTGACCCAAACATGTAGAATGTGCAACATGCACAAATACGAGAGGAAACCGTATAATATTAAACTTTCACCAAGACCAACAACGGACAAACCTTTTGACCGGGTCCATATGGACATTTTCAGATAAACCGACATAACTTTCTATCATTAGTCGACTCCTTTTCAAAACATGCCCAGATGATCTTTATGGAAACTAAAAATTTAACAGACGTCAAAACTGCTCTCGCAGACTATTTCGGAATTTATGGTACACCAAGGAAGATCATTACGGACCATGAAACGACGTTTATGTCATTACAACTAAAAAATTACTTAGACGCTCTGAATATCGAGTTAGCTTATGCATCTTGCTCTGAATCTAATGGCCAAGTCGAAAAACCCACTCGACTATAATAGAAATTATAAACACAAATAAGTATAAATTCCCAGATATAGACACTACCGCGCTAGTAAAGTTAGCAATTTCTCTTTACAATTCTTCCATTCATTCAGCAACGAAATTCACCCCAATGAAGTCATCTTTAATAACAACAATTTACTTGACCCGAATCAGATAGAAGATAATTCTCAAAAAGTATACGTTAAAGTTAAAGCAAACATCGAAAAAGCTAGATCAAATCAAGAAAATCAGAACAATAACAAAGAGAACCCGCCTCATTTAGAAAACCAGCAGGAAGTATTTATGATACCCAACATCAGGAAAAAACTAGACCCTAGGGCTAAACCGACTAACGCAAATGCTATTACTGACAAGACATTTAAGAATAACAAGGCCATTAAAAGACACAAAAACAAGATAAAAAGATGTAGAAAATCCTAAATTACATACTAATGAAATCTTATAATTTTTCTTATATTTTCAGATGCACTCACTGACAATATCATTTTTATTTTAATACTTTCAACAACAGCTAAGTTAGAATCTCTAGAAATCAAAAATTTGATGAACGATCCGATCCTATTGCTGAAGTTAAATGATTGCAAATTACAAACAGGATTTATTAAAATCATTCATCCGATAAATATTACAAACTTAGAGAACAATGTTTATTTATTTTCCAAAATAGCTAGGCAGATAAATAGGGAAATTCCAATATCAAATCTTATTTTTCAAAAAAGTAGGGAACTTGTTAATAACCTGTACCAACTTAAACCGATGAAATCTAGGAGACCCAAGAGATGGGACGCATTAGGAGTCGCTTGGAAATGGATCGCTGGCTACCCCGACGCCGAAGACCTGAGAATAATCAACACTACGTTCGAGGACCTTATATCCCAAAATAATCAACAAATAAGAATCAACAACGTACTCAACACCAAAATCGACACAATAATGACGACTGTCAATAGGCTTATTGACCAACAATCAACAGAAAACAAAATCCTTTTAGAAGAAATGGATGCCATAACACTACTTCTTTACATGGATACAACGAACAAAATCCTGGAAGATTTGGAAGACACAATTCTGAGGACTCGGATCAATCTCGCCAACAGTAAGTTGCTCTCACTTAATGAAATTCTGACTATGGAAACTTTACTTAATGAACAAGGGATAAACACAAATTTTCCCGAGGAAGCCCTCCACTACGCTAAACCCAAAGTAGCAATCAAAGGTGATCTTCTACTGTATATCTTGCAAATTCCTAAAGTCACAGGAAATTGCGAAATTATTAGGATTATACCCTTAACAGTTCATGACTATGTCATAACACAACTCCCTCCACACGTCATACGGAGTGGAAACGATGTCTTTAGTACCACAAACCCAGAGAGCTTTATCCAGCAAAGTACATTCCTTGAACCACTAAGGAATAATTGCTCGCTTCATATAATCCTTGGAATAGAAAGCCATTGTGAAGCGAAATTCGATGACACAACAAAAGTCACGCTAATAGCCAACAACAAGGTCCTGATTAACAACGCTAAAAATTCACATTTGAAATCAAATTGCGGACCACATAATCGAAAACTTCAAGGAAATTTCGTCTTAACATTTTACAATTGCAGTATTCAGGTTGACGATCACGTTTTCACTTCAGAAGAGTTGATAAGCAAAACAAGAGAAATTCAAGGAGCATTTCCAAATCTTGCGATAAATTGGAACATCGCACAACGACACGAGATACCCGTCATCCATAATCAAACCATGCAAAATAGAAACCAATTGGAGCACGTCAAACTGAAGCAGTACGAGCACAAAAACTTATTGTTGGCCGCTTTTGGAGGATTGTCAACGACAATGGTAATTTTAATTGTCATAGCAATAATCTGTATTTTTAGAAAGAGAACGGTCATCAAAATTGGAATTCAAAAGGACACCCCATCCCAGGAGGAATGAAAAGAAGTTCGAGGACGCCCTTCGATCTACCCCCGGAGGAATTATGCGCCGGTCATCGCATTAATGCTGAGTATTAAGGTCCAAAGTACGCCACGCGGTCACACCACCGTCCACGCCGTCCAACATGCAGCCCGGTTACCAAGCCACCGTCAGCAGAATCAGAACCGTCCAACTAGGTCGGCCAGGAAAAGCAGAGTAGGCAAGTTTAGGTTTTAAATAGGAATCAATCGACTCTTCGAGAGTTAGTATTAATCAATCAGTCTTTAGGATCGGTATTTTTTCGTATTAGTTATAAAAGTGAGTGCATGTAATGTAAAAGTAGCAAATAAAGTTCTTTTTTTTTGAATAAATCAGTGATAGACTTATAATTATATATCCCGCCAGTTAGGAGCAAATATGTTGATACAATCAACAAGCATTTGGCTTCCGTTCAGAAGTTAATCGACATTGGGTGACCAACCGATACGCTACTTATTTGCGGCGATTAGAATCAACCCCGAATGCATTGGTCATTGGATGAAGAAGGAATTCATTGTGTAAATTCTTCTCAACTGCCCCTTACATTAGTGGACGGATTGGATATCCTCAATCTCGGTCAAGCCAATCTTGTGCGTAACTTGCTCGGCCGTACACTGGATTTGTGCTTCTGTTCGTTCGAGTGCCCTGCTGTTGTAGATCGCTGCACTGCTCCTTTGCTTCCACTGGACTTTCATCATCCATCACCTGAAATTTCAATTCCAGCCGTAACTACTAACAATGAATCGTTACATGTACCGCCGGATGTCTTATTAAACTTCCGTAAAATTGATTTCACGGCGCTGCAAAACTGTCTGCTGACTGTTAACTGGACGCAAAGTCTCTCATCGAATAATGTGGATGACATGGCAGAGGCGTTTTGTGCAGATTAGAGTGTAGCCACGTCCGCATAAACGGACTGCAGCGTCACCTGCTTGGAGCACCCGTGAACTAAAGGAACTGAAACGCACACGTAATGCACAGCAACGTAAGCTTCGAAACTTACGTACCCCGGAGACAGTACGTTGCTTCCACCGAGCCAGTAATACATACCGCCATCTGAACGCATCTTTGTACAAATCGCATGTGTTACGAGTTCAGTCAAGCTTAAGAAGAAACCCTAGAGGATTTTGGAGTTTTGTAAATTCCAAGAGGAAGTCTGAATCTGTCCCATCAACCGTTTACCTAGATGAAACGGAATCTAGTTCAGCTGCAATGTCCTGTAAGTTATTCGCCAAGAATGTTAATAACACAGATCGAGGATAAAGCGCAGATCGATGTCGTCTACACGGACCTGAAAGCTGCCTTTGATAAAATTTATCACCGTATACTTCTTTGTAAACTATCTCGACTTGGATTGGTTGCATTAACGGGGTATTGCTGACCAGGGTACAACAAGTACAGGTCTTAGTTGTTATGCTAGATGCTAAATTGTCGTTCGACGAACATCACTCGGCTGTTATCTCTAAAGCCACTCGTCAGTTGGGTTTTATCGCCAAGATTGCCAAGACTTCTAGAGCCGGACATCTTCCTCCTTTTCCTGATCGGTGTAGACTTCTAGGATTGGACACGTTACAACGACGAA
The DNA here is from genome assembly GCF_024139115.2 of Armigeres subalbatus. Lineage (NCBI taxonomy): Eukaryota > Metazoa > Arthropoda > Insecta > Diptera > Culicidae > Armigeres > Armigeres subalbatus. The sequence continues at coordinate 212,063,965 of NC_085140.1, read as the reverse complement.
GGAAGATCCAGCAAGCGTTGTTTCTTGGGAAGCTTCTAACTGGAGAAACTGACTCACCGCATCTACTGTCACTTTTGGAGTACACCTCCAAGGCTGTCGCGTCCCAAGTAACATTTCAAGTTTTATTCCACTCTTGGAATGGTTTTCACGATCAAATTATAAGAACTCACAATAAAACTCATTATTATACGACAACCATCTGATGACCACTATAAGAGTAAGATATGGCCATGTGGCCCTCTCTAGATGACCGCTATAAACCTCTTATAAGCGTATTTGGAAACCCCTTTTAAACCACCCGCAAAAAAGGGAATTTGGCTGCGGAAGCTGTCAAAAATGTTGGTTTGAAAAAAGGGAAACAAAACTACGGATAAATAATAACAAAATGGACTGATGATGAAAATTATGATGAGGATATCAACACAATAATATTTATTCAGGTTTATACTGCAATATTCTATCATTGAAATAAGTTGCGCGTTCGATTTCATGGTGAAAGCTAGGTAAATAATAAGATTCTATACTGCGCGCCGGCGAAATAATGTGGTTCAGCGCAATAAATTGAAATATAATATAAAATTAAAATATCAACATTGCAAATATTCACTTAATCTGTAGATTTTCACCCTGCTATATTTCCAATTCTAATCATTCACCAGGAGAAGTGTTCTACGCGACGAAAACATTATCTAATTATATGGATTTCAGCGATAAATTTGACAGATTTTAAAATGCTTCTTTTTTTCCAATATGGCCATCATCAATTCCGATCAGAAATATGTTGCTCTTATTTCACACCCTTATAAACTCTTTGCAATGCAAATATTCTTATTGCGGTTATTCATTTGACTACATTACGGCATATTACGACCAAAAATTTTGGCTTTTATCGAGCTTTGAAAATATGACTTATTGCGCTCTTCATCACAACCGTAGAGCAGCTCATAAAATCAATTCGAATGTGACGTTTGAGGCTTTTTCAGCAGATTTATGAGAGGTTTATTGATAGTAATAAGAGTGCCAATAAAACTGAGCAGCTAGCCATGGTGATTGCTGTCATAAATCCGTTATAAAAATTAAATAAAACCAACAAGCATGGAAATTGTTAGTTGGGTTACCACGAATCTGCTACAACCTACATTCCACAGAACGTCATTTGAATCAAGATTTTTTTATGTACCAGGTTATCCGACTTGTCAATATCCACAACTCAGCCATCTTGGATTTTTGTATGGAATTTATGCTCGTTTGTTTACGTTTTGCACTGAAAATGTATGTTTCCCCCCGTGCTGGTTATTCCCATCTACTGACGAAGTCGGATAACCTGTACTTAAAAAAATCTTGATTTGGATATCACGAGCCGGTTACAGCGTGCCTCCGAATGTTTACGCAGGTGGAGAACTTGTTTGAGTTTGGTGAGGCGTCTAGTAGATTTTCGAACAAGCTGTGCAATTCAGTGTTAATTTAGTATTGCAATAATTGTATTTTATTATTATATCATTCATTAGGACTTTGGGTCAGATAAATATTTTTTTAACAAATAAACAAATAAACAAATAAACTAGATGCAAAAAGATTTTTTTTCTGCACATGTTGTACGTTTATCCAACAAGATTTGCTGAGTTGTATTAATACTACTAGTTTGCAACGAGTTACATACGCTATTTTTGCAATGACGAAAAATGGGCTTTAATATGATAAATCTGTGTGTGTGTGTGTGTGTGTGTGTGTGTGTGTATGTGTGTATGTACAAACTAACCCCCACTGTCTGGCAGTGATGTTATGGAAGAAAGCTGTCTGTTAAAACAGTCAGATTTAATCCGGGAGTTAGAAAGTGCTAGATCTACTGCAGCTCCAGTGACCCATTTCAGAGTTCCTGGTATTTTATGTCCACTCCGAGGTCACTATCACTAACAGTAAGCCCCGCCTGATTATGCTACCGTTTGTCAAATGGATAAAGATATCACTATCAAACTTCCGGATTCAAAAAATATATAAAATATATTTTGAATCCAGCGCGCATTTATTTAATTAGATATATATATATATATTTTTAAATAGTTGTTGTATCTTACCATTTATATGTTCTCATTTGCTGCATATCATTGAAGAGGCAATCATCATCATAATTATCTATCCATTGCTAAAAAGAATAGTTCTATCTGGCTCTCAAATCTTCTAGAATACATATGCGGAATGTTTCGGTTTAACAGTTATTTTAGTTCCTTTTAACGCGGCGACATATAGTGTTTCAACCCTATTGAATTTGAACACTATTGGTTTACCGAAATGAAGAAAGGATCTAATCCACCACATATCTCTCATATATTATATTGCAGTGTTCAACACAACAATTCGCAGACTGTATGCAAATGATTTTTATTGTAATGTTTCATGCTAAAATAGATTAAAATAATTGAACAACACCATATTATTGCGTTGTACAAACATATATGTTTTAAAATTTGGAAAGTTTACGTACCCTCCAAGGGGTTTCAGAAGAGTCTACGATAGTCTACTAGGGAGGGGTTGAAAATGTCAAAATTTGGATTACGTGGTTTATGGACTGCCCTTTTAATGGTGCTGGTTTTCGTGGATCCGCTATCAAATCCGTCGAATCGACGCACGAATCCCTGTCCACCAAAGCAGACAAGTCGCTCCGAGGATTTGATACTGAAATAGTTGAGAAGTAGGTAGAGGAAATGGTTTGATCTCACCAATTTTCCGGAAGTTATTTTCTAGCAGCGTATGCAAAAGAAACCTCTAGCATGGAAGTCGGCCTTTTCTTGAATTTTTTTTCACGTATTTGATTGAGTCCATTCTTTGGGGCATTGCGCGGCCGGTAATAAAGTTAATCAGATCAGTGCGTGATCTCTCATGTTTCGGACAGCAGAACGATCGCGTGATCGGACGAAATATTGTGTTCTGCATTGCGCGGCGGTAATAAAATTAATCAGTTCAGTGCGTGATCTCTCTTGTTTCGAAGCGGGCTTGGTAGTCATATGGCTACTGCTTCTGCCTCATACGCAGGAGGTCGTGGGTTCAATTCCAGGTCCGTTCCATTCTCCTACTTTGTATCTTTCTCTTTATTTCTCAACTGGAAATGGACTTCCATACCGTTTCCAATACTATTCCTATACATTCAACTTGAGTATTCTAACAGTAATCTGCTAGAATTGGAAATGAACTTATAGAGCTCGTTTCCTATATCCAATTAGGAATTCCATCAGTTACCTTCTCCTATCTATCACATTAGCAGCTCGTTAACCAAGACGGACCTCTGCCTCTCCAACCTAACCCAGAAATTCCAACAAATTCCGCATGAACTCGTGGCAAGTGCAGAGGTATATTCGGCTTGCAGTGGGCGAGTGATTGCATCATCATTTCCTCCCCCTTCCCTACATTGACTTGCATTCTGACGTGGCAGGCACCAGTATGACCTAACAAATGAGATCACCAGTACTTGTACATTGAAGATGTGTGTTAGTCCCAAGCAAACATCTGTTGGTTCCCTGTGCAAGAACAGCTGATCTGGTCATAATGGAGTAGCAACTACGAGCAGTCAATCAAGCTCAAGCAAGCTCAAGCTCTTTGATTGAGTCCATTCTTTGGCTGGTTTGATAGAATTCCAGCAGCTTCAAGCCACGAAAAAGGAGCTAGCTTGCAAGGCAGCGATTGTATTCCAGCCAAAGATTTAAGAAGTAGCAATACATTCCACGCAGAGACGTTGTTTATAGATAGAGACCCGCGAAGAGTGAAGCCGAAAGTACCAAACGAACGGTCAAATGCGGTACCAAACGAGCAAAGTAAACAAACATTACCAATCGGTAGAAAATGTGAGATAAGTATTGTAATCAACATTATAGAAATTATGGAAAAGTTTTAAAAATTAAGTAAATGAAGCTGTTTTAGAGTTCTCATAGCAAGTTTATATATTGCATTTAATCATATTTGTTGTTGCATATATGGCAATGGTGCTAAAGGAGGCAGGATATATGGTTGGAGCAAACGAAATAACTGCTCATACTGAGAGTCACTTCAAGTTCTCACAAATTTCTATGTTGCCAATCGCGCAGGATTTTTTTGTCTGCTGGCCGTGAAGCCAGAATTACTTTTATTCTCTCCGCGTGTCTCTATATAATAACAGCGTCTCTGATTCCACGCTCCGGCGCTTATTTGCTATGTATGACACTGACACTGGCACATAATGGCGCACTTACATCATCACACTTTATCTTTCCACATAGAGGTGTGCGCCGGTCCAATATTCATCGGCGGCGGCGTTTGTCAGAATTTTGGTCGGCGGCGGCGGCGTTTTCGGCGTCACGCCGATAGCCATTTTAGCCGGCGGCGGCGGCGGCGTGCATCGGCGTGGCGTTTTTTTTATCACGTCCCTTAATTTTTTGCCTTTTTCCTAAATATTTATTTGGAAATTATTTAGGACAAATCAAGCATCCGAAAGATATTCAAATTGCAAAAAAAAAACTAACCGCGAATGAGGTTTGTACTCTGATGGCTTTTCCGCAAATGTGACCTTTAAGTGGTCTTGTTGTGTAGGGGTTATCACGCCTATCTAGAGAGTAGGAGGTTGAGAGTTCCAGTTCCTCCAAGACACGTGGATTCTTTTTCGCAAATTTCATATCAATTTGTCTATTTTGAAACATGTGCTGTGCATATGCACAGCCAAGATATTCAACAAAAAAAAGGTTTTCGAGTTGCCGAATAATATGCAGTTAATTGTAATTTTCCTCGGGAACTACTCTGAAGTTTAGACAAATCTATGGAATTACCAAGAGAAGCTTTCAGCAAAAAATTCGTCATGAGAAACTCGTCAGAATTTTCACGAGAAATTGTTCTAAATTTCTACAGGAAAATCCTCGGAATATACACGGAAAGTTCTTGTCGAGTTTCTGTTGAGTATTCTTCGAAATTTACTTTATAATTGTTGGAATGTGCGACTGATAGAATGGGTGTTTTAACGTTGGCTTTCTCAAAGAAATTTCTCTGGAATTTTCACGAGAAAGTCTCACGAATTTGACGAGAACTTTTTTAGAATTTCCGCGGAGGATTGTTCAAAATGTAGATTTTAATATGAAAAATCTTTGCATTTCAACGGAAAATTGTTAGGAATTTTTAAGGAATTTTTGGAAATTCTTTGTACAATAGATGTTTGACAACTGAAACTTATTTAACTGCAATGCTTTCTAACTGCAATTCAATAGTTACATCAGTTTTGTAGTTATCGGACCGCTAAACTTCGAAACGATTTTAAATTCGATGATAGCTGCATTGCGCTGAACAATCACATGCACTTCTATTGCATCTGAAGTTGTCGGACGTGACAATAGTTGGACGTTTGGAACGTTTAGAACTGCATTCGCTAACTAAAACGAAAACATGTTGCAGTTATCGAACGACTAGTGTATTGTCCATATGACATTCTTGGGAAATTCAGTTGGCCGATAGCGTCAAGCGAACTGATAATTTGGCCGAAAAAATCGTTTACCCTAACAGGTCGTTTGGCCGAGTAGGTCATCTAATCAAATCCTATTAAGCTAACTTAACGTTTATCCGCAACTATTATCAGGTCGAAAATGGTTTGACAAAAAATGTAGTTTGGTCGAAAGCGACATACAGCCAAAAGGAACATTCGGCCGAACTGGTAATTAGGCCGAAAAAATCATTTAACCATATAAATCATTAGACCGAAAATGCCGTGTGGTAGGAATGGTCATTTGACACGAAAATATCCTTTCTGCAAAATACTCTTCCGGCCAAATGGCAATTTTTGTCAAATGACCTATTCGGCCGAACTTGTTTTTTTATTCAATTCCGTCAAACGACACTTTTTGAAGAAGGTTGTCTTGCAGACAGGACATTTTTGGGCCAAATGGCTCTTTTTCCCAAATTACAATCAACCGGCATTTTTTTGTAATAAACATTGTGAGCTGATAGAGCACTTATTCAACCAAAAATGGTCTTCTACAATAAAAAACTAGCTTATTCAGCCCTAATTGTTTGTTGGGTATTCAGTCAAACGACTTTTTCAGCCTGTTAGGACAAACTGTTACGGTCAAAATCCGGCCAAATGTTCCTGTACGTCGCTTACGACTCAACTACATTTTCTGTCAAACCTGTTTCGACCAGATAACAGTTACCGTTAAACGCTTAGTTCTGCTAAACCGTTAAACGGCTAGATTACTTTAGGCCTAAAAGCCAGTATCGACTTAAAAGTAGAGAGGCTACGAAATTTTGTTCAATGGTCAAATGACATTTTCCGCTGAATGGCCCATTCTGTCAAAAACCTTTTCGGCCAAACAGCATTTTCGGCCAACGATGGTGGTGGCTGGCCCAATTATTACTTCCGGTCTTTTACTATACTTAGTATAGTAATAGTCAAGCATTCGTTCTACATATTACTAATATGGGGGTAAGCGTGGTGATTTGTTATAGAATTTAAAAAGAAAACGAATGCTAAGACCAAGTGCCACTGGATGACTCCAAACGGGCCAGTATAATGTGGGGTAGTCAGGGTTTAACTAAATTAACTAATAGTATAACTTATTTTGCCACGCACCAATTTCAGTATAATTTGTTTCTACGAATCAAATTCCTAGAAGTTAGGTTTTCAGCATTACTTAGCGCAAGAGAGGGTTTAAACTCTGCGTTAAACTGAATTTTATTCGCCGATTCGGGGCGTTATCATGAGTGATCAGCACTCATGGAACACATTGTTTAACGCGAATGCCAGCCGGGTTCGATCAAAAGTGTAAGATTTAGTGTAATTAGTTTATTTATTTTTATTTTTAGGCATCAAACGTTAGGAGCATGTTTTCAGCGTCGCACAGCCCAGGAGAGGGTGTAAGCTCACAACGGTATAGTGTAGGCCGTCCTCGATTGGGGTCCTGTGGGTCGCATGTAGTGGCTGTGCTCGGGGCAGTTATGTGTTGAAAGCGGTTTCGGGGCAGTTAGGATTGAGTTTTAATATAAACAGATGTAGGATTGAACAAAGTTATAACCTTTAAGGTTCATATTGTGGAGACTATTGACAGCCAAAGCGTTGAGGATAAGCTTTTAGTTAGCAACTGAATTAATTTATCCGATTAGGAATCCTAGATTGAATAGTAGGTATATATGGACAATAATAGAAACTATATACAGTTATCATTTATTAAGTATTGAGGATATGTTTTTGGTTAAGTTGAGTATCAGATGGGCATGTGTGATATCCATTAATAAGACAGAATTATTAGAACTGTATTTTTGTCTTAGTAGTAAGATTAATTACTTACTAATGTTTTGCGGGCCGGCGAGTGAAAGCGGCCCAATTCTTTTATCTACCTCTTTCCAGACGACCAGTGATGAAGAAAATCTTATTGTTCCGGTATCAGCAGCGGTATTCATATTCATAACAACCACCGTCAATACAGGAAGTCTGTGTTCACAACGTGATTACTTCAAGGACAATCCCAACATCTTCTGTGAATTGCAGATAAGTATTGCGTTTATATTTTAATTGCACTGAGCTCGTTCTAATCTGATCGATGAATGAATTTACTTGCCACTAATCAATATCATTAATAAATTTAAATATTCCCGTAGATTAGAAAAGCAAGTGCATATATTTCTATTTTATGGCAACATATCACAACGAAACGGACCCTTGGGAGCCTTAAGTAAGATCTCGGTCCGGTTGCATCTAAGGAGATCTTAGTGCAGTGCACACCGGACGTGTTGCCCAGTAGACGTATCGCTCAGTGGTATTTAAATACAACGCAGATAGGCTATGGTCAGAGGGTGCGTTGATATTACAAGATTACAAGATTACAACAGCATTTTCGGCCAACGATGCTTTCGGCCAGACGACCTGTTAGGACAAACGGCTTTCTGTGCCAAATTACCCGTCTGTCGCCTTCCGTCAATGGAATTTCCCAAGAATTTCTTATCGAAAATAGAAAGAATGTTTTGAAGTAATCCAAAAACATTTCTTGAAAATTCCGAGCAATTTTCCAAAGAATTTTTCGTTGAAATCTACATTTTGAACCATCTTCTGCAGAAACTTTGAAGAATTGGAAATGCCGGAGTTTTTCTCGTGAAAATTCTACAGTCTCCCGCGGATATTGCAAAAAAAATCTGTTTTAAAGTTGGCTTTGCCAATCTAGCCGTCTAGTGATGAACTTCTCCCTCCGAAAAAAAGCAATCTAATAAAGAATAAAAAAAACTAACCATCTTAAATGATCTAGATTGAGGAAGCGTAAATTTCGAAAAAATCTCAACAGAACTTTCCGTGCATATTCTAAATATTTTCTTAAGGAAATTTTGAACAACTTCCCGTGAAAACTCTGAAAATAATTTCCAAATGAATATTCTTGAAAAACTTGAAGAATTTTCTGACGAAATTCAAAAGATTCTCCTGTTGAAAATATCCAAAATGACCGATTCAGCCGAACTTTCGATCGAATGTTCATTTCGGTCAAATGGCCCTTTCGACCAAATGACTATTTCGGCCTATTAAGCTATTCATCTAACCATTTCTTTCAGCCAAAGAAACTATCCGACCAAATGACATTCTATGCTAGATACCCTAGCAAAGTCTGAAAATGTAATGAGTGCATATATAAAACATATTTTGATTTTGACTTAAAATTGATTCATAATTTGTTTTCAAATATGAATAATCATGATTGATTACATATTTTGATCTAATTTTGCTGTAGATTACTAAACTGCATGATATGACATCAAACTGTGTACTTGTTTTGTTATCGGAAACCAATATCAAAATTAGTTTTCTATTTGCTCTCAATGACAGCAGGAATAGCTTTCGATTTGATGTCACAGTAAGACTTTTCTGCTATACGTTTTGTTACTCAACCGTTAAAACGACCAAAAAGATATCAAGTTAAGTAATAATAATCCATTATTTCACAACATTGAAACAAGTTATCGATTTGCTCTCAATCTTTGCTCGGATAGGCTTCTACCAAATAGTCTTTTCGGTTAAACGACATATTCGGCGAAACAACTTTAAGCCTTGTGATCTCCTTCCGTATGGCTTTCTGTTGAACGCCTCTTTTCCATTCAAAAATTAATTTCAATGGTAAATTCTTTGGATTTCAAAGAGAAATCCTTCGCAATTTACACACAAAGCTTTTCTTAGTTTTTACGGAGTGATTTTCAAAAATTCAAGTAGAAATTGTATGGGATTTACATGGAAATAATTGGTATCTTCACGGAAAAATCTCTGGTGTTTCAACGTGATGGATCAGGAAATTATACAGGAAATCCATTGAATGTTCAGAATTTCCACTTCCAAAATTCTGCGGACATCTTCAAATTTGTATCGGCGTGGAAAATTATAGATAAGCGGCGTGACAATTTTTAAACGGCGGCGCGCCGATGCAAAAATGTCGGCGGCGGCGGCGTGCCAAAAACTGCCGGCGGCGGCGGCGTGGCGCGGCGGCGCACACCTCTATTTCCACATCCATATCCGCCCAAACAGTAACTTGTAAAGTTCACAAAAATGTTAGTTTTCCTTCACTCTGTTATTTTAAGGTTTTTTGGGCTTTAATATGATAAATCTGTACCAAAATTGCACAGTCCAATTTAATCCACATGATCATTCTTGCCAATAAATTGTGAATTGTGAACAATCAGATTCCATGTTATCATGCCAAATTGCATTGCTCGACAAGCCATGAAGCGATAGGTTAACTTGCTATTGGAAAATTTTGATGCAATGTTCGTCGAACTATTTTATTTATCACGGGGCGCAGAGAATACACTATTTGAACACTTTACCCAAACTAATTCAGCAAAATGTAGTCATGTAACTACTGTTCTGATGTAAGTTTTTCATGATAGCACTCAAATGAGTGCTATCTCGTATACAAAGTATACGTAAAGGCTGGGGGCCCTCCTTAGCCATGCGGTAAGATGCGTTGCTACAAAGCAAGACCATGCTGAGGGTGGCTGGGCTCGATTCTCGGTGCCGGTCTAGACAATTTTCGGATTGAAAATTGCCTCGACTTCCCTGGGCATAAAAGTATCATCGTGTTAGCCTCATGATATACAAATGCAAAAATGGTACCTTGACTTAGAAACCTCGCAGTTAATACCTGTGGAAGTACTTAATGATGAACACTAAGCTGCGGGGCGGCAATGTCCCAGTGTGGGGATGTAATGCCAATGAAGAAGAAGACGTAAAGGCTATATGTTCGCTCCAAAAACAAACTCTTCATAGGAGGCTTCATTTATATGGGAACCCTCCCTTTCCATAAGGGGAGGGGTTTTGAACCATCACAGAAACATATTTTCACTTCCAAAACCTCCACATGCCAAATTTGTTTCCATTTGCTCGATTAAGTCTCGAGATATAAAGGAATTGGTTTTTCTTTTGTATGGGAGCCCCCTTTCCAAATGAGGGAGGGGTCTCGAACCATCTTAGGAACCTTCCCCGACCCCAAAAACCTCTGCATACAAATTCTCATTCCGATCGGTTCAGTAGTTTCCCTGTCTATAAGGTTCAGACAGACAGAAAATCATTTTTATGTATATAGAAGATTAACACTATCGCTAACAACAAGCCCGCCACAGCATGTGAATAGAGATGTGCAATGAAACATGTACCCATCTCCTGCTTGCGGTTACTGTCAGCATTACAAGACAAATCTATCTAAAAATTGATGTCTACACAATAATGCCTCATATTTAGTGTTTTCAATCGATATTATTTATGTTCTCTATGAGGATATTTGAAACCCCCTATATCAAGATCGTGTACCTATAGAAATTACTGTACCCACCGATTATCATGCATGCTGTAATACAGATTACATGATTAACCAGATGAATGCAGATCGTGAGAGTTGTAATACGAAGGAACTAAATCAAACAACAGCTTGCCAGTCTTATCGCGTCAGTCAAGCTCTTCGAAGCAATGCGATCAAAAATCGAAATGTGGATTATTCTTTGCCGAATTTTGTTTTATTTTGTCCTTTGGCACATAGAGCAAATAGTGATCCGTGTTTGGCCTTGGTTTGAGAGACCAACAGTGGAGTTAAGTCAAGGCTCGGCTCGAGGTGTTACTTCAAAGCTACCAAATGGAAAGCGGTATCACTACTTTAAAGGGGTACCATATGCCAAACCACCAATTGGGCAATTGAGATTCCGGCCACCAGTTCCGTTGGAAAAGTTTGATGCCTCTCCCCTCGATTGTAATGTAGAGAAAGGTTATTGTGTCCAGGACTTTATTTTATTCCAGTGGCCGATCATCGGATCGGAGGACATTTTATATTTGAATGTTTTCACTCCTGCTTTGCCAAGCGAATCGTCCGCGCCATTTCCCGTAATTGTATACCTTCATGGGGGTGGATTTCGGTACGGATCTGCCGATACGTTCGTATTGGATCCGAGCTATCTCGTCCAGGAAGGACTAGTTGTAGTGACAGTTTACTATCGCGTCGGACCGTTGGGTTTTCTGTGCTTGCCCAGTGCCGGCATCAGCGGCAATGCTGGATTGAAAGATCAAGTGGGTTGACCTGCGAAATTGCGACTGTATCAACTATTAACCTGAGTTAATTATATTTCTTACAGCTTCTTGCTCTCCGATGGGTGAAGCAGAATATTGCACACTTTGGCGGTGATGCTGATAACGTAACATTGATGGGTCAAAGCGCCGGTGCCTGGGCAAGTTACATGCACTTTCTTTCTCCGAACTCAAGGTTAGATCAACAGATATCGTTAAATGATCTTTGGGTTAGTTCGTTATTTAATCTATAGGAAGTATTTCCACCGAGTGATATGCCAAAGTGGTGATTTTTGCTCGAAAGCCATGGTTCAAATCGATCCTGAAACTAATGCAAAAATGTTAGCACGATCAATGGGCTGTAAAGCAGAAAATGATCATGATGTGTTGGGTAAGTTATAACTCAACAAGCATCTGATTAGAGGAATATTCAAAAATATTTACGTTAACAACGGTTTTGATATAGTAATTGTAATTCTTCTGAAAAAACTATACCGTTGAAAATGACATAACCACTTCTCTTTAATTGTTCCAAATCGCTTATTTTCATAAATATAATTGCAGACTTTCTCACCAGGGCATCAGCCTATTCCATAGTAAAATTCCAAGATGAGGCCGTAGGTCCACAGGAGGAAGGACTCTTTGAACGGTTTGTTTTCAGACCCGTTGTGGAGCAAACCCTGACCGACGACAGCATTATCACCAAAGACCCGGAAATACTTCTCAAAGAGTTTGATACACTGCGAATGCCAATACTGTCCGGATGTTGCACTAAGGAAGGAGCTTTGGCTTTTGAGCTGAATAGGCACCGCTTCAATGAGGTCAATCAGCATCCGGAGTGGTTGGCACCACGTTTTTTGGATTATTCCAGTGAGGCTGATCGAGTGACGGTTGGAAAGAAAATCAAAAGTTGCTATTTGGGTGTTAAAGATATTGGATGGCAATCTACTGAAGAAACGTGTAAAATGATGTCAGACATCACTTTTGCAGGAAGCAGTCTTCTGAGTGCAGAGCTGATAGCCAAATATCAGCCGAACGCCACTCACTATTATTATAGTTTTGCTTTTCATGGGAAATACGATTATATTTGTAAAATGATGAATCAAAATAGAATACAAGGAAGTGGTCATGGTAATGATGTTTTCTACATGTTCAAGTGAGTAAAATGTTCCAATGATTTTTTTTTCTTATTTTTTTCCAATGCAATTTACTTTATTCGCAGATCACCTTGTTTACCGATGTTACCACAAGATAGTGAGGAATACAAAGTACGTGAAGTCTTGATAAAATTGTTCGCCAACTTCGCCAGATTTTCAAATCCTACACCAAATGGAAGTGATCTCGGATTCACATGGAGTCCAGTGCAGCCAGTTGACAGAACTTCAGAGGAATTTTGCATGGACTGTCTAGAAATAAATACAACTTCCCGAATGTTACACAACTATGACGCAGTTGCGAGTGAATTTCTAAAGGAACTTATTAGGATAAGGACAAACATTCTTTAGTTGAAACAAAAAAAAATTATTTTAAATCTTGTTCTTTTGGTTATGATATATTATTTATGAATTGTATGTTTCTGTAATTCTTTATTTTTTTAATGACACTTTGCCCCGTTGCCTAAAGTAATAGCAGAAAAAAAAATCATATAATCAAATATTCCAATATAGTAACAATCGACTGATTTAAGATGATCCACTGTCACTAATGAGCTCTCTATCACCTCGATTTCGTTGTCATTGTTACAAACTAAACTTGCTCATATTTTCTTCCTAGAGAATTATCTCGCGTTTAGCAAATTTTTAGCTGTTGTAAAACGTTCGTCCATTTGTTCTCGCTTTTGACTACTCGAATAACTTTCTCATACACGGAGAAAATTGTGAACAATTCTCATTGCCACTTTATGGTGTAGTTTTTTTTGGCACAGTGCAGTGTCTTCTTCTTCTTTCTATTGGCATTACATCCCCCTCTGCCGCCTCGCAGTGTTCTTTAAGCACTTCCACATTAACTGCGAGGTTTCTAAGCCAAATTACCATTTGTGCATTCGTATACCATGAGGCTTACACGATGGGCATGAACCAGGGGAAGTCGAGAAAATTTCCAACCCGAAAAATTCATCACCAAGGTCTTGCTTTGTAGTCGCGCATTTTACCGTACAGCATTTTACCGGCTCCAGTGCAGTGTCTTCCAGAATGTACTTTACAAAAATATTGTGGGGGCTCTGATAAATCGCACCAGGTGCCATTTTTCGCACAAGTTTGCAGATTCAATTGATCACAAATTGCATCAAGCATCTCACAACCTCATAACTGAGGATATCTAATCAATAACAAATGATGGGGTCAAATTCAAAGTGGTATAAGTGACAAAAACTTAGTTTTGACTAAAATAGGCGTTAAGTTTTTAAATATTTTTTCGTTCCATAAAAATCGCATACAAGTTCAAAAATGTCTGTAAATTTTCATATTTTTTTAATTAACGTACAAACCATATCAATACATTTTCACAAAGCTCTAAAACCAAAGCATTTCTTGCTATATTCAACTAAAATTTTAAAGTGTCACTTACACCTCTGTTGGTTTTTGGACCTCCCTATTTAACCTTCCGCAACTCGCTTCAACTTTCATAACACGAGAATTCGCGTGTTGTAAAAAGTACAACAGTCCTAAAATCCGTTATAATGAAGCCAATTCAAATGATATCAACGTGATTTTTTCGGGAAAATAATAAAGCGGATATATACTCTCATTGAGGACATTTTTTAAGTCCAATGGATCTTCTGCTGGACCTCCGGAAGATCCGGAACAAACGAAACACCGGTGAAAATAGTCCATCTTCTCAATAAATGGCGCAATGTTTCTTATAAGAATTCTAAAAACCCTAGAAACTCCGAAAAAAAACTCTAAATCCATCTATAATCCCATGCGGCCATATGAATCAAGAAAAAAAATGATTTAGAATTCTCCCACTGAGCGGCGCTAGTTTGGTTCGATATCTCGGGATCTGTGGGAATTAGAAAGTTGCCGTCTTCTACAAAGTTATTCGAGGATTGAAAACCAATATGTTGAGAGACTGAATAATTTAGAATTCATCCGCAAGAAGGGCGCTACTGTATACGAGAGATCAGTTTGGTTTGATATCTCGGGATCCATTGGTTTTGGAAAGTTGCTATCTTCTATAAAGTTGTTCGAGCATAAGGCGACGCTAGTGTATATGAGAGATCAGTTTAGTGCGATACTCCAGGATCTGTGGAATTAAGAAAATTGCCGTCTTCTACAAAATTGTTCGAGGACTGGAAACCAATATGTTAAAAAATTGAATAATTCAAAATTCATCCGCAAGGAGGTGCTACTGCATATGAAATTCGGTTCGTCAAAGCTTGGGAACTGGGGGATGAAGTATTGTGAAGTTTAAAATTCATTCGTAGAGTAGTGATAGTAAATATGAGACCACTAGTTTGAATATATAACCCCGGATCTGTGATATTAGAGAGTGGCCGTCTTCTTCCCAGCTGTTCGAGGATAAAAACCATTATTCTGAAGAACTGTTTAGTTTGGATTACATCCGCTGGGTGGTGATATATGGATCAACCAGTTTTGTTAGATATCGCAGGATATGTGGGATTTGAAAGTGCTGGTGGTCACCTGCGGTCATAGCAGAGTAATGACTGTGAATTTCCTCCAAAGTCACCGTCAGAAATGGATTAGAAAAATTGCTCTGCTCTAGGACGAACTTCACAAAATGACAATTTTTACGGATGTTCCGGATTTCCGGAAGACCGCCTGGTGGCCAGGTGTGGTCGTAGCAGAGTAGGAGCTGTGTATTAACTCGAATATCACCGTCCGATATGGTTTACAAAAAATTGCGCTGCTCTAGGATAAACTTTCCAAAATTACCATTTCTACGGACATTCCGGATTATTAGAAAAGCCGTCTGGTGGCCACCTACGGCCATAGGTGAGTCTTCTTCTCATTGGCATTACATCCCCACACTGGGACAGAGCCGCCTCGTAGCTTAGTGTTCATTAAGAACTTCCACAGTTATTAACTGCGTGGTTTCTAAACCAAGTTACCATTTTTGCATTCGTATATCATGAGGCTAGCACGATGATACTTTTATGCCCAGGGAAGTCGAGACAATTTCCAATCCGAAAATTGCCTAGACCGGCGCCGGGAATCGAACCCAGCCACCCTCAGCATGGTCTTGCTTTGTAGCCGCGCGTCTTAGGGGCTGTCCATAAACCACGTAGACTCTTGAGGGGGGGGGAGGGGTTTCGTAAAAGTCTACGATAGTCTACGAAGGGGGACGGGGGGGTATACCAAAAGTCTACGTAGACTTTTTGATTTTATGTTTTTTTAAAGCGATTTATACAGCAGCTTCGTGCGAAGTTCACTTGTTTGATTTTTTTTTGATGTTCCGGTTTTTTTTGCAAGACTTTACCGATATAATCTCTTGCATTTCTCCTAAAAATTTATTAAATTTCACTAAAGTAAAAGTCTGAGCTACGGCTCAAAACTATCATGGATTTCGCTAGGAAACTCTTCTGTGTTGGGCAGGAAAATTCTCCAAAGTATTCTATGAAAACTTTCGAATTTTTTGTTCAAAATCTTCACTTGGATTGTACTGCAGATTCTACTAGAATTTCGTTTGATTTTCGGCAGGAACTTGTTTGCAAACTATGGAAATTATGTCGTACTTCAGATTTTTTTTGGAATTTACAAAGGAAGCATTTTGGAATATCCAAGTAAAAGTAATTGGAATGCCCAAAGGATATTCTTTGGAACTTGTAAAGGGAATTCTCCGAAATTTCCGCGAGAAACCCTTCAGAATATTCACTGGAGATTGTCTGGGAAGTTCCCGAAATTTTTTGCTTAATTTCGGAAATTCTTCGGAATTTTCGCGAGGAATTCTTTGAATTATTTGCATATTTATAAGCAAAATTATTCGAAATGCCCGAAATCCCCAGTTCTAATGTTAATTGTTTACAATTATCGATGGAAAATTTTAGAAAATTTCTAAATAAATTGTTGAAAACTGCCACAAGAAATTATTTGAATTTCCCACCAAAAACAGTTGGAGTTTAAAAAAAAAATATTTGCAATTTCTGTAAAAAAATCTTTCTAATTTTCATGAATCGATTTTTTACGAGAAGATCACAAAAAGTTCAACTGAAAATTCTCCATAATTTCCACCGAAAATTATTCAGAAAATATTTTTTGGAATGTCCATAAGATTTATTTGAATTTTCTCAAGAAATTGCTCCAAATTTGCAAGAGAAATTAAAAAATATTGTAGGAAACCATTCTGAATTTCCACGGGAAATATTTCGGAATGTCCATTTAAACTAAAAATTATCTCGGGAAATAATTCTAAATTTTCACGGAAAATTACTAAGGTTTTTATTTAACGGGGAAACTTTTGGAATTTAGAAGAAAAATCTTGGGATTTCAACAGATGATTATTCAGCGGGATATTGCATGGAATTTTCAAGAAAAGCATCGGAATTATCACGGAGAGTTCTTGGGAGTATTTCAAGGTTATCAATTGGGAAATTTTACGAAATTTCCACGCAAAACTTATTGGAATGTAGACTTGACATTCTCGAAATTTCAACTCGAAAATTTTCTAAATTCTGAAAATTCACGATTTTCACAATTTTTAACCGGCGTTGAGAATTATATGTCAGATGTGTGACAGATTTTATCAGTGGCGCGCCGATGCAAAAATGTCGGCGATGGTGGTGCACTCCTCTACACGGAAGAAATAAACTACCCAATAGTGAGTTTAATTCACCCAACCTCGAACATCCCCCGCATAATTCTGGACTGTTACATGACTGTCTCCTATATAATTCAAAACCATTCCAAACAATACTTGTACAACAGTACGAATAATATATCGCAACAATACGTCTACACTACCCCAGATTGTTTCAACAGTATGATAAATGCACTATAGGATTTCGGGCGGTCATTAATCGAAAATGTCATGTCTTCCGAATTATTTTAAAATATTTTCTCTCCATTGTCAATACTCTAATTAAGAGAAATTCTGAATTTGAAGTCTCTAGGTGCACTAGTTCCAAAGATATAAGGTGGCAAAGTCAGAAATGGGTAAAAAAGTTAGCAAATTTTCTGAAAAAATATTTTATTTTCAACTATTTATTGAAATATTTTTAAATGTTTTTTCTTCAATGTTAATACATCATTACAAAGGTTATTGTATAAGCTTTTAAATGGTGTGCAAAAACTAATGGTTACACTGTGAAAAAAATTGAAAAAATGCGGAAGCAATATTTTTTCCAAAAACGACGCTATTTTCAACTTTGATAGTGAAGAACTTTTTTCCTCAGGAATCCCCAGGTTCTTTTATGATACACATCAAGGACAAAGCTTCGACTAAAATGTCCCGAAAGAATTTCTTGCCAGTATTTGCAATTAACAGAGTTAAGTCACTCTGATTTTTTTCATTTGTTTTTTACCGTGTTTTGCCTCTCTCGTACTCCAAGGTTAATGCTCATTCCAAAAACGAATGTTTGATAGAAGGCCCGGAGACCCCTAGTGGTATATATCAACTAACTCAGCGCGAAGAATTGAGGTGATGTCTGTATGTGTGTGCATGCGCGTCTGTATGTATGTGCGCAAAAGAACGCAATCGCCATTTAGACACTTATTTGTGTCCGATTTTCTCGCAACAAGTTTCATTCGACGGAAATCTAGTCCCATCGTTTCCTATTGAAAATGGGTCAGACTGAACTATGCGCTCAAAGGGTATGGTCAAAATACATTTATTGGTAATAACTTCGACTTTATTTATAACCATTTGAGCTCATTTAATTAACTTTTCAAAGGAGTAAATGAATAAAACCCCCAATGCAATGCAGCACAACGGTAACGGAAGGATTTAACAGTTCGCTCATATATTTCCTGTCAAATTTTACCGTTTCCGTCGCCATTCCGCTGAAATGCGTTTGGGGCTTGAGTGGTTTGAGTCATTCTCTAAACCTAATTTTCTGAGCTATTCATTAGCTACTGATGGAGAACTAAATATGAGATTTCATAATATGTAAATATTTATAAATCTCCTGGAATCAATAATTCCCGACATGTTTATTGCAAAAGTAAAGACGAACAATATCTTAGTTAGAACGGAGCGTATGAAATTCCTGCTAGTGTTCATGAATGTCTGGCTAATGGTAGGGAAATATTTATTCACTCATCTACACTTTGAGGTTCACTGGCTGAACAACCAGCGGAAAGTCAATATAAACAGTTGAAGAAATTTAGAACTCATAATGCAAGAAAATGATCAAGAGAGGCAAATGTTGACATTTTCCTTCGTGCCTTACATGAATCAGATCCATTTTAAGCTCGATTTGGATAACGAGGAGACGTTGGAAAAAATTTTTTCACTTAGTTATTCTTATGCCATGCGTAATTTTGTAATATTTGAAGATTTTCAAAAGTTCTTTATCTTCTAATACTTTAGATGAATTTATCTCATCTTCCATCGTTGATGGAATTGAAGAAAATATCATTGAAGACTTAAACCTTGACACAGAAAAAGAATGATGCTGTATATAACTTGTAGAAATCATGAAAACAAATCAAAAGTAATTCAAATAGTGTTGTTATTTAAATTAAAAGAATTTTGCTTTTCGGAAGAATGGAGCATTCTTACATTCCACAATGAATGTCCACATTTTTTGAGAATATATTAATCTCATTTTTGAATAACTTGTACACGTAAAAATGTCATGGGATTGCGATTTCTAATTTGCTAATACCCTTTTTCAAAAGTTATTTTCAATTCTGATTATTTGATTAACATTTAATGCTTTATGATCCTTCAGATCCTAGTACTTTGTCAAACAAATTGTTCTAAATACAAATTGTGAGGCATGAGAGTGAGAACAAAAAATATCACGGAATGTCATGAAATTAATGTCATTTAACATGATCGCCGCCATAATGTCCATAAATTGCTGAACTTAGTTTTTGTACAGCCCCTTCCTTCTCCTTAAGAAAACGCACGAAATTTCAACTTCCCAAATAGGTTTGCTTTGTCACGTTAATCGAACCTATGAAAAAAATAATTACGTAATTCATAGACGATCCCCAAAGGGGGGGGGGTTGGAAATTGTATATTCATGCTATTTCGACCATACACAGCTAAAACTAAGTGGAAAATCACTTTAAAAGTCCAATTTTATTTTTGACCGCTCGCTTGTATGGGGATCCCCCATAGTGAAATGGTATTTCACCAATTTACAATATGTGGAAAGGGCGGTTAAGTTATGTTACTATAAAAAATCGGTCATTTTCTCGAACAAAATTTTACACATATTATACAACATAATGTTGAGATATCATCCACTTTAGGAGATTCGAACAATAAGTCTTATTTTGAAGTTATAATTGGAGCATATCAGGAGAATTTGTGCAACGGTACCCCTTGCGTTTAATTATTGCTTTAGATAATAATTTTCAATTTCTTTCAATTTAATAATATATGACATCTTTATACAGATTATTTCCAATCCTGTATATTGACAACTCGATTGACAATTTAATTATAAATTAAAACCATTGTACCATTGGTACTTCACGTACCTGAAGGAATAAAATAGACTCCATCTCACGGTTTTCAGCCTTTTTCCCAGCAACGCCTATCCCTACCTCCCCGTGGTGCTGGCCGGGGTACGATCAACCTTCTCTAGCATCGGGTAACCAACCCCGGTGGGAACTATGGTTGTACGATGACAGGGAACGTGGAAGGGAGTTTGCTCCTCTCTTGGGTGCAAATCTGAACGAGCGTCTGTTCTCCATGTTAGAAGCGGCTCACAACAGCATCTGTTCCCCATGCCAGGGGCAGCTGATCATCGTCCGAGTGCCAGCGAGGGACTGTAAGCAAAATTGCGCAGCAATGAATAATCAGCAAGAGAATAATATATGCCATTTAATCAAACTTACCATTAATCATTTCAAGCCCAAGTCCTGGTGTTAGGTGGAACGCTAAACAGCCCTGACACGACGGCCCTCCGACGAGACAGGAGGTTTGCGCAGGCCCAATAAGCCGCCTAGAAAACCAATCATTACGAACAATATAAGAGATAATGCGACTCGATATAATCGGCAAAGACCTAGGCGACGAATACAGGATCACGATTGGAAGCTTGGAACATGGAATTGCAAGTCGCTAGGGTTCGCAGGTTGCGACAGGATGATCTACGATGAATTACATCCCCGCAACTTCGACGTCGTGGCGCTGCAGGAGATTTGCTGGACAGGACAGAAAGTGTGGAAAAGCGGGCATCGAGCGGCTACCTTCTACCAAAGCTGTGGCACCACCAACGAGCTGGGAACCGGCTTCATAGTGCTGGGTAAGATGCGCCAACGCGTGATTGGGTGGCAGCCAATCAACGCAAGGATGTGCAAGCTGAGGATTAAAGGCCGTTTCTTCAACTATAGCATCATCAACGTGCACTGCCCACACGAAGGGAGACCCGACGACGAGAAAGAAGCGTTCTACGCACAGCTGGAGCAGACATACGATGGATGCCCACTGCGGGACGTTAAAATCGTCATCGGTGACATGAACGCACAGGTAGGAAGGGAGGAAATGTATAGACCGGTCATCGGACCGGATAGTCTGCACACCGTATCGAATGACAACGGCCAACGATGCATAAACTTCGCAGCCTCCCGCGGAATGGTAGTCCGAAGCACCTTCTTTCCCCGCAAAAATATCCACAAGGCCACATGGAGATCACCTAACCAAGAAACGGAAAACCAAATCGACCACGTTCTAATCGACGGTAAATTCTTCTCCGACATCACGAACGTCCGCACTTACCGCAGTGCGAATATTGAATCCGACCACTACCTCGTTGCAGTATGTCTGCGCTCAAAACTCTCGACGGTGTACAACACGCGTCGAAGTCGGACGCCGCGGCTTAACATTGGGCGGCTACAAGATGGTAGACTAGCCCAAGAATACGCGCAGCAGCTGGAAGTGGCACTTCCAACGGAAGAGCAGCTAGGCGCAGCGTCTCTTGAAGATGGCTGGAGAGATATTCGATCCGCCATTGGTAGCACCGCAACCGCTGCACTTGGCACGGTGCCCCGGATCAGAGAAACGACTGGTATGACGGCGAATGTGAGCAGTTAGTGGAAGAGAAGAATGCAGCATGGGCGAGATTGCTGCAACACCGCACGAGGGCGAACGAGGCACGATATAAACAGGCGCGGAACAGACAAAACTCGATTTTCCGGAGGAAAAAGCACCAGCAGGAAGATCGAGACCGTGAAGGGACGGAGCAACTGTACCGCGCTAATATCACACGAAAGTTCTATGAGAAGTTAAACCGTTCACGTAAGGGCCACGTGCCACAGCCTGATATGTGTAAGGACATAAACGGGAACCTTCTTACGAACGAGCGTGAGGTGATCCAAAGGTGGCGGCAGCACTACGAAGAACACCTGAATGGCGATGTGGTAGACGAAGATGGCGGTTTGGTAATGGACCTGGGAGAACGCGCGCAGGACATAATTCTACCGGCTCCGGATCTCCAGGAAATCTAGGAGGAGATTGGCCGGCTGAAGAACAACTAAGCCCCTGGGGTTGACCAACTACCAGGAGAGCTATTTAAACACGGCGGTGAGACACTGGATAGAGCACTGCACTGGTTCATTACCAGGATTTGGGAGGAAGGAGTTTTGCCGCAGGAGTGGATGGAAGGTGTTGTGTGTCCCATCTACAAAAAAGGTGGATTGTAGCAATTACCGCGCAATCACATGAACGCTGAACGCCGCCTACAAGGTACTCTCCCAAATTTTATGCCGTCGACTAGCACCAATTGCAAGGGAGTTCGTGGGGCAGTACCAGGCGGGTTTTATGAGCGGACGCTCCACCACGGACCAGGTGTTCGCCATTCGCCAAGTACTGCAGAAATGCCGCGAATACAACGTGCCCACACATCATCTATTCATCGACTTCATAGCCGCATATGATACAATCGATCGGGACCAGCTATGGCAGCTAATGCACGAACACGGTTTTCCGGATAAACTGACACGGTTGATCAAAGCGACGATGGATCGGGTGATGTGCGTAGTTCGAGTTTCAGGGGCATTCTCGAGTCCCTTCGAAACCCGCAGAGGGTTACGGCAAGGTGATGGTCTTTCGTGTCTGCTATTCAACATCGCTTTGGAAGGGTAATACGAAGAGCAGGGATTAACACGAGTGGTACAATTTTCAATAAGTCCGTCCAGCTATTTGGTTTCGCCGACGACATAGATATTATGGCACGTAACTTTGAGAAGATGGAGGAAGCCTACATCAGACTGAAGAGGGAAGCTAAGCGGATCGGACTAGTCATCAACACGTCGAAGACGAAGTACATGATAGGAAGAGGTTCAAGAGAAGACAATGTGAGCCACCCACCGCGAGTTTGCATCGGTGGTGACGAAATCGAGGTGGTAGAAGAATTTGTGTACTTGGGCTCACTGGTGACTGCCGAAAATGACACCAGCAGAGAAATTCGGAGACGCATAGTGGCTGGAAATCGTACGTACTTTGGACTCCGCAAGACGCTCCGATCGAATAGAGTTCGCCGTCGTACCAAACTGACAATCTACAAAACGCTCATTAGACCGGTAGTCCTCTACGGACACGAGACCTGGACGATGCTCGTGGAGGACCAACGCGCACTTGGAGTTTTCGAAAGGAAAGTGCTGCGTACCATCTATGGTGGGGTGCAGATGGCGGACGGTACGTGGAGGAGGCGAATGAACCACGAATTGCATCAGCTGTTGGGAGAACCATCCATCGTTCACACCGCGAAAATCGGACGACTGCGATGGGCCGGGCACGTAGCCAGAATGTCGGACAGTAACCCGGTGAAAATGGTTCTCGACAACGATCCGACGGGCACAAGAAGGCGAGGTGCGCAGCGGGCAAGGTGGATCGATCAGGTGGAAGATGACTTGCGGACCCTCCGTAGACTGCGTGGTTGGCGACGTGTAGCCATGGACCGAGCCGAATGGAGAAGACTCTTATATACCGCACAGGCCACTTCGGCCTTAGTCTGATTAAATAAATAATAATAATTAATCATTTCATTCGCAGTAGCACACTGTACCGTTCCTTAAGCTTATGAATGCACAGCATCAGCTTATGTCTAGCCCCCTTCGTAAAGCCTAAATTCACCAAATATTCTTCCGTCATTTCCATCATCTGCTCGAAAGTCAGGTTTGAGAACAACCATACGTATACGTGCAGTCGCAAACTCTTCGACCAGTGAGCTATACTCGACATGCCAATATTTGGAGATCCGCACATTTTTATCATCTGATGCTGCTTAAAATCGTCGAGCCTTGTTTCCGACCCACGGGATGTTGACGACGAACGAGGACTGTCCATGATTAAGGAGAAACTCCTCGGTTTATTCTGCAGAAGCTGCAAGTTAGTTAGATTTTCCGCTGATAAATATTCGTTGTAATGCTTTTGCTAATGCAGCTCGCCAACCGAAAGTCCGCATACACTGCTCGCCGTCGTGGTAAGACTGTTGGACCTTCGGGTTTTCAGCAGGCCGCTTCCACCCATATCGAAGTCTCTAATAGGAGGAACTCGCAGGAAATCACTTATGTTGGCATCGAACGAAACGCGATTTTTGCTGCTGCTATTGCTATTGCTGCTACCGCTGCAAGTATTGGCCGGTACGTTTAAACCAGACGACGGAACTGCAGCGGAACCAGCCGCATTTGTCCCACCGGAAGTGCATGAGCTGGTGGCGCTGGTGGCACTGGTCGATGCTGCTACGGCAGCTGAACTCCTCTTCCTTATCGTAATCACAATCGTAGTCGAATATTTCGGTTCCATTTTTGCTGAAGCTCAGATGATTATCGTCGCTCGAGTCCAAATCCGAGAGCACCACGGTGTGGCCACCGAGACCGCTGCCTCCGTTCATGTTCAAACTGCCGCCATTAGCACTGCTTCCCAAGAGCACCCAGAGGCTTGACTAGAAGATGCAATCAGGTGATGGTGTTTGCTGGAGTTGTTGGTCGCGATGCCGGCACTGCTGCAATTCCCAATGGGGATGTGTAACTTAATGTGACCGGCACGAATTCCTTGATCGACACATTCTCCACGCTACCGATACCCCGAACGGCACTGCCGGAATTCCCATTGCCTTCCCCGATCACGGTGGTGCTGCTTCCGCTTCCACTGCTCCCGCCGCCACCATCCTCCTGCTGTTTGCTTACCACATCCGTGCACCAGTCGAAATTGGCCAGCAGTTTGGTGGTCTTCAGCAGCTGCGAGGAAGTGCTATCGAGACAGGAACTAGAGCTGGAACTGCTGCTGCCGGCTTGGCTGAGACTCTGCTGCGACGGACAGCATTCGGTTAAAATCTCACACTACACACTACACGGGTTATTTGAACTTTTTTTTTGAACAAAAACATACGGTGAACGAAATGAAAAATGTCAAAAAAAATTGATAGACGGATTATATAGGATCATTCATTAACTGTTCTCTGAACTTTAACCATATGTATTGTTGTGCAAATGATGTAGTTAATAATCCAATACTAAAAAGCATTTATGGTCTTAATGTAAATGAACAGCAACGTGAATATTAACTGTGTGTATTAAAATGAGTTTATAATCTGTATAATAAGCGAAATGGTTTTTTTCTATGCGGGCCGTACGGGAAGCCAAAATTGAGTAAGTAGGGTCGAAGTAGTTTGCCTTTACTCCCATGTTAAAAAAGTACCCAACGGAAAATTTATTTACCCAAATGTAAGTTTAATTCACTCAATTTCGACCTCAGGTAATAAAACTCAACACTGCCTTCCCGTATTGAACTGGCGTCGTTGGATTGTTTGGCTCTTTTGTTTTTGACAACAAAAGAAAGTGTGGATGAAAGAGAAGAGAAAAAATAACTCAAAAGTAAGTTTAAAAATACTCAATTTTGGGTACTTTTTTTCTTCCGTGTAGGAGGAATTGAATTCAACAGTAATTAAAACCAAGGGCCTCATACGCCTGTCACTGGCGAACAAAGCTCGTGTACTCTGCATCGAAGCTTAGAACCGGTGTTAGGGCGCAATCGTTAATGTGAACATTTTTATATTCGGTTAGTTACTGCAAATAAAATCTTTTTCGAGTCCCTATAATCAAGCAGGTATCTCAAGCATACCACATCGTTATATTGCTGCATGATTGAGTGTTTAATTTTGATAAAATATCGAAAACAAAAGTGTGCAATTTTTATGCCTCGCCATAACAAAAAAGTGGTAGAGAATTAACACTGTTGTTTACAGTTTAGAACCAAATCCAGATGTCGCACATGTTGGGGTAGGGATTCAGTGCTCCACCTTCTCCCCCTGATTAAAACTAATTGACTTTGAGATTTGATTTCAGGAGTTATGGACAGAGGATTAAATTAGATTTCGTTTCAATTTGATTTTTGATTTGTTGGATTTTGTTCAGTGTGATTTTGTTAAGTTTGAAATTCGAATTTTGTTGTAATGTTTACATGGAAATAGAATTGAATAGCTGAATTGCCTAAAACGTGGTTGATTTCCATATTTTTCCTATCACATATGATGTTTTTCAAAATTTGGTAAAGTCTACGTAGACATCATAGGGGGGAGGGAGGGGTTTTGAAAAAGTCTACGAAAGTCTACTAGGGGGGACGGGGGGGTTTGAAAAAGTGAAATTTCGGTCTACGTGGTTTGTGGACAGCCCCTTACTGCACGGCTAAGGAGGACCATAGGTGAGTGAAAACTGCGGATTAACTTCAAGGTTATTGTCAGAAATGGTTTAGAAAAAAATGCGCTGCTTTAGGACAAACTTTCCAAAATGACAATTTTTATGGACGTTCCGGACTATAAAGAAGGCCGTCTGGCTACCTACCCCCTACGGTTATAGCAGAATAAGACCTGTGGAATATCTCCAAAATCACCATCAGAAATGGTTTAGAAAAAAATGCGCTGCTCTAGGACGAACTTCACAAAATTACCATTTTTACGGACGTTCCGGATTTTCCGGAAGGTCGCCTGGTAGCCACCTGCGGTCATAGCATTGTGAGGAATGTGTTTTAGGTCAAACATCTTCATCAGAAATAGTTTAGAAAAAATTGCGCTGCTCTCGGACGAATTTTCCAGAATGACCATTATTACGGACGTTCCGCATTATCCAGAAGGCCGCCTGGTGGCCACCTATGGTCATAGGTGAATGAGAACTGCGAATTAACTCCAAGGTTATTATAAGAAATGAAATAGACAAAATCGCGTTACTTAAGGATGAATTGTTAATGAAATTAATAAATAATTCATTACTGGTCACTTTTATCTGTGCACCTGAGCCTTTTATTTAGCTATAGTTACCCGATTCTATCGAATCACTTTTATTATCTTTTCAATTGATGAAGAACTAATTTTTTGAGGAATACATGGTGGTTTGGTGTAAATTGGTCTACTGACTAAAAAGATATCTCATTTTTACTCAATGTGTTGTACTTTTTACAACGGTGCGAGTCCCGGAAAGTTAACCAAATTATCAAAGCAGTGCTTTACTTTTTAAATTCCAACAGCTTGAAAATTTTATAGTTTTTCTTAAACGTTTCTTTACAATTTTACAGGTGCAATGGCTTGATCAACGGGCGGTTTATTTTATCCCCAAGACACTTCCAAACGATTCAAATATATATTATTCCGATAATTGCATTTATTAGTTTCTGCAGTATTCCAATAATTTAAATACTATCAATTTTACTTAAAGCCACTCGTCTCTTGTACGTTATAAGATTTGTTTTGTTTACCTTTCTTTCTGGCGCATCTCCTTCCCACATTATCATTTCAAGACAAAATTTTCAAAACGACTTATCTGCTTTTGTAAACAAAGATTCAAACGACGATTTGACGAATCTGATAGCTCTCCCATGCAAACTAACACCATCAACAGGTAGCGGAAACCTTCTGCTACCTGTTGGTGGTGTTAGTTTGCGTGGGAGAGCTATCAGATTCGTCAAATCGTCGTTTGAATCTTTGTTTACAAAAGCAGATAAGTCGTTTTGAAAATTTTGTCTTGAATTTGCTCTTCCTCGTACGGATACAAATATTGTCGGCGTAGCACCAACTTAGAATTCGTAAGTCGGGACTTCCGAACCGAATTTTCTTCCGAAGTTTTATCTGTCAAACTAATTGATGCGTTGTTTAGCGCATCTTTAGGCGAATCCAGCGCACTACTTCCGAAGTTGGGAAAGTTGCCTGTAATCTGGAGAAAAATCCAACTTCGGTATAAAAAGCGTTCTAAATTTATTCAGGATAGACAATATCGCTAGTTAAGTTGAAAACCGAAATGGGGGACTATCGAAGTTGGATTTTTCTCGCAACTGTTTCAAGGCCAGGTGTGTCTGGAAATTTCATGCTGCCGGTATTCTTCCGGTTTTTTTTCCACTCTGGGCTCCGGCTACATTTTTAACCTGGCAGAAAGCATTTCCAACCAGCTTCATTGTGATGTCTAACACAACTTCCCTTGACTTGCGCCATTTTTGCGCATCCCTCAGCTAAAAGCTCAGCAATGGCATCACGCGCAATTTTCTGTCAGGCAGGAGATAGGTTTGGTTGGTGCTGTTTTACGTTGATGTTGATTGGAGATTGTGGACTGTGAGCCCCAGCAACTAAATTAATTTCGGTGGAGTTTTTGTCTTTGGATTTCTCTGCTAGTTCGTCCGCCAAAGTCTTGTTTGCTTGCGTTGAGCTTTTATCAGTACTGCAGTCAAGTCAATATTGGAAATAGCAGCAGAAACTGACCTGACCTCCTCTAAAAGTTGCTCACTCAAAGAAATTAAATGAGGGAAGTCTCCAGTTGTGCTTCGTTTTGCTGCTGCTGATGTAATTTCAGTTATTGCCGCAGTCACATCTAACTTGGTTAGAGTTACCAAGTCGCTCTTGACTGCATTCATGAGGTCCGGCAGCAAGTCTGTTGTGTGTTCTGCTTCCGTTGTTGTTGTTTTTTTTTTCCAATTTCGTTTATTTGGTAGGCTCAGGCGTGTATAACACTTTACGGAGCCATGGTTCTTTGGGATATGTACAATCAATATAATTTTTTATGAAGTTAATAAGAGACTGGAAGAAGCCAACGTACTCGTGGTGACTCGAGGTAAGGTTTACAATGTTCAGGGATGGAAGGGGATTAGGATTCGGAAATCAGGGAATCATCATAATCAAAGAATGTCAGCTGCTCATCCGGTTATTTGGTGTCAGTTACGATGTGGTGTGTCGTCGTGCTCGAAGAATGGTTCGACTGGGAGCATCTTCCGGATGGCCAGAGCTACGGAGCTCTACGGAACAGACAGGCAGAGACTTAAAAAGAAACCCAGATTAATCCACCTAGCGGTGATGGCGTCTTTCTCGCGCAAAAAGGTAATAAATGTAGCCTTTACACTTACACCTCGATGATGTACAAGAAAGGCAAAACAGTTACACCGTCTAATGTTATGATAGTAAATTCACACTAGTAGACGACAGATGGCGCTGCCAAAAGTTTCTCGAATTTTCTGTGTTCGAATTTTGACTTTCGGACAATTTCATAGTACTATGAAACTGAACGAAGAGCATACTTACGCCTAAATGCGTGCAACACGAGCATCTTTATAGTACGATGAAACTCTTAATGGGAGCAAGCCACGGATAAACTTCAAAAATATTCATAGATGCAAGGCATTTTTCATAACACATTATTGTTCTATGTGACTATGTCTCATCACTATTTTAATATTATCTTTTTATGCGATTCGCAATTATTATGAAATTCAATAGTGATCAACAGCGTTTTAGTCTCTGTCGGATGCAACTTGTTGCAAGAAAATCGGTTAAGAGTTACTATGTGAAAAATTGGCTAATGTTTTTTATAGCATTGTGTGCACACACATACACACACACATAAACACACACATACACACACACACACACGGACAGACAGACATTTGTTCAGCTCGTCGAGCTGAATCGATTGGTATATAATACTATGGGTCTCCGGAACTCTTATCAAAAGTTCGTTTTCAGAGTGAAATGATAGCCTTTCGGTACAACTTTGTTGTACGAGAAAGGCAAAAACTTTGAAGAAAGAAAAAAAAACAAAGTATTAGATTTTGATGTTAGAAGAACAAAGAAAACCATAAATGGCCTGCATATAGACAACATCACGATCTCCCAAAACACCTCGAACTTCCCTGAAGGGTTGTTTACCTCGGGCCACAAGGGTATCCAATAGTCGCTCTCTGGAGGCGTCGTTTTCCGAGCAGAACCAAACTACGTGATCGATGTCATCATAATCGGCTCCGCACCTACATAAGTTGCTATCGACAAGGTTTATTCTGTACAGATGTGCGTTTAGTGAATAGTGATTGGACATAAGTCTCGACATCGTGCGAATAAAGCCTCGACTTAAGTCCGCACCTCTGAACCACGCTCGCGCAGAAACTTTAGGAACTATAGAAAATAGCCACCGTCCAAGTTCGTTGTGTGTCCAATTCCTTTGCCAACTCTGAAGAGTACTCTGACGGACTAATGGGAAAAACTCGTTGTTCGAGAGTTGTCTATCATAAACCTCACCTTCCTGTGCGCCCACCTTTGCTAGCGAGTCCGCCTTCTCATTGCCGTAGATTGCGCAGTGAGATGGGACCCAAACAAAGGTAATCTTGAATGATCTTTCGACCAAAACACACATCTGCTCTCTTATGTTTGTAAGAAAGTAAGATGCGTGCTTAACAGGTTTCATCGACCGGAGTGCCTCGAAGTTATCTAGGACAAGTGTGTTACTTGTTCCACATTTGATGAGTATTCTTAGTGAGAGCTCCCAGTAACGGTGCTTTAAAGGAGTGACTCCAGCAAGCACCTCCAGGCTCATGTTATGCGTTGAATGCATGCAGCCAAGGGCAATACGCAAACAACGATACTGAACACGTTCCAATTTGATCAGGTGGCAATCAGCTGCTGAGAGGAAGCAGAAAGAGCCATACTCTAAAACAGAGAGAATAGTCGTTCTATAGAGTTTGATGAGGTCTTCCGGGTGAGCACCCCACCATGTTCCGGAGATAGAACGTAGAAAATTGATCCTTTTCCGGCATTTTTCTATCAAATACTCAAATGGAGTTTCCAGGTACATTTGGAATCAAACACGACCCCAAGGTATTTAGAAGATAAAGATTGGTTGATGTTATCATTCAACAGCTTTAGTTTCAGTTGAGCAGGGTACCGCTTCTTAGTAAACACAACCAACTGAGTTTTTTGCGGTGAAAACTCGATCCCTAGATGTCTGGCCCAAACAGTCAGATTATCCAGGGTACTTTGCAATGGTCCTTGCAAGACAGCTGCACTTGGACCTCTTAGAGAGACCACGGCATCATCTGCAAGTTGTCTCAGCGTGCATTGTTCTTCCAAACAATTGTCAATATCTTTAACATAGAAATTATAAAGCAAGGGACTTAAACATGAACCTTGGGGAAGGCCCATGTAACTAGTTCTGGAAGTTGTCAGAGTGCCGAGTGTGAAGTTCATTTGTTTTTCTGACAACAAATTGTACAAGAAATTATTCAAAATAACGGGTAATCCATTACTGTGCAGATTGTCTGACAGTACTTCTATGGAAACTGAATCAAAAGCGCCCTTAATATCCAAGAATACTGAAGCCAATTGCTCCTTGTGCGCAAAGGCCAGCTGAATATCTGAAGAGAGCAACGCTAGACAATCGTTTGTTCCTTTCCCTTTTCTAAATCCAAACTGAGTATTTGAAAGCAATGCATTTTGTTCGACCCAATGGTCGACTCTTGAAAGAATCATTTTTTCCAATAACTTTCTCATGCATGATAGCATGGCAATCGGTCGGTATGAATTGTGATTAGACGCTGATTTCCCAGGCTTTTGAATAGCTATTACTTTGACCTGTCGCCATTCAGGTGGCACAATGTTGTACTCCATGAAACAGTTGTACAGGTCAAGTAATCGTCTTTTTGCGATATCTGGGAGGTTTTTCAGAAGATTGAATTTGATGTTATCGCATCCCGGAGCAGAGTTATTCGATGAAAGAAGAGACATAGAAAGTTCCAGCATTGAGAATGGTCCACCTAAAGAACCGGGATCAGTTACTGATTCTCGAAATAGCGGTTCTGCTGGTACGGAATCTGGGCAGACCTTTTTTGCGAAGTTGAATATCCATCGATTGGAGTATTCTTCACTCTCATTGGTGGAAATGCGGTTCCGCATGTTGCGAGCCGTTTTCCAAAGTGTTGTCATTGAGGTTTCTCGTGATAGTCCCTCAACAAAACGTCGCCAGTAGCTACGTTTTTTGCCTTGAGAAGATTTTGAGTTTTCTTTCGAGCCTCAAATACTCTTCAAAGCTCGGACCTTCCGTGTTTACGGAAGGCCTTGAAGGCATCAGATTTCTCAGAATACAACTTAGTACATTCATCATCCCATCCAGGAGTGGCTGGTCTTCTGATGACAGATGCACTTGGAACGGGTCGTTTCTGAGCTTCTAGTGCGCTTTTTTGAATCAACTCAATAAGGAATCTATATTCATCCAAAGGTGGAAGAGTATCAGTTGAGTCAATACCAATTTTTACCGCCGATGCAAATTTTTGCCAGTCAATGTTCTTCGTGAGATCGAAAGGAACATTAACTGGCTCAGATTGTTGATAGCCACTCTTAATTGTGGTGACTATCGGCATATGGTCACTACCATGGGGATCTTGAATTACCTTCCACGTGCAATCTAATGATAGTGAATTTGAACATAAAGACAGATCAATACGGCTTTGTTGACCATTTGGTCCTATTCGAGTTACTTCACCAGTGTTCAAAATATTCAAATTGAAATCGTCACACAAATCATAGAAAATAGGCGCTCTATAATCGTCATACGTTTCGCCTCATCCAATACCATGTGCGTTCATATCACCCAATATCAATACTGGAGATGATAGGAGGGAGACTGCGCTCCAAAAATGTCGACGATTAATAGAGGCATTTGGAGGAATGTACACTGAAGCTATGCAAAGATCTTTATTCTTCACATTTACTTGGCATGCGACGATTGCTAAGCCGGGAACAGTCGGAATGGGAATTCTGTAGAAGGAGTAGCATTTTTTGATCCCCAAAAGAACGCCACCATAGTGGTCATCCCGATCTTGGCGAATAATGTTAAAATCGTGGAAGTTGATTTCATCTTCAGAAGAAAGTCATGTTTCCCAGAGTGCAAATATATCGCAATCGGAATTGCGAATCAAAAACTTGAACACGTCTAATTTATTTTTAAGACTATGACAGTTCCACTGCAGCACAGTGATTGTATCTTGTGTAATAGCCGTATTATCCATCGAAAGATACAATTCCTGCAAGAAGGGGCCATGAAACAGTCAATTGCTTCAGATAACTTTCCACTGTTGGTATAAAGAGGTCAATGATTGGCCTCAATGAAATCGGAATATTGAATAAATTCAAAAAACGGTCCACAAGGTCCTTAAAGGAGATCAACCCTCGCTTGGACGGAATTCTTTTTCTAGAAGTGCGAGTGACATTCTTTTTTTCGTTGATAGTCCTAATCGGATGTTTCTTTGAAACATCGGTTTTTGGCAATGGCGGGAATGTCTTGCTGCAACTAGGATCTAAAGGAGCAGTGAAGACAGGTTGCTTCGGGATTTTAAATAATCCCCCATTGCCTTCAGATTTTGGCAAGCTTTTATGGATGACTTTTGATTTCTTACGGCGCGATCCCGGGGAAGACGGTTGCTTCCTCTTTTCGGGCAAGTTGTTGTTGTATTAGTTATTGCTTTAACAGCTGCAGCTGCTCCCGAATTGGCGGCCTTTTCCACAGCCATACCGGTGAGTGCTAAAGCTGTGTCCAGTAGGGCTGATAATTTGTTTTTAATTTCCGTAGCACTATTTTTGCTACTGCTGGTAATGTTTGAAATGTTTTGCTTAATGACACCAAACATTTTTTCTACGCGTTCAAGCGTTTCGTCGTAAGTGGTAGCTAAGCTTTCGTAATTAGAAAGCAGTTTATGGTTAGCAGACAATGTGCGCTCAATGTCTTCTTTAATATTATAGAAAGATTCTGACAAATGTTGCAGGTTTTGTTCAAAGGTGAGTTTTTCCTGACAGTCTTGACATAGTGGGAGCTAAGCATATGCGGTATTTCGAAAAATTTCGTTTTTGGGCAGTCGAAACGAAATTCCGCGGAACTTGAGTATGGCGAAATCTGATATTCTGAAAAATGAAAAATTTCGACAGAAAAATCATACTTTTAACGAAATTAAACGGAATTTCGCGGAATTTCGAAATGAATTTTTAATAATTTAAGTTGTCAAATCATAAAAAAAAATTCGGCTGCGCCGCTAAATAAATCATTCAAACTCTAAATCTCATTACGTAATACAAAACTGTATCTAAAAGTGTTCAAGTATAAATCGTAATGCATATCTGCTGATTTAAATAATATTGTTCAGTGACGTGAAAATAATTTGTACATCTCATCGTTTTGGTAAGCTTTTTTTGACTGAGTTGTGTAAATAAAATGTAAAAATCTTGGAGGCTCAATTGCCGTGAAGCGTAACGGAGCCGAGATCAAGTTTATTATTACATTCTTATACATAGTGTTAGTTTTGGGGAAATGTAATGTATTATGAGGCGATTTTTCGATCTGTGCTCTAGTTGTGAAAACTTTTCGGTAAGCGAAATATTCCTCACTGATCTACTGAGTATTGTTTGTTTTCCGTTGTCTTTTGAACGAAT
The DNA here is from genome assembly GCF_024139115.2 of Armigeres subalbatus. Classification (NCBI taxonomy): domain Eukaryota; kingdom Metazoa; phylum Arthropoda; class Insecta; order Diptera; family Culicidae; genus Armigeres; species Armigeres subalbatus. Next base: position 212,029,643 of record NC_085140.1, on the reverse strand, counting down.
TCAGTTTGAGCAACCATTTTTTGAAAACAGTGAAATGGAGATAGTGATGTTTCAGAAGTTTTCCTGATTTAGTAGATTTTTAGATCTTGGCAGATTTAAGAATGCTCCAGATTTTGGACATTCTCTGATATCTCATTTATTTCAGATTCTGGAAATGATTCAGAACCTTCCGATTGAAATCATTGGCATGACCTAAACTTTTACCTTCAGATATTTTTGATTCCGTATATCATGCACGCAAAAAAAAGCGTTCATGTACTCCTGAACTAACGAGTTCACGGTGTATTTTAAGTCACGGATTTGGGACTGAAGCTCCTGAATCCATGACTTGAATCACGGTGTATTTTTGCTGGTTCATGAATTCGGGAACCTTTTTTTGCGTGTGGATATCTAGAATTTTCTCACATTTTCTAGATCCTGCAGATCCAGATTATTCAAATGCTTCAAAGTTGTATCGATTTTCTGTTACACTCGTGCCGGTGCGACGCGTTTTTCGTAGGGCAGTTTGTTGTTAGTTTGGACGAGCTGCTGGTTTTAAAAGTTAATATTTAGCGTAAATGTCTGCGTTTGAGCTTGTTGGCAAAAAAGGCTTTCATATTATTCTCAAGGTCTGCAAAGATTTATAACTGTTGATTTTAAGTATTATATTCATTTTTTGTCATTTTTTATCTAACAGTCATATTTTTTTAAGTGAAATCTTTTGTGTTTGAATCTTTCGCTTCTCTACAATAAATAATGGATAGGAAGGAGGATAAACATCAAGTTTTGAAACACATTGAAACACACAAATTAATTTTGTTACACTGGCCACCACCTTGTCAGAGCTATCGATTGAATAGTAATAAGGCAGTCTCGATTTAATTGTCACGTCATGTCCTAGCTTTCAGCAAACACGTACCGTTTTGACTCAAATTCCGAACACTCGCTTTTAAATGCCCATTTTGGCTTTATTTATGTCATTTTCTCCATAGGAGCTTGAATTCTTTTGTAATCTTGATCCTCAGTACAAAAAAACGGTGAAAACTTTAGTTTTAGGGTGCTAAAACGCCAGTGTTCGGGATTTGAGTTGTTTAGATGCTCAAAATTACCTTGATCCTATAACTTCAGTATGTAACGTTTTACGTTTTTTACCGCTTTTAAGTTACGTAAATTTTCGTAGCTTCAGACGTTTTTATCTTTTTAAGCAAAATCAAGTGTAAATAAGTTTTTGAAAATAGTTTTACGTGTCGTCTATTTTAGTTGAATTTAATATTTGTAGTTATTTGTAGTTTTTGACGTTTTTTTTTCTTTTAAAGTAAAATAATGTTCAAATTCAAATTAAATTCGATACGTGTCAACGAGAAAGCAATTCGTCGACATGGTTTGTGTCACGACTAAATGTTGTGATGTTTGAGTACTATGACGACAGCCATAATCAATATGGCAACGATACTTTGTAATGTTCTATGTAGTAAAGTTAGCGCGATGTTTCCGAAGGCGCGAACTCTATGTCGCCTTTTGAAATTTAAATTGACGCAATTACTAAATAATGGGTTAATTGTTGTAGAAGGTTTCTTGCTCAAGAACGAACTCAAACTCGGTCATTTCGCTTCCATAACGGCTGGCAGTTAGAAGTTTTGCGAGTTTAAGAGTTTTATATAGAGAATTTGTAACTTTCTGTCAGTTACGCCCGCTCAGTACATTAGACTCTCGCTCAAACTCAGGGTCGGCTCTTTCATACCGGGATAAGCAAGATAAAGGAACAAGTATAAGTAGATGTTTCGACGGCAAATGATTTTATTGAAGAAAGTCCCTAACGGCCCTAACTGCCCTAGCTACAACCCTACCAAATACAATCTACTTACGCCGTGTGTGGTGGTCGTGTTTGGGCCCGTTGAACTGGCAGTCACTGGGAAGGAACGTCGTTGTCCGGATCACATCCACGTGGTATATACGAGTACCAGCGGCTTGCTGGATTCAATCGTCCTCGGGGTAGCGCTCGTTGATGAAGATTCGTTCCTGCTCCGTATAAAAAGGGGGTTCTTCTGACCGGGCCGTTGCCACGCGGTCGACTTGGATTGACTCGGTACGTTGAGGTTAGCCGGCTCACCGGTTGGCGTCAGCTTGATGCTACGATCGGGCACCTGGTTTGCTGTGCCCACAATATTTGCGTAGTCGCCGGTCCAACTTGGGTCTCCGGGAAATGCGGTTTGACTCGCGAACAATTGTTCCGTCGGTCGTGGGTTGGGTTTGCTTCTGACGTGGGTTCGAAGCTCCAAGACTCCGGAAGACACTTGGACACAAAACGGCGATTACGATGGTTACTGTCCAGAAACTTCAATGGGTTTCGTACTGACTTGCACTACACCTTGGATTATCACTTTTGGAAAAATAGCTGTGTTCGCTCATCTGGTGCTCGAGCAAGTGAACGAGATGAATCGGCAAAATCATCCAGGAACCAGTTAACAGGCTTTTTCCATCCCACTAGGTAGTGGTGTTGTCGGTCAAAACTGCTACCAAAACTGCCAGCATAGTGAATGTGGTAGTGTAGTGTTGTTCAAGTTGCTGAACAATTTGTATTCAGTGTACTGTGAGTTTGAAATAACTGTTTGCCGTCTTGCCTTCTATCATTTATTTTGCATGTTTTTTATTTCATATTACTATAGGTTTTTATTTAGGACTAACGTAGATAATGAATTTTTATGTATGGTTTTGTTCACCCCTACTAGCTTTCTAAATAATCTACTTTTACCTTTTCCTTTATTTATTTAAGTTAAGACTAAGAATGAGTTTGAGTCCTTTGAATTAAGTAGGCAAACTGAGTGTTTGGTTACACTACCGCACCGCTCAGGAAAAAATTATTAACAAAGTTAATAATTTTAGAAAAACTAAATAGCAACTCCTGCCATACCGCACCTGTACCAGAATACAGCTTATGTTAAATAAATAATGCATAGCATAATAACTAATCATAATTCTTTGAGAACTATTAACATATATACATGGTTAATCGAAATATGAACAAACTTTTCCGTGGTAAATAAACCAAATCTCATTCAAATAACAGAATTTATACACAATACTAGAACGAAATACATAACAACTATTTTGTCAAGCACCTGTGACATTTTTGTTTGACAATGCCCTGTTTAGATGAACTATTCGAGATCTGCCGCGGCAACAAAGATGAGTAATATCATTTTAACGAATCGATTGGCCAAGGATCATTCATAGTAAGCACCCTCTTTGTCAATTCATATATTCTCTAAACAGAACTTTATCAAATTTGATGAAATACAGCCATTGAGCACTTTTAAAATCACGCGTGATAACCAGTTCAATGACTGGTTTAAGGATTTAAATAATAGGTAGCTTTTCAATTGGCTTGTGAGGATCAAAGATTGTTGACGATCCACCGTACAAGAAGTACATAGAGCTACATAAATCGTCTCCCTCAATTATGCATAATCATAAATTTTTTGGTACCTATAAGTAATACTAACCTGGTAGCATACTTTTATCATTCCTCATGAGGAAATACTTCGCGGCTGAGGTTGATAGCCTGTATAATTCCTTGTAGAAGTTAACACATGGATCTTCAAATACTAATTTACGAGGATCACATCGACATACTGTTTCTTTCCACGTACATTTAACATACTATCACTACTCGAGCACATATAGTATTAGGCTTTCAAATCGCCCGCTGAAAAAACACCTAAGCTCTTACCGTTGAGGTCAGCCACCTCATATGAGCACGAGCCTTTCCTTGCTAGCACAATGCATGGCTCATATACCTCGCCAAGCTTGGCGTTGAAGTAATTGCCAGCAACAGACTGACGGAATGTACGCTTGTAAATTCTCTGCCCGATATCGAAGGTCGGGGAATATCGTTTGTGTCGTAGATCGTACCTTTTCTTGGTACTCTCATGAGCTTTTCGGAGATTGTTCGTCACCGTTTCGTAGACCGATTTACTCACAATCTTCATTCGCTCTATTCTCTCCTCTTCAGTGAGGGTCTCATTCTCGAGACGGTGTTCGGACCCTTTCGTAACGATTTCGTGACCGAATATCACCTTAAATGGGGTAAACTTCGTTGTGGCATGAACCGTATTGTTTAGGGTGAACTCCACTTCGGAGATCCTGGTATCCCATAATTTCTGGTTCTCCCGCACATAGCTACGAATCATAGCATTTATTGTGCGATTTAGTCGCTCCGTAGGATTGGCTTGACTACGATGTCTAGCGCTAGCCCAATGTTGTACATCGTACTTCATTAATAAATTTTGAAATTCCTTTGAATGGAAAGTGGTGGCGTTGTCAGAAATAATATACTGTGGAACGGATAGCCGCCTGAACCACTGCTGTTCCAGAATCTCACAAACGCTACTGGATGATATCTTTTTGACTGGTGTTAAGAGGCAGTACTTGGAAAATACGTCCATAAGTACCAGCAGGTGAGCATTACCTCGTGAACTCCTCGGAAGAGATTGTATGTAGTCCATTGTGAGAATCTGGAATGGTTTGGTGGTGACGCGTTGGTGGCCCATTTCGGGAACAACAGATGCGGTTGAGGGTTTTATTAGCTTGCACGTTTCGCAGTTTGCAACATAGTGCTTCACATCTGCGGACATACGTGGCCAGTAGTAACGTCTTTTAATTTTTTCAATCGTTTTCTCATAGCCCACATGAAATGCACTATCGTGTTCCTTTGTGAGAATTTCAGCCCGCTTTGATTTTGGTACACATAATTTCCAATCAAAAGCGTAATCGAGAACGTCAGACTGTGAGGATACATACTTATAGAGCTTGTTATCCTCGATTTTAAAATCAATGAATTGCTCTGGACAATCGTGAACTGATGCAAATAACCTAGAGTACCAATCGTCATTTAAGTCAATCTCAGAAATTTCCATCGACCTTGATAGCGCGTCCGGTACAATATTCTCTCGGCCCTTGCGATGTTTGAGCACAAGATCGTACTGTTGGAGCTCAATGCTCCACCGCGATAGTCTAGATGAAGTCCGCCATTTCGATCTCATGATAAAGGTGAGCGCCGAAGAATCGGTCATCAATGTAAATTGGGTGCCTTCAATATAGCACCGAAACTTATCGATGCACCGCAAAGCCGCCAATCCTTCTTTTTCAGCTGCGTGATAACTTAGTTCTGCTCCTTTTAATTTTTCCGAATGGTAAGCAATCACTTTCTCCTGGCCATTCTGGATCTGAGTTAAGACACCCGCAATTGCATGATCGCTTGCGTCCGTCTGCACAGTGAAAGGTTGCTTAAAATCGGGATTAGCCATTACGGGAGCGCTAATTAATTTCTCTTTTATTGCGCGGAATGCCTGATCAGCCTCTGATGTCCAATCGACCTTTTTCGGCTTATTTTTCAGTAAATTTGTTAACGGAACTGTTAGAGCGCTAAACTGGTCAATAAACCGTCGGTAATAATTTACCATACCGAGGAATCGGCGTAGAGCGCGAACCGATCTCGGCACCTCATACGCAACAATCGCGTGAACGCGATCAGGATTGGGCCTTAAACCGTCCTTTGACAAAATATAGCCCAGGTATGGCAATTCCAAAACGCAAAACTTTGACTTGATAAGGTTTATTCGTAAATTGGCTTCCCGTAACCGCTTGGCAAGTTCCTTCAAGTGAGCGATGTGCTCCTTGAAGGTCCTGGATGCCACAACAATATCGTCTAAATAGACGAAAATATTGGGCTCCAGTTCCCCGAATCCTAGCACCCGATCCATCAGCTTGCTGAGCGTTGCTGGACTATTTGCAAGTCCGAACGGAAGACGCTTAAACTGATAGAGTCCTCTTCCTGGAATAGAAAATGCAGTGTACTTACGTGACTCGGGACTAAGCGGAATTTGTAGAAAGGCTTGACTCAGGTCTATAGTTGTAAGATATCTGAAAGCACCCAAGCGGCTCAAGATGCGGGTCTGGTGCGGTAGCGGATAAGCATCCCGCTTTGTACGCTCGTTCAATTTCCTCGCATCAAGGCAAAGACGAACGGCGTCACTATCACGCTTCGTGACTGGTACCACCGGTTGGGACCAATCCGATCGTGATCGCTCGACAATATTGTCTCGAATCATGTTGTCTAGTGCGGTGTGTATGCGACTTTGGACTACAGGGCTCCATGGGTATGGGTTTTTACGAATCGGAGGTTGCTCGCGGAATTCGTCCCTGATTTCGATCGTGTGAGAAAGCAAATGTGTACATCCAATATTACCGGGTTCGGGTATTAAAAAAGAGGTTTTAACATCCTCGAGTTCTTTTTGTTCTTCGAGTGACAATGAGATTTCAGTTTCAGGCAGCTCTTCAGAAACGTCCATCGTTTCGATAAACGATTCTCTCAGAGAGGGATAAATCCCAAACTGATCCCAAAACTTCATTCCCAAGTAGCATTGGCGTTTCAAAGAAGGCGCAATCACAAAGGACACCATTTTTGTGACCCCGTTAAATAAAACAGGTACTTCCATTTCGCCTAAAACTTGCACTGGATGACCTTCCGCCGTGATTAAATTTAGATTAGAAGGTGAATATTTAAGGTTCAGACTCTTGACTAGCCGTTCTGCACCTTTTCCGAGAATGTTGCGATTGGTTCCGCTGTCTAGCAGCGCCATTAGTTTTATGCCTAACAATTCAATTCTTACGAACGGTCGATTGTCTCCGTGTGGGTGGAGAAATATCGTATTTACCTCCTCGCACCGGGAATAATTAGCCATTGAATGATAACCCAGTTTTGTTAGCATAGAACTAATAGAGGCGCATTCGCCACCTTGAGGGCTTATAAGCTGTTGTTCAAGACCACTCTGCCTCACTGAGCAGCCTTGTCCATGTTTTTTGAAGTGCAGTACGGACAATCTTTTTGCAAAAATCCCGGAAACCCACAAATATCACAGAAAGTTTGTTTTACCTGCGAACATTGTGTGAAGTTATGTCCGAAATTATGGCAGTTGAAACAGGTACCCCTTTTTGTCGGAACATATGACTTCAAAATTTTCTCCAGGGTGTTAAGATTTCTACTTGTTCCCGGTTTTTGGTTTTCTGCTTGACCAACAGGCAGTTCTTGCATCTGATCCCGACACTTGCTAGTTGAAGACTGATAGCCTGGTTTCGGATTCGTACTCTGTTGATTGCCCTTGTATTTCGATTGTCTGTCAGAGTTTGTGAACTCTCTTTTATATTTGTCTCCTTTGTTCCACGGTTTGACGCTGTTCGAAGGTAGTTTTCTATTTTCGCCTATCTCGTTGACCTGCCTCTCGGACTTATATGTCCGACCACTCTCCCTATCGATTCGCGTGAACCACTGCCAATTGATTGAATCAAAGCTTTTACCGAACTCTCGCATTTTGGGGATCGTTGTAATATTCGCCGCCAACATGGAACTCTTGTACTCAGAGCGCATGTTTCGGAAGAGAATTTGAAATTTTCTCGTATCATCGGGAGGAACCGTCATATTTCTGAAAATCCTAGTCATCTCCAGGTAATAATCCTGGAAACGTTCTCTCGGGCCCTGCTTTCGCAAATGAGCTTGACGTTCGTACTGGTAATCTATGTCGGGTGGAAGAAACTCTCGCTTCAGCTCATCAACTAGATTATCCCAAGTACCGAGCTCATTCTGGGCATTGACCTCCATAAACCAAGACCGTGCTTTGCCAACTAACAAGTGATACGCAGCGTTGTAAAGTTCCTGTTTTGTGAAACCTTCTGATCGGGCATTGAAATCAATTTCCCGTAAAAACTCTACCAAGTGTCGACCATTGTCGGATCCATCGTAACGAACCTTCCACTTATGTATAGGAAGTCGTTTACTACCTGTATCCCGGACAGTATTCGTCTGATCAGGAACAATTACCGCTACATCTGAATCACTCGTAGATGCGACTCGCGCTGATTTTTGTGTCGCAAGATTCTGATCTTTTATCAGCCAGTTCATAAATTCTTTGTATGAGAATTTAGGCTTGACTGGGGCCTCCAAACTAAGCACTCCTGATTCCTGCAAATCATCATTCTTATCGAATGCCGTGCTATTTCGTGACTCTTGAGGTGTTGGTTTACCTTTCAAAGTCTGATTTTCATAAGCCTCCATTCTTGTCAACATCTGGTCCAACAGAGATTTCAATTGAGAATTCTCTAATCTTAAAATTTCGATTTCGTTAGCGGGAGAGCCACCAACAGCTCCAAGGTTTTCATCTGGATCGTTATCCCCCCTTTGGATAAATAAGTCACCAATCTGATTCAGATCCTGCTCATCATCAACTCCCTTCTGATTTTGTTTATCGTAATCTGGGTTTTGCACCACTTTGTCTTTGGGTTTTGCCCCCTTATCTTCAGGGAACGCATAACGTAACTTTTGCAAACTGTCATTGACGATATCGATCTCTGCCCTTCGAATTTCAGGGTATGGAGATGCAATAGAGTAATAGGTATTTAAGAGCCTCAAACAACTTCCAGCAGTTTCGCGCTAATAGTGTTCAGCTCGGATTCTTCTGTTGTGTAGCTCTTCGCTCGCGACAACCGAAATAGGTAATGTAGCAATCGAGTTCTGTATTTTCGATCCGGTATCCTTTTGTGCGGTCTATTTTCAATAATTTGTTTTATTTCGCACACCTTCTGATCACACAATTCCAACTCTTCGACCATTGTATTCAAAACCCGTTTGTATTCGATATTAGGTGCATCTGTCGACCCTTCACTCTTTAGTTCTGCTCTACATTTTCGATCTAGAACCGTTCGTGGTTCATTGTGGATTTCTACATCGCGTATGTACAATTCGTGTTCCAATTCGTCATCATGAAGATGAGCGACATTCATTCCAAAGTATTGGGTGATAAAATGATCCATTTTCGAAGTGTTACTTGTACAAAGCAATCGTACAACAGCAAGTTTCACCAAATTTGATAACCTAGATTTTTGGTTGCTTTCTCAAGCCAAGCATAAATTGTTTATACTAACGATAGATATGCGTACTGTGGATTTGAATGCCTTTTGGAGATTTACCAAACACGAACGCGACTGAAGTGATTGAAATAATTTGTTAATAATCCTAGGTGATATACTTTCGTTACTATTTTTATGCAACGTATTACTCAACAGAAACCGTAACTGGATTCAATTACCAGTATCACCGGCGTAAACAGTTATCGCTACCGTTTCCCTCCCTTGCTTACCTCGAAAAAAATATGAAATATTTTTTTGTTGGTTGCCAAAGTGTAACTTTCTGTCAGTTACGCCCGCTCAGTACATTAGACTCTCGCTCAAACTCAGGGTCGGCTCTTTCATACCGGGATAAGCAAGATAAAGGAACAAGTATAAGTAGATGTTTCGACGGCAAATGATTTTATTGAAGAAAGTCCCTAACGGCCCTAACTGCCCTAGCTACAACCCTACCAAATACAATCTACTTACGATAAGCAAGATAAAGGAACAAGTATAAGTAGATGTTTCGACGGCAAATGATTTTATTGAAGAAAGTCCCTAACGGCCCTAACTGCCCTAGCTACAACCCTACCAAATACAATCTACTTACGCCGTGTGTGGTGGTCGTGTTTGGGCCCGTTGAACTGGCAGTCACTGGGAAGGAACGTCGTTGTCCGGATCACATCCACGTGGTATATACGAGTACCAGCGGCTTGCTGGATTCAATCGTCCTCGGGGTAGCGCTCGTTGATGAAGATTCGTTCCTGCTCCGTATAAAAAGGGGGTTCTTCTGACCGGGCCGTTGCCACGCGGTCGACTTGGATTGACTCGGTACGTTGAGGTTAGCCGGCTCACCGGTTGGCGTCAGCTTGATGCTACGATCGGGCACCTGGTTTGCTGTGCCCACGATATTTGCGTAGTCGCCGGTCCAACTTGGGTCTCCGGGAAATGCGGTTTGACTCGCGAACAATTGTTCCGTCGGTCGTGGGTTGGGTTTGCTTCTGACGTGGGTTCGAAGCTCCAAGACTCCGGAAGACACTTGGACACAAAACGGCGATTACGATGGTTACTGTCCAGAAACTTCAATGGGTTTCGTACTGACTTGCACTACACCTTGGATTATCACTTTTGGAAAAATAGCTGTGTTCGCTCATCTGGTGCTCGAGCAAGTGAACGAGATGAACCGGCAAAATCACCCAGGACCCAGTTAACAGTCCTTCCTTCATCCCATTCTAGGCCCACTAGGTAGTGGTGTTGCCGGTCAAAACTGCTACCAAAAACTGCCAGCATAGTGAATGTGGTAGTGTAGTGTTGTTTGAGTTGCTGAACAATTTGTATTCAGTGTACTGTGAGTTTGAAATAACTGTTTGCCGTCTTGCCTCCTATCTTATATTTTGCATGTTTTTTATTTCATATTACTATAGGTTTTTTATTTAGGACTAAGATAGATAATAAATTTTGATGTATAGTTTTGTTCATCCCTACTAGCTTTCTAAATAATCTACTTTTACTTTTTCCTTTATTTATTTAAGTTAAGACTAAGAATGAGTTTGAGTCCTTTGAATTAAGTAGGCAAACTGAGTGTTTGGTTACAAATTTGAGTAAAGTTTAGTTCGTCGAGGTAATTAAAGTGATTGGAGTGATTTTGTACGTGATTGTAATTAGTTTTTTTTTTGTTCGTTCTGTAGATTTGATTCTGTTGTCGGTGTAGCCGACTCTCGCAAATTTCAAATTTAAATAGTACACCCAGGTTTTTTTTTACACGGTTGGAATTCATCAATTTCTCGGTAAACCCGAACTTTCACAACTTTTTAAATACCCCCTGAATTTTCTTTGATTTTTTGTGAATTTTTTGGTGGGGTCAACTCATTGTTTCATTGACGCTGAAGGTCTTAAACGACTAAAACCAAACCGTGTAAAAAAAACCTGGGTGTATAGTGTACCAAAAAAGGTAAATTTTTGTAGAACTATTCGTTGAATGTTTAAATGTTAATTTATGTTTCGCGTTGGACTTCCAGCGCGTGGCGCTTTTTTTGGTACGGGCTGGAATTTCGGAGTCGACCCGGAGTCGACGAAAAGGGTTTACGGCATTTCCTCCGTTTTATCGTTTGGAGGAGTTTTTTGTGGAGTCCGTGCGCTCGTCAAGGCCCGCCCTTCGGGGTAGCGAAACGGAGTGTGGTGAAGTTTCGCCAGAAAGAAAGCGAAAAGTGAACCGTCGATCGCTAATCAATCGACGGTGGTCCAAAACGTTCCGAACCCTACGGACCGTTCGGAGAGTTCGGCGCGTGGAATACGTCGCCAATTGCGTACCACAGTGCCGGATTGGAACCGAAGGCGAGAGTTCATTTCATCACGGGCGGTCATAGCCGTAAAAAGCGAAGCCGTGCGGAGGTACGTTGGCCCTTGTCCGGAGGGGAAAATCAACCCGGGAAGCGCGACATCCGTCGACGCAGCTCCCTCGAGGAAATCGGAGGCCTTCCGTCCAGCCGCCACCCACTTCGCAACTTTAGTTCGGCCATATTTGCACGGGCTCATCAGCTGCGCACCATCCTGCAGCTAGGCGATTCTTCTGTCGCCGCCATCGTCAAGGACAGCTTCGCCGCCATTGCCACGGACAGGTTCGACGCCATCGTTCCGAACCGGTTCGCCGCCATCGCGCCGGCGAAACCCAGCAAGTCTACGACTAAGAAAACCTACGCCGGTATGTGACTAGTGTATAGACATGGCCATGATCTAGATAACCATTTCCATATCCGTACCAATTCCAAAAGTGTTCAACCCGAAACAAATAAACCCACATGAATTGTAAGTAAGAAGATCAAATAGTTTTTTCAGTTGGAGTAATCGCAGAAAGATCACTCTGTTCGCTTTTCCGTTCCGTTCCGTTGACTACGTTGATTATTCGCTTTGCTTAATTTCTGCCGGGATTTATTGGCGGGTTGGAAGAGTTTGAGGGTAACATAACTTGGGAGGTGGCCGAATTGGAGAAGCACTGGGTGCAAGGCAATATTTTAAGTTTCAGCCAGCGACCGTTCGAGTGACCCCTGAGGAGAGAAGTCGAGTGTTAGTCGGGCAAAAGAACTCGACCGGTGGTCTTCCGGATCCCGGAAGTGGCGCTTAAGCCACCGGTTAATCATAAACCTCGAGCAGAAGCAACGAACGGTTACAAGTAGACCCTAAAGACCCTCAACTTCAGTAGGCTCAAATTATCTATTTTCTCTTAATTATTCAAATCTGTTACAGATTTATTTAAATTCAATTTCCAATAGCAAAGCGAGGCAAGCAGGCTGAACCCGGGACTGTCCTGCATGATCCGGGACGTTTGGCCACTGTAACCTAATGCCTACATGCAGATAACATGATGGTGTTGCTAGAGTAAGCGGCTATTATTTTTATGGCTCGACTCACACCACAACGTACCATAGATTTTTTTCTAATTGTTCTCACACAAAGTGAGTGAGAGGTGAAGTGATGAAACGAAAAAAGGTTTTCATCTAGCAGTAACGATTTTCGTTTATCTTCCAAGGCATAGAGAAAAGTGATGGATGAAAAATGTCCCTCGCCATAACCAAAAAAATGTTCGCCTAATATTCCCAACGGACCTCAGTGAACATTTAGAAAAAGTCGAGTTTTCTACTGCAACCAACAGCTTTCATACTGCTTAGATCTGTTGAAAAGACCAGTTTGGAAAGTTTCACAGATTCAATAAATCTTCATGAACTTGGTTGAAAATTTGCCTGGAGACTTTATTCAAGATGTATTGAGGGGTGGCAGTTTGAATCTGTAATATTTGTCAAAATGGTAAACAGGTCCAATCAATATGATATCTGTTGTTTGCAGTTAAAAAATCAGCTCTTTTTATTTTTACTGAGGTCTGTTGGAAATATTGAGCGATGAATATTTTTACATTGTTTATGGTGAGGGGCATACTTTTGAAAATGGTAAACAGGTCTAAAACTGATCTGTTACTTATGTCCGTTTGTAAAATAAAGCTAGATTCTCTCTATGGCATTTTGGGTAACAATATTGGGTTTAAAAATATTAAACAAAATTAATTATCTTCGCGGATTTTTTTATTCGTTTTTGCATTATGTACATATATATAATATAAAAAAAACTTGAAAATAAAAATTCCGCGGAAAAAAAATTAAATTTCGTTTCGTTCCGTAAAATTTCGAATCAAATGGACCTCGATTTCGTTTCGTTTCGAAGTCTCGGAAGTAAATCTGAATTTCGTTTCGTTTCGAAACAACAATAGCTTTTCTAATTTCGTTTCGTTTCGTTTCGTCAGAAAAAAATGTGTTATCGCATACCCTTAGTGGAAGCATGAAAGTCCGCAATACTTCCTCGTGATTGCGTTCCATTCCTACACATGCTGCGTGAAATGTACGTCTGTAGCTGCCGTGACATCGCCAAAGAAAACGATTGTCGTTTTGTTAACAATTCACCATTCCATACTTCATTGTCACACGCGGGTACTTACTTACGAGAGAAAAAAACCAGATCCAGTTGAAAACCGAACTGAGCTCTCGCGACAATCGCATTTTTTCCCCATTTCCGGATGTCGTAACTGTATCGCGAGTAGTGCGCATCTATGCCATAGCCGTGCGCCATCATGCGCACCACTCGCGATGCAGTTGCGACATTCAGAAATGGGAGAAAATGCTATTGTCGCGAGAGCTCAGTTCGGTTTTCAACTAGATCTACAATATTTATAGTCGCACCGCCACCAAACCGGACCGCGCGATTGAGCACTCGCGATGCGACGCGAGTCGCGACAATTCGAATTATGCCATTAGTAGTGCGCATTATGCACGCGTGGATGCACTATCATGCGCACTAATCTAAATAAGTTGGGACTGCAGATATTTTAATGTTATTGAAAAAAAAATCGATTTTCTACCATACACGGAATATAAAAAGTCAAAACAGCATCCGTATTTAATTAACAATGATTACCCAAAACTTTTTGGGACAAGCGCGGTGTCATCGTCATCAATAGACATAGCCCGCTGTCATCATTGAAAAGCAATATGAAAAAATAGTGCCCGGGACATCCTGGCTACGATCTGCCGATGGACTGAACAATAGGATGTCAGTAACCTGAGAACAATATTAGGACAAGGGCCCCGTACGCCTGTCACTCACAGAAAAAAATACTGAAAAGTAATCAGCGCGTAAGAAATAAAGACGTGGAAAATTACACTATTCTGGGCGTACATTGATTTTCTTCAACAAGTTCGCCCTAAATGTATGCAATTTACATAGCATTATGACACTTATTCGTATAAAAAGTGACATAATGCAATACAAATTGCATACATTCAGGTGATAATATCGTTTAAATTTACGCTCTTTTTGGCATTCCCTTTATGTGCATTACTTTCGTGTAAATTTCAACAACTTTTTCTATCTGTGCTGGCGAACAAAGCTCGTGTACTGTGCATCGAAGCTTAGAACCGGTATTGTACTTCCAGTTGAAAACCGAAGTGAGCTCTCGCGACAATCGAGTTTTCTCCCGTTTCCTTTTGTCGCAACTACGTCGCGACTAGTGCGCATCATGGCGCACGGCGGTGGCATAGATGCGCACTAGTCGCAATGCAGTTGCGACATCAGGAAATAAGGAAAAACTCAATCGTCGCGAAAGCTCACTTCGGTTTTCAACTGGAAGCACAATATTAGGGCGCAATTGCTAATGCGAACATGTTTATGTTCGGTTAGTTACTGCAAATACATTCTTTTTCTAGTCCTTATAACCAAGCAGGTATCACAAGCATACTACATCATTATATTGCTGCATGATTAAGTGTCAAAAGTGTGCATAAAAATTGCCTCGCCATAACAAAAATGTGGTAGAGAATTTACACTGTTGTTTAAATCTTAGAACCAAATCCATTTGTCGCACATGTCGGGGTAGGGATTCAGTGTTCCGCCTTCTCCCCCTGTATTAGGAGCAATAGTTGCCAAATTACAGCTTACGATTTTCATTTTCAGCACTGTATAATTGCCTACCTTACGGCTTTAAACGATTTATGGTGGATAATGCACCAACCTTTCATGTGCTGTAAAAGCATCCATCACCAGAGCTAAGATTAGGAAAAATCGAGAACTCCAGTTCGGCAATATTTTTTTACCTACCTGGCAAACATGAATTAGAACTGAGAGGTCAGTTAATTCCGAAAAAAAAAAGTTATTTAGTTTTGTAAAAATTCTACCGACCACCCAGAAATGCAATCAAAATTACAGGACATTCTTTTCCGAAGCTGCACGTCGACAAGGTCGTCGTTAGCATAATATGTATTCATACATATCATAGCATTCACTAGCAGTTTCGCGAATGCTTCTCCAACGTCGCCAAATATCATTTGATTGACTGTGCGTCTCAGCGCAAATCATGAGGCTTTTTTGTGGGGACCCACAGACCCTTAATTCGTAGAATTGACACAGGCTGGAAGGATGCAGTGGTCCGCAGTAAAACTTAAATTTGGACGTAACTTAGGTTCGTTTTAATGCGTTGAATGGCGTGCTTTGCTGGCGTACTTTTAAGTAAGGCAACTTGAGTCGAATTGTATTTTCCAATGATATGCATAGTTGACTGCAAGATGGAGTTGGACCATCCTTCGACGGGTTCAGTATATTCCTACTTGGTAAAGACTTAGCTAAGGCACATTCTGGTAGCTCTATGAATGGAAATAACAATTTAGTTACATGTTTGACTTATTCATAAGTGCAATATTATTACTGTTCAGGGAATCAATATTCGAGCAATGCCTAAAAATATACCCTTTGTCATCAACAGACACGTCAACTTTCACTCTTTTCTTCCCACGGAAATTTTACCTAATTTCCGTCAAAAGCAGGACTACTAAAACTGTGAGTAGTCCTGCTTTTGACGAAAATTTTGCACTAGAAATCCACCATACAACACATATTGAAACTAGCCTCAGGAATGAGTTATTGACAAACTACTAAATGATCGAACGCAGATTACTAAATAATCGATAACATCCTTGGCTCTAACAACATGATAATGGCTTTCTGAAAAAATGAAACCAACGTAATTATAATATCCTGTCTGTTATTTCAAAATCAACAATACATGTTTATAAACGTGAGTCAAAACATTGTTATAAACTACTCAGTCTATAAGTCGTAAAGATACCCTTCCCTATATTTTCTAAAATAATCTCTCCATAATGCCATACGTTTTTCGCATGGGTTCTTCTCCATTTCACACTGAACGCCAATGTTTAGCGAGTCAAGTTCGAAATGTTCCGCGTCTTTTTCGAAGTTTTGCACTGTAGTCCACTTGAACGCTAGCGGATGATCACCTCCGTCAGGTGTTGGATCATTATATTTTGCGAAGTTGGTCCACATTCGCACCATGGTACTTCTTACACGATATTCGGCACTTCCTTTTTCAAGTTGTTCCAGCATCGGCGACCTTTAAAAAAAAAAACTTGAAGCATTTGGATAAATTTGTGAACTTAATCTTACTCAAACAAGTAAAATATATCGTCCCCATGGCACGCCCCCTTCACTTGTCCGGATCTGAATATTTTTTTCGAGAAACTTAATCTTCCATCGTAGCAAAATCGGTAATGATATTGCTTCACATTGGGTTGATACTTCGCTATCCACTCGGCGCTGACGTTTGTATTCGTGATGAAAACGTTATCCGATAAAACGCTGCAAAGCTCATTTAGCGATTCTTTTCCGATTTGCTTTTTCCCAAAATAAAACTGTTGGATCTCTTGGCCAACTGCACGCCTATCAAGACCGGGTGGATTTCCCAGAAGTTGAGGCACGAGACGCTCTGGATTTTGGGCGAAATCCTCTAATCGCTTCCGTATCAGCCATAATCCGAGAATTCCTTCACCATCTGTACACCCGTTGATCAAAGGCATCCGGAGTGTGTCAAATGATTTCAAAATTTTCTCTGGTGTTTCCGTGATGATGCTGTCTTCCGAGAGGACCTCCTCTATGACCGGTCTGAAATACATCTGCAGTGCGAGGTGTTTTTCGCTTTCACTGCCCACGTCGTTTTGATACTTGACTAGTAATTTGGCTGGAGCTTTGAGAAGCGTGTCTGTAATGTAAGGTTCGTCTGTTAAAACCAAATGTTGAAAGCGAGGATAGTATTCATAGTTACCAAGGACTTTGGTATCATCGCTTCCTTCATATCCAAATCGTTGTGCGAGTTTTCGAGCCTTTTCAGCTGCAGATACTTGGAAGAACGATTCGGAACACGCAACGCCACTTTGGCAAATGACTTTGTGGAAGTATTTTCTGTAAATGTAGAAACAATGTAAATATGTATCCATATTATAGATAACCTTATTAATAAATAATATGTAATTATATTATAAACATTATAACACAAAGAATTGAAGCACAACCTGTTCTGTTCTTCTTCATGTGATCTCATTAATCAGTGAGCAGTGGTTAGAAATGTAATATATGAAGATTTATAACGATAAATGTGCTCAACCGTAGCATTTGGGGCCAAGATTTGAGCCATATACCCTACGTATATCAATAAAAATCTAAAATAACGCAAATCGCTTTGTTATTATTTTTGTTATTTTTTCATCAGAACTTACGATACTAATGGAAAACTTGTTTTTTTCTTTGCGAATATTATTAATATTGTTACAATAATGGAACATATGCTCACAGTTATGTTGAAGATTATAGTTAGTAGAAATAAAAACATACCCAACCATGCTTTCGCTCATCTATAGATTCCACTATCTATAGTAAAAAAAGGGCAGCATATAAAGCATGTGATAACGTAAAATTAGTTCATAAGAATTTAAATTATGTTTCATTTTTGCCTTTCCCCTACAGAATTGTGCTGAAAAATTATCTTTTCTCAGAAGCGGCATGCTTATAGCCGCTCTTTCTAAGCTCTTTTTAGTGGAATGTATTCAACCGTCTAAGACGAGCTTAGTACTCTCCATTGAATTTCACTAATTAGTTCGTTAACATTGCAGATACGTATTTCGACCACAACTGTGTGGTCGTCTTCAGCGACTCGTACTTGACTCGACTATTTATACTACGCTAGGTACCTAATCTAATCTTATTTACCTACTTTATTTACCTATACAGTTAATTACCTTATTGCTTAGGTAGAATCTTGAAGAACCAAGAGCTACCGTTTCCCTGATCCTCATTTAACAGCGCTGTTTATACCTGATGTACATCTTGGAAACAGCGGAGATCAACGGATACCTGGAGAGGACTATACGAGTGATCATCAACAAGAAGGAAAGGACCCAACAACAAATGGACTTACAACGCTGATACGAAATGGACTTACAGGGCTGACACCGATCGATGAGCCGCTAAAAAGAGTTTCGGTCCCATATGATAAACACATCACCAACCAGCTACGCCCTCGACTAAGGTAATTCGGCATCGATCTAGTATTCTCCAGTGTAAGCAAACAACTCAAGTATCTATTGGGTTCAACGAAGGATAAAGTAGAAATGTTAAATAAGGCAGGCGTTTATAAAATAAATTGTTCCCAATGTGAAAAAATCTATGTAGGCCGAACAAAAAGATCATTAGATATAAGGTTCAAAGAACATATGGCGGAAGTAAGTAAGGCGAAAAGAGAAAACGATAAGGGATTACATTACGAATTTAGATCTAAGGCAGCAGAGCATGTGTATAAGGAAAATCACCCAATTATGGCATCAAATATTAAAATCTTAAGAAATGTCTCTTCCCCATGGTAACTTGATGTAGCTGAGAGTTTCGATTTCGTCACCACCGATGCAAACTCGCGGTGGGTGGCAGCAGACACGAAAGACCATCATCTTGCCGTAATCTCTGCGGGTTTCGAAGGGACTCGAGAATGCCCTGAAACTCGAACTACGCACATCACCCGATCCGTCGTCGCTTTGATCAACCGTGTCAGTTTATCCGGAAATCCGTTTTAGTGCATTAACTGGCATAGCTGGTCTCGATCGATTGTATCATATGCGGCTTTGAAGTCAATGAATAGATGATGTGTGGGCACGTTGTATTCGCGGCATTTCTGCAGTACTTGGCGAATGGCGAACACCTGGTCTGTGGTGGAGCGTTCGCCCATAAAACCCGCCTGGTACTGCCCCAATTGCAATTGGTGCTAGTCGACGGCATGAAATTTGGGAGAGTACCTTGTAAGCGGCGTTCAGCAATGTGATTGCGCGGTAGTTGCTACAATCCAGCTTATCGCCCTTTTTGTAGATGGGACACACGACACCTTCCATCCACTCCTGCGGCAAAACTTCCTCCTCCCAAATCTTGGTAATGACCCAGACCAGCGCTCTAGCCAGTGCCTCACCACCGTGTTTAAATAGCTCTCCTGGTAGTTGGTCAACCCCAGGGGCTTTGTTGTTTTTCATCCGGCCAATCTCCTCCTGGATTTCCTGGAGATCCGGAGCCGGTAGAATTATGTCCTGCGCGCGTTCTCTCAGGTCCAACACTATACCGCCATCTTCGTCTGCCACATCGCCATTCAGGTGTTCTTCGTAGTGCTGCCGCCACCTTTGGATCACCTCACGCTCGTTCGTAAGAAGGTTCCCGTTTATGTCCTTACACATATCAGGCTGTGGCACGTGGCCCTTACGTGAACGGTTCAACTTCTCATAGAACTTTCGTGTGTTATTAGCGCGGTACAGTTGCTCCGTCTCTTCACGGTCTCGATCTTCCTGCTGGCGCTTTTTCCTCCGGAAAATCGAGATTTGTTTGTTCCGCGCCCGTTTATATCGTGCCTCCTTCGCCCTCGTGCGGTGTTGCAGCAATCTCGCCCATGCTGCATTCTTCTCTTCTACTAACTGCTCACATTCGCCGTCATACCAGTCGTTTCTCTGATCCGGGGGCACCGTGCCAAGTGCAGCGGTTGCGGTGCTACCAATGGCGGATCGAATATCTCTCCAGCCATCTTCAAGAGACGCTGCACCTAGCTGCTCTTCCGTTGGGAGTGCCACTTCCAGCTGCTGCGCGTATTCTTGGGCTAGTCTACCGTCTTGTAGCCGCCCAATGTTAAGCCGCGGCGTCCGACTTCGACGCGTGTTGTACACCGTCGAGAGTTTTGAGCGCAGGCATACTGCAACGAGGTAGTGGTCGGATTCAATATTCGCACTGCAGTAAGTGCGGACGTTCGTGATGTCGGAGAAGAATTTACCGTCGATTAGAACGTGGTCGATTTGGTTTTCCGTTTCTTGGTTAGGTGATCTCCATGTGGCCTTGTGGATATTTTTACGGGGAAAGGAAGGTGCTTCGGACTACCATTCCGCGAGAGGCTGCGAAATTTATGCATCGTTGGCCGTTGTCATTCGATACGGTGTGCAGACTATCCGGTCCGATGACCGGTCTATACATTTCCTTCCTTCCTACCTGTGCGTTCATGTCACCGATGACGATTTTGACGTCCCGCAGTGGGCATCCATTGTATGTCTGCTCCAGCTATGCATAGAACGCTTCTTTCTCGTCGTCGAGTATCCCTTCGTGTGGGCAGTGCACGTTGATGATGCTATAGTTGAAGAAACGGCCTTTAATCCTCAGCTTGCACATCCTTGCGTTGATTGGCTGCCACCCAATCACACGATGGCGCACCTTACCCAGCACTATGAAGCCGGTTCCTAGCTCGTTGGTGGTGCTATAGCTTTGGTAGAAGGTAGCCGCTCGATGCCCGCTTTTCCACACTTTCTGTCCTGTCCAGCAAATCTCCTGTAGCGCCACGACGTCGAAGTTGCGGGGATGTAATTCATCGTAGATCATCCTGTCGCAACCTGCGAAACCTAGCGACTTGCAGTTCCATGTTCCAAGCTTCCAATCGTGATCCTGTATTCGTCGCCTAGGTCTTTGCCGATTATATCGAGTCGCATTATCTCTTATATTGTTGGTAATGATTGGTTTTCCAAGCGGCTTATTGGGCCTGCGTCGGAGGGCCGTCGTGTCAGGGCTGTTTAGCGTCCCACCTAACACCAGGACTTGGGCTTGTGCGCTTTAGGGACGTTCCGATACTTCAAAATATCGATATTTGATTCGATACGATAATCGAATCAAAGTATCGATATCACCAATATATTGGAATGAAAATATCGATATATCGGATAATCATATGATATTTAAAAAATTAAAATGTTTAGTATATTTTTTGTTGTAATTATTCAATTACTATCTTATTACCATATTATCTCTCTACAATAATGATCAGAATAGATTTTTTTCTATTTCTTAATCCAATCTGCTGCTGACCTCACTATTTTCCGTTCGTTCGGAAAAATCAACTGAAGATTCAAGAAATTTGCTGAAATTCCACTGACAATTTTTCTGTATTTCTACTCGGCTTATTCTGATTCTTGACAACACAAAATTATCTCCTCAGAATTTCCACGGATTTTTTTTAAGTTTAAATTTAATTTTCAAAGAAAATTCAGAATTTTCAATAAAATCTATTGAAATAGGGTAAAACGACCTATTATGGAGGGGTTAAGCACCGTGTCAAAACAAAATTGATTTAAAAAATTCTTCAAAAATTACCTGTTGGTCGTTTTCCACATTGTAGTAGTCGAATAGGATACTCTTTAACTATAGTTTCGTGAATATTACGTCAATTGTGCTGAACTTATGTTGTTTTGTTTTTATAACAATAAAAACAAACTACCGCAATAATATGACGCAGTTGCCTATCGTTGCCAAATTTTTTGAAGGTCAGTCCTATTGTTGCGGTATTGTATGTAATTCTTATGGAGAGCACTACCGCAATAATAGGCTCAAAGCATTCAAATTTTTATCGGAAAATTTTACATCATTTTGAACGGAATTTTGTCAAACTAAAGCTGTTCAATTGTTTTTAATGCTATCATATCCAGAATGGACTACTTTAACACTACCGCAACATTAGGACATACCACAACGATAAGACGTTTTACCCTATTCTTAACTAAAAAAGGAAATTCTCCTAAACTTTCACGAGAAATTATCTTTTTGTTTCACATGCAATTCCTTTGAATTTCGGCAGGAAATTCTATTCAATTTTAACCTTTTGTCTGTGCTCTGGGGTCAATATGACCCCAGGCCACTTTGAGTGGCTGTCATTTTTTAAGTTTTCAACCGATTCTCCTAATTTTTGGTAGTTTGGTAAAACTAGATCTGTCTCCTAGGTGCAAATTCGCTTGAAAAATCTTGAAAATATGCGCTACAGTGTCCTTTTTTCAAAAAACTTACGTTGTCTGTGCTATGGGGTCAAATTGACCCCAAATTGAAATTGCTATAACTAGTTTAATGATTGGCCAATTTTGGATTTTTGGGGCTGTTTCAAAAGATAATTTAAGCATCTTTCAGGTCGTTACCAAAGATTGTCTTTAGGTGGGCGGGTACATCGCGGGGAGGGGTTTTCGTAAAAAAGGGTACAAAAACAGTGATTTTTCATGCATATTTTATTATATCTGAAAATCCTATCTCAAAATGGGTACTGCACCTTTTCAAAAAGGTTATGCAGGAAGGCGTCTGCTTTGACATGAGGCATTGATTAGTTTAGCGCTTGGTCGCTAGGTGGCGGTGTATTTGAATTCATTATTTTAGACTACTCAAGTAACTCCGATATATGGAATTTTCTTCATTGTAAATATTCTTATCGCACAATTTTGAAATTTGTAAAGATGACGTCTGTAACAAAGTTCGTCTGGTGGGAATAGACTGTCATGTGACAGAATAAATAATACGGAAATTTACAAATAGGCGGCGCTAGCGTACTTGCAATATTCTTGCATATATGAAATATTGCATTAGCTTGAGATCCCTCATACCTACACCCAAGTTGTATTCGGCAACATTGTTCAGGATGTCTAGCACTACAAAGCGGTGCTCAATATAATGAGCACTTCTTCCCATTTTTTAATTTGTGCGATAAGAATATTTACACTGAGGAGAATTCTATATATCGGAATATCTTGAGTAGTCTAAAATAATGAACTATTGAGAAATCGACTGTATATTTTTATTTCGATTTTAAGGACGGCTACGCAGTCTTGAATTATTGAAACAAGATGTTTATTTATCCGACGTTTCGACACGGGGATGGTGTCTTCATCAGGGGAAACTATAATTGATTGGGTACTTAGTTATGTGTTATAAATATGTGTCAAAATGTTAACTTACAATACGGTATTTGTTCCTAGTCTATTGTTTAGTCTAACATTAACTGTCTGGTACGGATTTTTCTGGTACATACTGTGAAATTTAGATAATTATAACACTGAATTTGAACTAATTACAACAGATCCAAACATATAAAAACTGACTTACACTTCGAGAACACACAATTTCAAAAACATTGACACTAACAGATAACGCGAATTTTCTTTCGGATACCGCCTCATTGCAAACCCCCTTTTTTCCGTAATGGTAGCCTTGATGCCCTATCTAAATAATCTACTCATCTCTTAAATTTTGGTTGTTTCGTTTTCCTCTCTTAATCTCTTCTATACTCTTGATATGGTGCAATACAGAGGCGTATGTTGTGTTCAATCCATCTACGTCTGTCCGCTTATTAACGGTGTGGTTTGTGTTTGTTACATGGCACATTTCCAGAAATGGAAGTGTGGATGATTTGTAGCTGTGGTCTATAATTTGTGTAAGTTCGAAGTTGAATCTGTGGTCTTGGTCAATACAGTGTTGAATAAGAGCAGTCGTCGATTCGACTAGAGACGTTTTAGCTGCTTCAGTATTTGTATGGACATCGTTTAACAATTTTTCCAGCTTGTTTACGTTTGTTCTGTGACCAGCAAGTCGCTTTTTAGATAATTCGTAGTCATTCCTACATAACAGCACGGACAATCATTGCATGGAATTCTGTAAATAATATTGCTAATATCTTCTTTCCCTAGAGGCTGTTTTAATTTGGTATGTAGATCGTTAACTGTGTGATATTGTTTTGTGGTGATGGAGATGTTGGGATAATCTTTAATTAATAATTTCGCGATCCGTTGGGAAAGTGCAGGTACGTACGGAATGGATCTGTAAAGTTTTACATTTGTTGTAATTTCAGGAGGTGGAAACTGTCCCTCGTGATGAATGGAACTGCTGGTCGAATGATGATCTCGGAATTCAACTATTTGGTGGTTGGTGTTCGGTACGGCATCTTGTTGTTCAATTGGAGGAGTTTGCTGCGTGGGTGGGCTATGGGCTGCTGGCATGATGGCTGGCTGGGAGGGTGGCTAACGACATGGTTGGCTCTGGGTGGATATTGCTGGATTAGTGTGGGTAGTGCACGGGGTTTGGTGGATAGTGGTCTGCGGTGGTTGGGTGGGCGGTTGTTGTGTTGATTGGGTTGGTTGTGGATGGATGCTGCTCTGATGTTTATTCATGTACAGATGAAATAGTCGATTGATGAGTTGCTTTGGATAGTTGTTCGCCTGCAGGTGTTGGTGAATGGTTTTTGCTATTTCATCGATGGGTTTGTTGTGTGTAAGCGAACAAACCCTGTGAATGAAGTTGTTGGCTCCATTTATTTTGTGTTTCGGTTGATGGAATGACGCGTAATTTAACATTCTACCGGATGCGATGGGTTTGGCGTACCATTCGGTGGGCAATGTTTGGTCTTCATTACTGATCACTGTCATGTCTAGAAAAGGAAGTTTTCTATTTTCTTCGATCTCAATGGTGAACTGTAGCCTCGGTTCTACATTGTTGAATGCATCGAGAACAAGCTTTTACGGTGTTCCGTGGGATAACCATAAAGATGTCATCAACATATTTCTTGAATATTGTAGCCTCAAATGGTAGAGAGCTCATAGCTGTGTGTATTACCGAGTCCAATACAATGTCTGCCACAATCGGAGAGAGTGGGCTTCCCATAGCAGTTCCAAACGTTTGTTTGTAGAATTGCCCTTCGAAACAAAAGTAGCTGGCCTCCATGCAGAATTCTACAATCTCAAGAAAGAGATCTAAGTTAATTCTGGTGTCAACTTCATTCCATCGTTCTATGATGTTGCGAATGACCAGGTGACGTGGAACATTCGTAAATAACGATGTCACATCCAGCGACATCATTATGAAATCTTCGGGTAGTTTGCTGTGGTTTACTTCCGTACAAAAATCAAACGAACTCGTCGTACTGTATGGACTATGGAGCGAGGATTGGAGGATATTCGCTATGTACTTGGACAGTTTGTATGTTGGGGCCGTTACGTTGGGAATGACGGGACGGAGCGGTAGTTGTTGCTTGTGGGCTTTCGGTTGGCCGTAGATCCGTGGACAAGTTGCATTATTCGAAGATAGGTGCTTGGATTGTTTGTAGTCAATAAGCTTCAAGTCTTTCAGCCTTTTGACCATATTGTTGCTCTGAATCTGATACCTGGAGGTGGGATCGATCCGTACTTTAACGTATGTTGTCGGATCGTTAACTAGGTTACGCATTTTATGGTCATAATCCTCTCGCATCATAATAACCGTTCTATTGCCTTTATCCGCTGACAGGACACATATCTCTGGATTTGAACGCAGAAACCTCTTTGTGTTGTCCGTGGCAGCTTCGCAAAATTTTGTCACACTGTCATGCGTTTCTACCATCGAGCGGAAACCATGAATGAAGTTTTGCATTACATTCACGATCTGGCAGCGGTTTTTATCTGGCACCTTTTTGTCGTTGTTTGTTAGCAAGATTTGTTCTGTTTCGGCTAGCAGGTGGTAGAAAGGGATTTGCGATAGCGACGTCGTCGGAAGAGCGAATTTAGGACCAAGACTGAGGAGATGGAGTGTGCTAGATGGGATGTCTAGGTTGGTTGCGTTGAGGATGGCCTTCTCGTTGAACCCAGGTTGCCCTTTGTCGTTGAGTTTTGGCATCTGTGTGATGGTGGAGAGTTTTTTTGATGTGTGTTTTTCTTTCCTACTCAACCAGGCGGTGTACGCTGCATGTTGTGTGTCCATGAAATCATTTGTGATCCTTTCGTTGGTTAGAGACCGTAAACCTCGTTTTATCACTTGCAATTCCTTAGTGATTTGTTTGATCTTGTGGAACGTTTGTTTGATTTCTAGGTTCAGTATAGCTTTTTTGAACCTGTTTATAGTCCTGTCGATCTTGTTGATGTATGGAGCGTTTTCTGCTAACAACTCGTGAACGCATTTGAACGAGTTCACTATGTGTGAAGGAAAAACACCTTGTCGTCTGCACATAATAAGAAACGATTTGCGGCTTTCCAAATTTGCCATTTTCTTGTTGTGAGAGGCGTACGTTTTCATTGTGTCAACAGTATGGTGTCCGAAGTTTTCGTGTATGTACCCAAAGAAGGAGAGTTGTATGGCTGCCATTGTGTGATGAACTATTGAGAAATCGACTGTATATTTTTATTTCGATTTTAAGGACGGCTACGCAGTCTTGAATTATTGAAACAAGATGTTTATTTATCCGACGTTTCGACACGGGGATGGTGTCTTCATCAGGGGAAACTATAATTGATTGGGTACTTAGTTATGTGTTATAAATATGTGTCAAAATGTTAACTTACAATACGGTATTTGTTCCTAGTCTATTGTTTAGTCTAACATTAACTGTCTGGTACGGATTTTTTTGGTACATACTGTGAAATTTAGATAATTATAACACTGAATTTGAACTAATTACAACAGATCCAAACATATAAAAACTGACTTACACTTCGAGAACACACAATTTCAAAAACATTGACACTAACAGATAACGCGAATTTTCTTTCGGATACCGCCTCATTGCAAACCCCCTTTTTTCCGTAATGGTAGCCTTGATGCCCTATCTGAATAATCTACTCATCTCTTAAATTTTGGTTGTTTCGTTTTCCTCTCTTAATCTCTTCTATACTCTTGATATGGTGCAATACAGAGGCGTATGTTGTGTTCAATCCATCTACGTCTGTCCGCTTATTAACGGTGTGGTTTGTGTTTGTTACATGGCACATTTCCAGAAATGGAAGTGTGGATGATTTGTAGCTGTGGTCTATAATTTGTGTAAGTTCGAAGTTGAATCTGTGGTCTTGGTCAATACAGTGTTGAATAAGAGCAGTCGTCGATTCGACTAGAGACGTTTTAGCTGCTTCAGTATTTGTATGGACATCGTTTAACAATTTTTCCAGCTTGTTTACGTTTGTTCTGTGACCAGCAAGTCGCTTTTTTAGATAATTCGTAGTCATTCCTACATAACAGCACGGACAATCATTGCATGGAATTCTGTAAATAATATTGCTAATATCTTCTTTCCCTAGAGGCTGTTTTAATTTGGTATGTAGATCGTTAACTGTGTGATATTGTTTTGTGGTGATGGAGATGTTGGGATAATCTTTAATTAATAATTTCGCGATCCGTTGGGAAAGTGCAGGTACGTACGGAATGGATCTGTAAAGTTTTACATGTTGTTTGTTGGGGTTATCTGTTAGTGTCAATGTTTTTGAAATTGTGTGTTCTCGAAGTGTAAGTCAGTTTTTATATGTTTGGATCTGTTGTAATTAGTTCAAATTCAGTGTTATAATTATCTAAATTTCACAGTATGTACCAGAAAAATCCGTACCAGACAGTTAATGTTAGACTAAACAATAGACTAGGAACAAATACCGTATTGTAAGTTAACATTTTGACACATATTTATAACACATAACTAAGTACCCAATCAATTATAGTTTCCCCTGATGAAGACACCATCCCCGTGTCGAAACGTCGGATAAATAAACATCTTGTTTCAATAATTCAAGACTGCGTAGCCGTCCTTAAAATCGAAAGGTCTAAAATAATGAATTCAAATATACCACCACCTGGCGGCCGAGTTCTAAACTTATCAACGCCTCATGCCAAAGCACACGCCTTAGTGCATAACCTTTTAAGTTGGGTAGGATTTTCGGATATAAGTAAAATAATCATGAAAAATCACTGTTTTTGTACCCTTGTTCACTAAAACCTCTCCCCGCGATGTACCCGCCCATCTATAGTCAATCTTTGGTAACGAAAGATGATTAAATTATCTTTCGAAACAGCCCAAAAAAATCCAAAATTGGCCAAACATTAAAAAAGTTATAGCAATTTCAATTTGGGGTCAATTTGACCCCAGAGCACAGACAACGTAAGTTTTTATGAGCACAGACAGAAGGTTAACAGGCATTCTTCAAAATTCACGAAAAAGGTTCCATCAGAAAAAAAAATCAAAATAATCATCAGAAAGTTCAAAGATATATTCTAAGGACAATCCTCACGGAATCCAAATTTAAATCTACTCGCGTTTTCAAGGACACACCACTTAATACTGAAGTAACGCACAACTGTCATTTTTATTATTTCGGCTTTGCTGCATCGCAGCATGCGCGAATTAAGAAAAATGACAGTTGTGCATTGCTTCCGTATCGAGTGGTGTGCCCTTGAAAACGAGAGTGCATTTAGTTTTGGATTCCGTGAGAAATGTCCTTAAGAGAATTCTCTTTAACTCCTACTCCTTTCGAAGGAATTTTTAATATTTTCCAATTCTTCTAAATTCTAATTTCCACAATTTACTTCCTAATTTCTATAGTAAATTTATCTAATTAGTCATAGGAACAAGTCAAATATATAATTAAATTCCATCGGTATGACAGATGTTGCCCAACCGTCAATACAAAGTGTCGAGTTGCCAAAACTATTTGTTATGGCAGCGCACACCTCACACCATCCTACCGAGAAAAATCCTCTTAACCATTAAAAATACGGCATTTTCGATCCAGTTTGAAGTATTTCCTTTCACAAAACACAATGCAATTGTTATTTTTGCGTTACTTTATTCTGATTCAATATATCGATATCGGAAGCAAAAATATCGATATGACCGATATATTGAAAGCAAAATATCGATACAGAAATATCGGATATCGAAACAAAAATATCGATATTCCGATATATCGAAAGTATCGGAACGTCCCTAGTGCGCTTTGAGCGGCACACGGTCGCTTTGGTGGGGCCTACTTGCGGATACATGCAGCTTTTTATAGAAGTTTAACAGGACCCACTGTCAAACCCCACCACATCCTTGGCAAGCCCCACAACTCGCAGATGGCCTGAGGAGGGATCGTCAAGCCCTTAGACATAGTCCCTGCTGCCCGCACACACAAAATCAGTCTTGGTCAAATTTGCTGGATGTTAATCCGCGCTTTGCACAATTCCATTCCCTACATTTAATTCACGCACCAAGGATAGAAAATGGTTTATTAGCAACAAATGGTTTAACAGCTAAATATGAACATCTCATCTCATCACTCGCTACTCAGACTGGCAAATCACAAGTTAAGAAAATTATTTTGAGCTTTTTAGTGGAATGTCTTCACTTGTCATAAGACGAGTTTGTACAATCCCATTGAACTCCACCACTTAGTTGTATCTTGACAGATACGTATTTCGACCTCAACAGTAAGGCCGTCTTCAGTGTCTCGTACTTGACTCGACTTCAATGGGATTGTACAAACTCGTCTTATGACAAGGGAAATCACAAGTTTTAATATAACTGAGTTCACCTCAAATACACGTTATCGTTCCACTCCTATTTGTAAGGACGTGGCCGTGGTATTTGTTGATTAATAATACACAAATTCAATGGAATTTGCAACGTGAAATTGGTAAATCAATCTAGTCAGCCGATCCTGTAATTCAGTGTGCGGTTTCATCATATATAACTTCGAATACACCCCTTTCTGGCTTGTTTGTCCCAATGTACCTTAATAAATATGGAATTAATGTAAAATATGACGAAGAATATTCAAAAGATTTTTAAAACCTCTAGACACGAAAAATAAGTCCATATAATTGAGGTAGAAAGTTCATATAATCGAAGTCCATATAATCGAGGTATACCTGTATATCTAATAAACGAGAAAGGCATCAACACCGCTAGGTGAATTAATCAGGGTTTTCTGCATATTGAGACGATATCCATCAGTAATGAAAAAATAATGCTATAAAATACAATGCAAGGTGCAACCCATGCAAATTTCGCATGCAAGTTCTTGTATCCGATTAACTGAAAACAACAAAACGGACACGACCTTGATTGGACATTGGACAAGCAAGCTAAGACGCTCGAAGCCCGCTCGCACAGTTTGGCGATGTGGAAGCAGTGCCACAGTAGTTAATTTTTTACCATCAACATGCATATTTATTAAAGTTCTATGCAACCATAAAGTTTTAAAAAAGAAACGGAACAAACAACGTACACGGAAGAAATAAACTACCCAATAATGAGTTTAATTCACCCAACCTCGTAAATCCGTACGGGAAGCCAAAATTGAGTAAGTAGGGTCGAAGTAGTTTGCCTTTACTCCCATGTTAAAAAAGTACCCAACGGAAAATTTATTGACCCAAATTTAAGTTTAATTCACTCAATTTCGACCTCAGGTAATAAAACTTAAAATTGGCTTCCCGTATTGAACTGGCGTCGTAGGATTGTTGGCTCTTTTGTTTTTGATAACAAAAGAAAGAGTGGATGAAAGAGAAGAGAAAAATAACTCAAAAGTAAGTTTAAAAATACTCAATTTTGGGTACTTTTTTTCTTCCGTGTAGCTAAAATTATGCCCTTTTTGGTTCGGAAACTTTTCAAATGTTTTACTGTAAAACAAATTAAACACAAGATGATTTCACAGATATTTTGTTGTTGTAACGTGGCATGACAAAGACACTAACACCGCTAGGTGGATTTATCTAGTTTTTAAAAGTAATATTTTTGCAAATTAGGCTGCATGTTTAAAAAATATCGTCACAATTTGTTTGATTACTCAAAAAAGAATGGATCCTCTATTTCAACCTAAATATGTACATTATTTACATACCTTGAGTTAGGAGACAGATAGTGCAAATATGCGGACATACTACCCGCACTTTCTCCAAATACAGTTACGTTGTTTGGATCTCCTCCAAAGACTGCAATATTTTGTTTTACCCACTTGAATACAAGCAGCTAAAACAATTTTCTAGTTATTTAATTTTCTTTACTTCTATCAGTGACTCAATTTAATTTACCTGATCCTTCAATCCAGCGTTGCCAGCAATTCCTGCACCGGGTAAGCTCAAGAAACCCAACGGTCCAAGCCGATAGTTCATCGTAACCACAACCACCTTTTCCTGAACTAATTGAATCGGATTGTATACAAAACTACCCCCACCGCCGCCAATAAATCCTCCTCCATGAATCCAAATCATCACGGGAAAACTGGTAGTGCTATTCCCATCGTCTGGCAAACCAGGTGTGTAGACATTTAGAAATAGTCCAGCTTCCTTACCCAGAACGAACCTTCCCATCGGTTGTATGCATGCGCTGCGATCTACCGAACATTCCACCATCGGTTTATAAAACTTCTCAATTGGAACAGGCGGACGGAAGCGAAGCTCCCCAACCGGAGCCTTTGCATATGGAACACCTTTGAAGTAGTGATATTGTGATCCATTGGGTAGCGTTGAGGTTATTCCGCGAACTTTGCCCTGGCTAACTTTTACGATCGGTCGAACCGGTGGAGGAAATGTTTTGAGTAATTTGCTTGATATGATGAACTTTGTCAGTCCAAACACTAGCCGTAGAACAGAGCGCAAAAACTCAATCATGATAAAACTTGGAAACTGGGAGATAATCGAATGCTTGCGATAGCGTCGATTATTTTTCACCGGCTTCAGCAGAACAGTGGGACCTGACTACTCTGGATGTTTCATTAAAACTGATTGACGCTACTTCGTGGGGTTACTAGAGCACACAGCTGCCTCTATACACTAATAGTGATTTTAATTTTTTGCAATGATAAGAAACCGGTGTTTGATGTGTTGGTTTACGTGAATGAATTTGCTGCGCATGTGCTACGCTGCTTCACAGTAGTACGATAACGACTATTACGATTGACACTCAGTGTGGAGCTGGAAGTAAATTATTCAAACGATTTCATGTATATGTACTTGTATGCACGATCAGTGCGGTTAATAATTGGATTTAATTATTGCTAAAATAATCTTTCGGTATAGTCTTCTCATCTGCTTTAGATGACTTCAAATGCTTTGGACTTGCATCAACATAGGGAGTTTCAGGGTTCATTACATCAAATTACATCACGAAAAAAATGATGATTGTTAACCGCATCTCTTCCTCTTGTTACGTTATTTGTCTGGCAGACATCACTCGCCCCCTAAAGCGTTAGTTACTCATTCGAACTGTTAACTTAATATAGTTGAACAAATTAGCAAATTGAAACACACAGACAAGGGCTCATTCACAAATTACATTTGCATGACCAACTATTCCTGCACAAATTGAAGGTATTAATATTTTATATTGTTGTCAATTGACCTCCTCCGTCAAAAAACTTTTCGTGTTTTATTGTCTCAGTCTATTCTTTGACTTATTTGAGGTAAACCTTCCTAACAAAAAAAAACACGTTTTGAAGCTTCCAAGCCTCTTACTATTTTAAAAATCAAAATCAAAAACGTGAATAGTGCTGCACGTGTGAACCACCCTAAAGAATTGGTCTTGATTAAAAATCAAGCAAATGGTAAACCAAAAGCATCAGAAATTTTTGGAAAAATATATAAAGCTCTTTTAGTGGAATGTATTCAACCGTCTAAGACGAATTAAGTGGAGAGTACTTAATTCGTCTTAGACGGTTGAGAAATTTTTGTATGGGTCGTCACACTTCGGGCAAGCTTCTCTCCCCTCCCCCTACAGGCGTTACCTTATAAACTAATTTTTGTATGCATGGTATAACATTTGATGATGATTTTTAGGACAGTGCAGCTTTAATTTGCAACACATGGCAAAGAAGTTCCTACAATAATAAATAACGATGGAAGTGTAAATATCTGGAATTGATATTTCATCATGGGAACATTACTTTTTCATTAGTCTAACTCTGGTTAACCTCAGCATCTGAATCATAGCCTAAAACGTCGAATGATAGAATGACTTGCAATGTAGAAAACCAGATGCATCCACTCGATCACTGCACTGATTTTCCCCAGCTCCGGCCTTGAGGACGGTACTTCCCAAGCAAAATGAAACGAATGAACCGACTTTTGACCTGCTGAAGCTCTTTTTTAATCAATTATTTTATTTGGCAGGCTCTGGCGTGTTTGATACTTTGCTGAGCTGCAATTCTCAAGTATGATATTTCACATTTTATATCATTGCACAATGGGGAAATCCGATTTCAAAGGTGGAAAAAATTAATAACTTTCTTCACGAACAACTTACAGATGAGATCAAGAGCTTATTCGAAAGGGAATTTTGCAAAGAATTCAGTGAGTGCTGATTCATGGACGTGGAACACTTCTGTATGTAGTTATTGAGCTCGTTTTGCCCTAATGCCCCATATATTGCGAGTTTCCAAACTATTTGTCATTTTATCTTCAAGACATTGGTCTAAAATTGTGTTTATCTCTTCACTGTGGATTCACAGAAGGGCACTAAATATATTTTGTTGGTAAAAGTTGGAAATTTAAGGGATTTTGGGGTCAAATAAGCATCAAAGTGCATTTTATGCGCAATTTTCATGTATTCTGTAAAAAATAGTAATATTTACAGATAAGTGTTGATATTATTGTCTCAAAGTGTTGAACAGATATTTACAAATGTTTGCCGAACAAAAATTAATGAAATAAATCGTTTCACAAATGTTTTATTTGGTTATTTATTGAGTTAAAAACGATTTTTAAAAACCATACCCGATAGCACAACTAGACAAGAATAGTCATATGTTATGAGTCTTGATGTGATCATAAATAGGAGGTGATGGGAGATACTCTTTTTTCTCACTTTTTTGCCCAAATTCCCCTATGAAATAATATAGCTCAATGATTCTGAGCAAGGAAATGATGTAGTAATGTTAATTTAATTGATACTTTCCAATGATATAATGAAAATAACAAATAATCATATAATTCATTAAAAATATTGAATTATAGGGGATTTAGGGGTCATACAGCTCATTTAATGTAACTTTTTATACAAAATAGGATAACTTTTCTCACGAGCGACTCACAGATAAGGTTAAGGGCTTATTCGAAAGAGAATTTTCCAAGAAATTCAGTAAGAGATGTTTTATAGACGTGAGACACTTCTGTATGTAGTTATTAAGCTTGTTTTGCCCCAATGTCCCATACATTAAAACTTTTCATATTTTCGTGCTTTCATCTTCCAAGTATTGTACTAAAGATGTGTTCTCCTCTTCATTATAGATCCATAGAAAAGCACTATACATGCTTTGTTGGTAAAAGTTGGAAATTTAAGGGATTTTGGGGCCAAATAAGTATTAAATTACACTTTACGTGAATTTTTCATGTATTCTGTAAAAATTAATAAAAATATTATTATTCCCCAAAATATTCTACAGACATTGATAGATGTTTGCGAAACAATTACTAATGAAGTAAATCATTTCGCAAGTGTTTTGTTTTGTGATTTAATAAGTAAAACCGATTTTTTAAATGCTTCTGAAAAGTGCCATTCCCAAACCATACCTGTTTGCACAACTAGATAAGAGTAAATATATTAGTCGATGTGATAATAGATAGGAATAGATAGGAAATATTCTTTTCTCAAGACCTTTCACCCAAATTCCCCTTATGAAATAATATAGCTCAATGATTCTGGGTTAAGAAATGATAGAGTAACATTGATTCAATTATATTTTGTCAATGATACTATAAAAATAACAAATATTCGTAGATTGCATTGAAAAATAAAAAATCCAAGGGTTTAGGGCTCAGAACCTTTTTTTTTAATTCATAATTAATGATTTTTTTCACTTATTTGTCCCAAAATGCCTTAAAAATCCATTTTTAATGTAATATATGGATATTTGTTTTTTATGGTATCAATTTCTGTTAAAAAAAAAGTATGACAATAATATCAACTAATATCTGTAAATATCTGAATAATCAATAGGCTGTAGATTTCGCCAAAATTGACCATATGTAGAGCTACATCAATGTTTACAAGTTTTTAAATCACCGTATATTATCCCTTAAGTTTGATGATTATTTGACCCCAAAATCCTTTAAATTTCCCACTTTTCCAACAAAATATGTATAGTGCTATGTATGGATCTACAATGAAGAGGAAAACAGTTTGAAAGATTAAACTTTAATTATTTAATTAATCATTAAAGTACCAAAATATGAAAAGTTTTGATGTATGGGACATTGGGGCAAAACAAGCTTAATAACTACATACAGAAGTGTCTCACGTCTATAAAACATCTCTCACTGAATTTCTTGGAAAATTCTCTTTCGAATAAGCCCTTAACCTTATCTGTGAGTCGCTCGTGAGAAAAGTTACCCTATTTTGTATAAAAAGTTACATTAAATGAGCTGTATGACCCCTAAATCCCCTATAATTCAATATTTTTAATGAATTATATGATTATTTGTTATTTTCATTATATCATTGGAAAGTATCAATTAAATTAACATTACTACATCATTTCCTTGCTCAGAATCATTGAGCTATATTATTTCATAGGGGAATTTGGGCAAAAAAGTGAGAAAAAAGAGTATCTCCCATCACCTCCTATTTATGATCACATCAAGACTCATAACATATGACTATTCTTGTCTAGTTGTGCTATCGGGTATGGTTTGGAAATGTTTGGCATCGGTGCTATTCAAAAGTTTTTAAAAATCGTTTTTAACTCAATAAATAACCAAATAAAACATTTGTGAAACGATTTATTTCATTAATTTTTGTTCGGCAAACATTTGTCAATATCTGTTCAACACTTTGAGACAATAATATCAACACTTATCTGTAAATATTACTATTTTTACAGAATACATGAAAATTGCGCATAAAATGCACTTTGATGCTTATTTGACCCCAAAATCCCTTAAATTTCCAACTTTTACCAACAAAATATATTTAGTGCCCTTCTGTGAATCCACAGTGAAGAGATAAACACAATTTTAGACCAATGTCTTGAAGATAAAATGACAAATAGTTTGGAAACTCGCAATATATGGGGCATTAGGGCAAAACGAGCTCAATAACTACATACAGAAGTGTTCCACGTCCATGAATCAGCACTCACTGAATTCTTTGCAAAATTCCCTTTCGAATAAGCTCTTGATCTCATCTGTAAGTTGTTCGTGAAGAAAGTTATTAATTTTTTCCACCTTTGAAATCGGATTTCCCCATTGTGCATTGTTTTGACACAGACTCAGTGTTTTGGACATACACCCTCCCCAGAGACAACATTTTTAGAAGAATTTTTTTTCGGACCCTCTCAAAACACTATGATTTCGGTGACTTTTTGCTGTGCACATTCTTTATAGTCTACTAGTTTATTTGTGGACGCAGTAGCGCCCGTAGCAAGTGTTTATTTTTTCAATCAAAATTTTCAACATCTGGTCGTCTAAGGTTGTCACTGGTTTTGTTTTCTGCATCTGGAAGTAAAAAAGAATTGAAGTGTCAAATATTTTATTTTTTGTGAGAATTTCCCCGCGTGTTGCGTCTGGTTATTTATTATAAGTTCATTTGGTATTTTGGAAATTTGTATTTTTAAACAACTCATCTGAAGAATGCATGTAAGTATTCAGTGTTAAATACTTAACTTTTTAAAGCTCATTTCCAAATGATCGCACACTGCGCTACTTGGTGCTATGTACTTTATTGAAAAGTGTATGGAAGTATTTTTGTTAGCGTTTTCTAAAACAAATCTCATAAGTTAAATTTTAAATTTGCCATATTAAATATCATTGTAATAATTTTACGATACAGATATGTTCCGATTTTATCACGTTCCGATTTTGTCACGCTCCGATTTCGTCAACAAAATTATTCCGTTTTTATCAACAAGAAAATTCAATTTCTTTTTTTAGAGATTTATCATTCAAAATTAAAAAACTTGGGTTAGTGTCTGGCCAAATGTTGTATTTATAGTACTTCAAGCACTAGCGGTAAAAAAGCCGTAACTAGCAAGACAAGGTTTCTCTTCACCGACTTCTCCCCATCGAAATAAAAGAGACAAGATGCGGGTTTGTTTGCACTTTATTACTTTAGGACGAAGGATTACATTGTTATTTGGCCTTCTGATATAACTGAAAAATCGTTGAGAAACTTTTTCGGATGTTCTAGGCCGTCTAAACTGTTCTGGAGTACATATCCTCGAATGCATTATGAAATATGTTTACAAATAAAATCTCCTAGACTGGGATTTATGTCCAAAAATATCTAAGTGATCATAAGACATAAATTGATCGAGTTTTCAATAAACGTAAACTATGTCAGGGTCTCCAAAACGTCCTGGAGTTCAAAACATATTATATACCCGATCAACCAAGCCTTGAACGACGTATTCGTGCATCGTTGAACATCTTAGCAGGTTCATTGAGCTAATAAGATTTCACTCATTACTTTCACACGCAACTAAAGGCCTTTTAGTTTCTTCAAACCATTCTTGAGTTCAAATCAGTTCGAAACATGTGATCTACCCGATCAACCAAGCCCTGGACGATGTATCCATGCATCGTTGAACATTCCAGCAGATCCATTTGGCCGATAGTCTTCTTCTTCTTCTTATTGGCATTACATACCCACACTGGGACAGAGCCGCCTCGCTGTTAAGTCATTAATTAACTTCCACAGTTATTAACTGCGAGGTTTCTAAGCCAGGTTACCATTTTTGCATTCGTATATCATGAGGCTAACACGATGATACTTTTATGCCCAGGGAAGTCGAGACAATTTTCAATCCGAAAATTGCCTAGACCGGCACCGGGAATCGAACCCAGCCACCCTCAGCATATTATTATTATTTATTCAGACTATGGCCGAAGTGGCCTGTGCGTCTTCTTCATTCGGCTCGGTCCATGGCTACACGTCGCCAACCACGCAGTCTGCGGAGGGTCCGCAAGTCATCTTCCACCTGATCGATCCACCTTGCCCGCTGCGCACCTCGCCTTCTTGTGCCCATCGGATCGTTGTCGAGAACCATTTTCAATGGGTTACTGTCCGACATTCTGGCTACGTGCCCGGCCCACCGCAGTCGTCCGATTTTCGCGGTCTGAACGATGGATGGTTCTCCCAACAGCTGATGCAACTCGTGGTTCATTCGCCTCCTCCACGTACCGTCCGCCATCTGCACCCCCCATAGATGGTACGCAGCACTTTCCTATCGAAAATTTCAAGTACGCGTTGGTCCTCCACGAGCATCGTCCAGGTCTCGTGTCCGTAGAGGACTACCGGTCTAATGAGCGTTTTGTAGATTGTCAGTTTGGTACGGCGGCGAACTCTATTCGATCGGAGCGTCTTACGGAGTTCAAAGTACGTACGATTTCCAGCCACTATGCGTCTCCGAAATTCTCTGCTGGTGTCATTTTCGGCAGTCACCAGTGAGCCCAAGTACACAAATTTTCCTACCACCTCGATTTCGTCACCACCGATGCAAACTCGCGGTGGGTGGCTCACGTTGTCTTCTCTTGAACCTCTTCCTATCATGTACTTCGTCTTCGACGTGTTGATGACTAGTCCAAACTGATTAGCTTCGCTCTTCAATATGATGTAGGCTTCCTCCATCTTCTCAAAGTTACGTGCCATAATATCTATGTCGTCGGCGAAGTCAAATAGCTGGACGGACTTATTGAAAATTGTACCACTCGTGTTAATCCCTGCTCTTCGTATTACCCCTTCCAAAGCGATGTTGAATAGCAGACACGAAAGACCATCACCTTGCCGTAACCTTCTGCGGGTTTCGAAGGGACTCGAGAATGCCCCTGAAACTCGAACTACGCACATCACCCGATCCATCGTCGCTTTGATCAACCGTGTCAGTTTATCCACCCTCAGCATGGTCTTGCTTTGTAGCCACGCGTCTTACCGCACGGCTAAGGAGGGCCCCTTGGGCTATTGGCCCCTTGGCCGATAGTATTTCACTCATTATTTTTACAAGCGGTCACAGGCCTTTTCGGTTGTTCAAAACGTGCTTGAGCTCAGAACATGTGATCTAGTTGTTCAACAAGTCCTGAAAGATGTACCTGTATATCGCTAAACATCCCAGTCCTTCGAGCCGATAGAATGGTACTTAATACTTTTACAAGCTACTACAAGTATTTTCTGTAAATGTCCTGGAGTTCCGAACATGTGATCTACCCGTTCAACCAAGTCCTAAATGATATATCCGTGCATAACATCACAAACATTCCAGCAGTTACATCGAACTGGTCGGATATCACTTAATTCTTCTACAAGCTACAGTGGACCCAGCCAACACAAAATCGTATATGATACAACATAAGATACTGAAGTGGAGGCGACATACGAACGTATTGTATGGGGAAGTACCTATATGGTCTCCACTATAGCATTTTATGTGACATCATATACGATCTTTTGTTGACTGGGGACCCTCCATGAGTTGATGTTCTAAGACTCGATATCGAATCGTTGGAACAAATGATGCCATACAAGATGATTTTCAAGGTTACTTTGATAGTCTTTTCGAACAATTTTCCAAGAATTTCTGTTCCACATCTCAATACCTACTTTATTACATCTCTTCAAAACGTCATAGATCTCAGATCATTTCACTACCGAATTTTCAAAACGGCTTTGACCTATCCAATGATCCAACTTATGAATGATGTTAGATATGATACCCTAGTGAAACCATTTAGCTTATATAACTTCAATCATCACTAGCTAGAACCATTGCAAGCCTTTACGGTTGGCTAAAATATTCTGGAAGTCGTATTGTTTTATGTAATCATCCAAGTCCGTTATACGCCTCAAAAAGTCCGCAGCTAAATTGCTCGACACAAACACCTCCTTAGTTATTGTGCATCTAATAGATATCTTGATCTTAACTTAAGATCATTTTGAAAGACCTTAGACATTTTCTTCTTTCTCTTTTGCTTTGGCTCTACATTCCAACTGGAACTGGCCGGCTTTTCAACTTCTATTAGTATTATTATTAGCATTTCTTTAGTTATTAATTGGAAGCTTTCCTATGCCCGCCATTGCATGAGTATGTATCTTGTGAGCCAAGTACAAAGGGAACGCTATGCCCAGGGAATCTAGAATGTTTCCCAAACGAAAATATTCTAGACCGGACCGGATCTAACCGTGAACACCTCGTATTCCAGAAAATTGTGTTTACATCCCAACATTTTAAGTTCTATAACGCTCCTAAAGAACATAATTTTCTCTACAAAAGTGTTATAAAACAAGCATAAAACCAAAATGCTACTAGGGATTATTCCTATTGGATATTACCAAAGACATTGCCAAAACTTTGATTGATTGGCCTGGTAGATACCTTGAGCTGAACTCGAGAATGTTTTGGAGTACCTTGAACATCTCAAATTCAAGAGAATTGAGTTTGCATGGTGCGCACATGCTTATTGAACCATGTTGGGTACATATCGATGTTGAGGACTTTGCATGAAGCCTTGGTTGTCCGGTAGACACTTTTGGTTGAACTTAGGAACGTTTTTGAATACCTTGACCATCATTGAGAAAACTGGATTTAAATGATGCGCATGTGCCTATTGGACTGGATTCGGTATATGACGATGATGATGACTTTGCATAAGCCTTGGTTGATTTGGTAGATACCGTGGGCTGAATTCGAAAACGTTTTGGAGAACCTTGAGCATCTCGTATTCCAGAAAACAGATCACTGTCTCAACGATCAAGATGACTAAACTTGATTGAGTGCTCAGATTTATTAAACAATGTGGTATAGGATCCAAATATTTCAGATTCATCTGCAAGCTGTCAGAAGCAAAATCTTCCCAAGGTTTTGGATATCTAGGTCTTCAGGGTATAGTCAAACTTGACCTATCTCTCTTCGGTAGTTTTTCACAGAAAATCTCAAACGCTGTGCGTATATGATATGATATATATTATTTTTTTTAAAGATATCTGTGATGAAAAATGTCGAAAAATCTTTGAAATTAAGATAAATCTGTGAATGTGGTAACACTGCTCGCCAGCAGCAGTAGCTGATCTCCTACCAAGCGCGCGTGCAAATAGCCGGGCTACAGACTATTGTATTTCATCCCGATCATGACAATGGGATGTTTTCGATTTTGTGTGCCTTTTACAACGACACAAAAAGCATGCAAATATAGTACTCACGATCTAGGATTTACGATGAGCATAGACGGGAGGCCAGCGACGGAAAACGATCACGGCTGTGATGTGATGCCAGCCGGCATATGGGTTCTCCTCCCTCGCTGATTCGTAGACTTCTGCCTCTTCCACGTATCGTCACAAAGTGAACGATTTGAATCTTGGAATGTCCTCAGATACCGCGCCTTATGGTATTGTCCTCGAAATTCGCGAATTCAGACGAAGTCTAATTTGCGAAACGAATCTCAAATTTGATTGTACCCAACCCTTTGAAATAGTGGCATCTCATTCCGAAAGCCGATTCTAGCCAGAAAGCAAGCCTCCTCTCCGAGAAAGGTAGAATGCCGAGTAAGGAAAGGTCAACGTATTCCTTTTTGTTTGACCCGCACGTCGTTGGCCGATAATTGATATGTCCAAGGAGTAGCATCATTAAGATTTATTGTGGAAAACGATCAAACCAGTTATATAAAGAACTGAACTAAATATGATAAATTACTTAAACCAATATTTCAACGAATATATACAAATTACAAAAGCGTACTTACTACAGACTGGCGATTTGACAGAAAAGATTTTATTGAAGTTTCGGTTAAAATTTATGTACAAGTACATGGCCAAGAAAAAAAATCACTTAAATTTAATTTGCTTTTCTAGTTAATTCAACAAAATGAGTGCAATCACTAAAGGAGGGGCGTTTGGCTTTAAACAGTTCGGCCGAATGCCATTTAGCCAAAGGCCACTAGGCCGAAAGTTGTTTGGCCGAAAATACCGTTAGGCCGTAAGTCACCAGGCGGAACAAACCATTAGGCTGGGTCCCATCTGGCCGAATAGGTCATTCGGCCGAACAAGTCATTTGGCCGAACAGGACATTTGGTCGAACAGGACATTTGGACGAAAAAGTTGTTCGGCCGAATAGGTCGTCTGGCCTATTGGATAAACTTCTCGCTCCTTTTTTCTCACTTTTCACTTCTCACTATGAAAAGTGAGTAGTGCAAAGTGAGAAATGAGAGGTATTACTACTTACTTTTCGTAGCATAGCGAGAAGTAAGGATCGTAGCAAGCATCGGACGCTTTTATTTTTTTCCAAACTACCAAAAATTCAATTTGTGTTCAGTGTGTTCAAAAGTTAAGTTTGGGGACCTAATCACTGAACGGATTGAATTGAGTTTTTTACTTCAAGTGTGATCAGATCAACTTTTAATTATTATACGGAACAAATCGTTTGAAAACGCAATTGATTTTTATATTTATTGTTTGCTCTTGAACTGTAACCGATGGTTTCAACATTATGAGCTTGTTACTTTATCACAAGCAAACAGTATAACAGTATGTGACCGCATCCTGAATTCCACCCTGTATTTGTCTCATTTCCCGTACCCTTCCACGATTCCAAAGCACCACTCACTCAAACCGGTTACCAAGCTCCACTCACCCAAGAGGGGTAATTCGTGAGCGGGGCCAGGGGACCGACAACGATGGTAAAAAAAATAATTAAATACGGGATCATCGGATTTACTCGTATTGCCTTATGATTTTCGGGCTTTGGCTTGGCTTGCTAGCAGGAGTTAGAATTAATTCGTTTCAGACCGCCTTAGTGAGCAGCCTCAGTGCGCGTCGCGTTAGATCTCTAGCTGTAAGTTACACATCAAGTGGAAAAAAAAACGTGTAGTAGTTTTTCTTATACTGTGTTTAGTCTCCTTAGGTACAAAAAGAAACGATTCGGTGTATAGTAGTGCTAAATATAGGGTCCAAAAAGTGCAATAAGTGGTTAGTTAGTAGATAAACTGTTAAATATTGCAATAATAGTTAAACACAATGTCCTTTTACTACTAGGGTAGCTCCAAATATAGTCAAACCGCTCCCAACGGTCACTACTACCGAATAATATAATCTAGAAGAAAAAGGTAAATTTTCATAATGTATATCATAAGATTGTGAAATTTGTGGTTTAAAGGTGGTTATGGGAGGGATTTACTAGTCATGAGGCCAGAAATATTAACAATGGTGGATAGGTCCACGAACGGGCCTTTTTCTTTGTCTTCGACAGCCATCTTGACGGGGCGCAACCTATTGTGTTTGTTAATCAAAAGGAACACAGGAAACGTGGGAGCACGTCGTTATAGCGGGCACGATCGTCGGTCATTAGTCGGCTCCAATGGCCTGTCCACTCTTCTAGAGGCTATCACCAATCAACAGAGGACTTCCGTAGTGTGTAGCCGGACCCCCACCGGGACAAGATCCACTCCCGTGGTCCATAGTCAGACTCCTGTGGCGAGGTTTCGTTCCCGTGGTCCGCTGCCAGATCCCCGTGACCAAGTTGCGTCCCCTTGACCAGAAAGCTAGCTCGACTTCCGCGGCCGGTCATAAACCAACGCTTGTAAACCAAGGTCATCCGTTCGGCCCACAGCCGTCCCCTTGGCCAGAAAATCAGCTCGACTTCCGTGGCCCACGCCGGCTCCACAACGCTTGTGAACCAACGTCATTCGTCCGGCCCTCCGCCGTCATCTTACCAACCAAAACCCAGGTCGACACTCGTGGCCCACGCCGCGTGACAACGTTCGCGCACCATCTCCCTGCGGTAGGCCAAGAGCGTCACCGGCCGATAGCCGCTGGATTATTTGACCCATCATCGACATCAGCACCACCCACAATGACCCATAACCACCATCATAACAAACCGCAAGTAGCATGTGACGTCACAATAGGTTAAGCAAAAATGTACCAAAATTATGTCTCGTACCCTATAATTGTATAATATAATACTAGTTAATATGCAATTCAACTCTGGCATGGAAACTTTTCATAGTGTTTGAAAGCTTACTACTGTTTATAAATTTGGTAACGTATTTCGGACCCAAGTGTGGTCTCCATACCTCCCTCCCTTAGCGGTTCGTTTTGAACTAGGTTTAACCCTGTGGCTTTTGAGCGGATTCAACCATTTGGCAAATACCGATAGTTTTCGGTCACCTAGCTTTGTTCATGTGATCACCCTAATTGTCGTGAGTTCTGTTGGCAGCCTTCCAGGAGTGGAAGTGGTGACTCGATTACGTTTAGTTCCGACCCTGTAGAATAACCTTCCACTGAGCAAAAAAAGGGTTTTACAAATTGGCGCCCATTATAAAATTAGAATAACAAATCGGTCACAAAATCATTTCGTACCCGGTTGAGGAAGGAGAAAACAGTCGGTAACTGTTTTAGTTTTCGCTGGCATTCTTCGAACGGCAAATAACAGAAAGTAGTTTGCGTTGAAATATTTAGGTTATCAAATTATACTTTGGAAGACTCCATTGTGAGGATCCGTTGGCAGTGTAAACAACATTCATTGATCT
Source organism: Armigeres subalbatus (assembly GCF_024139115.2). Taxonomy (NCBI): domain Eukaryota; kingdom Metazoa; phylum Arthropoda; class Insecta; order Diptera; family Culicidae; genus Armigeres; species Armigeres subalbatus. Next base: position 211,985,315 of record NC_085140.1, on the reverse strand, counting down.
GTTTTGAAGACATTTGTAGGATCTGATCAGCGGTTTATACGGTCCAGTGTCAGAGTAGTTTTCGGTGAATTGAACGTTTCGAGTGAAATAGTGAGCCCTAGAACCACTGTAGCCGCCTTTAAAATCGTCCTGGAGTCCGATCACCTCAGATCGTGACGAAGAAGGGTTAGTACTGCTGGATATAAGAGTGAGTCTGAACGGGGCACAGACGTTGATCTGGCTGTGGTTCGAACACTACTTTCAATCGAAAAGTTCAATACCCCGAAACAATTCCTGATATGGAGGCCGAGATCCGAATGAGATACAAGAATCTACTTGTGCATCACTTGGAAAAAGAGGAGGTGGAGTTCGAACTACAGGTTCGAGCAGTTAGATTTGAAGCAAACGAGAGTTTAGCAGCATTGAGACGACGTCTGAGGGAAACTTTGAAGCAAGAAAAAGATTCGAATGGCTTAGATTTTGCCAAATGCGAGGGACGAAACGTTGATGGCGAAATTCAAATAATAGATAGGACAATTAAGGAAATATCGGACTTCCTAGAAAAGAAAAAACATTTCGATGGAGTCAAAGATTCGCTAAAAACACGCTTGGTACATTATTTTACTAGATGCTCCGTTGTTCAAGCATTTGCGGAAGAAGATCAAGATTTAGAAGACCTGGACAAGCTTCAGAGTACGGTCAGACAATTGTATAATACATACTTCACTTTGTTTACACCTATCGACTCCATTAGAAAGGAGGTCATGCTACAAATTTCCAATTCCTTGTCGCAATTAAACTTGAGTCATGCGGGACCATCGAATGTTCAAAGAATTTCCGTAGAAACCCAAACGGACGACACAGATGTAGGAGAAGAAGCAAATAATAGGAACAAACGAGTGTCTCCCCGGAGGCGTCAGCTCAAATCCAGTTTAGAACAGGGAGAACATGCCGATTTGACCGGTGCTTATAGTATACAACCGTCGGGATCAGGGACAGGGCGTTACAACGAGCACGCAAATGAACGTATTTTGCGAAGATTTGCATTGTCAGGTGCACGTACGAGTTTTGAACAAGATTCAGAATCTTCACTTTCAATTTCTCCTCCAAGAGGGTCGAAGTCCAGGCCAACAAGGTCAAATGTAAGGCGTAGTAGACCCGTTTCTGAGTGGAATTTACGGTACGATGGTAGGGATGGAGGGCGTGACTTGATGAAGTTTATTCGTGAAGTCGAATTCTATGCTAAATCAGAGAACGTATCAGAAAAGGAGCTGTTCCGCTCTGCGATACATCTTTTCTCCGGCCTAGCAAAGCTATGGTTTATGTCAGGAGTGGAAAATGAGGACTTCACTACCTGGAAAGACCTGGTGGCCGAAATGAAAAGAGAATTCCTGAGTCCTGATCATGACCACGTTAGTGAGGTGCGCGCTATAGACAGAAAACAGAGGTCGAAGGAGAAATTTCAAGATTTCTTCTTCGACATACAGAAGATTTTCAATTCCTTAACAAAACCAATCTCAGAAAAGAAGAAATTCGAGATTGTGTTCCGCAATCTTCGAGCGGATTATAAAGGTCATGTCGTAGCCGCCCAGATAGACAATCTGGCAGATCTGAAGGCATTTGGGAGAAAACTTGATGCTACATTTTGGTTCAAGTATGAAACCCGTAATAACGACGATGTAGTTCCCAAAGGTCGTGGGCAAGTAAATGAGTTGAAAACTATTCCCAAGCCAAAACAGTCAGTTGAAAGAAATCGCCCGGACAAAAATCGATCAACGGCAAAGGATTCGGATAAAAAAGGAGAAGATGAAAGATTTAAAAATAATCCCCAAGACGACGCTCTTAAGCAGATGTCAAAAGGGGTAAGTAATACTCCGGATGGTCTGCAAGTCTTATTACAAAAGTATAGGCCACCTCCACCGGGCATCTGTTGGAATTGTCGCTTAGAGGGTCACCATCAAAATGAGTGTAGGGCCCCCAAGCATAAGTTCTGTTATAAATGCGGTTTTTACCAAGTAGACACAAAAACTTGCCCTTGGTGTGCAAAAAACGGATAGGCATCCGTCTGAAGGGGCAGATGGAAGAGGAGATTAGTTCAGAAAAACCCCAAGAATCAACATTAGATTTTGCATCACTAGGTCTAAGGAAAGTAGAGAATGATGAGTACAGATATACGTCAAAAATAGAGGTCAACGAACATTTTTTAAAAATGGCAAACGACGACCGACCGTTTGTGAGGGTCGAAGTCCTAGGGATCCCACAGATAGGCTTGTTGGATAGTGGGGCTAATCGGAGTATTTTGGGATCAGGAGCAGATTCCCTTATTCGAGCATGCAAGCTAAATTTAAAACCAGTTAACATTGACATAACCACTGCGAGTGGACAAAAATTAGAAGTTTCAGGTTCCGTAGAATTACCAATTACTTTTGGTACCACAACAAAAATTGTATCGGCTCTGGTAATACCATCCGTAAAAAGACAATTAATCTTGGGATCAGACTTTTGGCAATCGTTTGGAATAGTACCGGCGATTAGTCCATCGCGAGATTCAGGGTCGATAAATGAGCTAAAAGATCATATCATAGAATCTACTTTAACGGAGGAACAGACGGAGAAATTAGAAAAAGTAAAGCATCTCTTCAAACCCGCAGTAGAGGGCCAGTTAGGCACAACTTCGATGATTAACCACCGGATCGAGATATCCGAGGAAGCGAGAAAGCTTTCAGCCGTTAGGATCAATCCTTTTCCGACATCTCCAATTAGGCAAGATAAAATTAATAAAGAACTTGACTCCATGTTAAAGGCGGGGATTATTGAGCGGTCATATAGTGACTGGGCCCTAAGATTGGTCCCCGTGGATAAGCCTGATGGATCTGTTCGATTATGTCTAGATGCTCGGAAGCTTAACGAGCGAACAATCAGGGATTCATATCCACTTCCCCACGCGGATAGGATCCTTAGTAGGCTTGGACCTTGTCAATATATCTCGACAATAGATTTATCGAAGGCATTTTTGCAGGTGCCCTTACATCCACGCTCAAGGAAATATACCGCTTTTTCCGTTTTAGGTAGAGGACTGTTTCAGTTTACTCGAATGCCTTTTGGCCTAGTAAACAGTCCGGCGACGTTATCACGCCTGATGGACCGGGTATTAGGAGGAAAAGAGTTGGAACCAAACGTGTTTGTTTATCTCGATGATATCATCGTGATAAGCAACACGTTTGATGAGCATTTGGAAAGGTTGACAGACTTGGCCGGTAGATTAAATGCAGCAAATTTATCAATCAATTTGCAAAAATCTCAATTCTGTGTGACGGAAGTCCCGTATCTGGGCTATATTCTGGGGCAAAAGGGATTGCGTCCCAACCCAGACAGAGTGGAGTCGATCGTAAATTTTGAACGACCAAAATCCCTTCGTGCTCTACGTAGGTTTCTTGGTATGAGTAATTATTACCGTCGATTTATTGCGGCTTTCAGTGAAATCGTCCGCCCTCTCACGGATCTACTTAAAGATCAACCGAAAGTGGTGAAGTGGAATGATGCGGCAGAGGCATCGTTCATAAAAATAAAAGAGCTATTAATAAGTGCTCCTATATTGACAAACCCTGACTTTTCTAAGCCATTTTCGATACACTGCGACGCCAGTGACTCGGCAATTGCGGGAGTTCTAACCCAAGCCTACGATGATCTCGATAAGCCTGTTGCCTATTTTTCGCAAAAATTGGGAGCAGCACAACAACGATATGCGGCGACCGAGAAGGAAGCATTAGCGGTCCTTAGGTCAATCGAGAAATTTAGGTGTTATGTTGAAGGCTCACGGTTCACTGTCGTAACCGATGCGTCAGCATTGACATACATCCTCCGTAGCAGTTGGAAAACCTCCTCACGGTTATGTCGGTGGAGCTTGGAACTTCAAAAACATGATATGGAGATCCTCCATCGCAAGGGAGTGGACAACATCGTACCTGATGCTCTTTCTAGGGCAGTTGAAGAGGTATGTGCTAAAGCAGCTAACTCTGAATGGTATAATTATATGACGAATAAAGTAACGGTGGAACCTGAAAACTTCAAGGACTTCCGATTGGAACACGGTATATTGAAGAAATTCGTCTCCAGTCCCGAGAATATAGATTATAAGTTCGAGTGGAAAATTTGCGTTCCACAGGTCTTGAGAGAAAAAATATTGTTCGAAGAACATGACGAAGCAGTGCACATGGGTTATGAGAAGACCCTTGCCAAAATCCGCAAGAGATATTACTGGCCAAACATGGCCAAAGATATCAAGGCATATATTCAGCGATGCAGGATCTGTCAGGAAAGTAAGCCTAGTAACCAATCTCAGCATCCAGTAATGGGACAGCAGAGGGTTACCACTAAGCCCTTCCAGATGATGGCTCTAGATTTTATTCAATCGCTGCCCAGGAGCAAAGCAGGTCATTGTCACCTCTTGGTGATAATGGACCTATTTTCTAAATATTGCTGGTTATTTCCTCTGCGCAAAATTTCGACCTCTCAGGTCAATAAAATTCTTGAGGATAGTCTTTTTCGACGATACGGAGTTCCGGAGTACTTGATTACTGATAATGCTTCTACATTCTTGGCCAAAGAGTTCAAATCCCTTTTAGAGAAATTTCATATTCAACATTGGGCCAATTCAAGGTACCATTGTCAGGCGAACCCCGTCGAAAGATTAAACAGGACGATAAATGCCTGTATTCGCACTTACGTCAGAGTTGATCAAACTTTATGGGATACTCGCATATCGGAGGTTGAACACGTATTGAACACCACTCCCCATAGTTCCACAGGGTTTTCTCCATATAGAATTATATTCGGACATGAAGTTGTAGGAAGGGGCCATGAACATAGGATTGATAGGGATGAGGAGGACATTTCAGAAGAAAAAAGACTAGAAAACAAAAGTAAAGTGGATCAATTTATTCGCGATATCGTAGTTAAAAACCTCCAAAAACAGTACATGAAAAATTCGCGGATCTACAACTTACGTAGGAAGAAACTTGCACCGATTTATCAGGTGGGTCAAAAAGTCCTGAAAAGAAGTTTTAGGCAGTCCCGTGCGGCTAATAAATTTAATGCCAAACTAGCCCCGTGTTACACTCCGTGCACTGTAAAGGCTCGTATAGGCACGAGTTCCTATGAATTGGTTGACGACTTTGGGAAGTCTCTAGGAATTTTCTCCTCTGCTGACTTGAAACCCGGTTCCTGAAATGAGAAAAATTTATAAAAGGTGCGGTTAGCTAAATTTAGTTTTGTCAACACAATATTGACGTAAAACGGAATCAAATACGTAGCTTTGGTGTAAACAAACTCCTTTGTTTTCGGTGCTGCCGACCAGGTATGAATGCTGGAAGAAAAAATACAATGGACCTGCAAGCGATCAATCAATAAACTATGAATAGAATAAAAATACTTACTGCCAGAATAAATCCTCTTGATCTTCGGAATTTTGGTCAATGATGAAGTCCACAAGAACCGCAGAATGGCAATAAAACAGATCAATGGATATTTAGAAGGAATTCTCATGTTTCAGAGCTCGAACGATACCAAATTTCCGCGGACCGATTAGATTAATTACCAAGCGTAAAAATAGTAAACAGTATTTGACAACATTGTTGGTCACTCACGTAGTTTCGCTCGATTTGACAGTTCAAATGGAACGATAAACATTTCTTTAGTTGCTCTTCCACGAGTGGAAGAGAAAGCATAAATGAGTTACAGCAAGTTCATAATTTTTGTTTTAGGTTGATGTTTTCATGGAAAACAATGATCATAAGACATGATTATCAGGATAATTTATTACCAGTATTTATATTGCATTTCTCGCCGGTCGAAGGGGTATTGTAACCGATGGTTTCAACATTATGAGCTTGTTACTTTATCACAAGCAAACAGTATAACAGTATGTGACCGCATCCTGAATTCCACCCTGTATTTGTCTCATTTCCCGTACCCTTCCACGATTCCAAAGCACCACTCACTCAAACCGGTTACCAAGCTCCACTCACCCAAGAGGGGTAATTCGTGAGCGGGGCCAGGGGACCGACAACGATGGTAAAAAAAATAATTAAATACGGGATCATCGGATTTACTCGTATTGCCTTATGATTTTCGGGCTTTGGCTTGGCTTGCTAGCAGGAGTTAGAATTAATTCGTTTCAGACCGCCTTAGTGAGCAGCCTCAGTGCGCGTCGCGTTAGATCTCTAGCTGTAAGTTACACATCAAGTGGAAAAAAAAACGTGTAGTAGTTTTTCTTATACTGTGTTTAGTCTCCTTAGGTACAAAAAGAAACGATTCGGTGTATAGTAGTGCTAAATATAGGGTCCAAAAAGTGCAATAAGTGGTTAGTTAGTAGATAAACTGTTAAATATTGCAATAATAGTTAAACACAATGTCCTTTTACTACTAGGGTAGCTCCAAATATAGTCAAACCGCTCCCAACGGTCACTACTACCGAATAATATAATCTAGAAGAAAAGGTAAATTTTCATAATGTATATCATAAGATTGTGAAATTTGTGGTTTAAAGGTGGTTATGGGAGGATTTACTAGTCATGAGGCCAGAAATATTAACAATGGTGGATAGGTCCACGAACGGGCCTTTTTCTTTGTCTTCGACAGCCATCTTGACGGGGCGCAACCTATTGTGTTTGTTAATCAAAAGGAACACAGGAAACGTGGGAGCACGTCGTTATAGCGGGCACGATCGTCGGTCATTAGTCGGCTCCAATGGCCTGTCCACTCTTCTAGAGGCTATCACCAATCAACAGAGGACTTCCGTAGTGTGTAGCCGGACCCCCACCGGGACAAGATCCACTCCCGTGGTCCATAGTCAGACTCCTGTGGCGAGGTTTCGTTCCCGTGGTCCGCTGCCAGATCCCCGTGACCAAGTTGCGTCCCCTTGACCAGAAAGCTAGCTCGACTTCCGCGGCCGGTCATAAACCAACGCTTGTAAACCAAGGTCATCCGTTCGGCCCACAGCCGTCCCCTTGGCCAGAAAATCAGCTCGACTTCCGTGGCCCACGCCGGCTCCACAACGCTTGTGAACCAACGTCATTCGTCCGGCCCTCCGCCGTCATCTTACCAACCAAAACCCAGGTCGACACTCGTGGCCCACGCCGCGTGACAACGTTCGCGCACCATCTCCCTGCGGTAGGCCAAGAGCGTCACCGGCCGATAGCCGCTGGATTATTTGACCCATCATCGACATCAGCACCACCCACAATGACCCATAACCACCATCATAACAAACCGCAAGTAGCATGTGACGTCACAATAGGTTAAGCAAAAATGTACCAAAATTATGTCTCGTACCCTATAATTGTATAATATAATACTAGTTAATATGCAATTCAACTCTGGCATGGAAACTTTTCATAGTGTTTGAAAGCTTACTACTGTTTATAAATTTGGTAACGTATTTCGGACCCAAGTGTGGTCTCCATACCTCCCTCCCTTAGCGGTTCGTTTTGAACTAGGTTTAACCCTGTGGCTTTTGAGCGGATTCAACCATTTGGCAAATACCGATAGTTTTCGGTCACCTAGCTTTGTTCATGTGATCACCCTAATTGTCGTGAGTTCTGTTGGCAGCCTTCCAGGAGTGGAAGTGGTGACTCGATTACGTTTAGTTCCGACCCTGTAGAATAACCTTCCACTGAGCAAATCAAGGGTTTTACAGAACATCGTTTATTTTAAACGATATTAAACAAATTTCTAACGTAAATGAAATAGTGTAATATACGATGAACGTCATGAACACCGACTCCCTTGAAATATTGTGTTCAATGCAACAGATATAAGTTACATGACATGATCCAGAGAGCGAGCAAAGGCGCTTAAACCTAGGCTAATTGGCCAGGGCAAGGCTAATACCTTCGCTACATCCGAGAAAAATCATCAGGTAGGATAATGGAGTGGTATAAATTTCTTAGCAAAGTATTTTCAAAAATTGTCTATCATTTGCTTATAATGATAATTCTAAACCACATACTCTACCAACCATCCAACTCCTTGACATCTATGAGGGCGTCGGTGAGTCGCTGACCTCTCGTTAAATAGATGTCATATCATTATTTCCTTCTTACTTACTATACTTATGGATCCTGTACACCTCCGGTGGTGCAAAGGGCCGACTTGAAAGATCTCCATCATGAGCGTTGTCCAGCTATCGCCAGGTTAGATTTCGGTCGATTTCTTTTAATTCTTTATTGAGGTTCGCCGCCATGAGCCTCTGGGTCTGCCTCTGCTGCAATGTCCCGCTGGATTCCAGTCTAATGCTTGTTTACAGATTTCGTTTCCGCCCCTACGTAGAGTGTGGCCGACCCAGCCCCACTTCCCATCCCGAATTTCTGTTGCTATCGGCCTCTGGTGACAACGACGATGGAGCTCGTTGTTTGAGATCCAGTTGTGAGGCCACCAGGACCGAATTATATATCGCAGGCATCTATTGATGAACACCTGCAGCCGTTGAGTGTTCTCCACTGATACACACCATACTTCGCTAGCGTATAACAGCACAGATTTCACGTTAGAGTTGAAAATTCGTATTTTGGTGCGTTCACTTATCTGCCTGTTTTTCCAGATATTTCTTAAACTCGCAAAGGCAGCCCTTGCTTTCTTGCTGCCATCTGACGCCATTTGGTTACCAAGATATTGGAAGCTTTCAACATTCTCCACTGCTGTGAAACTGGAAGGGAAACTGGAACTGTTGACGTTGATGACTAAGCCTGCCGATGAGGAGCGCTCGTCAAGGTCGTTGAGCTTACTCTGTATATCAGAGCGCCGTTGAGCGAGGAGTGCAACGTCATCAGCCAATTCGAAGTCGTTTAGGTGCTCCATGGTTATAGGCTACCGTAACAGCCTACGGTTGGTTCACGGTCAATCGCACTTATCAGAATCTCGTCGATTACGATGAGGAACAGTAACGGTGATAGAATACATCCTTGTCCCACACCAGCTACCACCCGGATAGGATCGGACAAGACCCCATTGTGCAGCACTATACACCAAAAGGCCTCGTACTGTGCCTTGATGAGGCCGATCGCATATAGTTAGGTCACCCTTTTTGGGTACCTTCACTAAGATACCTTGTATCCAGTCGACCGGGAAAGTTGCGGTGTCCCAGATATTACGAAATAAACGATGCAGTAGTTGAGCGGATGTCATGGGGTCAGCTTTGAGCATCTCGGCTGATATGCGATCGACCCCTGGGGCTTGATTCGATGTCATGCTTTGGATGGCTGTTTGAATCTCTTGCAGTGATGCAGCGTCGGTATTGACGCGTGTTATACGTCGGATCCTAGGCAGATCATGCCGAGGTGGTGGTGGCCTGGCAGGCACTTAAAAAATTTGTCCGAAGTGCTCGAACCAGCGTTTCAGCTGATCAGTTGGGCCGGTCAATAACGATCATTCGCGTCTTTCACTGGCATCGTTGCATTCATGAGGCGAATGTCCCCGGTTGCTGCGGTTCTCTCTCCTTTGTCGGCCAGAGAGTCCGAGAACAACTTACCACCCAGGCAATAACTGTGCTTATGTGGTTAGGTGACAGTGCTTGCGTGATTCTATGGCCTTGGCTGGATTATTGATAGGATGAGCTGGCACAGCTCAGTGCCTACCAGTTGATTATGGCAGTGAAGGGGCTACCACTGCCGTAATCTTAAAAAGTGACGTTTTAACCATTTTCCGAAAATGGTATTAACGAGTAGTACTCATCGTGCTCTTTAACAGAAAAATGGAAAACTAGTATGTTGTAATTTGGCGCATACGTCATTTTTTCAGATTACGGCTGACCATAATTTCCTGCAGATAGAATGACGGTAGCGACGGTTTTTATTGCACCCGCGTATTTTAAAATGCTTATTAAAATATTGAAACACACTTTAGCCGAAAATAGTTTGATTATTCGGGTTAGAAATTAAATTTAGTTTTAGATTAGCCATACAAAAGTTCAATTATTTTGATTACTACTACACTACATTAGATAAGTAGCCTATCATGTAGTTTTCCAAAATGCTACCCCTTACGTTTTTAAAAGCTTTCAATATATCACTGTTAGTAACATTTAAGTAGGGGAACTGCTCATTTAATTCATACCATGTACCCAAATCAATACCATTCGAAAACAAAGAATTTGTGCGCTAATTGTTTTATTTCTCATTTTTGTGAAACAACAAAACACGACACAAATTGAGCCTAAATTCCATGTTTTGCGAATGTTATTGATATAGGAGCATGTTATTAATAATGGAACAGATACCCTAGTATTTTAAAACATATTTCCTATACTTCACCATGTTGAAATAGAGTAATTTCACGCAAACGTCTATCTCCACTAGATGGCAGCAGCACGGCTTCGTCAAAGCCAGAGTGTATGTAATTAATTACATACACTCTGGTCAAAGCGAGTTCTTCAAAAAGATATTTTAGTTACCAGATAAAGATTGTCGCTTCGGTTCCCTTTGTTCTGCTGTCCGAAACATGTGTGGTACCTAACTGTCAAATCGTATGTATTTTTCCCTCATTGACATTTAGATCCCTTATCCTCGCCAGCAAAAGATGTTCCGGACAGCGATGACAGCGACAATCTTTATCTGGTAACTAAAATATCTTTTGTTCTTCATCATTTTTCAGTTGACGGCGAATGAAAATAAACAAACAAACTGATGCGATGATACTCGGAATGTACGATAGGCGGCGTGCTAAACAGAATGGCGTTTGTAAATTATCAACAGAAGACCGAAGCAAAACAATTCGGTAGTTTAATTAAACTGATTTTTTTTCGTAAAATATCACTAAAGGGAATAATCTAGTACCGAATACGGACGCGACGGCGAATAACAGGAGAATGTCAATTCTAGATCAACATTTGAAAAGGGCGTAACAGCCAAAATTTATTCCTTCTGATTCTTTGTCTACATATATAGCTAGATATGTGGAAGAAGAATCGAAAGGAATAAATTTTGGCTGTTCCGCCCTTTTCAAATGTTAGTCTAGAATTATTGTTTTAAAAGCGCTTGGAAAACTATCGATTCATAGGACCTTATTAACTATGCAACTGAACCCAATTGAATTGACTTGTTGATTATTATTTTCTTGAAGAATTGTCCTTACAAATCCTAAACGTTGCCTTCGATATTGCCCTTCTTTCACTTGATGGATCATTTGTATTTTGACCTCAACTGAACTGTATTTCTGACCGACCCGATATTAACAGGACGCGTTGTCACTTTGCTGCTTTGATACACACCAAAAAATTATGAATATTACAGGTGATGTATTTCAATAAAATGACACAAAACCACATGACATAAACAGAATCGTATATTTTTCAATGTCAGATGATTTAAAATTACATGTCACGGAACCTAAACACAGCACCCGCTGCAACGCACCTAACGCACAAGCAGTTAATGACTTGATGCAGTGAAATACTTGTTCAGTGCAAATCGTGGAACCAGTTTTACTTCGATCATCCCGCTTTCAAGAAACGGAGATAGCTGAGTGGTAGCGTGCTGGGCTCTCACTCAGCGAACTTATGTTTGATTCTCGTTCTGATCAATCAATTTTTTTGTCAATTAAGTTGTGATGTAAAATTAAAGTACCACCTAATTTAACGTCAAAAATGACGCTCGTATATGTCGGTGTCACAGCACATAAAATTACATGATTATTTTTAGGTGTGTATATTCAAGTACACTGTAGCTTATATTAATTATATGATCTCTTCCGCAATTGGGAGTTTCGGGAAGCGAGACACAGTTTCTCTTATATTTTAACATAAATAGATCAAAGTGATCTTAAGAGATTAATATCAGTGATTCTCCAACTAAATTGGTCGGAACAATCATCTTATCATTTATAGTTTGTAAGGAAGGGACGCAAATCAAAATACTCTTGGTGACTAAAGGTTAGGAAATTACTGCAGACGGTCAAAACACCTCTTAATGCTCTGAAGGGTTGATCCCCTTGGACCACAAAGGTATCCAAAAGTTGCTCTCAGAAGGTGTCATTTTCCGTGAAATACCAAACTTTGTTATCCTATTAGGGGAAGGAGGGGCAATGCGCCTCAGCTAAGCAAAGACTGCTTTAATGTCTTGGCTGTAACGATTCTCATTGGTATTTTTACCTCTTCTTCTTCCGTTAGTTATTCTCATCACCACATCATATTTTCCGATCTGGCTCGTCTCTTACCACCTGTTACCTTGATCGTTTCTTTTCTTTGATGTGAAACTCTACAAAATCTCCCGGCAATGTGCACACATTCCTTTGCTCATTTTACCACTTTGCCTGCATGTTGATATTAGTTTTGTTTGAATGAATAAGTTGGTTTTGAAAATTGATGAGATATAGAGCTGCGTAGTTTGTTCGAATTGTGCTGAATCTACTAAAAAATCATTCGTTGCTTTATAGGAAGTCCTTCTTATACTTTATTATAGCTTGTCTCCAAAACGCTAATCTTTGCTGACAATGGTTTTGCAGCATTCTTGTTTGTACGCCAATGTTAAGATAATCCAACTGGAAATAATCTTGATGGCCCGGATATGACTGAACTGGCAACCATTCAGCTGGCTTCGCAGCATCCAATGCAGGTTCTCCGTATTTGGCAAAACTCGTCCAAAGCTGAATGAATGTTCTTCTGACCTTTTCTTCCTCTGATTCAGCTGACAATTTTGGCAGAAATTGTGGTCTGAAATAAAATGTAAATATTTCAAGAGCATGTACTAGAAGCGATGCGTTCACATAACCATTCACCTGAAAATATAAAATGCGTCATCTCCATGCCAAGTTCCTCCGATATTCGTTACTCCTAGGACTCGTTCCATCACACCGTACCGTCCATCAAACGTGAACCGATAATTGTAGTGCTTTACCCTGGGTTGGTACTTCGATATCCACTCTGTAGCTACCATTTGATGGACGACAAAATCAATATCCGTGAATACTTTGCAGAGATCTCTCAAACTTTTGCGGTCAATTTTTCTATTTCCAAAGTAAAGTTGTTTGATATCGGCTTTAAATTCGTTTCGATCTGGTATGTTTGCATCTCGCAATAAGCTGGTGATCAATGCGCTATCCAGTTTTGCGTTGACAGTTTTCAGCTTATTCAACAGTAAACATAAAGATAGGCCACCCTCACATTCGTTACAACCTGTTATCATCGGCATGTTGAAGGTGTCGGCCCGTTTGAGAATTTTCTCTGGTGTTTCCACTAGAACGCCGCCTTCAGTAGCAACGGGTTCTACGCATGGCCGGAAGTAAAATTTGTAAGGGCTATCGGGGTTGTCCTCATCAATACGGGTTTCGGTTTGCAACTTGGCCAGCTTTGGCGCGGATGCCTGCATCAAGATGTCTGAAATGGTTGAAAAAGTCCTACGTCAAAAGTTAAAAAGGTGTGTCCATGCATAACGTCCAACTTCATACAGATGCAGCTTCAAGCAGATGAAGTTTATGTGAAAATTATTGCAGAAATTATTAATTTGGAACTCCTTGTTTATAATGGTAGCATGTTTTTTATGATTGTACCCCGTTTGGCATAAAGTCATTTGGCATAATGCCGTTTGGCATAATGTCGTTTGGCATAAAGTCATTTGGCATAATGGCCGTTTGGCATAACGGCCGTTTGGCATAATGGTCGTTTGGCATAAGGTCATTTGGCATAATTGTTATTTGAGCTGGATAATTAAGATTTGTTGAGCCATTCAGTTACGTGGTTTCTTCGTGTGGGAAATACATGATAATTGGGAACGGAATTGTACGGCGTGACAGGTTAAGAATAAAGAAGCTTCCTGTCAAAACGGGACCATTTGACGCACCTACCAGCAAGATAGATCAGTATTAAATTAAATTGACATTGGTGGCTTGTTTTGTCTTTCATGTAAAGGCAAGCAAGAAACTTGTCCATTTCTCCCTTTTATGAGCAAACGGTTTCTAAGAAAGGATCATATTTCCCCTTGCATTGAACCGAGCGTACCAAATTCTTGAATTGAAAGAAAAAGTCATACTCTCTTTGGCTTCTGCTGGGCAAATGCCTCCTTTAAAAGAAGGGATAATTATTTCCTTTTCCTTAAGCCGGGCAAATACTTGAATGAAGGAAGAAAGCATATCGTCCCTTGCCGTCTGCCGGGCAAATTCACCTTTTGAAAGAAGGAAAATATCTTCCCGTGTCTTAAATCAAGCTGAATTGAAAGACGAAACCATTTCGACTCTATGACATTACCCATATATCTATTTCATTACCCAAAGGCCACTACCACGAACGCCATTTCTGGAATGAATGTCATCACCCATCACCCCGAGTGGGACACTACCCCGAATGAGCCAGTTTATTTGAGTGAAAAAAAAATTAATCAATAGAAATTTATTTATAATTCATGTGAATGATTATTACTTGTTTTACGAATTATTCAATAGCAGGGTGACTACAGTTGAGTAAATTACACATTTTTTACGAGAATTTTTATCGTGGATCCTTACTTATTTTTCGATCCTTTTACATTAAACTGTTACAATACAACTGTTTGAAAACAGTATAGAACTATTAGTTCTTGGTCTTGGCTCCCATTACATATCATACCTTTGAAGATTATTTAAGCTTTGGTGAGAATTTCGAGAAAATTTTAGCCCACGTCGACTGGGCTTGAGACGGCTCGCGAACATGTATTTAAACAGAATAAAGGGGTAGAAAAAGTTGCTTCTGAAATTTGCCGGGAATGAACCTTACTGTGACAAGAAGGGCATCACGACAAGACCCTAGAATGAGAAAATCTCTTCTTTTCTTCGACTATGCTTGTTCCTCTCATGGCATGGCAGGAATAATTTCGTTGTACCTTGCAAACGCAATCATTTAAGGGAGGTGTTATCTCTGTTCGCCTTATATCGGACAAATGCATTCATCAAAATAAGCCAATATCATCGGCAAATGTGTTCATCTAAAGAAGGCATTATCAACTCTGTTCGCCTTAAACCGGGCAGAAGAATGCGTTATCAACTCTGTTTGCTTTATATCGGGCGTATTTGCGTTCAATAAAAGAACACATTATGAACACTGTTCGCCTTAAACCGGGCCAACGCATTTTTTCAAAGAAAGTGTTATCTTCTATGTTCGCCATATACCGGGCAAATGCGTTCATCTACAGAAGGCATTATCACCTGTGTTTGCCTTAAACCATTATCCTCTGTTTGCCTTAAATTGGACAAATGCATTCATCTAAAGAATGCATTATCTCCTATGTTTGCCTTATACTAGACAAATGCGTTCATTTTAAGTAGGCATTACCTCCTGTGTTTGCCATAAACCGTTATCGTTCATATAAAGAAGGTATTATTTCCACTGTACACCTGTGTTAATGGATAGAAAGTGTTATCTCCTCACTTACACCATTTCGTAGAATTGAATGGCGTAGAATGATAATTTAAGTCAAAAATGTTTATTAAACATAAGCTTTATTGCATTTATCTAAGTAACTCCAAGTAGTATATACTTTTATTCTAAACAAATTCTTTTTAAAGATTATCATTTTACGATTCATCGGAATCTCGTCTTCTCTTGTCTCTAATGGAGTAAATTCTTGAATTGAAAGAAGGAACCTTATTATCTTTAGCCTTCTCTGGACCTTCTGCCATCCGCTGAAAGAAGCGATCATATCTTCCCTCGCATTAAACCGAGCAAATGCCTGATTTGGAAGAAGGAAGCATATCGTATTTCGCCATCTGCCAGGCAAATGTATCCTTTGAAAAAAATGGAACCATATCTTCTCTCATATAACTGTCGGGAAGATGCATCCTTTGAAGGAAGGGATCATATTTCTCTTTGCCTTAAACCGAGTAAATGCCTTAATTGAACAAATGAATAAAATCTCCTTTTGCCTTCGCCAAGAAAATGCATCCTTTGAAAGAAGGAGCTACCCGAGTAGACGAAAATAGCTCAATAATATAAAATGTTTATAAGATAGCAAAATGATATATGGACATGATTGATATAAGAGATAAAAGATCAGACGATAATATCAAAATTTTATACTAAAATATCATGGGAAGATCAAGTTATGCTATTTGTAATAAGTGATCAATATCATGTGCCATTAGTTTGTTCTTATCCATAGCATATATTGATATTTGAATGATATTTCGGTGCAGATTTTTGATATTGTTGCCTGTTCTTTTATCTCTTATATCAATCAAGTCCATATCATGTTTTGATATTCTGTTCATGGCTTCTGCCCGGGTATATCTTCCCTTTCCTAGAACTGAATGCATAAAAAATGAAAAAAAAGAAGCATATACTTTTTGAACTTATGAACAACAAAGTATGCTTTTAAAGAGATGAATATATGTCATGTTGAAATAATATCATTTGCTTTTTATTGCACTTACAATTTTGCTGACTTTCCGTATATTGTAGTTTGTTTTAGCCAACGACGATGTTGCTGCTGACCCAGAGGTAAACAGATTTTAAGTGGAATAGGCAGATAATAAATAGTCTAATTAAAGTACCTTCAAGCAATGATTTGATAGCATCTTTCGAAAAAATCAACTTAGAGCATCTCTTTCATAATGTTAAAATGGCAATCATTATAAATAATTGAACATATTATGCATAAGTTTCGAAATTGATGATTACACAATTATTATGCCAAATGACCATTATGCCAAACGGCCATTATGCCAAACGGCCGTTATGCCAATCGACATTATGCCAAACGACCTTTATGCCAAACGGCCTTATGCCAAACTGCGTTATGCCAAACGACTTTATGCCAAATGACCTACCACCGTTTTTTTATGGCTGGAAGAATATTCACCTAATGCTTCATGATCTGATATTATGCTGCTTCCTTTCACAACACATGCCAACTTTCTCGATTTGGCAACAGGATTCTCTTGCAAATAGGGCATCGTGAAGGCTGTACAACTCTGACAGATTACTCGGTGGAACAAATATCTGTAACTTAGTAACAATTAACAAAGACCATGCTTTACTCGCAGCTCACTGAACCGAACCACCTTGAATTATTCGACAAATAATGAATTTGGCCAGATAGCGCTCCAGCACTGGAGCCAAACAAAGTCACATTATTCGAGTTTCCACCGAAATGGACAATGTTTTCCTGCACCCACTGAAACGCCAAACGCTGATCCTTCAATCCCATGTTTCCATAAATCCCCACACTAGGCAAGCACAAAAAACCGAAAGGACCCAAACGATAATTCATTGTCACTACAATAACTCCAGCTGCAATCAAATCCACCGGATCGTAGAGAAAACTATCACCGGAACCGTCCTGAAACCCCCCACCGTGGATGAAAATCATCACTGGTAAATTCGGCACTGGATTTGCGTGACCTGGAAGCTCTGGAGTGTACACGTTCAGGAATAGACCATCTTCGGATCCCGCCACAATGTTAGTTAGGAAATTGAGCTGTATTGATTCATTCCGATGCACCGAGCAATCAATTGTCGCACTTTCATAACGTTGTATTGGCTCAGGAGGTTGGAAACGGAGTGGCCCGATTGGTGGCCTTGCATATGGAATGCCTTTGAAAAAGTGGTATGGCTTTCCATTTGGTAGTTTTTCTGTTAATCCTTGTAGTTTCCCAGGACGAAGCTGCACTTTGGGTCGTTTGTACAGGAAGAAATACTTGTGCCACAAGCTCTTCAAACGATATTTTATGAGGCTGATCAAAATCACCAAGAATAGTTTGAACTTTGCGAACAGAACCATTTTTCTCTACTGTTTAGTGATTTAGCACCGATCACACTCTAGCGTGATCACCGAATGTTTAGATTAATTTCGTTAGATCAGCAAGGTGTAGAGCTAAATTGAGCGAGACCTCAACGGTTAATTGCAGTGCGCTATACCACGGTTGACCAAATTGCGAAAGTGTGATTCAAACCTGTTCTGATCGCTACATGCGTTAGAATAGTAGGTACAGTAGAACCGGCGAAATGTGTGTCGCGAACATCCACTTTCGGGCTATGTCAATGCTGAATGTAGTAACAGATCAAGTTCTTACAGCATTACCTTTCATTGCAGTGCAGCACGTGACTACTTTTTATGCTGAGCGTTATCATTTGAATTGATTCAGTTGAGATCGTGAGACAGCTTAATTGGTAATTGTGTTAACTACAGAAGACTTGATACAGTCAGGTATGGGAAAAATAGAATCGAAATTCGTTCAACAACATTCATCTGCAGATATAACTCACTCTTCGATTCATTTCATTTTTCTCGCTATGCTAAGCTGATTCGAATTCATCTCACTCGAACAAATAGTTCATTCCTGAGTTGAACGGTAAACAAATAGCTTATGTTTCTTTCATTCTCTCTCAGAGTGCAACGAGTGAATGAACTTTTGCATCTCTCCCGATGATTCCTTTTGTGATTCAATCCTCACGATTGCAAATTTGTTTTCATTCCTCGTAAAGATGAAAGATTAAATTGTTGTTGATGTTTGTTTGGGCGCAGGTGCCACCGCTAGCAGCGTGAAGATGGCATGGTGGAAAAACGACATTGGACTACAATTGTTACTATTTATGCTTAGCAAGGCAGTTTGTTACTAAGTATTGTTAACAATGTGGTTCAGCACAGTTTCTTTTAGAAATGTTAAACATTTATGAAAGTTGGGCGTTTCAAAAGCCCTTTGGAAAGCTTATACAGACATGAGAAGTTTTTTTTCGGGCAGCACCTTCTGTTCCCATCACCGTAGGTACTCTTTTACGCAGTCGCATCTCAACCAAGAGACATGATTGTATGTACATCACTTGGAATTTGGAATTTATGTAGGTACCTACTGCAAACCAAGCTTGAAACCAAGTATGTATTTCAGCAAGGAATGCAGTCGCCGGGGAACGTTGTAAGCGGGAATAGCGGTGGTTCTCGAAATATTTTTTATGTTAGATATGTTTTCAGTAGGGTCACAAGTAAGTAGGCAGTTGTCATAGCTGGACTACTATACATAATTTCTGTATTTTAAAGCAATTGTACATTTTATTATAATTAATATGACAATCACTGAACGTCATTGAAAAAAGTGAATCATCATTTGTTTTTGCTACTCGGGTCCCGGGGATGGATATCGGACCGTGAATGTTATAGACCGTTATTCTATAGATATATCATTGTATCGTTATAAGTTTTTTTAAAAATACATTGTTTCTTCAATCTCAATTACAGTGGAGGTCAAAACCATTATGATGCAAATAATATTATTTTTGAATTCATCTGCTTGTAGTTCTCCTTCCTTGTTGCCTTCCTCGCATACTAAGTATAGGACCACTCCAAACCGAACCAAGCCAGGGCCCTTGGAAATGTGTGAGAAAGGCACTTCTAATGCTAGGTGGATTATTCTGTTTTTTTTTAAATAATTCTTCAAAAATGGTTTGAAAATTTCTTTGGATAATCCTTTGAAAAATTAAAAAAAGACGTTTGAATCTTTGCAGCGGGAGATTCTTTTTAGTAGGTCAACCGGTTTTTAAATTAAATTTTGATAATGTTTCCGGGAATTCTCCACAGACTTTCGCTGGAAATTTCAATTATACTTTTTTATTACAATTTCCTCTCGAAATTGCCGACATTACAGGAGTTTCTTAAATATTTCTTCCAAAAATTATCTAAAAACTTCTCCAGAATTTTCTCTGAAGCATTCGTTTGCTTGTTTTCCCTGTTATTACTCTGGGAACTGTAGGGAATGCGGAAGTTTATTAAAGAATGCCTTCTGAAATTTATAGCATAATTCATTAGAGAAATTTCATAAAGAATTTACATTCATTTTTCCACATTAATCTCTCAAGTAATGCCCACATGAATTCGCACAGGAATTCAAAAGAATATTAATAAAAGTTGCCGAGGATGTCTCACAATAGCAGCAAAATAAAATAAAATAGGAAACTGCCAATAAAAGAAGTCAGCAACAGATATTAAATTTCAGATATAAAATTTCCATCAATATTATAAAATTCCTTAAACAGTAAACAATTTTCCACAAAATTGAAAAAAGAAGAATTTTTCAATCAAAAATTTCAAACAAATTTTTTTTTCAACGGATATTAAACACTTTGTGTGCAATAAAAACATAAGATAATTTCCGCACAAAAAATAAGAAAAAGCAAAAAAATAATAAATTCATCATGAACGATAAATTCATCTCAAAAAGGAAAAAAATGCTTAGTTTTGTTTTTATATTTTTCCAATTTTTTTTATATATTTCCATAGTATCTCTATGAAAAAATATTAAATTAAAAAAAAAATCAGTTTCTCTGAAACACCCACCAAGCGAAAGCATTTGGTCTCCTCTTTTATTTCCTGGTTAAACTGAAATGTTATATCGGTGGTTCTAAAACAGTTAATTTTTTTCGGTATTTCTAGTGCAAACTCCATAGAAATCTCGAATGATGCCAATTTGACTCTCCCAGAAATGTATGGAATAATTACCCGGACCCCTGATAGAACATTTAAAAAATGCACTTACGTGAAAGAGGGGAACTTATACTTTCACGTAGTGGGTGTTTTAAAGAAACAGATTTTTTTTTTAAATAACACCGTGATTTTTTATTGCTCTTTATTGATTTTTTGTTCAACTACAAAAATGATTTTGCGGATAATTTTGTAATTGTTTATTGCAAATATTGTTTTATTTATGGTAATTTTGTGTTTTTTTTTCAATGAAACATTTTGATTTCTATATAAAAAAAAGTCTTCTACTATAATTAGCTTTTAAAAGTGCTTAAATATTTATGTTTCGTATAAAATTCTAACCAATTCTAACAAAAATTTTCAGAAGGTGAAACTTGAACAGGAAATTTTAGAGGGTTTCCCCAAGAATTCCTAACAGGAATTTCCAGAAGAACTAATATAGGAATAACTAGAAGAATCTTGCCTTGCGAGCAAAGGCGTAGGATTCCCGGAGATGGCGAGTAAGATTCTAGAGACGGTCTGTAATGTTTTCGAGTTGGGAGCTTTCTCGACACCCTGGGCATAGAAAATATATCCATTGTACCAGCCACACAAGATACATACTCATGCAATGGCGGGCATAGAAAAGCTTTCAAATAATACACTTACCCCACAATCATGTGTCACACACTAATATGGGTCATTTCCATTTGATCAACATGCAAAATTGAGTGACTAAAAATTGTTACAAAGTGACCCATATATGTGGGATCAGTGTAACTGACGAACTGGTAACAGAATAAGTTGAAAAAAGTTGAAAAAAGAAGAAGAAGAACCGGAAAAATCCACGTAGAAATTTTCTGGAAATTTCCA
This sequence comes from Armigeres subalbatus, assembly GCF_024139115.2. Taxonomy (NCBI): domain Eukaryota; kingdom Metazoa; phylum Arthropoda; class Insecta; order Diptera; family Culicidae; genus Armigeres; species Armigeres subalbatus. The sequence continues at coordinate 211,964,055 of NC_085140.1, read as the reverse complement.
CACTAAAAAATCCAAAAACAATTTAAGCTATTTCCAAACAATTTTCCTATGGGAAGGATTTCTGGAAGATGTGACATAAACATAACATAATGGTTTTAACCGCTTTAACAAATTTGAAGTAGACGGCAATTTGATGAATCTTGCTGATTCGAAAATATCTAATCGAACAGGTAATGTCATATATGCTGGTTTTGCCATACGAATGAAATATTGTCTGCAATCGTATATTTCTTATCAAACCAAACAGTTTCCCATATATACTAGCACCGCCAAGCATATGAAATCCAAAATAAAAATAAGTACAATATTGAATAGATTTGTGAATGACAACCTTCTTATACAAAATCAATCAGGTGTTCCAAAAGGTAGTTAATATTTGAAAAATGTTCGGAAATTCTAACTCCCATGTATCTATTTGTAACTATTTGATTATTTATTAGTTCCGGCAGAACTTCACATAATTGGGTGAAGATTAAAGGGATGGCGCAAAGGCAACTTATGTTTATATAGGATTTTGTTTGGTAAAAAATATAGCATTTTTGCACGCCCTTCTACAGCTATCAAAGCATAATCAACTCAAAAAACTCCGATATTGGCATCTAAATGAACACAACCAACGGATAATTAATTAATTTGAGTTGGTTTACCGAGTTTATTGATAGTGTTACTATGAAATAAATGGATACATAGTTGCAATTGCTTTAATGGAAAATCAATTAAAAATGAATGAGTTACCCGCTGGTTTGGTTTAAACGGAGATAAAGGTTCTGCATTAAATTCTTCATTCCTCATCAAAAAAGCGTTAATCCACAAAAACGCGTAGATAACGACTTTTTCCTCGGTTTTCACGTGTTACCTGACCCTTTGATGAAAAACTGCGTAATTTTTTTTAATTCGCAAAATCCCGAAATCGTCGTAAGAAGTTGCGTAAGAAGCATCTCGCGCAGAAAACAACACCACTGTACACCAGCGCAACTAAGTGGAAGGGATCCAATATAAAATTGTAACATCTAGAAAACGGCAAATTTCTATATCTAACGGTTTTCAAGATTCCAAACCAAACAGGTGTTTTTATATACACCGCCAAGCGGATTGATTTTAAAATAGGGTATCTGTTCCATTATTAATAACATTCGCAAAACAGGCAATTTAGGCTGTCGTGTTTTTTTATTATCCGACATGCAACTGCTGAAAAAATCCCAAAAATAAGAAATGAAACAATTTGACAACCAATTCTTTGTTTTCGAATGGTATTGATTTGAGTACATGGTATGAATTCAAGGAGCGGTAACCCTCATTGGTTTCCGAGGATTGCAGAATTTGTTCTCTATTGATAATGAACGACGGTAAACTAGAGGCATGTGCATAAACCTCAATCAAAACAAGCAATGGAATCTGAAGCAGCCTCCTCGACAAGCCAAGCTTTGTTCTTGCTTTATTGTCATTGGGGATCTTGATTTCTCGCACAGCTGTGCAAGTTAAAATGCGACGTCAGCAACGGTTTCCCCCGCAGGCATTGTAAAACATATTGTGTATATCCTCTCCCCGACCCGCCGCTAACTAGGATGAAATAACAACAACAGCAAGCAACATAGCATACGGGAAAGTTTCTTACTGAATTGATTCGAAGAGTGAAACTTTTTTAGACTCACTCACTATTGTTTCATTCCCGATGATTCGATCATTATTGAATAATCTTTTTCGGTTCATCATTACTACACGTTCATTCGTTGAGCGGAGGGAATGGAAGGATGAATACAATAAAAAATCTTCTCACCCTCTCACGAATGCGTGCTTCATTCTCACACCACTGATTGCTCTATGCCGAACCATGCATGAATTGCAATCAGGTGGATCACGTTGAGTGAACGATTTTTCCCATAGCTGCATATGCCTAATTGTTTCACTGCCTTCTCGCATTGATAGTCAAACAGTACCAACAGCCTGTTTGCTCTACCAGTCTTTTGCTGTAAAAAGGCAAGCGATGACTTCATTTTCAATCAACCTTGAGCTTGAGCTTCTTGAGCTTTATTGACTGATCATGACTGATCATGATCAGATCAGCTGTTCTTGCACAGAGAACAACAGATGTTTTGCTAGGGAAGGGGAGGAATTGATGTTGTATTCACTGACCCATTGCAAACCGAATATACCTCTGCAATTGCCACTAGTTCATGCGGAATTTTATAGATTTTTTTTGGGTGAGGTTGTTGGGCAGAGGTTCGTCTTGGTTCACGAGTTGCCAGTGTGGTAGGAGAAAGCTATTGATGGAATTCTAAATGGATATAGGAAGCTAGCCCTCCTTAGCCGTGAGAAGACGCACGGCTACAAAGCAAGACCATGCTGAAGGTGGCTGGGTTCGATTCCCGATACCGGTCTAGGCAATTTTCGGATTGGAAATTATCTCGACTTCCCTGGGCATAAAGGTATCATCGTGTTAGCCTTATGATATACGAATGCTTAGAGGTTAGGTTAGGCTTAGAAACCTCGCAGTTAACAACTGTGGAAGTACTTAATGAACACTAAGCTGCGAGGTAGCTCTGTCCCGGTGTGGGGATGTAATGCCAAAAAGGAGGAGGAGAAGGAAGCTAGCAATCCGATCATTTTCAATTCTAGCAGTTACTGCTAAAATAGTCAATTTGAAGATGTAGGATAGAAATGGAAACGGTATGGAAGTCCATTTCCTGTTCTAGCGATTGTAAACAGTGCTAGTGTGTTGTCCAAGATTGGTGAGATTTTACGCGTTTTGTATTCGTGTAAATTGCAAAAAAAAAAGGAAAATAATCGTGGTAAGTAGTTAAGTGTAAAATGTCCCTGCTCCCACGAACCTTACGAACGCAGCCAACACTACACTGTCCCATGAAAGGACGACAGTGATACCGCTACTCACCACCAGGGACGCCTAGAAAGACATCGAATGGGCGGCCATATGGGGGTGGCGAATTGGGTGGTCAGCATGTGGCGGAATTTATGGGCGACAACGGGTCAACGGTCAGAGGCTTGGGGTCAACGGTCACAAGAACGACAAATCATTAGCCTGGTGATTGTCGAAAGGAAAGGTTGAATTGAGAGGCTGAAAAAGTTATTAAGCTAGCAGAGTAAAGTTATAGAAGTTGGAAAATTGAAGAAGTTGGTAGAAGAGAAAGTTAAAAGGAGTTAGTGTAAAAGACTGGACATCTAGGACCTCGCAGTTTTTGTTTTAAAAACCCCCTTGTGGTTTCCCATAAACGCCATTCTGGGAAAGCCGTTACACAACCCGATACCTGCTTTAGTGATGTGTGTCGACCTAGTGCTTCAAAAACCCAGGATTTTCAGCACGTCTACGGACTGCTGAAGCCTCAAGTCCGTTATCATACTCGAGGAGCGCACGACATAGACAGAGGGTCCACAAGAAGTAACATATACTTTTGGAATATAAATTTAATATAAATTTGAAATAATGTAAATTTGAAGAAATTCCCGGTAACATGTTCAAATTCCCGGGTTTTTCCCGGATTTCTCCCGGTGATTTCAAATTCCCGTGTTTTTCCCGGTTTTCCCGGATTCCCGGGTGAGTGGCCACCCTGACTCTCGTTTCTGTTTGTTCCCTGCCTACTAGTGACGTCACTGTTTCTCTAGGTTATAATATTTGTCTTAGAACTAGGCAAACCTGTCTGTTATGTGGTCAGCTGGATCACGGCACGTGTTCGCTATGTTCGCAATCGTACAATACCCTCACGATCTCGTTGGGACGATCTAGTTTCGATCTGTAACCGTTCGGTTCCAATATTTACTTGCTGGCTCCACCACAAGTCCTTTTTACCCATTCTCCCCTCTGAATATGACAAATAAAAAAAACAATAATTCATCTCACTCTCATTGTGGACAAATGTCAACATGAAAGTGTATTGTGTATATTTTGTTCCCTCATATCACAAGATTGACATTTGATCGGATTCGAGCAGTTTGAGTTTTTTCTACGAACGAGCACAAACAATAGAGGTAATAAACTATAGAGGACGATTGTCGCTGCGGTTCCCTTTGTTATCGTCCCCAACCATGTTGGTTACCTATCTGTCAAAATGTACTGATTTTTCCTTCGTTGACATTTAGTGCCCTATCCTCGCCAGTGACGACAGCGACAATCTTCCTCTATAGTTTATTACCTCTATGTATTGCACAACCTTATGTTGTTGCCATGCTCGCCCACAGATGGTGCCACAATACAACAGTGTACGCAAACAGAAAAACATTAACATAAATGCAAATGGCCAATTTTATGGGAAACGGCATTATAAAAGAAGGCCGATTTCAAAGGAACTCCTCTTTTCTGACTGTGATCCTCCAAAGTAATTGTAGTGCGGGCGTGTGTAGATTTTAATCTGTGAGGTATAATTGTTATAAATCCTCAAATATGGTGAAGTTTCTAATTCTTTGTGGTGTCTTTTCTCTAATAAACTAGGATCAGCTAGTGCAACAAAAAGCTGCAAAAATGCGTCTGATATTTGTTAGTTTTGTTAGTCCATAAAAAATATGATTGTTAAGTGTTAGTATGGTTAGTATTTGTTAATTTCTAAATCCAAAACTTAAGACTATTACATATTGAATTCTAGTAATATGATACACAATACCGAACGAAACAAAAGAAGGCGTTAAAAAACTGTTAAAAATCCAAGAAAAAGGTAATTATATACAAGAAAAGGAAAAAAGAGTGACGTTACGGGGGACTAATTTTTGATGGCCAAATCCATGACAAGGGGCCTTTTTCTTTTAAGTTCTATTCGAATTTCCTGTAGTGCAGTTGAAGTGATTTCCGGAAGATAGTGCGATTCACGGGCAAAGTATATTGCGACGCTACAGCCGCCGTTCAGTTCTGTGGGCACAGCCGTTGTCGCATTCCCACGTGGTCACGTGGATCGGCCCTGTTCATCGTCCTCTTGCATCAGGCCGCCATTTTCCGCTCGACGTTTCCGTCTTTCAACCGTCGTCGCAGTCGATCGGCCATTCCAATCGGGCCTCGATCCCTGATCGGTCAAGACAAGTCGTCATCGCCGTGTGCTGCCTATGACGATCAGCGATTTCCTCGACGCTATCAGACATCACGAATTCCTCGAAGCCACCCAACTGTCAGCTACCACCACCAGAATCCGGATCCCTACGAAACAAACCAAGCAAGTACCTCTAATATGTGACGTCACTCAATAAATATGTAAAATGTAAAATCCTCAGGTAGCTGTTTGTTAGAAAGAGCACCCCAGGATAATAGGTCTTTCACCATAGGTTGCTTTGTATCGTTCTCCGGGTTTATAAAGGGACCATCAAGCCTCGACTTTCGTGGATCTTAAGTTAACTTAGTTTACCCCTCCCCCTTTGTATAGTGTTCTGTTTGCCTGCCCTCCGTACAAGTGACCTCCGTGGGTAGAGGTTCATTATAAATTGACTCCTGCTCGAGTAGAACATTTGCCACTTGTATATGGTGTACGAAATGTGTCCAACGACCCTAAGATCCACGTGCACGTAGATTACGCCTTCGCGTATGGGTAGGCGTCTCACATAGGGGTATTTTGCCAATCTAGCCGGAATAAACTATTTTATTTGTTGAAACCACTCAAATTATACTTTGTTTTTTGGTTAATGTGATATAAAAACAGTTTTGAAGATTACATGACCTTCATATACATCGAGCTCGCTTTTTACGCGGTTGATTTTCATCATTTTTTCGGTCACCTGAAATTCGACGACTTTTTCAATTTCACCTAATTTTTCCACATAGGGGTATTTTGCCAATCTAGCTGGAATAAAGTTGATTTAAAAAAAATGGCTTTTTTGTAGTGTAAAAATATTTTTAAAATAGCTGAATAGTGTGGGACCTGCTATCTGTATATATTTTTTTATTTGCAATGGTATTTTGACAGCTACGCTCTTTGAAACTTTGCTGTTTTTAACCTGCTATCTGTATATATTTTTTTATTTGCAATGATATTTTGACAGCTATGCTCTTTGAAACTTTGTTGTTTTTAACTAACGTTTTTATTTTTGCGGCTTGCTTTTTCGTAGCACGAAATTTATTATTTCCGTGTTTATTCTGTATAACCTTAATTTACATTATTACCACGGATGATGATTGTGGTGGAAATATAGTAGTCTATACATATTTAAATCATAGAAAAAATCGATTGTTTTGAGATATATGGAGGAATCAATAATTACTACTTTTGAATAAAAAAAAAGATAAAAAACTCACAATTTCATTGGTCTGGCATTTCGTTATTCGGCGATATTCGGTAATATTTCAACACATAACCGCTAGATATACATCCATATTTTGTAATCCCGAAATAAAATCTTGCGCAAATTTCCGCCATTTCAAAATCTGGGTCCCGAAAGTTATGATACAATTTGAAATTTTTCTGCAAATGCAAGTTATTTTCAGGTGCGATGAACTACTATCTCACTTTCTAAGCGTATAGATGTCGACTTACTATATGACAGTATGTAACAAAATATTATTCATATTGACGAGATTCTAATCAGCCGTATTACGCTTGGGGATCATGGGGTAAAACGACTCATAATTTATAACAACTGGAAGGAATGTATCTGTGACTGTCGATTATTCACAACTTTAATGTTAAATTCATTTTATAAATCCAATACAATACAAGTCTTTCTGTTATTATTAGGAAAGTTGCTGAAGGGTGTCCAGGAAGGTTGTGATTTGTGAATGACTCCAAAGCAATAATATAAAATAAAGGGATAAACGATAAAATTATCATACAAAGTACTGAGACCATAAGCTAAAAATTAATGAATAAAAAAGTACACTGAAGTCGGTTTTTACACGAGGGATACGTTCCATGTAAATCAAAACCACGTGAATTCCTAAAACCCCGAAAACTCTAAAATCCGCGTAAAAATGACTTCATCTAGAATCGATTTTTGAGGCTTTTATGGGGTTCTCGAACAATTTAAAAAATCGCACTAAGAAAACTTATATGTAAATTTGCGTAAAAAATGTGACCCCAGTGTAAACAAAATGATTCCGTTGGAGCAAGTTGTCACCACGGAGAACATCAAAACTCTTTATAGAAGAAATAAATTATGCTGGTAGACGAATTACGACGAAGAATGATGATCCCCTGGCTCGTTATCTCATTAGCTAACTTCTTTACCTTATACTTTTTTCCTTACCCACCCACTGAATCACTTATTCACCTACCCACCCACTATCTTGCATACTCACTTAGTCACTAACTCACTTACTTTCTCAAAAAATTGATTAATTCGTCCGTTTTTTATTCTTACTCAAATAATCATTAATTGGTTCTCTCGCTTACTCACTTCTCACTCATTCACTCACTTATTCACTTATCCATTTGCTCGTTCACCCAATCAGTCACTCACGGCTTCACACGCTTACTTAATCACTAATTGATTAACTAGTCCTTTTCAGTGTTCAGTGCGAGATTTCTCTTGTTTCGGACTGCAGAACGATGACGCGATCGGCCGAAATATTTGTTCTGCATATCGCGGCCGGTAACAAAAATCAGTTCAGTGCGTGATTTCTCTTGTTTCGGACCGCAGAACGATCGCGCGATCGGCCGAAATATTTGTTCTGCATTGCGCGGCCGGTAATAAGAGTAGCTATCGAACAAGTAAGTGCAGTGCGTGTTTTAGTCGTCGGGAAAAAATAAAGTATTTTGTGTTCGGTGGCTCATGCGCATGTCGAAAAAAGCGAGTTCTTCAATAGTTTGCTGTAGCCATCGAACAAGTGAGTACAGAGTGCTGCGCTTCCGTGCGGTCGTCCAAAACGCGAATCTCCTTAGCTTTCATATGCCACCGGGCATGCATGTTTTTTTATCTTTTAACTCGTATTAGTGTCATTTCCCATCCCATAGATCGCATCGCTTACCAAAGTGAATCCAGATAAATTATCCTTTGTAACTAAGACGATATCCTATCCCAAGACAATCGTGGAGATGCAGAGGTATACTCGGTCTCTAGTAGCAACGAGAGTCGGACTAACAATCCTTCCATTCTTATATGACCGTAAGGACGTGGCCGGCGCCGTTATTGACTTTAAATATTTGAGCTCCCGAAACGTGTACATTGAGAATGGGTAGCTAATCCCAAGCCCCATTCATTGTGTTCTCTGTACAATTTCGCAAGTTCAGTCAATCACGGAGTAGCATAATGGTCATAATGCTCATGCTCATGCTCAATTGATTAACTAGTCCTTTTACTAACTCACTAAATCACGTTCCCCTTGTTCATTAAATTTTACTCACTCTCAAGCTCTCCTCATAATCTGACTAACTCTTCACTCACGTATTTACTGACTTAATTACTAACTCACTTACTTATTCACTCACTTACTATGTTACTAATTTACTTATACACTCATTAACTCACTCATTAAATTACTCGCTCACTTACTGACTCACTCATTTACTTATTCACTTACTCTTAATTACTTGCCCATTCAATCACTTACTCACTCTCTCATTTATTACACGCTCACTTACTCACTCACTCGTTTACTCACTCGATTACTCACGCACTCACTTAAGCAGTCACTCATTCTCTCATACGATTATATCTTCATTTTTTGGTTTCTCGCGTTCGTTTACTCATTTATTCATACTCTAATGAACGATAAACTTCCATTCACTTGTTCGCTTACTCACTTACTCCCTTACTTGCTCACTCACTTATTCATTCGCTCACTCACTTGCTCAATCACTCACTCACTCATTCAATTACTCACTTACTTTTCCACGCACGTGAAAAATCTGCACCCTCATCAACTAGCATTTTGATCGGATTCTACATACAGTCATATATTTATTATACGTTGCACTGGGGTTGCTTTTTACGCAATTTGTTTTTGACACTTGTAACAAATAAAGCTTTACGTTTATCACTCGAAAAAATCTACAAAATATCATGGAAAATCAGACGCGTCTATCGTCACCGGGCTGTTCCAAAATATCTCACAGTGCTTCGTATGACCGTTACGTAACGACGGTAGCGACGAATTGAAGGGTTACCGTTACACCGGAATTGATCAGAGGCTTTCATACCCAACCACGTGGTGCCGCCAAGATGAACGGCTATATTTTGTGGTCAACTTTAGAGGTACGAAGCACGTTGGTGGCTCTGGAAAAAAGCGCTTCGTTATGTTCCCCGCATCTACCGTTCCACGGTAGGGCTTTGAACCACTGCTACGGTCACTAGCTATCGTAAACCGTGAATCGTAAAATTTGTTTTTCATGACCAAAACTCATGGGAAAAACAAATATATGGTTATATGGTTGTTTATCGATTTTAAACTGATTCACTTACGCGTAAAGAAAAAACCTTATAAGTTATGACAAAAACCTATTCGAAAATATCAATACACTTCATTATGCCACCTAATGAATGATCCCATTCCTAAAAGCTAATATCACTCAAACGTTAATGAAAAATATATGTTTTGGAATGTATGTGCCTTATGCAATGTATGAGTTTTTTCTTATACATATCATGCTCCTGGTTTGGCAAAAAAGTATTAGAAATCTTAATAATAAATAAAATTAATTTTTTTTAGGTGTATGTCCCGTGTAGACTTTAGCGAATTGAAATTGTATCCAATTCCCTGTCCGATTATATTGGAATGCATTTCAAAGGGAAGAAGTATTCATTTAAAATTATTTCTATTGGATTGCAATACTTTCACACAAAAAGCAGCTAGATCTGACAGGTAATAACGGCGAGTGTTTGGATGGAGAAAAAAGTTACATTTTTGCCCGATTGCTAGAACATGCGAAACATGAGAAAGGTACAAAGTATAGGGATGGAACGGGGCTGATATTGAACCCACGGCCTTCTGCGTATGATGCAGAAACGGTAGCCATATGACTACCAAGCCCGCTTTCCTCATCACATTGGTTCTCACTCCCCAAATAACTGACAATGACGTCAACTTTCTTAGTCCTGCAGATCCCGAGACATCTAACCAAACTGGTTATCTCTCATAGCACCACCCGGTGGATATATTCCAAAACAAACAGCTGTGTAGAAGACGGTAACTTCCTTAATATCAAGGGTCCGGGGATATATAACCAAACTGGTGGTCTCACATCACTCTGCGGATGAATTCCAAGCCAAACAGTTTCTCAAAATATTGGTTTTTCATCCTCAAACATCTTTGTAGAAGACCGCAACTTTCTAATTCCCACAACAATGATTGAATCAAGCTGAACCAAGCGCCACCTCCCAGATGATTTCTAAACTAAATAATTTCTCAACATATTAATTTCCAAACCCTGAACATCTTTGTAGAAGACGGCAACTTTATAAATCTAACAGATCCCGAGTTATCGATTCAAACTAATCTCTCATGTGCACTAGCGCCACTTTGCAGATGAATTCCAAATCAAACTGTTTCTCAACATATTGGTTACCGATCCCCGAACAACTATATAAAAGACGGCAACTTCTTTAATCCCGGAGATCCCGAGACATCGAACTAAACTGTAAGTATCATATACACTAGCCCAACCAAGTAAACAAATTTCAAATAAATTATTTTCTTGACTCATTGGCCGCATGGGATAATAGATGAATTAGGCATTCGTTTCATTTCGCCAGGATCTTTAGAAATGCCATAGACACGTCGCGCCGTTTATTACGAAAAGTTGCTATTTTGCCGTTGTTCCATTGGTTCCGGATGTTCCGGAGGCCCAAAAGTCAAAACACACACACTCGATTTTTTTCGCCGAGATCCCAGCAATTTTTGTTTATTTTCCCGAGGTGGGCACCGCCGAGTTTCAGTAAACATGATTTTTACTGAGATCTCAGTAAATGTGAAGTTTCAGTTGCTGAGATACCGCCATCGGGGGTGACAATGGGTCTGGGGGGTGAGAATGGGTCGGCGCTCTCACCGGCAGCCTGGAGATCGGATAGCAGAATCGTTATATTTTAGTCTTCTTTCCCTCAGATACATTCAATCTATTCTATAAGCATTATAAGTAGTTGAAACAGTGACCCATTCTCACCCCCATTTGACCCATTGTCACCCCTGACGACGCTACTGTAAATATTTTGCCGAAACTCAGTAATATACCAAATATCCTGCCGAAGTTCAGTTCTGGAAATTTCTGAGTTACAGCAGGGCTCGTTTTGGCCGAGCTCTAGGAAGAATTTTAGTGTGAACATTCATTGTACAGTTAAATCAAAGTTAATTGGCTGTATTCCGGGGATTAAACCACCCGACTTGAACATTAATTTACAATGTTCTGAAAACTCATATGTGAATATGTAGATTATGTGAGGGATAATGATTTGAAAAATGTATTGGAGGCAACCACTTTTCCTTTAATGGGACTCGAATCCACGACCCTATCGAAGGGAAAGTGGTTGGCTCCAATACATTCTTCACATCATTATCTTTCACATAATGTACATATTCACATATGAGTTTTCAGAACATTGTAAATTTATTGGACCACAAAAAATGTCCTCAATGAGAGTAGCTATACCCTTAATTATTTTCCCGAAAAAAAAAGTTGATATAATTTTAGTTAGTTTCAATATAACGGATTTTCGGACTGTTATACTTTTTATAACATGAGAGTTCTCATGTTATGTAAGTTGAAGCGAGTCACTCTTTGTCGAGCTATCGTGCGAGACAGACGTTCGGTCTTGTACCTCCGGGTTCTAGTTCGGTTTTTTCCCTCAATAGTTGGTTTTTTTTCTGAGACCCATCTCCCGTAAATTCGGCTTAAGAAGCCACGTGGCGTGCGCATCATCATCCGTATCAGCCGATACAAGGTGAAATCATCGCTGCCCCCGCGCAGCAGTTATCCCGTTGTCCCGTCATCATCCAGAGCGAGATCACCCTAGTAGAAGTCGTCGAACAAAGCAACACATAGCCGGCCGTTGGCTCATCGGCCGACGCCAGCGCAGCCCAAGCCATCCATTCGCTGTTTGTGCCGAGTGCTTTCGTTTGGTTCGTACTGCGGTGATTGTAGGTAGCTGTGCATACCGCAATAGAAAGTTAAGTATTGTTTATTTTATCCCGTAATTTCCCCTCCACCTTCTCATTCGATATTAAGTTAGATTTTCTGCAGTAAGTTTTTTTTCTTTTTCTCTCACCCTTATTTTCCCATTCTGTTGTATTTAATAGTTATTTAGTATAAGTATTTTTCTCTCCCTGTGATAAGTGTTTTTTTAATTATTGTGTGTGTGCCTCGCTGCAGCGGGACCTTCGGTCTCCGCAATGCGCGATGGCGAAAGTGGCGGGGGTTCGTCACATCCCTTGTCCCATGATTATTTGTTGCATTCTGGTGTTCCAAACCAGAATATAATGGAAACCAACAACACGAATACCATCCCTCCAGTAGCTAATGGTGCTTCTTCCGCTACGACCCCCCGCCCCAAGGTCTACCCTCACGACTCTGATGGGCCATATGTTGTTTTCTTCCGACCCAAAGGCAAACGCTTGAATATTAGTCAGATCAGCAAAGATCTGGAAAAGCGATACTCGTCTGTCACGACCATTGACGTGGTTGGGTCCAGTAAGCTGCGCGTCACGGTCAGTGATCGCAAACAGGCCAACGAGATTGCCACCTGCGAGCTCTTCACTCTCGAATATAAGGTTTATCTTCCGTCAGCAGTGTGTGAAATCGCGGGGGTGGTGACGGAGGGAAGTATGACATGCGACGATTTGAAACAAGGTTTCGGTCGTTTCAAGAACGTTTCTTTGCCTCCTGTTGCAATACTGGATTGCAAACAAATGTATTCAGTGTCGCAGGAGGGAGAGAAGCGGATTTATTCTCCGTCTGATTCTTTCTGCGTCACCTTCTCCGGGTCCGCGCTGCCTGACTACGTAGTGATTGGCAAACTTCGTCTACCTGTGCGGCTGTATGTACCGAAGGTGATGAATTGCGTTAATTGCAAGCAGCTGGGCCACACTGCTCAGTACTGTTGCAATAAACCTCGCTGTGCATCATGCGGAGAGAAGCATGTGGATGGCGCATGCAAGACGGCACCGAAATGTGTCTATTGCAACGACGGCCCTCCACATGCTCTTGAAGCTTGCCCGACGTACATACAGCGGCGAATTCACCAGAAGCGTTCTCTTCAGCAGCGTTCGCGACGTAGCTACGCCGAGATGCTGAAGAAGGCCGCTACACCGGTTGTTTCTGACACCATCTACTCGTCTCTTCCTCTGGACGATCAAGGTAGTTCTGACTCTGAAGTTGGAAATGGGGTTCCGTTCGTTTTCAAAGGCTCAGCGAGGAAAAGAGTGAAACAGAGCCAGCGACCCTCGAAAAAGCCTAGAAAACTGGCTCAAAGTGAACCCCAATCCAACATGGTCAAATCAAAAGCGAGTGGAAATGCTCAAAAGCGTTCAACTTTTGTGGTTTCACATCAGGATGAGCGAGAGTTTCCTCCGCTTCCGGGTACATCTAAAATCCCAGATGTCCCAAGTTTTTCAAATTTCCAGCCAGAAAGAGAGCATAGAGATCGAACGGAGCAACCTCCGAGCGCTTCAATGTTCACGCTTTCTGGCATCGTGGAGCTCATCCTCAACTTCTTTAATGCTTCCGACTCCGTTAAAAACATGGTGAAAACAGTTCTTCCTATTCTGACTCCTCTCCTGAAGCAGCTGGCTTCAAAAATGCCCCTCCTCGAGTCATTCGTATCCTTCGATGACTAACTTCATCAATAAGGGTAACATGATTTCGATTCTACAGTGGAACTGTCGAAGTATTCTTCCCAAATTAGATATTTTCAAATTTTTAGTTAACAAATTACAATGCGACGTTTTTGCTTTATGTGAAACATGGCTAACACCAGATGTGAACCTTCATTTTCCAGATTTTAACATTATTCGCCGGGATCGGGCAAATGGATATGGAGGAGTGCTTTTAGGGATCAAAAAACAGCACTCCTTCTATAGAGTCGATCTTGCCCCCATGTCTGGCTCCGAAGCTGTTGCATGTCAGGTGACTATCCGAGGAAAAGACCTCAGTATCGCCTCGATATATCTTCCTCCAAACACCGCGATATCTCGTAGAGATCTCTCGCACATCTGCTCGGTTATGCCTGAGCCACGGTTGCTCTTGGGAGATTTTAACTCCCACGGAACAGGCTGGGGGGAACTGTACGACGACAACCGTTCAACAATGATATACGACCTCTGCGACGACTTCAATATGTCAATTTTGAATACAGGAGAAGTTACACGAGTGGCACCTCCAGCAAGAAATAGCCGTCTAGATCTTTCCATTTGTTCGAGCTCATTATCGTTGGACTGTACTTGGAAGGTGGTCCAAGATCCCCATGGTAGTGATCATTTGCCGATCGAAGTTTTAATTTCCAATGGACATAATCAATCCGCTTCTATCGACCTCTCATATGACCTCACAAAACACATTGATTGGGACCTCACAAAACAATATGGGGAGGCCATCATCAATGGCATACAGTCGATAGAAACACTTCCAAAGCGGGAAAGTACCAGTTTCTATCTCAGTTGGTTATTGACAGCGCTCTCCATGCCGGTGCCAGGAGCTTCGGTTCGTAGGAAACCACATAGTCCGTGGTGGGACACCGCGTGCACACAGCTCTATCGTGAGAAATCCAACGCGTTTAAGGAATTTCGGAAACACGGATCGATCGTTCTTCACAAACGGTACATCGCGCTTGAAGTCCAGTTCAAGAAGCTGGTCAAGGTGAAGAAACGCGAATATTGGCGCACTTTCGTTGAAGGCTTGTCGCGCGAGACTTTAATGAAATCTCTTTGGACCGTCGGGAGGAGAATGCGAAACGCGTCGTCCGTTAACGAAGATCGTGAAAGCTCGTCGCGGTGGATACTCGACTTTGCAAAGAAAGTTTGTCCGGATTCGGTACCAGTGGAGCAAGTATCACGTGATACTTTTGCTGACAGGGATGATATGGATCACCCCTTTTTGATGATCGAATTCTCGCTCGCTCTCCTTTCATGCAACAATTCTGCTCCGGGAATGGATAGAATCAGGTTCAATTTGCTCAAAAACCTCCCAGACGCCGCGAAGAAGCGCCTATTGAATTTGTTCAATCAGCTACTGGAGTGCAACATTGTTCCGGATGATTGGAGAGAAGTGAGGTGATAGCCATCCAGAAGCCCGGAAAACCCGCGTCGCATTATAATTCGTATCGCCCAATCGCGATGCTATCATGCCTTCGGAAGGTGTTGGAGAAGATGATCCTCTTCGGGCTTGACAAATGGGTTGAATCTAATGGTTTGTTGTCAGATACACAATTTGGTTTTCGTAAGGGAAAGGGGACGAACGACTGTCTTGCGTTGCTTTCTTCAGAAATTCAGTTAACTTTCGCTAAAAAGAGCAAATGGGCTCAGTATTTTGGACATTAAGGGGCTTTTGATTCAGTTTGCGTCGATGTCTTATCCGACAAGCTTCACGCCTGTGGACTTTCTCCAATTTTAAACAACTATGTGTACAATTTGTTGTCAGAGAAGCGTATGAGTTTTTCTCATGGTGACTTGGCAACTTCACGAATTAGCTACATGGTATCCCCAGGGCTCATGTTTGAGCCCCTTCTTACCAATTTTTACGTCAGAGACATTGATGAATGTCTCATGCCAAATTGCTCGTTGAGACAGCTTGCAGATGATTGTGTTGTATCCGTTTCGGGGCCAACAGCGGTTGATCTGCAAGGACCATTGCAAGATACTTTGGACAATTTGTCTACTTGGGCTTTAAAGCTGGGTATCGAATTCTCCCCGGAGAAAACTGAGATGGTTGTCTTTTCAAAAAAACATAAGCCGGCTAAGTTCTCGCTTCAACTGATGGGTAAGACAATCACTCATAGCATGTCTTCTAAATACCTCGGGGTCTGGTTCGACTCGAAATGCACCTTCGGGAAGCACATTGTGTATCTGACACAAAAATGCCAGAAACGAATTAACTTCATGCGAACAATAACCGGAACATGGTGGGGAGCACACCCCGAAGATCTCATCACGTTGTATCGAACAACAATTCTGTCGGTTCTCGAATACGGTAGCTTCTGCTTCCAATCCGCGGCGAAAACTCACATGCTGAAGCTTCAACGGATTCAGTACCGCTGTCTCCGTATCGCGTTGGGTTGTATGAATTCGACTCATACGATGAGTCTGGAAGTACTTGCGGGAGTACTGCCTCTGACAGATCGTTTCGCGGAATTATCGCTCCGGTTCCTCATCCGTTGTGAGGTTCTCAATCCATTGGTTATTGACAACTTCGAGAAGCTGCTCGAACAAAACCCTCAATCTCGATTCATGAGTATTTACCACTGGTATATGACGCTTGAGGTAAGCCCATCTTCGGTTGACACCAATCGTGCTAGCTTCTTAGACTCCTACAGTTCCTCTGTATCATTCGATCTGTCCATGAAGCAGGAGGTTCATGGAATACCAGACTTCCTTCGTGCGGAGGTAATACCCCCATTATTTGCAAGCAAATACGGGCACGCCAGCCAGGAGAGAACCTTTTTCACAGACGGGTCAAAAATGGATGACTCCACTGGTTTCGGTGTTTTCAACGTTTTCCATAGCGCCTACTTTAAGCTCAAAGATCCTTGTTCCGTGTATACTGCTGAGCTAACAGCTATACACTATTCACTCGAGCAAATCGCATCTCTACCTCCTGATCACTTTTTCATCTTCACCGACAGCCTAGGTTCACTGGAGGCTGTTCGGTCAATGAAACCGGTGAAGCACTCAGCGTATCTCCTAAATGGGATAATAAAAGCATTGAGTGCTCTATCGAAACGGTCATTTACAATCACCATGGCTTGGGTCCCTTCTCATTGCTCGATCCCGGGCAATGAGAAAGCGGACTCTTTGGCTAAGGTGGGCGCTAAGCATATGCGGTATTTCGAAAAATTTCGTTTCAGGTGGTTCGAAACGAAATTCCGCGGAATTTCGCGGAATTTGAGCATGGCGAAATCTGATTTCTTGATTTCGTTTCGTTTCGTAAAATTACAAAAATTTCGCTAGAAAAAACTAGCTTCTAACGAAAGTTAACGGAATTCCGCGGAATTTCGAAACAAATTTAAACTTAAACCATACTTTATATTATCAAAAATTTTGGCTGCGCCTTAGGTTATACAATATTCCTATTAACGCTTACTACATAACCTCATTCTTAGTCGACAAATTCGTATGTAGTTTTTTCTTGTATATGAATGCGTAAACGATCATGTGGATGCTGGTCATGGGACGGCAGCTAGTCCGGGAGAACGCGAAGTGAAAAAAATCTACCTCGCGTAGCAGAAATTTGTTTAACCAGTGTGTAATCGATCGTGTTGATGCTGATCATGCCAACTAATGTGGAAGAACGTAAAGTGATAAAACTAATATCTGCATCGAAGAGCACAAAATCATGTAGTGCGGGATCGATAATGCTGTAGAAGATTATTAAACGAAACACATTGATCTTGCGTTGGATTGATTTGAAACACAGTTTTCGTCTTCTTGTTTTCAAAATAACTTCGTAATACATGTTTTGTTGCTCGCCAAGGGGTTTCACAAGAATTACCTTCTCAACTAACCAACGATTCCTTTCCCGTAGCGCTCACGGAGATGCAGAGCATTCCTTGGTCTCTTATAACAATGAGTGTTAAACTAATTTCCCTCTCCTAATCCTAAATTGACTATAAACACGTGACCAGCATCATTATTAGTCATGAATTGGAAACACCGAAGCTAGTATACAATAAGAATAACTTTTTTGTTATCCCAAGAATATTATTTAATTGGTGAGCTGTGCATATTTGCTGTTTCTCGGCCAATCATGATTAGCAACTACGATGTGTACACTGTACAGTTAATCAAGCCAAACACCCGAGCAAAGCTTGAGAGCAAAACGAGAACTCGTTTTGATATTGTGCAATCGCCGAATATGATTACTTAATTTGATAGCTTTTTGGTCGTTTTAACGGTGAAAATAACAAAATGTATAGCAGAAAAATCGTACTGTGACATCAAATCGAAAACTATTCCTGCTATCGATGAGAGCCAATCGAAAACTAAATTTGATATTGGTTCTGATAACAAAATAAGTACACAGTTTGATGTCAGATCATACAATTTAGAAATCAACAGCAAAATGAGATCAAAATATGCATTATCTGGGAATTGACGACTGAAGTTTTGCTATGAAGATTGAATTTCTTTCGGCGATAGCAGTCTTAATAAGTAGCAAATACTTTGTTGCTCCTACATCCGACGTTTCGGTTAATTTATTTAACCTTCTTCAAGGGGTTAGGAGTATGTATTTTAAATAAATTAACCGAAACGTCGGATGTAGGAGCAACAAAGTATTTGCTACTTATTAAGACTGCTATCGCCGAAAGAAATTCAATCTTCAGATCAAAATATGTAATCAATTATGATAATTCATATTTGAAAACAAATTATGATTTCAATTTGATGTCAAAATAAAAATGTGTCTCATGTTTTCAGACTTTGCTCGGGAAGCTCTTCTTTGACTATTTGCACACATTTGCAGAGCCGTAGCATGGACTGCTAGCGCCCTTGGCGAAACCATTATTTGGCGCCCCTCTTTTGATTATAAAAATGGGAAAATTTAACAACAATTTGACAATTTGAAATGCATGAACAGTAAAATTAGAAGGTTTAGTGGTTTAAAGATGCTTTAAACATCATTCAATACTGTGAACAAGAACTTTTGAATTGCAGAATGTCCATCTAAGATTTGTTTTCATTTGGTGATACTTTTTTTGATTATTTCACAAGTTATTTAAGCGAATGTATGCTGCACTGCATCAATAAGTTCTACATTTCGCGAATAGTCACTGCTATCAAACATTATGGCTCCAGAAATCCCTCGGTGGCCCTAATATGTAATAGCTAAAATTTTAAATAAGCCGATCCACACAATGTTGATAATCAAAATCCATAATTGTCAAATAAGTGTTTAAATATTATATTTTTGTTTTTCTCTTTTTTCTACTGACCTCTTGTAACCGGTTTCGGAAGTCCTTGAGAAATCGGATTAACAGTCAAAACTAAAACAAATCCATATAACATGTTGATGTGGAAAAAAGTCAATATTTTTGGCTTGCTCTAGATTATTCCACATATCTCTTACTTGTCATAAAGCATATCTCTACCATTGTACCAGCCCTAAACTAAATAAATTTGTCTTTTGCTTATAGCGTAATCCTTGATTTTGGCGCCCCCTAAAGACTGCCCAGTCAACACAAGATCGTATATGATGTCGAATAAGATGCTAAAGTGGAGGCCATATAGGTACTTCCCCATATAATATGTACGTATATCGCCTCCACCTTGGCATATTTTGTAGCATCATATATGATTTTGTGTTGACTGGGTGGCGCCCTTGCCGGAGGCCAACCGCACGCTACGGCGCTGTATGTAAGGAACATTGCAGATTTGTGGGCATTCCTAGATCTTCGCATGGAATTTGCAAAAAAAAAATCAGAACGGGTTGAAAGATCATTAAAATGATTTAAGATTGCTTTCAGCTTATACTGACCATAACAGCTGTTCTCATATGTCAAGAACACACAGACAATAGCTCAGTTTGTCGAGCTGATTGTATATAAGACTATGGGACTGTTAAATTCAATCGGAAATATATGTCCTCGTACATTTTAGAAAGGTGCACAGGATTCTTCTAGTGAGCAAATGTATGCTATATATGTAGACGAAGAATAAGAAGGAATACATTTTGGCTGATACGCTCTTTCAAATGTTGGTCTAGTATTATCAATTCTCTATATACGCCTGGCAGATGTGGATACATCATTGAGTATCCCACTAAATAAAAAAATAAATCTAAGCATTCATTTTCTAATTTTGACTAAGTCAGTACTTAGTCCACGCTGACAAGACAATATGAAGTATGCTTTAGCATAATTGCATAATTCTTGAGTGAACTAAGGTTTTAAACGAAATTTGAATCCGTATATGAAAAATCCCACAATTTCTAATTTTTATATACTTACTGATATAAAACTGATAAAAAATGGCTCAGATTCGGGAACACACGCTCCACGAAGAATTTCTTTAAAAACGGCACGAATGCTGGGGTATTGTCTTGTCGCCAATGGTGTATGCGGCGAGAATGTGGCGATTTATCACAGATTTCCTTTTCTGTTATTGTGACTCTTTTGGTCGCAAAACAGTTATTCGACTTCGAAAAAGTGAATTCAGAATTGCGTTCATAATGTAAAACCAATTTAATAAAAATTCCGCGGAAAAAAAATCAAAATTTCGTTTCGTTTCGAAAAATTTCGAATTTAATGAACCTTGATTTCGTATCGTTTCGAAGTCTCGAAAGTAAATCTATATTTCGTTTCGTTTCGATCCGAATCAACATAGACATTTTAAATTTTGTTTCGTTTCGTTTCGTTAGGAAAAAGTGTGTTATCGCATACCCTTAGTGGGCGCTGTGGAAGGTGATATTTACGATAGGCAAATCACCTTCGATGAATTTTTCACATTAGTTCGTCAGGAAACCTTGACAAGCTGGCAACAGAAATGGACAAATGGGGAGTTGGGTAGATGGCTGTATTCAATTCGCCCGCAGGTGTCGAAGCGTCCATGGTTCAAAAAATTGAATATGGGACGAGACTTCATTCGAACCATGTGTCGTCTAATGTCCAATCACTACACTTTAAATGCACATCTTTTCAGAGTGGGGCTCTCAGAGGGTAATCTTTGTGTTTGCGGCGAAAACTATCAGGATATGTGCGAAGAGCATCGTGGCCCCAGATCTGCTTTAACTGAACATCTCCGGGTCCGAGGAAAACAACCAAAGCCTATTAGGGAAGTGTTGGCGGGTCTTGACCTCGAATACATGTCCCTTGTCTACCAATTCTTGAAAGTTGCTGATGTTAGACTGTAACCATTGTCCACCCATCCCTTTTGCTATCGTAATCCCTCAAGAATGTCTTCATCTTGTCGTCACTCCCCATGCCCGCCGTTTAACCCCATCCGTATGTCTTCCTCTCGTTGTTGTCTCCCCAAGGAAATGCGTCTTTTTCCCGTTACAGATGTGAAACATCACCAAGAATGCCAACCATGTGAACATCAGCAATGTAATTAATTAAGCACCCTAAATTCCTTTCCCTTCCTACTGTATTATTGTATTCCCTAACCTCGACCAAACCGCGAGTCTTTCGGTTCCCCAAAACTAACCCTATATATAAGAATCATAAAATGTATAGAAAAATATGATTTCGGCTCCGTAACGCTTCATGGCAAATGAGCCTACCAAATAAACGAAAGATTAAAAAAAAAAAGTTGAAGCGAGTCACAGTTAACAGGCTAAACAAAACATATGAAGACGCATTCAAAAACGAATTTCTTCTTAGTCTTCTTGATCTACGTGTTTTTTACGCGGATTTTGGAATTTACGACGAGCACAAAAAAGTAGGTTTAAGGTATTTCAACTGCTCATCCGGGTATTTGACGTCAAGAACGGTGTTGCGTAGCGTCGTGCTCAAGATATGGTTCGTCAAGGAGCATCTTCCGGATAACCTCATGGTACACGGAACAACAAGACAGTGAATAGAGAGAGATTGGACATGCAGGGGATGTAGTTTCACGATACATATGTTTATGGAACCGACTATGTTTCTCGAACTCCGGAAATATTCCGGGTTTTTCGAAGGTATGTTCAGAACTGTAAATTTGTGATGGATATTCGAATAAGTTGTGGTTTAAAAAAGAAAAATATTAGTAATCAGGAAAGGAGTATGGCTCTTGCTGATGGGAGCCATATATTTGGAATTTTAGGGACTAGAATCAAATGAGTGGCCATTTACAGTGGACTCTGTTAACCTATATGAAAAGCTGTCTTCGCAAACAGGCGACATCAATGTGGTTGTTCAAAGCACACTATCTCAAGTCCAGGCGTTGGGTGGGACTCAAAACAGCGCTGATACGACAGCCCCCGGCGAGATAGAAGACTTGCGCAGACTCAATAAGCTTTCTGAAAGCCAATCCAATACCACAGACAAACAGACGTAACACTAGAGAAATTTCCACCGACCATGACTTCAACGACCAATTTGAATTTGATCGATTGCGCGATTCACAACTAGAGGCGCCAGCGCCTTCTGGTGACAATGTCATACGAAACCTTGTTTCGTGCAACATGCTCGCAAGATGGTGGTAGAGAAGTTGGGCGATGGATTTTTCTGAAAAATGTTCAAACTGTTACGTCTGTTTGTCTGTGCCAATACCTTACTTCCAATTCTAAGATTCCAGATCCAATCCTCACGAACGACATAAAAAAGAATGCGACTCGATACATTCGGAATGGATCTAGGCGACGAATAAAGGATCACGATTGGAAACTTGCAACATAAAACTGCAAGTCTCTAGGTTGCGCATGTTGCGACAGGATAATCTACAACGAATTACATCCCCGCAACTTCGACATCGTGGCGCTGTAGGACATTTTCTGGACAGGACAGAACGTGTGGAACAGCGGGCATCGAGCAGCTACCTTTTTCCATCCTTTTTCTACCAGAAGAAGAAATCTTTTTGGCTTTTTTTTCTTTCATTTTCTCTTTTCCTTTTCCTTCTTCCTTCATCTTTCTTCCTTACTCCTTCTTCTTTTGTCCTTCATTGTTTCTCCTTCTCCCTTCTTCGTTTTCATTCTTTCTGCTTTCTATTCCAAATATTTCTTCTGTCACATATGATGTCACATAAGATGCTAAAGTGAAGGCCATTCAGGTACTTCCCCATACAATGTGTACGTATATCGCCTCCGCTTTAGCATCCTAATGTTGCATCATACACGATTTTATGTTGACTGGGTACCTTTTGATACATTTATGGATCAATTATTCGCATGTATGTAAA
Organism: Armigeres subalbatus; assembly: GCF_024139115.2. NCBI lineage: Eukaryota > Metazoa > Arthropoda > Insecta > Diptera > Culicidae > Armigeres > Armigeres subalbatus. Next base: position 211,941,179 of record NC_085140.1, on the reverse strand, counting down.
TATAAAAGATATATAAAAAAAACACCCATATGAATCTTACACATTTTTATGGTATCAATCGTATCGCTATACTGCTGAAGTCGCTAATGAAAATTGTGCATTTAAGATGAATGTTTAATAGTGTGATTGTTATCCGTTCATCTAATGTGCGAAAATAGGTAAGTCCATTGAGAAAACTACTTTATTGAGCATAAGAAAAAATCAACTGTCTGTCTGATTAAGTGACTGTTAAAAACACAAGTAAAAGGATGTAGTCATGTAAATTTATTGCGTTTACTAATTTAAAAAGTGCATAAATCTAGCGTTAAGTAACCAAAATATTCCTAGTATATTTTTTTCAAGAAACAGTGCTGAATATTTTTACAAGACGATCGCTGATTTATTGAATAATTAGCGTGATAAGCCAACGTTTCATCGTAGGTAAACATAACCTCCCGTGACCCTACTGAAGATGAATAACAGCGACATTTTTGATACAGTTTATTCGTTGTTCTCCCCACTGCCTGACTGGCTGTTTGATGTGGACAAATCTTTTGTAAGCATTCATTCTTACTCCTAGCATTTTGCGCCCAATTGATCGCTTTAATTACGGTTCACATGCACTCAGTAACGGTCGTCGTGAGGGTAGGGTCATTTCTTGTGATGAAAGATGATTACGCTTCACAGCCACTTGTAAAGAATAAAGATGCTGCATGACAATGAGGCTTTTGTGAATTCAAAACCATTGGGAGTTAAATACAGTAGATAGCTGTAGATGCACTTTTGCTGTACGACGTTAAAACTTTTCGCAATTCATGTTAAATGCATGAAATATAGAGAAATGGATTATACCATTTTACTGGAACCCTTCAACTTGCTCTCATCGTAGGTTTTAAGAACTCGATCAATCAATATGTAAAATTTCACTTCAGTTCGGAAAAAAATTCCATGGACATTGAGACGATTTTTACGGAAAATAGGTACAGAAGAATTTCTTGAGAAAATTCATTAGATCATCCCGCGATCCCAAATATCAGAAAAAAAAGAGTGGAAATTTTAAAGAACAAAGCAGAGTAAAGGCACTGTGTGAGATTTATATCATCAAAAATGTTGCCCTCCGCTCGCTTTCAAATCCACTTATATAAAACATTCTTCATGCCTACCACATCCTTACGGAACTATCAAATCTGTACTTTCACCTCGAAGACTATCATGAACATGTACGTCAAATTTTCAAGATGATATTAGCATTTCCATATCGTTGTATTACAGACAAGAAAACGGGAAAACTATCGGAAAAATGGAATCGCATTCGAACATCGGAGAACGGAGAATGGAGGCCAGAATCGTATTCCGACTGAGAATATGAACTACATAGCCATCGCTGGAATGTTCAGGTTACATGAAAAAGTGTGCTGAAGAAAATCATGAGCCTGTCGAGTACCTATATTTCCTACAGAAGTGTTTCGAACATTCAAGTTGAGTTTCCGGAGGCCAAGCAAAGATACTTGCTGCTACGAAATGTCAACACAAATGAAAGGTGCATCCAATTCAGAAGAAAAAAATAAGCCTTAAGCTCTTTGCGATTCACATCAAGCAAAAGCACAAAGATTGTACGCCAAGACAAAATCTGATGTTCAAGTTGCAAAAAGTGTTGATACTGCGAGAACTGATTTTTCGACCTGCGACACCTGGCGACACCCTATCTTCAATACCGAAAACTGTATACGTTTTATTTAACTATACACTGGAGTCAGTAAAGAAAGGGATACGTACCGCGTAAAATATATGGGATGCAACGAAAACAAGATGGGTTCGCAAGAGGTATCCTACATACTACCAGATCTAACAAAGATTCGTTCAGAGCAAAACTTGAATTTAAAATATATTCTAGAAGCTCAGAAAGCGGGAATATAAATGAATCATTTGTTTGAAAAACTGCATATATCCTTCTTCTTCTTCTTCTTCTTCTTCTTATTGGCATTACATCCCCCACTGGGACAGAACCGACTCGCAGCTTAGTGTGTTCATTAAGCACTTCCACAGTTATTAACGCGAGGTTTCTTAGCCAAGTTACCATTTTTGCATTCGTATATCATGAGGCTAACACGATGATACTTTTATGCCCAGGGAAATCGAGACAATTTCCAAACCGAAAATTGCCTAGACCGGCACCGGGAATCGAACCCAGCCACCCTCAGCATGGGCTTGCTTTGTAGCCGCGCGTTTTACCGCACGGCTAAGGAGGGCCCCCACATATATCCATTTTACACAATTTCGAGAATGAAAAAACATAAAACTGTTTTTGAACAAATTGGCACCGATTCTTTCGATTTCTTCGATACAGATCAATAGTTTTTGGTAAAACTCATCACCCTGGGGCACTTCCAGTGCGAAGATTGTAAGCAGTACTCCATAATTGCCCTCCAAAGTGCGTGCACATATCTCGGGTACTTATTCAAAAGGACGTATGTGATTTTGTAAACAAAGATTCCAACGTCGATTTGTCCAATCTGATGGCTCTCCCACGCAAACCGACACCACTAACAGGTAGCCGAAGGCTTCCCCTACCTGTCTGTTGTGATGATTTGCGTGGAAGTGCTATTAGATTGGACAAATCGACGTTTGAATCTTTGTTTACAAAATCACATACGTCCTTTTGAATAAGTACCCGAGATATGTAGTTTCTTAAATAAATAAAAAAAAACGAGCATTTTAACTTAACCGCGAGTAGACGCAGAACTTTTATAAACGTAACGTATTTACATTTAACTTATAACTTTTGGATCTAAGGAATTTGATCATAGGTATTGATATTGGAAACGACAACTTCCATGCTGTGTAGAATTATTAGCAATTTGTTTATTCAAAACTTCTGGAAATAAAACTAATAATTAAGTACATAGTTAGAATTGCTTTGTTTCTAACTATTAAGCCATTATTTACTCAAGCAAATGTAGGGCATTTATAGATTACTTATTGATGATAGTATTTGAAGTTTAAAAGTTCTATTAATAAAATTTTCAGACTTGGGCAAAATGTGCTATTTTAGGGGAACTGTCCCGTTTTCCAATATACAGCACCAATTTTTTTGCTTTTTTTTGCTAACATGCGTGCTTACTGCTGAAAAAAATCACAACAATAAGATACAAGTCAAGGAGCAGTAACCCTACTAAAATAGAGGAGGTGAGCGATTCCAAGCAACAGCATCAAAATTTAAGAAAATTTTTAATTCATGATTTTCTATTGAGTTGAAACTTTGCACAGTTTTTCAAATTCATCTAAATCGTCATTTTTCGATATCAAATCTTCATATTGAGTCACGACTAACTTTTCAAAAGGGTGTATGTGAAAATGGTACAAAAATATTTAAAAAGCTGCACAGCAAAAACGGAATGTTCGATTGTTATGATTTTTTCAGCAAAGTTAGACAACTAAATGGTGATTCTTAAGAAAATGTGCACAGTAAAAAAAAAAAAATTTTTGCCTTTAAAAATATCATTTTGTCACAAAACTCAAATATCTCAAAACCCTATCTTTTTCGAACGTATTTTTTAGGGAGAACGGTCCATTATATTAGCTATCTACCATAAAAGTTTGGTGATGGTAAACTAATAAACAAAAAAGTCATGACATTTCAAACATTTCACAATTTTCACATATAGTAAACAAAAAAACATTTCCGTGTATTTTTTTTTTTTCAAGAATCGCTGTTTGATGCTGATTTTATTGTTAAGGGCCTTGCGTGAGTTAAACAAGTTGTTTGTATGATATTCCATATTTATGTATTCATCGATATTATGTATATTATATGTATAAATATTATATGTATAAATAAATAAAAATGAATTAATATTATCCTAAGTATTAAATTAAATGTGGCAGTTACACAATGTTGTTATAGAAACTCTAAGAGTTTTGGGTTTGAATTTTGGTATGGGTTATGATATCATCTTATTTTTTATTTATTTTTATTCAAATTTTTTAAAATATCGAACACTTTTGAATTATTATCAGCACAGTTTGAGTATAGTTTTGCTTTAATTTTATTTTCCGACAATGGAATGAAACAGTGAAATTTTTGGGTTCCTTGGATCGTTTTCGCGTTATTAAATTGCTCGCTGAGCTTTGAAGCCTTTATTTCGTACTCTTTAGTAGTAGTAAAACAAAATGATAATTTGGTTAAATATTTTTCTTTTCTACGATTTGCCCAATCAAAAAGTTCTTTCGCAGTTTTAATTGGATGCTCACGTTCTTTGGCTAAACTTGCTCTTGTGGCCATGCGCTTTATTGTTCCTCCAATAGCATCACAAGGACCTTTGCCATGTGATGTAGCAAAAAATGCCATTCTGCATCAATTCCGTACATTGATTTAAATTGACATAGGCTCGAAAAATTCTTACGATTTTGTACTGCGACGCTGCTCTATCAGACATGAAATATATCTTTTGACTTCTTTATGCTTATCAACGCGTAAAAGTTAATCATTTTTCAATGAACAAGTTTACGGATACTGAATCGTGTCTTAAATCTTCGGAAATTATAATAAAACTTAAGTGTTCAATTTGCGTACTTCCATTAAAATAAATAACGAATGGATGAATTGTAGCTTGTTGTACGTTCCAGTGATGGGACTGCACTTCATCTTGCAATACAAAGCTGTAATTTTCAGAAAAATCACAAATGACTAAAAATTCACCATTTTGTAATGTATTTTTCGTATTAAAAGCTGGATTGTTCTGTTTTAATGAAATCGTGAGGGATTAAACTTTCTAATTTCAAGCAAAAATATGACACAAACTCATCTACAGGTTTTACAATAGTTTCTATGTCACACCTATCCGTGGTCACCCATTGCTCAAATGATAACTGATCAATATATTTTCTTCAAACTCAGCGAATAAAGTATTTTCCAATGATGAAGAATCTGGACAATCCGAACAAGATCGTAGATAGCAATTTGATGTTGTATTTTCACACAAAAGACTACCAGTTAACATTTTAATATCCTTTGTTAAATTGATTCTTTTCAAACTATGTAAAATAAGATTAATATTCTCATGGGTTGTGCACACACACATTATGTGTTCCTGAATTGGAAAAAAGCTTACATTGCCTTGGCCGAAGGCTTGCAAATGAGGAAAAACCTATTTTAATATTATTGTGAATTTTCTTGAAGCGTGTGTACGCTTCTTTCAAAGTCGTCATCATTAATCGTTTTTGGATTGCTTGACGCTTTCCATCTTTTTTTACTGATACATAATCTACCATAATCTACTGATACATAAAATACCAGGCATAGCTCGACTTACTTCATCATCTTCAAAATATTGAACTACTATTTCTTTTGTCTCATCTGTTAATGCAGTACTAGACCTAGTATTTTTGGTTGAAAGACAGTTATTCTTCAATTGTTTTGCCTCTTTTACTGTATTTCTATTGGTTTTGAACTCATCAATGGCATCCTGAATAGACCACGAACTTGGCAGCATCGACAAAATCAAAATTTTTCTTTCCTTGTCGTGGCTGCATTCGAGAACCTTTCCTTCATATTTATAATTACCTCATCGTAGTCTGTATTTTCCACATCATCAGGTCCTAATTTGAAGAGGTTTCTTCGTACAGCTTCGTTTATTTCACGGTATTTTTCTCCGGGTAATAAACGTAGTCCATCTTACTCCATTTAATCGGAGTCACTTTTTATCCCAGCTATGCCCTCGTTAAAGCGTTCGATGTTGACCTTTTGGATACACTCATCTTCCGATTGATTTGTTGAAACAGATTTCGCTGATGGTACGGTGGCAAGGCTCTCAGCACTTAATACTTCTGGTAATTCCTCAGTTGTTGTCGATACATCTGGCAATTCCTCAGTTGCTGTCGTTTTCGAACTTCCTGCGCTCTGCTCAACCGATGATATACAGATTGCTCTTTTGTCAACGTTTAGACGGCAGGACGTGCAAATGCGTAAATTTGTATTCAATGTGGACATTGGAGCATAACCAGTCGCTTTCAGTTTATCTATGGTGCTTTCGGTGAGATTTCGTAACTCTTTTGAACACTTTTTTCCATCAAACGGCCTACAACAGTTGAGAAAGCGGCTACTCATGTTGTTCGTAATATTTCAATAAACAAAATCACTTTTAAGTTTTTACTGACTAGTTTGGTGTCATTTGCTTGACTGAAGAAAAAATTACTATAAGATCTTTAACAACCTTAGTGGTAGTAATTTTTTGCTTTTTCGTGAGCATTGTCATGGTATGTACCTATCATGCATTTGTTGTTGTTGAAGATACCCGTTTCCTCCCGATCATAAAGTCTATTCTCTAAGAGGTATATTTTTTGCAGGTAAACTATAGACGTACACGTGTATATAAATCTTTGATTTTGCAGCTTTTGTCTTAAAAATAACATTTCTGATATGTTTCTATCAACGTTATTATCAACAGGTTTCAACACTATTAAAAGAATTTTTCGCCAGTCACGTGCAATGAAAATTATGACACTATCAATACTTTTGATCACAACACTGGATCGTGTCTAAGTTTCTTATAGATGCTATGAATAATTAAATCAAAATATCATAAAAACAACTTGTTTAAATCACGTCCCTTAACAATAAAATCTGCATCAAACTGCAATTCTCGAAATAACCTACACAGAAAAAATTTTTTTTTTACTAAATGTGAAAATTGTGAAATGTTTGAAATGTCATAACTTTTTTGTTTATTAGTTTACCATCACCAAATTTTTATGGTAGATAGCTAATATAATGGACCGTTTTCCCTAAAAAATTACGTTCGAAAAAAGATAGGGTTTTGAGATATTTGAGTTTTGTGACAAAATGATATTTTTAAAGGCAATAAAAAATTTTTTTTACTGTGCACATTTTCTTAAGAATCACCATTTAGTTGTCTAACTTTGCTGAAAAAATCATAACAATCGAACATTCCGTTTTTGCTGTGCAGCTTTTTAAATATTTTTTAACCATTTTCACATACACCCTTTTGAAAAGTTAGTCGTGACTCAATATGAAGATTTGATATCGAAAAATGACGATTTAGATGAAATTGAAAAACTGTGCAGAGTTTCAAATATTTTCGAAATGGTCGCTCAGGATCGACTAACATGCCCCCGTGGAATGCCTCAGCTGTACTGCTTATACGTCAACGAAAAATTATTTAATGTTTTGATTCCAAACTACGAGTCTACGTCAAGTTTAATAATATAATTTATCAGAAAATGAAAAACAAAGAATAAGATATCAAGACTAAATTTTCAAAACGACTTATCGGCTTTTGAAAACAAAGATTGAAATGACGATTTAACGAATCTGATAACTCTTCCACGCAAACTAACACCATCAACAGGTAGCGGAAACCTTCACCTACCTGTTGGTTTGCGTGGGAGAGCTATCAGATTCGTGAAATCATCGTTTGAATCTTTGTTTACAAAAGCAGATAAGTCATTTTGAAAATGTTGTATTGATATTGTTTATTTAAATATTCTTATAAAGAGTGTAAATTTTAAAGAACAAAGCAGAGTAAAGGCACTGTGTGAGATTTATTTTATATCATCAAAAATGTTGCCCGCTCGCTTTCAAATCCACTTATATAAAACATTCTTCATGCCTACCACATCCTTACGGAACTATCAAATCTGTACTTTCACCTCGAAGACTATCATGAACATGTACGTCAAATTTTCAAGATGATATTAGCATTTCCATATCGTTGTATTACAGACAAGAAAACGGGAAAACTATCGGAAAAATGGAATCGCATTCTGAACTGAAAATGGAGGCCAGAACCGTATTCCGACTGAGAATATAAACTACATAGCCATCGCTGGAATGTTCAGGTTACATGAAAAAGTGTGCTGAAGAAAATCATGAGCCTGTCGAGTACCTATATTTCCTACAGAAGTGTTTCGAACATTCAAGTTGAGTTTCCGGAGGCCAAGCAAAGATCAAGACAAAATTTGCAAAACGACTTATCTGCTTTTGAAAAAAAAAAAGAAATAACGATTTAACGAATCTGATAACTCTTCCACGCAAACTAACACCATCAACAGGTAGCGGAAACCTTCACCTACCTGTTGGTTTGCGTGGGAGAGCTATCAGATTCGTGAAATCGTCGTTTGAATCTTTGTTTACAAAAGCAGATAAGTCGTTTTGAAAATTTTGTCTTGATATTGTTTATTTAAATATTCTTCTGGAAATTATATTTTGCGGACTTTTTTAAAACATTCACATGTAATAAAGCGAAATTTTCTAATCTAAAATTGCTGATTGTGCATCTTTAATTGCTAATGCCTTCTGCGAATAAATGAAAGTAATTATTTCAATCATAGTTTCATTTTCATCAGTGTAGTTGATTTTTTTTGCTGGGGAAACAGAACTGTTATAGTATACAGGGTTTCGACTTTTCGTTTCAATGAGACCAAAGCAAGCGTTTTTCGGGCCAAGGGAAAATCTTGTTTCGTTGTTTATGTTGAGGATCATCTTTCACCTATCAATCTTTTCTCTAGAATTAGCATTGGAAGATAAACGAAAATCTTGCCTATCAGATGAAAATCCTTTTTCGGTTCATCACTTTTATCTCTCACTCACTTTTCGCGAGAATTATCGCAGAACAATTACAAAATTGTATAGCCGCGCCGGGATTCGAACCCAGAATAGTAACAATAATAGCTGTGGGGTGCGCTTACTTTAGCCACACCACCACGCTATCTGTATGAAAGCGTTAAGTTATTTGTTCCACATAAGCTACTACCATTTGCATTTATGATGCCACGAAAAGACTCGAATATGAAAGAAAAAGAGCAAACCAACGTTTAGCGGCAATCGAAGTGAGCGAAAAATTGTTATCACTCTCCAGGCTGTTTTTCTTTCCCGAAAAGCGATTTCTCCCCGAAAACTTCCGTGAGGGAAAATCATGTGCTCCTGACATTGAGTGAGCATTAGGAACCCTGAGTATAACCATGTTTTAATGTACATGACTCGTACCCATCCCGGGGTCATGTGGATTATGAAACCAATCACTTTTCGTGGATGAGCAGACCAAATCTCTCTAATTTTATTCTTCTTCGTCCATCATAGCTGCCCTGCCCTCAGCCATCATCGGCCTCTAGCCGTGAACTCCGAGCGATGCGATGGGCGATTGCATCCATAGCAACCGACCGAGCAACCGAGTCGATTGATATATAAATCTTAAAAATTCATCGAAAGATAAAGGCGCTAGTAACGTTCCGCTCCCAAAAATCTTAATGACACCCAGTATAGTAAGTCCTACGTCAAAAAAAATCATACATTCCTGAATACGTATTTTTCAGGCTATAGACATCCCTATCTAACTCCCTTAGCCTAAAAATAGCCACCATGTCCCGGACACAGTGTGCAGATAGACCGCTGTCAGTTGCATGAGATGTCAACAATCGTCAACAACACCAATGATTGTAGCTTGATAATTAAAAATATCCACAACAATAAAAGAGCAGGATTTTTTTTTTAAATTCTGCTCAAGCTTTTCACGGTGAAATAAAAGACAAATTGTTGTTCTCCATGTAAGTAAAATCAAAATTGATCATGTAGATAAGTTTTGAATCAATTAAACTCATTAGTCATATTTAATGAATATTCCCGATTAAAGTTGCATATTGAAGAAAGCTGAATTTGGATGTTTTTCGACATAAACTTATTATTTCTGGTTACAGCCACATGGAAGTGGACTCCGTGTACGCTTCAATAGAAAGGGCTAAACTCAAGACAATACTAACTATTGAGATACCAAAGGTAGGGCTGTTATTATTGGTGCCATAGAGCGGATAGTTTTCGTTAGAGTTAATGAAATGGACCAGAAAGACTTTCTCGGAGAAATTTGAGAGCGTCAGTAAGCCTCCCACAATAAAAAAACACACCTGTGAGACACAATTATGTTCCGTGACATCAGTATTTTCAATGAAGCTAATACTCTCTATTATAAATACTATATAGGGGAACGGTTTGCCACTTCATCTCATAGCTCCTATTTCCATCCCATCAAAAACAAAGCAATGGAAAGGAATTTGGTTTGTTTATTATATTTGTGATTTTTTCAGCAGTGAGCACGCATGTTGACAAAAAGAAGCGACGAATTTGGTGCCGTATTTCTTTGTTTAGCGATGAGATGGATATATGTACAGTGAGATGGAGATCGGAACAGTTCCCCTACGTAACGAAAATTTTCATCATTTCCATGTTGAGACTGTTCCAGAAACATTAGAGTTCAAACCAATAGGAACGGAGCCAATTCCATTGGCAACTGAAAAGTTGCAAGATTTGAAGAAACTTATGAGCTAACAAACAAGCATATTACGAACATTTTTTAAAACGCTGATACCTAAAAATGATGAGGTTTGTAAAAAACCAAAAGATGGCAACTTTGACTATGATATGGATTAGCAGTAACTTCAGGGCCCATTTCGCAATGTTTTCTGTAAGTTTTTTGTTACTACACCGAAATTTTTATACCATAAATTCAGAAAGTCAATGAACATTCGTTCATCAATTCATTGATTCGAATAACCATACAGATAGAAAAGGTTGTTGAAATTTACATGAAAGTAATGCACATAAAGGGAATGCCAGAATGAGCGTATATTTAATATATTTAATGCCTGAATGTATGCAATTTCTATTGCATTTTGTCAATGTTTATATACAAATTTGTCTCATAATGCTTTAGCATAATGCTTTAGAAATTGCATACATTTAGGGTGAACTTGTTGGAAAACATCCATGTAGGCCCAGAATAGTGTAATTTTCTACGTCTTCATTATTTACGCACTGATAAGTTTTCTTTTTTCTCCTGTGCAGTTCGATAAGAGAAGATTAAAGTGAGAAGAAATATCTGAAGTGTCCAATTTCCTTCTATTTTAAGTTATTTTAAGCTTAAGTAGAACGATTTTGAAACCTTGTTTTTTGCCTTTCTCGTACAACAATCCAAGAACGAACTTTTTATAGAAAGCCCGGAGACCCATGATGTTATTAACACATCGACTCAGCTCGTCGAACTGAACAAATGTCTGTCAGTCCGTGTGTATGTGTGTGTGTGTGCACACGAAAATCGAAAAACATTAGCCACTTTTTCACATAGTAATTCTTAACCTATTTTCTCGCAACAAGTTTCATTTGGCTTGTGACAAACCCTTGTCACTATTGAGTTTAATCACGATCGGTCAATGCGTTCAAAAGTTATGAAGAAAATTGTGTGTTAAGCCTTTAAGCTTGGTTGGTTGATTTGCTATACAGCGTTTGCAAGAGCCGTAATGTAGGCAATTATTTATTACTAGTTTATTTGTGGACGCAGTAGCGCCCATGGCAAGTGTTTTTTTGACCCTTCCTTCGGAAGTGTCTATAATTTCACTTTGTATGCGTTACGCAGGTGTGTTACGTATTGATCTATCAAGAAATCTCGTGAATTATTAAATAAAATGTATGGTATTTTAAACAAATACACTTTGACATTGAAAATATAATTATAACAAATAATATGACATGGAATTATGCCTATTTTTCTGATTTGTTTCAAAGAAAAAAATGATTTTAATTAAGGAACATATAGAAGCATGTACAAGAAAATCTTCTTAGAAAAGCAAAAAACGTAAAAATTGAAACGGATTTCAAAAATTTCTTCAGTGGAAGCTAGATAGCAAATGTGGGCATGTTTTGAGACACTAATAGATCACTTGTATGCATGTATGTGTGCGTATGTGTGCAAATTCTGAAATTTACTACCATAAAAATCTCGCTCATTTTTAAGGTATTGAACAAGTTTAGTTTTACCAAATTAGGCATCCATAAGGCGAAATATATGTTATTATTGAACGCTATTGAGTTTCGCTCAGATCAATGACTGATTTAGTTAGTTCTGCAGCCGAATTCCGGTCAAAAAATCTCTTGTAAGAAAAGAAATTCTCGAAGAGATTTTCAAAATTTTCTTATTTTGGAATTCCGACGAAAATGTGGAAGAAATTTTTTGACAGATAAAAACGAAAACGAGAATTTAAATTTCTTCCAACTTTTGGTGGGAGAAATTCGATAAGAGATTTTTCTAGGATGAAATTTGACGGTATAATTGAGTCTTCTCTTCCCATAATGAATGCCAAATAATGTGGAAAATGTTCTCTGGGTTCCCTGGGCATGCATCCATTTCACTTAATTGCCACTTAAGATACATACTCATGCAATGACAAGCATAGAAAAGCTTTCAATAAATAACTGTGGATATGCTAATAGAACACTAAGTTTAAAATCAGGCCAAATTCCAGATGGAATGTAGGGCCATTGAGAAAGAAGAAGAATCGTGTTTGATTGATGTTTTGATGGCCAACTTTTCAAGGCAAACATTCCAAAACATCCGAATTAGTTAAATATCATGATAAATATGTGCACAATCAACTATCATATTAAAAAGTACGCAGATTTTAAGCTAAAGCTAAGCTAAAGCTAAGCTAAAGCATTAAAGCTGTTAAGCTAGCTAAGCTAGCCAGCTAAGCTAAAGCTAAGCTAAAGCTAAGCTAAGCTAAAGCTAAGCTAAAGCTAAGCTAAAGCTAAGCTAAAGCTAAGCTAAAATAGCTAGCTAAGCTAAAGCTAAGCTAAAGCTAAGCTAAAGCTAAGCTAAAGTAAGCTAGCTGGGGTGGGCTGGGGCAGCTGGTGGCTCCAGCAGCCCAGGTCTGGGCCCGCCCAGGCTCCCAGACCAGCCCGCTCAGCCTGGGTGGGTGGGCTGGGTGGGAGCTGGTGCAGCCCGGCTCAGGCCTGGGTGCTAGCCCGCCCCAGCTGGAGCCCAGTCTGGGCCCAGACAGAGGTGGGTCCTGGGTGAACAGGGGCTGAGGTGGGGCTGCCCAGCTGGGGTGGGGTCAGGAACAGCCCGCCCAGTGGGCTCAGGTGGGAACACCCAGGGCTGGGGTGGAGCTGGAACAGCCTGGGGTGCGCCCAGACAGGTGCCTGGGCAGCCTGGCTCAGCCTGCTCAGTCAGGGCTGCTCAGGTGCCTGCAGCTGGGTGGGCTCAGCTGGCTCAGGTGGTGAACAGCCAGCTCAGGGGTGGTGGGGCTGGGGAACCCAGGAGCTGCCCCAGGCTGCTCAGAAACAGGCCTGGGTTGATGAGGCTGCCCCAGTGAGGCTGGAGTGGGAGCTGCCCCAGTGCCCAGCCCCAGCCCCAGGCTGTCAGCCCGTGCCCCAGCTGAACAGCCCGGAACAGTGCCCGCCCCAGCCTGGCCCGCCCAGCCTGGGCTCCCAGCCTGGGCTCCAGGTCTCGGGAACAGCCCCCGCTGGGGTGGGCTGCCCAGCCTGGGGCTGGAACAGGTCTGAACAGGGCCTGGGCTGGAGCCTGGAGCTCAGCTCAGTCAGGTGGGGCTGCGCCTGCTGCCTGGGCCCCAGCAGGGGTGGGAACAGCCTGGCTCAGCCTGCCTGGGGTGGAGCCTGGGGAGCCTGGGGAACAGTGCCTGGTGGGGCCTGGGCCTGGGGCTGGCTCAGGGTGGGGTGGAACAGCCTGCCTGACAGTCAGCTCAGCCTGCCTGGGGCTCAGCCTGGGAACAGCCAGGTGGTTGCTGGAGCTGGGTGGAGCTGGCCAGTCAGGCTGAACAGCTGGTGGCTGGAGTGCCAGCCTGAGTGCTGAGGCTGAGCTGAGTCAGGCTCAGCCATGGGTTGCTGAGGCTAACAGGGCTAAAGTGAGCTGTCAGCTGGCTGCTGAGTGCTGAGCCTGAGGTGAAGCCTGCTGCCTGGGAGCTGGGAGCTGGAACAGCCTGAGGCTGATGCTGGTGCCTGGCTCAGCTGGGCTGAGCCAGCCTGGTCAGCCTGTGAGGTGAGCCTGGGGCTTGGGCTCAGCCTGCTGGGAGCTGGGCTGGGAGGTGGGCTGCCTGGCTAGCCTGAACAGAGGTGAGGCTGGGGTGGGAAGCTAAGCTGGAGTGGGAGCTGGGGCTGGTGCTGAAGCTACAGCTGGTGGCAAAGCTGGGGTGGGCTGCTGGGAAGCCTAAAGCTGTTAAAGCTAAGAGTGTGGGGAGCTGCTAACAGCTGCTTAAAGACTGGTGGGGAGCTAAAGCTGGGGTAAAGCTGGGGCTGTGGGGCTACAGCTGCTTAAAGCTAAGCTACAGCTAACCTAAAGCTAAGCTACAGCTAAGCTACAGCCAAGCTAAAGCTAAGCTACAGCTAACCTAAAGCTAAGCTACAGCTAAGCTACAGCCAAGCTAAAGCTAAGCCAAATGCTAATGGTTCGGTGTTTTCGAGGTAATTTTCACAGTTTTCAAACAGTTGGAAATAACAACAGTTTTGCTGTTACTGCATATTTTCATCACTACATTGCATATTTATCATTTTTATCCTTCATTATTTAGGTAACAATAAGCGGAGGCAAGTTTTATTTTCGATATGAGGATGTTTTGAGCAATCGGTATGCAAATAATTGTCAAAAGACATCTAGTGGAAAATTTGTGAACTAATATTTTTCTTCGCAAGAAATTTTAGTTTTTTCTTTCTCTTCAGTCTATCGGAATACGGTATGAAGAGAAGAAATTTTTGAAAAGAGAAAGAGAATTTATAAATCTCTATTTACAAAGAAATTTTTCAATTTTTTCTTGAACCTTCGGAATTCGGCTGCTGGATTAATTAATATCGAGATCTCTGGAAATTACGAGCACAATATATTAAACCACCGTTACGATAGTTACTAACCATGTCACAATAGTTATTCAATCCGACGAGCGCCTTTAAGATAGGCAGCATGAAGCACAGTACGTTATCATTCGTTAAGTTGTCATTCAACCCATGACATCCGCCTTTGGGTAGGCAATTATTTTGTCAGCTTCACGGTAAATCACAGTGGGAAGCTGAGTAGTTTTATCTCGGTTTAAATACTGGAGTCTGGAAAAAAATCCTTATAACTAAAGCCCGCAATATAACGGAACGGCAACGGATACGGAAAATTTGACAGTTAGCCCATATATTTTCTGTCAAATTTGCCGTTTCCGTCGCCGTTCCGTTGTATTGCGTTTGGGGCTTAAGGAAGGGTCAAAATCTCACTGTAGGTGGATTAATCTGGGTTTAATATAAACGGTTCATTAATTCATGCATTTAAAAAAATCAAAATTTTCAAATGTCTGTGATTTTTTCATCAAATGCTGTGTCTGGTTGTCTAGGGTTGTCACTGGTTTTGTTTCTGCATTTGATAGTAAAAAAGAATTGTTGTGTCAAATATTTTACTTTTGTTTGAGAATTTCCCCGCGTGCTGCGTCTGGTTGGATAGTCACCGCCGTATGTGTATCACAGCAAGGCGAAACCAAACGATTGAATCGAGGAAGGCATCGTCACCGCTAGGTGAATTAATCTGTTTTGTACGGGCTTGGTGGTCATATGGCTACCACTTCTGCCTTATACGCAGGAGGTCATGAGATAAATCCCAGGCCGGTTCCATTCTTCCTACTTTGTATCTTTTCATATATTTCTCACGTTCTAGCAATCGCTAAAACTGGGGTGACATTGCGCATCTCGAATCGAATCACTCGATTCGTACGTTTTTGCATTCGTTTCGAAAAAATTGCGGCATTATGTATTTCGTTCGACTTCATTCAGTCGCAGTACAAGATTTCGAATGGTGCTGTACTAGCTCAATCGAGTATGTTCTGTCAAACGAAATGTAAACAGAGAGAATAAGAGATAGCTGTCTCCGTGTTTATTATGCCACCCGCTGGAGAGATAACCTTCAGCGCATTGCGAATGTGAGTAAACAAAGAGAATAAGAGTAATTTCATCTGCGTGTAGCATGTTGCCTGTTGGAAAGGCATCCTTCATGGCATGAATTGGCAGTTAATTTATAAACAAGCAAATCGTGCTCAATGGCTATAAAAGCAATATTATTTATTGAGCAGTTGAAACCGATTAAAACATTATGCCGATACGACATGTTTTATAAATTGAAATATAGTTACGACACAAATTATAGAATTTATTATTAATTGCATATTATTCGGCAACTCTGCCATACGAAAATCATTTTTTTTTGGTAAATGTCTTGGTTGTGCATATGCACAGCACATGTTTCTAAATAGACAAATTGATATGAAATTTGCGAAAAAGAATCCACGTGTCTTGGAGGGACTCGAACCTTCAAACTCCTACTCTCTAGATAGGCGTGGTAACCCCTACACAACAAGACCACTTAAAGGTCACGTTTTCGGAAAGCCATCAAGAATCCGAGCCATCATAATCCGAGTACCAACCTCAACCACGGTTAGCTCTTTTTTGCAAATTGAATAGCTTGCTTGCTTGCTTGCAAGCGGATGCTTGATTTGTCCAATCTTCACATGTGCTTTACTGTTGTATATCCACAGCCAAGCGAGTGCACATTGTTTATTAATCGAGAGGATCACACTCTATGCCCCCAACAACGGACTGGGCGGATTTGTGCCAAAGGCTTGCTTGGATAAAGCATTTGATAAGCTTGATTGCTCTAATTGTAATCAAGTGCCGGTCTTCCACCGTCATTAGTCGTCTGAGTACACGCGACCGCATGCGTAGAGCAATCAAACTCATCAAATGCTTTAGCATTTATTATATTTATTCGAGTTTATGCCACAGATCCAATTTGAGCTAAATAATTTAAAGCTAAAAAGGATTCGATAATAAATTACTTTGATGTTTCCATGTGTTTTAGTTAAATGCACTTGGGTTATCTTTTGTACGTTCTTGTTTTTTTTCTAATCTTACGCCACTATTTTTACGTGGATTTTGGGATATACACTTTTTACGCGGATTTTCCTCATAGATTTTTCACGCGGTTTATCGAAATCGTCAAGAAATACGTGGAAACCGCAAAGAAAAAACGATTCAAGTTGTAGTCGTTTTACGAGGATTTCAGGATAATTAGAGATTGCATATTGACTGGAAACTTTAAAAGTAGGTATACTAATGACATTCTTTCCTTCAAGATACAATAATGAAACATTTATACTCTTCCATAGAGAAATAATAAAAATATAATGAAAAACTTTCAGCAAGAAATGACTCTCGAACAACATTCGAGAGCTATAAAGGTGACGAGTGATTTTCATTCGACTTGAGTCGTTTTTCAGTGTGCTATCGAGTCTCCATAATGCCAAAACATCTCGTTATTCTTGTACCTCCTCGAGCATACTCGAACGATGAGTCGTTTCCGAGATCGAATCGAAAGCCGTAATGCCAAACATGTTCGACTCGATAGAATTACGTTCGAATCGAGATGCACAATGCCACCCCTGGTAATGAGATTTCGTACCGTTTCCATCTTCTATCCATATACCTACATATTGATTAGTTCTAGCAAGTAACCAAAGACTAATTAAGACGTTCATGTCCCATACAACAGCCCGATATTATTGCGCTCATGAAGTACTGGAACAAAAAATTGCCCAACCATATCTTAAAGTAACCTTGCTTTGTTAAAAAAACTGATCAACTAATACTTCCTCATTGTTGCTAAGGCTACTTGATGGTTGTTTGGCAAATCATAACATTTACGTAACATTCAAAAAGAAAACAGAATTCATTCTAAAACTAACTTATTGTTCATTTTCAATTTCAGGGTTGAAGACCAGGATGATAAAAGAGTTTCAGAATATCAATGTAATATCAGACGCACTTTATAGCACTTTGCATTTTATGTTATTCATATATTCCCACCGTATAGTTTTGTGAAATCTCAAGTGTACGTCCAAAATTTCCAGCGAGCACAATCGGAGTAAAATTGTTCATTCAAATAGGGGCGCACGCATCTGGGAGCCAACCAGGTTGATTCTACTTGATCCCCGCTATTATTCGTGATTATGGATCCTAGTTTCACATCAATGAGTTTTAGTTCTCTCACTGGCAATGCGCATTCATACATATTTTGATACGTCTTGTACTTAACAGAGCAGCACCGAAGACCAATGAATTTTATGAAGAGGACAGAAATGGGAATGCGAATATTTCCATAAATTAGTCTAGTAAGCTTTAAAATTATAAAACGTTGAATTGTAAACTGACTACAACTGTAATGGTTCATTTTTATTTGCTTACAATGGTTCCATGACATGAAAACGAAAGACCGCGCTTTGTCTATAGATCTATAAATATCCAGCTATCTTATTCATGCATAACTTCATAATCCATAACATTTTCTTCAGTAACGAAATTTGTGTAATAATGTTGAGAGGAAACATGCTTGTATTTTCCAATCAGCACTTTAAGAAAATTTGAAAATTATTTTTACTTTAACTTTTACTTTTTGAACGTCTTAATTAGTCTTTGTTTAAACACCAAACAATGGACTATTCAAAATATCCATCTACGAATTATAATATGTTATCGATTTGTAGTCAACGATATTAGGTATATTATAGATATGAAGTATAACGCCGATTATTATCAGTTATTCTCGGCCAAAATTAGGCTGTTTGATGTTAATGAAGCTTTCTCATTCTTATAGAATGTTATTCCTGCTTCTCCAGGCGTTTCCAATTTGGTCATACATGATTTTCTAGAACAAAAAACACCAATTCAGAACTCGATTTTTCTTGATTTTTCTACTTACGTATCAAAACAATGTTGAAGGCATCATTTCAAACATTGACTCTAAGCATATGCGGTATTTCGAAAAATTTCGTTTCAGGTGGTTCGAAACGAAATTCCGCGGAATTTCGCGGAATTTGAGCATGGCGAAATCTGATTTCTTGATTTCGTTTCGTTTCGTAAAATTACAAAAATTTCGCTAGAAAAAACTAGCTTCTAACGAAATTCAACGGAATTTCGCGGAATTTCGAAACAAATTTAAACTAATCCATACTTTATATTATAAAAAATTTTGGCTTCGCCGCTAAACAAAATCGTTAAGTTGTTTTTAAAACTTCAGGTTATACAAATTTTACTATTAACGCTTACTAACCCCATTCTTAGTCGACAAATACGTAAGTAGTTTTCTTCTATAAATCGTCTTCAGTGTTTCCAAGATTAAAATTTTGTGATATTTTTTTACTATTTGCACAATATGAATGCGGAATCGATCGTGTTGCTGCTGGTCATGGGACGGCAGCTAGTCCGGGAGAACGCGAAGTGATAAAAATCTACCTCGCGTAGCAGAAATTTGTTTAACCAGTGTGCAATCGATCGTGTTGATGCTGATCACGCCATCTAGTGGGGGAGAACGCGAAGTGATAACACTAATGTCCAGCGTTTGTAATGCTCACTCAATCTCAGGAGCACAAGATGCTCCCTCACGACAACTTTCGGGAGAAATCACTTTTTGGGAAAGAAAACAGTCTGGAGAGTGATATACGGAGAAAAAGAAAAATTTGGATGGCTCCGCGGAAATAACGCGCAGAGGTAAATCCCCGCATAGAACAAATCGTACATAGTGTGCGATGGCTTGATTTCAAATACATCAACATAATTCAACTGTCATAGTGCATAAAATTGAATCTGCAATGGCTTAGCGTTTATGGCAGCTAACCATCAATGAAACCTATCGATGTCATGCCAGATTTGAAAGAACGTTAGCGTATAGTTTCATGTCATCAAACTTTCATGTGTCCGTGATTATTGGTTTTACATAGGGCTTATGAGATCTGCGCAAACCTTCTATCTCGCAGGGGGCGTTGAGTCAGGTCTATCGTGTCACCCACCTAACCCCAGGATTTGAGATAGTGCGATCTGAGCACGCTCGCTTGGTAGGGTATATTTGATTATATATGCAGATTTTCATGGACGTTCAACAGGGCTCATTGTCAAACCCCATCACATTCTATAGGCAATCCCCACAACTCGCAGTGGCCAGGGTACGGGTTGTCAATCCCTTGGACATAATCCCTGCCGCCCCCTAAAATCCAAACATCTTATTTGTCATAGACTATGTGTTTTCTAATTGTTCATTCTCCACCGAATGATTAGGGACGATTTAGATATAGAAATGTCATAAATATTAATATAAACAAAACAATTTAGCGTTAGCTTCCTTTGATCACTAACCAGGAAAATATTCATTGGAAGCGCTTTGAATTTTCCAGGTTTCCAAATTTTTCTTGCAATGCGTAATAACCATTTTCGCTCACTTTGATTGCCGTCGGGAATTGGTTTAGGGTAAAGTGCCCAATAGTGGACCCTCCAGTCATTTTTGCATTATTACAGCACAATGTCAACATTTTGCTATGAAATTCTATCAGGAGAACCTACCTTACAGTCCTATGATTTGATTACATGCATTGGAAATGCTATAGAAATTAAAATTAGATGATTTTTTACAATTCTATAAAAAATAAACAGGAGAGTGTCCATTATAGGAATATTTTTGGGGGGTCCATAATAGGGAAGGAGAACGTCCCGAAACGGGACATGAAAATCAAATGAAGTGTCGACTATATTCTTCCTAATATGGACCTCCAGGGGGTCTACTATAGGGCGAATTCAGTTAGACTTTAAAATGTTAATTTCAACGAATAACGTCGTGTATTTGGGTGTTTTATGTATGTACACCCAACCGGTGATTGTTAGATTTTCCAACAATTCTGTATAAGAATCTACCAAAACCTGTATTAAGAACTGGGCATATGCGAAATTGCTAGATTTTTATACAAATATTGTATAAGAATCTAACAATTTTGTAAGCTTTTCTTTTCTTACATTTTTTGTATAAGAATCTAACAATTTCGCATATGCCCAGTTCTTATACAGGTTTTGGTAGATTCTTATACAGATTTGTTAGAAAATCTAACAACCGCCGGTTGGGTGTATCGTGAAGAGGGGATGCATAGCTTGTTGTTAGATATCAAGCAGAGTTAATATGTTGAAAATTTCCAAGCCTTATGACAGGAAGAGCAAATTTCCGCGACTAGGGGGTCCACTATTGGGCATTTTACCGTACTAGTTTTCTTTCATATCCGAGCATTTTCGGTGCCATCAGCAATGCAAACGGTAGTAGCCTTTGCGGAACAAATAAGCTGGTACCTGCATGCAGATAGCTTGGTGGCGTGGCTAGATTGAGCGCATCTCTATGGCTATTATTGTTGATATGCTGGGTTCGAGTCCCACCGTGGCCATACAATTTTTATAATTGTTCTGCGATAATTCTCACGAAAAGTGAGTGATGAAACGAAAAAGGAATTTCATCCAAGTAGCAAGATTTTCGTTTATCCTCCAAGGCTAGCTCCAGAGAAAAGATTGGTGGGTGAATGATGTTCCTCACTATAAACAACGAAAATAGATTCTCCCTGGGCCCGAAAAACGCTTGCTTTGGTCTCAACGAAAAGAAAAGTCGGAACCCTGCTAATGTCTGCATCAAAGAGCACAAAATTATTGAGTGCGGAATCGATCGTGTTGTAGAAGATTATTAAACGAAGCACATTGATCTTGCGTTGGATTGATTTGAAACACAGTTTTCATCTTCTTGTTTTCAAAATAACTTCGTTTACAATAAATATTTTGTCGCTTACCAAGGGGTTTCACATGAATTACCTTCTCAACTAACCAACGATTCCTTTTCCGAAGCGCTCACGGAGATGCAGAGCATACCTCGGTCTCTTAAAACAATGAGTGTTACACTGTTTTTCCTCTCCTAATACTAAATTAACTATAAGCACCGTTATTGACCAGAATCGTTATTGTTCATAACTTTTTTGTATCCCAAGAATATTATTTAATTGGTGAGCTATGCATATTTGTTGTTTCTCGGCCAATCATGATTAGCAACTACGATGTGTACAGTTAGGAAACGCTATTAAGCTCTTCTTCGACTATTTGCACAATATGTGAGGAACATTGCAGACTTGTGAGCATTTCTAGATCAACGCATGGAATTTGCAAAATAAAATCCAGAACGGGTTGAAAGATCATTAAAATTGCTTAAAATTCTTTACTTATGATTGCTTTCAGCACATACTGACCATAAAAGCTATTCTCATTTGCCAAGGACACTCACACAATAGCTCAGTTCTTCGAGCTGATTGTATATAAGACTATCGGTCTGTGAAATTCAATACATATCTTTGTGCATTTTAGAAAGGTGCACATGATTCTTCTAGTGAGCAAATGTATGCTATATATGTAGACGAGGAATAAGAAGGAATAAATTTTGGGAGACACACCCTTTTCAAATGTTGATCTAGTAATATCAATTCTATATCTGCGTATACGCCTGGCAGATGTGGATACATAGTTAAGTATCCCACTAAATAAAAAAATAAATCTAAGCATTCGTTTTCAAATTTTGACTTAGTCAATACTGTAAAACCACGCTGACAAGAAAATATGAAGTATGCTTCAGCATAACTACATAATTCTTAAGTGAACTAAGGTTTTAAACGAAATTTGAATCCGTATATGAAAAATCCCACAATTTCTTTATTTTTATATACTTACTTATATAAAACTGATATAAAATTGATCAGATTCAGAAGCACACGCTCCACGATGAATTCCTATGAAAGAGGCACAAATGCTGGGGTATTGCCTTATCGCCAATGGTATATGCGGCGAGAATGTGGCGATTTATCACAGATTGCCTCTTCAGTTATTATAACTCTTATAACAGTTATTCGACTTTGAAAAAGTGAAATCAGAATTGCGTACATAATGTTAAACCAATTCAATAAAAATTCCGCGGAAAAAAAATCAAAATTTCGTTTCGTCTCGAAAAATTTCGAAAAAAATGAACCTTGATTTCGTATCGTTTCGAAGTTTCGAAAGAAATCTATATTTCGTTTCGTTTCGATCCGAATCAACATAGACATTTTAAATTTCGTTTCGTTTCGTTTCGTTAGGAAAAAGTGTGTTATCGCATACCCTTAATTGACTCGTAACCATAGGCAACTGCAATAGAAGGTGTATAAAAATGTAGGTCATCACAATAAAAAATCTAAACGCCAAACTTGGGTACCGAGGGACCAAATGCAGTACTAGAAGTGGTCCCTCGAATGAGCTCTACAGTGACGTCTTAATTAGTCTTTGAAGTAACTGTTAGAATACGAATTAAGCAAAAAAGCTCGTTTCGACATCCAATTAGAATATACACAATATAATAGAATATACAATAAAATAGGAAATGTGACAAAATCGGAAAAAAAAAATATTTTCAATTTTTTTAGTTGTTTCACAAATATGAGTCAGCTTAGGCCCTGTGGAGGCAAAATACGTGAACGGAACCCATAATTTCTTGTCGAAAAGGCTTACAAAAATCTTGACAGGTACTCAGAAATGATTCATAATAAACTACAGTCGGTGAAAGTTAGGGTAAAGTGCCCAATAGTGGACCCCCAACCAATAGTGGACCCTCCAGCCATTTTTGCATTATTACAGCACAATGTAAACATTTTGCTATGAAATTCCATCGGGAGAACCTACCTTACCGTTTCTATGATTTGATTACATGCATTGGAAATGCTATGGAAAGTAAAAATAGGGGAACTGTTCCTTGAATTCATACCATGTACCCAAATCAATACCATTCGAAAACAAAGAATTGATGCGCTATTTGTTTTGTTTCTCATTTTTGTGATTTTTTTCTGCAGTGAGCACGTCGGAAAAGAACAAAACACGACACAAATTGAGCCTAAATTGCCTGTTTTGCGAATGTTATTGATATAGGAGCATGTTATTAATAATGGAACAGATACCCTAGATGATTTTTTACAATTCTATAAAAAATAAACACGAGTGTGTCCATTATAGGAATATTTTGGGGGTCCATAATAGGGAAGAAGAACGTCTCGAAACGGAACATAAAAATCAAATGAAGTGTCGACTATAGGGAAGCCATTTCCTATTATGGACCCCCAGGGGGTCTACTATAGGGCGAATTCAGTCAGACTTTAAAATGTTAATTTCAACGAATAACGTCGAGTATTTGCGTGTTTCATGTATGTATCGTAAAGAGGAGATGCAGAGCTTGATATTAGATATCACGCAGAATTAATATTTTGAAAATTTCCACTCCTTATGCCAGGAAGAGCAAAATTTCCCTACTAGGGGGTCCACTATTGGGCATTTTACCCTATTTCATGAAAATCATTGTTGCTTGCGGTATTATTTACAAAAATAAAAAGAACGACACAAATTTTAATTTTTTTTTTGGTGACAAAATCGGGTCGAAAACGTAATAAAATCGGGACGTGGACAAAATCGGGTCGAAAACGTGATAAAATCGGGGAGTGACAAAATCGGGTCAATACTGTATAATGAAAAACCAATATCAGAACAGTAGTTACATGACTACATTTTGCTGAATTAGCTTGGGTAATTGTTCAAATAGTCGCGTATAAATGAAATAGTTTGATACACATGACATCAAAAATTTCCAAAGGCAAGTACATCTGCGCGGCTTATCGAACTATGCAATGTGGCACGGTAACATGGAATCTGATTGCTCTTTGCAGCAACATAATTTATTGGCCAGAATGATCATGTGGAGTAAATTAGAATGTACAATTTTGGTACAGATTTATCATTGCAAAAAATAGCGTGTGCAACTCGTTGCAAAACTCGATTTTTTCGGCAAGCCTCGTTAGTAAAAGGTACAACTCGTGCTGAAAAAATCATCCTTTTGCAACTTGTTGCACAAACTACTATTTTCACTACCTACATAGTCTGAAAAAAGACTTGATTACATCTCATCGAAACAAAAAGTACGAACCCTTGTGTAGAGAATTGCCTTTAAATGAAACTTACAGGATATATAATATCACTTGTGATACAATTGTTTTGGGCATTCGAATTCACAAATGAACCGAAATATTCGTGAAAAAAAATATGTGTTAACGTTTCTCATACCTATTATAAACAATGGAAAATGATGATTAGAATGTTTTCGAACCGCACCTGAACCGTACCTCGTGCAAGTAAATATATTATCTAACCATGTCAATCACGCAACAGCAAATTGAAAGTGATATAACAAAGTGGTTTCCAGCAACACACATACGTTCGTTATAGAAGCCAAGAATTATTGGCACTTATCACGTGAGCCGGCTGCCAAAGAGCCTCATCAAAATACACATTGTGGTCGTTTTTCCATGCGTCGTTGGCAGGATTCACCCTCCCGTAAATCGGAAGGGCCCCGTCCGCCACGTCACCCAAAGGCTGGTACGTAGTGTTTATCTGTGCCAGATAATCGGTTTAGATTTTAACAAAACATTTAAACTGCCTATTAGCAGGAGGGAATAAATATAGCCGAAAAGGGTGCGACGTCGTGTTGGCGGTTCCTTACTTTGCCGTCTGATGTGGGCGTTTGATCTGATTGAAAGTATCAAGTTACTCTCACCCCATTATCTGCCTACGAGAAGCCTGGGATAGGTTCAGTGCGGTTGGACCCTCAATTTTTTCACTTTATTATCACTTTGTAAGACATAGTCCATAAATACAACACTTATCTACTGCGGCAATATATTCCACCCGCTTTTTCTGAAAGGGATGATACCGCTTCAACGGACTTATTTTCATGCTTTCGTTAATAATATTAAAAGGAGTAAAACGAAGATTATATTGTGCGATAAAATGTACATACAATATTTCTGAAGGAGTCGTAAATTCTCAACTTTTTACTCACACCTGCTTATTATGAGGTCGTAAATCATAAAGGCTCGTAGGCATTGAAATTCTTACAAGCTGATATGGTTTTCTGTAATTGAATTGCATGGATTTATTTACTATCGCAGTAACATATGATCGTTTATTTTTCAAATTTATTGACGTACTAAATATAAAAACATAATACAGGGGAAGGTGCTTCAGTGCCGGACACCCAAGATGCAAATGAGACAAAATCCTAATTTCACATATTGCATGGTTTCAGAAGCCTTTGGTTTTTGGAGACATCAACTTTTTATCACAAAGCAATCTATTTTGATGATGTTTTCCAAAAACAATCAAAGTCTGCTGAACTTTGTTGGGAATATCAGTGAAAATAACATTAAGAGTTATTCTAGACTTTTGGCATAAAATCCGCTCGCTTATTTATCACAATTCTTAACAATCAAATAAAGTTCATTCAATTAGTGCAACTATTAGTGCAACACTCATTGAACGAATTCAGTCTAATTGTTTAAAACTGTTAAAAATGAAAAAGCATTTTATTGCCAAAAGTGTAAAACAACTCTGGCTGTTTCTCATATTAATAAATTTCCACGCATATTTGTCTCACGGGAAATATTAATCGTTATGGCAAAATAGGTTACTTTGAAGCATTCTGCGAATAAGATCAATATTAATTGCCTATTTTTTTCAAACCCAACCACTTATAATAATGAATAAGGCCCAGGGTTTCAACTTTTCGTTTCAGTTAGACCAAAGCAAGCGTTTTTCAGACCAAGGGAGAGTCTTTTTTCGTTGTTTTTATTGAGGATCATTTTTCACCCATCAGTTTTTTCTCTAGAATTAGCTTCGGAAGATAAACGAAAATCTTGCCTATTAGATGAAAATCCTTTTTCTTTTCTTCACTTTTACCTCTCACTCACTTCTCGCGAGAATTATCGCAGAACAATTACCAAATTGTATGGCCGTGCCGGGATTCGAACCCAGAATAGTAACAATAATACACGCAAAAAAAAGCGTTCCCGAATTCGTGAACCAGCAAAAATACACCGTGATTTAATTCATGGATTCGGGAACACTAGTCACGTTTTCCAGAACGTTCCAGAAAACGTGACTGTATTCCCGAATCCGTGACTGTTGTTCACGAAAAAATACACCGTGAACTCGTTAGTTCACGAATTCATGAACGCTTTTTTTTGCGTGTAGCCGTAGGGATGCGCTTACTACAGCTACACCACCACGCTATCTGTATGAAAGCATTAAATTATTTGTTCCACATAAGCTACTACCATTTGCATTGATGATGCCACGAAAAGACTTGAATATGAAAGAAAAAGAGCAAACCAACGTTTGGCGGTAATCGAAGTAAGCGAAAAATGGTTACACTACCCAGGCTGTTTTTCTATCCCGAAAAACGATTTCTCCCCGAAAATTTTCGTGAGGGAGCATCCTGTGCTCCTGAGATTGAGTGAGCATTACGAACCCTGATAAGGCCAGATCAAAATATCTTCATATAGTGCAGTCATTTAATAACTTCAACTACGTGGATAGCACGATTTTATAAATAAAAGATGGAACAAGATGTCAAAAGAAAGTAGACATCAAACCAATCATTCAACGAGAATGATAAGCATATAAATCATCAAACAAATGTTACTATCCTTGTCATAACTGTCCTTTTAAATTATTTACATGTTTTAAGTTGCAAATTGTATTTCTAAATTGATAATATGAATGGTTACAATGAAAAAGAGCTCTCCTATTAGTATAATGATGTAAAATCTCTAACTTTTTCACTCGTAGGACGTCAGGAATGGAAATACAGCAATTTCCCCCTAACTCTATGTTCTGTAACTCGATATTTTCCCTTATTCGATGAAATTTAAAGTCCCTTGAATCTAAGTTGATATGTATCTCCCATACTCATACGGAGTCACACGCGGAAAGAGGCAAAGTCATGGCCTGCTATTTACTAGTTAGTGTTGGCAACCGAATCGTTATACGATATTGGCATATCTGCCATCAATGCACTCTAAAAGTGGATTGCCCAACTCCTAATATATCTCACCCTCACAGATCCGTGCTTTGTCCTTTCTATATTTTGTCCTTCCGACCTTTTGTAGAGATATATTAAAAATCAAATACCTATGTCTTATTGTTCTAGTAAAAATCTAATAATCTAATGGCGAATTTGTTTTGGTCGGTTTTATTTTCGTTATGAGTATGATCGACGGCAAAGTTCTTAATAATGTTGAAGCGCGTGTTGAAAAGCATTTCTAAAACCTGAAGTCTTTCCCAGGTTTTGGACATTGACGAAGAACTATATTATTAGATTTCGTAACATTTGAATAGTGTATAAAATTCCTGCAACAGTACATAAACTACTCGCTCACGCTGGAAGCCTAATAATCCATTCCATTCTCTATGTTCTGTAACTCGATATTTTCCCTTATTCGATGAAATTCAAAGTCCCTTGAATCTAAGTTGATATCTCCCATAGTCGATATTCTCTAATGAAAAATTAAAAGTGAGAAATTCGCAATGTTAAGTGAGAAGTGCGAAGTGAGTAGTTGGAAGTGAGAAGTGAAAAGTGATAAGTGAGAAATGAGAAATCAGAAGTGAGATATAATAAGTTATAAGTGAGAAGTGAAGAATGAGAAGAGCATGAGCATGAGCATGAGCATGATTGACCGCCCACGGTTGCTCCTCCGTTATTGCCAGGTCAGCTGTAATTACACAGAGAACCAACAGATGAAGTTTGGGACTAACATCATCTTCAATGTGTAAGAACTGGTGACCCAAAAATAAGCAATACCAGCGCCGGCCGTGTCCGAATGCAGGTCAATTAAGGAATAGGTAGGAACATGTTGACATGATACTCGCTTTGATAGAAGCCGACGAGTCATCTGCACTTCCACGAGAAATCACTGGGATGTTGGATATATGGGGTAGGAAGTGTGGCAGGGTTCGTTTTGGTAAACGGTATGCCGTGTATGCGTGTAGTTTGATTGATTTTAACACATTCGAACGAACACTAATTATTTTAAATATCTACCGCACTAAGCAGAACAAAATTTTGATGACCGGCCGATCGTTCTGCTTATTGAAGAAAACACGACCGGACTCGATACAAATCTATACTTTCTGATTAAGTTACACAAAGCAGAACAAAATGTCGATGACCGGCCAATCGTTCTGCCTACTGATGAAAACACGACCGCACTCGATACAAATGTTTAATTTCTGATTAATTTACTCACTCGCACAAAGCAGAACAAAATTTCGATGACCAGCCGATCGTTCTGCTTACTGAAGAAAACACGACCGCACTCGATACAAATTTTTAATTCTTATTAATTTGCTCACCCGCACAAAGCAGAACAAAATTTCGATGACCGGCTGATCGTTCTGCTTACTAAAGAAACACGACCGGATGCAATACAAATTTTTACCTTCTGATTAATTTACTCCCTCGCACAAAGCAGAACAAAATTTTGATTACCGGCCGATCGTTCTGCTTACTGAAAAAAAAACACGCCCGCACTCGATACAAATTTTTACTTTCTCGCATTCGTCAGCATATTTCTAAAATAGGATAAATAATAATTGTTATATTTGAAGTTGACTTTGTTGTATAATATTGTGCCAGATCCAGCATATAATGTGTCTAAAAGATATTGATTAAGGGAATATGATATTCCATTTTTCATTTAAACACCTCTGCATTTCCAAACTCTCATATTAGGCATAAAGAATATAAAAAACTAAATATAGACATAAAAAAACAAAAAAAAAAATTAAAATAAATATGGAAGTACATATGAAAATGTGAAAATGTGAAGAAATACATGTATAAAAATGTGACAGTATAAAAAGACAGAATTACGAGAATATGAAAACACAAAAATATGAAAATAATGAAATACCGTTCTGACTCAAATCCCGAACATGACCCACAATCCAAACACTGGCGTTTTAGCGCCCTAAAACTAAAACTTTCATCGGTTCATTACATTCGGTTCATCGGTACATTACAGATTACAAATGAATTCGAGTTCCTGTAGAGAAAACTAAGTTAGCCAAACGAGTTAAGCCAAACTGCCGATTTAAAAGCGAATGTTCGGAATATGAGTCATGCTCGGAACTTGAGCCAAAACCCAAATGAGAATATAAAATATGAAAATATTAAATTATGAAAATACCAAAATATGAAAGCATGAAGTCTATGAAAATGAAAATATCGAAATACAACAATATAAATAAACAATCTGTATGTACCCATCCTGGCCACTATTATCAACTATAAAATAAGAATAATATTTGCATTTATTGAACAGGTTGAACAACCTAACAAAACTTTAGAAAACGATCCCAGCATTCTCGTCGAATGCAATCTAAATTGGTTGATTGATAAATTATTGCAAAAATGTACTCCATAATATGATGTTTTTTTTTGTTTTAACCATTAAAAAAATAATAGAAATATCATAGCGGGTTGAAAGATGAAAAATAGAAATGTATTCTAAAGGTGTACTTTATTAACTTCTGTAAAATGAGGTGAACCGGTCAAGGGCCGAAAACCTCATTAATAAAGACAATAAAAAAAAAAACTTCTGTAAAATTGAAAACTATATCACTACACGTACTTCGTAGGTTCGATACTTGGAATACTAAAAAACAAATTCAATCCAGATAGCTATCAAATGATTGGTTTGATCTAATATGCATTTTTCACGTTGGGCTGTTTGTTGACAAAGTACTTACTCGATAATTCGCTCCACGCACATCAAAACCCTCATATGTGCCACAGAGTAGAGTAATATGGCATTCGTTAGGTAATAATGTGTCGGAAGCGAATTCACATACAATATAATAAAATCCAACATTATACCACAAACAATCACACTATTCAAAACCGCTGGGGCTAGGAAATTGATTATCTGTTTCGCAGTCTTTTTAATACTTAAATAACATACTTTCAGCAAGTATTTGGAAGCAGTCCTAGAAATCACCATACTAAACTTGTCCATAATTTTCGTTCTTTATCGATGCGGTCTTTGCCTTCACATTAAGAACGCAATAGGAAAAGACAAAACTTACCTTAGTTTCCCAACCTTACCCAGCGAAAATTGGAAGAATTGGCAGTGCTTCCAATTTGGCTGCGGATGATCTTCACCTCCGATGCCGCTGCCACAACGCTGGCCATTTCTCCAACTGATCAGAGAGTCAGCATTATGTACGGCTGCAGCAGCACTGTCAGCGGTTACAGCGAACGGTAATGATCTGAAGAAGAAACTATCTACCATACTCCTTAGTGGCCGTAGCGGATTGCGTCTGTGCCATGTGTTGTCCTTTTGTAGAGCACACTGAGTAGTGCATTTTGATATACGTCCCCGATGTTCTTTACGACGTATATTGCAACGAAGCCACTTTGCAAATAGTATTCCTTATTCACGCGATAGATTCACATCTCAGGTTTCAGAATGGACGACAAGTTTAACATTTATTTGTAGAAAAAAAATTGGCAGCGAAAAACCTGCTGTTCACAAAAACACGTCAGCTCGCGAGCCATCATGAGTGAAAAGTGAATAATGAGAAGAGAAATAAATAGAGAGAAGGGCGAGTGAAAAGTTTAAAGTGAAAATTTAATAGTGTGAAGTAAGAAATTCGAAGTGTTATGTGAAAAGTGAGCAGTAAGAAATGGGAAGTGAGAAGTGCGTGTTGCAAACAAAGAAATTAGAGGTGAGAAGTGAGAAATTCTAAGTGCGAAGCAGTAGTGAGAAGTGAAAAGTTAGACAAGTAAAAGTGATAAGTGAGAAATAAGAAGTCAGAAGTGAGTTAAAAGAAGTTATAAGCAAGAAGGGAGAAGTGCGTTTTGTGAAGTGAGAAATGAATAGTGAGAAGTGAGAAGTATGGAATGAGAATATAGAATTGGGAAGAGGGAGGTGAGAAGCAAAATGTGCGAAGAGAGAAGTAAGACGTAAGTAGAGAGAGGTGAGAAGTGAGTTGTGAGTGATTAGGAAGAAGTGAGAAGTGAAAAAAAAGGAACGAGAAATAAAAAAAGGAGATTCTTTCACTTTGCTTTTTTCTTTTTTCTTCTTTCTTCTTCTATCTTTCTTCTTCCTTCTGTCTTATATCTCAACATCTCGCTTCTTATTTCCAAATCTCTCATTTATCACTCCTTGCTTCTGTTTATGTCACTACTCACACCCTACTTTGCACTTCGCAACAATCACTTCTCACTTTTCATCACTCACTTCTCGACACTGACTTCTCACTTTCCACATGTTACTGCACATATCTTAATACACAATACTCACTTCCGTTTTTCAGTACTCGCTTCTTCGTAGTCTGTACTTATTTCAAATATCTCATTTATCACTTCCCAGTTCTCGCTGTTCACTATTCACTTCGGAAATTTCATTTCTCACTCCACGATTTGGGTATGTATCAAGAAATTTTTATCGGAAAACAGTTTATTCAGGTTCACGTTCACAAGGAAACAAACTTTAACTGCTCGGCCCAACGTTATTTGGCAAAATATAAATATGTTCCCTATCTCAATACCTCCCTGACTTTATGATCCCTTCAGTATCGAGTAACGTAGAGTTCACTGTAACAGATTAGTTTTAGATTTATCATTCTAAGTTATTTTTTTGGATTTGTTACAGAAATGCGAAGAACCGCAGTAATATGCCTGTACGAAATTTCGTATTGATCAGTAAAACTATATTTTGATATACACTGAGCGAAATAATAGAACCATCATGTTTTTCACTAATTTCACTTTTCTGAAATTATGGACAGATGACGTTAATGTCAGTTCGGAGGGTTTGCACATTTTATTTCACAACTTTTCAGTGCATTACATTGATATGAATGGGGACCACTTACATTTAAGCTGATAAATTCATGTATTTCCTCTCAAAGCCTTGTTTTAGTCAATAATTATAAGTCGTTGCATTTTCAAGCTGGAAAGTTAGTTATGGGCCCGTGTTTGACTATGCTTATCTTCTTCTTTCTTCTTTATCCCTTTTCTTCTTTCTTTGTCTATTATCCTTCTGCCTTTTTTACATAACGTTTTTCTTCTTCCTACTAACTTCTTCCTTTGCTTCTTTCTTGTTAATTTTTCGTTGATTCTGTGAGGGTGAGATATATTAGGAGTTGGGCAATCCACTTTTAGAGTGCATTGATGACAGATATGCAAATATCGTATAGACACATTCCAGCGTAACGCGACACCATGAGGAGCCGACTTTCAGCGAGAAATTAGGTCTGCATTCGAAAATTAGCCTCGGGGACATATGATTAAACAGGTGTAAAATTATCCTCACTAAATTTCCTTTCTGATAGAATATTCATTTTGAGATTTTTCGCTTTGAATATGATAAATATAGCGCGCTGCATTTCGTAACGCGACACCATCGCTGAATTGCACTTTTTCGCATTTTGAAATGCAAGTGCGTTTTTCAGCTCTGGTATACGGTTTGGAGTCTCGATTTATTCTAAGCATTTCTCGTATACATCAACAGAAATGAGGCTGTGAATTAAAATCGCAGGAAAAACTGAAATTATAACGAAAATAACTGAATTGATATGAACACCGCCGCGTTACGCTGATCGACAAACAGTCTCCTGCAAATGGTGTCGCGTTACGCAAACGTGTTTATCGTTGATAGAATACGTAATTTCAGCCGATTTCGATGCGACATGTTATATTCGACACAGAATATTATCACATTATCTATCGTTGAATGTAGTTCGAGTTGGAGGTTACGACCTGGAGTTTCAGTTATTAAAGTTTGAGGGACTAACCGGCACAAATATAGAACTGAACCAATTCCATTAGTATCACATATTCAGTTTTAGAAACAAATTTTAAATTTGTCACACCCAAGTATGACCCGGATCGGTTTTAAGTACGTGATCAGACGATCGATCCCCCTAGAAGTGAGTTTTTTTACACTGAAAAGTATAATATTGCCTTTTTTCTACGTTAACCATTTTGAAAGGTTATGATGGCCCAAGAAGCTCAGCAATGTTGAAGAGGAATATTTCTGTCGTTTTTTATTCTTTATTATTTTATTATTTATACGTTGTCTGTTTTCAACTTTTTATTTATTTCCGAAAAGATTGGAATACACCCAGGTTTTTTTTTACACGGTTGGAATTTATTAATTTCTCGGTTAACCCGAACTTTCACAGCTTTTTAAATACCACCTGAATTTTCTTTGATTTTTTGTGAATTTTTTGGTGGGGTTAACTCATTGTTTCATTGACGATGAAGGTCTTAAACGACAAAAACCAAACCGTGTAAAAAAAAACCTGGGTGTACGTCTTATGTCTCAACCAATGTTCATCACAAGAACGTATGCGTCGTGCCCTGAGTGCACTACTTTTAACTACATTTGCAATCTTTACGCTATCATCAAACACTACTCAGAAAATAAATACTCAATTTCGAAAATAGTGGTATCCTGGTGTAAAATAAATGTCTTATTATTGTATATTCATTCAGGTCAAAGCGAAGTTCATTAGGATGCCTGATATAATATGTCTTTATTAACGAACCAGCCCAATGCTGGTTCATCTCGATTAACATAAAATGGAAATATTTTTTTTTTCAATTTATCACTCAGCAACTCTCTGTTAACCTTTTTCGATAGGCCCTTATTCTTGCATTGGTTTGGTGAAGTTTTTTGCCTGACGCTATTCATTATATTTTCGACTACCGGTGACCAACACTCTTAAATTATTTCACAGATAACTGTGACTGTGAAAATCTCTGTTAAAGTTCTTAAGATGAAATATCGACTAAATTGACGTATGTTCACGGCATCTTCTTTGAGCGCTGACGTACTCGGCTGTGACGATCTTGGTCAAAGAATAAAAAATGCCGAGCTAGTGAGAGCGAACGGAAGGAAAATTAATTAAAATATTGAAAATCATCAAATTAAATGGAAAAAAGAAAACACGAGTCTTTCGGTTCCTAAAAGCTAAAAATATGTTTAAAATTCAAGATAAAACTTGTATTAAAAAACATAACTGCGGCTCCGTAACGCTTCACGTCAGATGAGTCTTTCAAATAAACGAACCATTGAAAAAAATATAATCATACTTGGGATCTACAAACAAGTTTGGAAAAGAGAGAGGATTAAAAAAGCCTCACAATTTATTCGAAAAAAACTCAGTTTCACGTGACTTATTAACGGACGACCCCAAAGGGGTCACCAAATACCAAACATTTGTAATTTCCCACCACTCCGTAACATTTTTGTATGGTAACCTATTTTTTGTAGTATGGAGAGTTACCAAATGACACATCCCGTTACACCCCCAATTTTGTTACGCTATTCATGTACAAGCCCTAAATTACTTGAAAGAAACCATTGTGATACTGTATCAATAAACCGAAAGCATTTTATCCCTTATTACAGAAGCACATTCAATTCGCGTAACGCGACACCATATTTTTGTACCTAGTGTAACTTCATGGAAAATGGTCCGATTTTCGATCTTAATACACGAAAAGAAAGCTCTTGACGAGTACTAAGAGAATCCGAAATATTACTTTTCCAATGTTTGTACCTTTCGTCTAGTATCAATTATACGACTATTTTCGTAACGCGACACCGTTTCAATGTCACTGTTTTTAAAGTACAAATATTTCATGGAAAACAAAAATTTGCGAAGCAATACAATGTGCACACAAAAAGATCATTAAAAACTGTATTTAATTACGTATTCATCAATACATTTGTACCCAAATAGGTGCGATAGAGCACATTTGTAAAAAAAAATGATTAGGGAGTCTTTTTTTTATACTAAAAGTCTGCTACTTTGATTGGCTATTAAACAATGTTCCGAAAACATTTTTCAGTGGAAGAAATGTTTTTTTGTAATTCAATATGTATGTTTTCCTGTCCTACAGATATTGGATCCTAATTTTCAGTTTGAAATTTTGGTCCCTTGGTGTAGAAGTGCGTGGATTGTGTCTATAACGGTTTGGTTGCCAACACTAACTAGTAAACAGCAGGCCATGACTTTGCCTCTTTCCTCGTGGGACAACAAACGGAGTCGCACGCGGAAAGAGGCAAAGTCATGGCCTGCTATTTACTAGTTAGTGTTGGCAACCGAACCGTTATACGATATTGTCATATCTGCCATCAATGCACTCTAAAAGTGGATTGCCCAACTCCTAATATATCTCACCCTCACAGATCCGTGCTTTGTCCTTTTGATATTTTGTCCTTCCGACCTTTTGTCCTTTCGAACTTTTGTTATAGATTTGATCTCTAAGACCCTGTTATTTTGTTCTGCTTTGTACTGTCGAAAACAAGAGGGCATAACCGATCTCTAGATCGACGTTATTTTGTTTTGTTTTGTACGGTCGAACCAAGTCAAACTACACGTTACCGTAGGGCTCTATACCTTGAAAGACTGAAATAAAGTGAAGAGTGGAAGCACCCGATAAGCGGAATGGAGAGGAGATAAGGGAGAATAGAACAGGTAAGGAATTGGAAAGCGTTTTGACTACGAGATGCAACACTGCCTGGTGAAAATATAATTAAAATAATTATGTCTAAAAGGGAGAAATAGTTGGCAATGAGATGCTTCAAATCGAATAGTAAAAAGTGAATGTAAATCAAAGCAACCATTTGACGACTAAAAAAATATAGCTGGAAGTAGGATTTTTAAAACTGCTGAAAGGAGCGTCAAAAAAAGGTCTCAACAAATTGAGAATCGGAAGAATGCTATTTCAAGGTCAGAGAAGAAAACTGTAAGTGTAAAAGAGTTGTTTGGGTATCAAACAGTGCAATAATAATTAATTTGGGAACCGATTCAGTCTAAATAGATGACGAAAACGTGAATTTGGAAATCCAATGCAGTAGTCGACTAGGGAACCATTGTTCAAGTTGCTTTGGTTTGGGATCCGGTTAAAGTGGTCGATTTGGAATTGCCGAACAGGCGGAAGTTATAGAACTATGAAAATAAATAATATTCTCATGCGCGAATCGATATTCGGTTCTAGTAACAAATGTAGCGAATTTAATAAAAGTTGACGATGAAGTCGATCATACAAATAGATCGGGCTTTTCAAATCACAGAGTAAGCTTTGATGATGAAAACTGCCGGAAAATTTGGAAAAGTTCTCTACAAAGAAAATCTGACTTGTTGAAGATGTGAGCACTACAATGCGATAAAGCGATAGAACATATTCAAGTGGGAAGTCAAGAGAAGAGAACATATGATCAAGTGTTTAATGAGTAGTGTGGAACTCAACGTACTGGTTGATTCCGTAATTTCCGGGTACCACGAACAGCTTAGATTGTTGGAGCGAATTGCCGAATCCGCCCGAGTAAACGAATACCCATTATAACAAATGCCATTGTATGGCCATACATAGAGAAGAATGAAACAATCAAGGAGTTGATCGGCAAAATTTCTGACCTCATTGACACAGTGAGCAAACTCACAGTCAACTTGGACATTAGACTGGCCCAGGAAACAAAAAGTTCTCTAATTCCACGGGACACCCCCCAGGATTGTGTCTTTGGGTGGGAAAATCAATCTCAGAAAATTTCAGCTAAATCGCTTGTTGCATAAGCTGGCGCATTTGATTTGAAGTTTGTATGGGGATTTCAGCCAAAATGTATAGGAAAATACACTTCCGTCACTCATTCGATTTGGAAATTTATTCTAATGGCTCGATTAACCTCAGAATTGCAAAAACGGCAGTTGGTATGCTACAGAACAATTTCACAGAACATTGTATGATGATTAAATGAACTTTTATATAGGTTTCGGCTGATGGAATTCGACAACATTTTTTTAACCCCATACTAAGCTGGGCCAGTCTATTGGACATTAAAAACCAGCTCATCGGTAAATTGCGAAACGCGGTGAAGTCCACCGATATACAGAAAGAACAGACTAACGCGAGCCAAGCCAGCAAGCCAGGAAAAACAGCGAAGCCGAGACGCTCAAGGACAACATCTACAACATCGAGCATGAATCGTTTTTCCTCCAAACTTCAGTTGGCTCTGTTGCTAGTTGTAGGTTCTTTGCCACCAACCCCTTGCAGCCTTTCATCCTCCATCGATTCTCAACCTAAACTCTATCGAATGAATTGCCGGAACACCGTCCTAGAGGGGGACAGTGGAACCTAAACGCGTTTCATGACAACTACAGCAACCTTCTTACTTAAGGTACACCGGGGCAAGTTGAAACGGTTTTTTCAAAGTTGAAATTCGAATTGCTGTAAAAAAATCACCATTTGATATATTTTGAATCTGTTTGCGGTGTTTGTTAGTTCGGGCCAAATATTATATACAAAAAATAAGCAACCTTAACAAACTTTTTTATAAATATTTTTTATATTTAAATTATTTTTTTATATGCATCGTTTCAACTTGCCCCGCGAATCGGGGCAAGTTGAAACACTGCGTTACATTCAGGCGTAAGCTAATTTTGCCGTAATAATAACAAAATGTATGTACTCAGTGAGACTCAAGAAGTACGAGGTTGTAAAGGTGACTATAATACTGCCAGGATTCGCATAAGAGTCCCATGTAAGTTTTTGACGATTTTGATATTCTTCCAGAAATTAGCTTAAAATTGTCTCCTGTTTAAGAAAAACTGATAAAATAGTAGGCTTTGTTCTATAAATTTGAAAACAAACCCACTTTTGTTGTCTCATCTTGGTATTTACTCGCATAAAAATCAGATTTCAGATTACACAAAAAATAAACTTTAGTATGGTCCATTTAATTGCTCCACAGCAATAAATACGGATAAAGAATATTATGTCAATTTTTTGGAAAGATACCAATTTTTTTCTATTTATTAGATTTTTTTTGTATTTCTCCATGTAAAACAAGTTTGATAAATTCAACGGCAAAATACTCAAGTAGGCGGAAATGACAGGGACTCTTATGCGAATAAGGGCAGTGTACAACAAAGTCACAAGCGTATTTTCAGAGACCAAATTCTGTAGAACAAAATATATTTTAGTTACCAGATAAAGATTGTCGTTGTCGTCGCTGTCCGAATAGAAGATGTCAATGAAGGAAAAATACACACGATTTGACAGTTAGGTACCACACATGTTTCGGACAGCAGAACAAAGGGAACCGAAGCGACAATCTTTATCTGGTAACTAAAATATCTTTTTGAAGAACGCACTACGTTGAAAATTTATCAAATTGATTTCCTCCTGCTGATGACAACTCGGATCACTATTCAGGATACTTCATTATTTAGTTCACTTGTAAATTGCGCAGTCGATTACTTCGGTTGTGGCTTCTTTATAAATGTACATTAATTAACCAGCCATCATATCTCTCATAAACTTTTCCATTGGAGAAATAGGCAGCTAAGGAAGTGAAAGGTGGAGTTAATGAAATGTTTACATATTCTATGTTTTATTTTTCAGAGAGTCGGTGCTCAGTAGATTAAGAATTTCAAAACTGCAGTTTAAATATGACCTCTTTTCATTCTAGTGGAGATTGTTGGAGGGTTGCATTCATGACGAAATGTGCGGAAATTTATTAAATTTATGTTCAGAAGTTTGCATGTTTTTATAAATTTATGTTTTTCGAATGTATGTATTTATGGAACATGTTGAATTCTGAAAAAAAATACTTGCGAGAGTGATGTTTTGAATCGTTGTTTCAACTTGCCCCGCACTACGCATTTCTATTTGCCCCGATGAGTTGAACATGCAGAGCAATATTAAACAACCAAAATACAAACATTAAAACGGGTCTTTCATCGATTTTTCATAATCTTTATGCTTATTCAACATTGACTGATTACTTACCGTGGAAATTTGATGAAAAAACACTTCCAGACATCATTTTGAGACCTGTTTCATTGGCACGTCGAAAAGTTGGTTTAGATTTCGCAAATGGCGAAAAATAAACAATGGCAGGGATTGCTTTTGAAAACTGCAATCTTTCGGGAATGGCAGTCAGAAGGTGCGTTTGGGCGAGTAGTTTGTTGAAAAAAATTATCAGAGCATTCGGTCATTTCCTATCTGAATTACAGCTTCCGTTTCAACTTACCCCGCATTTCAACTTGCCCCGGTGTACCTTACTTATGAATCCTGTACACGTCCGGTGGTGCAAAGGTCCGACTTAAAAGATCTCCATCCTGAGCGCTGCCCAGCTATCGCTTTAACCTGTTGCCATGTTAGATTTCAGTCGACTTCTTTTATTTCTTTATTCAGGCTTCGCCGCCAAGAGCCTCTGGGTCTGCCTCTGCGGCGATGTTCCGCTGGGTTCCAGTCTAGTGCTTGTTTACAGATTTCCTTTCCACCCCTACGTAGAGTGTGGCCGACCCAGCCCCACTTCCGATCCCGAATTTCTGTTGCTATCTGCCTTTAGTGAAAACGACGATGGAGCTCATTATTTGAGATCCAGTTGTGAGGCCACCAGGCCCGAATTATATACCGCAGGCATCTGTTGATGAACACCTGCAGCCGTTGAGTGTTCTCTACTGATACACACCATGTTTCGCTAGCGTATAACAGCACAGATTTTACGTTAGAGTTGAACATTCGTATTTTGGTGCGTTCACTTATCTGCCTGTTTTTCCAGATATTTCCTAAACTCGCAAAGCCAGCTCTTGCTTTCTTGATCCGTGCGCCTATGTCGATCTTGGTATCGCCAACTGACGCCATTTGGCTACCAAGATATTGGAAGCTTTCAACATTCTCCACTGGTTGCCCGGCTACTGTGAAACTGGAAGGGGTCACCGTGTTTACATCCAACGATTTGGTTTTGTTGACGTTGATAACTAAACATGCCGAAGAGGAGCGCTCGGCAAGGTCGTTGAGCTTACTCTGCATATGCCGTTGCGCAAGGAGTGCTACGTCATCAGCCAATTCGAAGTCGTTTAGGTGCTCCATGGTTATAGGCTACCATAACAGCTCGCAGTTTGGTTCATGATCAATCGCATCTACCAGAATCTCGTCGATTACGATGAGGAACAGTAATGGTGATAGAATACATCCTTGCCTCACACCAGCTACGACCCGGATAGGGTCGGACAAGACCCCATTGTGCAGCACTCTACACGGAAAGGCCTCATACTGTGCCTCGATGAGGCCGATGATTTTCTCAGGAACCCTCTTGCGTCTCAGGACGCATCACATATTCTCGTGATTGAGACGGTCGAAAGCTTTTTCGTAGGCAATTAATACCAAGTAAAGGGACTTTTGGAATTCGTTGATCTGCTCCAGAATGATACGGAGCGTGACAATATGGTCTACACAGGATCTTCCGGCACGGAATCCGGCCTGCTGCCGCCGAAGAGGCGCATCGATTTTCTCCTGAATCCGGGCTAGGATAAATTTGCATAGAACTTTGAGAACGGCACACAGCAACATAATGCCTCGCCAGTTATCGCATACAGACAGGTCACCCTTTTTGGTCACCTTCACTAAGATACCTTGCATCCAGTCGACCGGGAAATCTTACGGTGTCCCAGATATTACGAAATAAACGATGCAGTAGTTGAGCGGATGTCATGGGGTCAGCTTTGAGCATCTCGGCTGATATGCGATCGACCTTGGGGGCTTTATTCGATTTCATGCTTTGGATGTCTGTTTGAATCTCTAGCAGTGATGGTGCTTTGGTATTAAATTGACGCGTGTTATACGTCGGATCCCAGGCAGATCATGCCGAGGTGGTGATGGCCTGGCTGGCACTTGAAAAAGT
Source organism: Armigeres subalbatus (assembly GCF_024139115.2). Lineage (NCBI taxonomy): Eukaryota > Metazoa > Arthropoda > Insecta > Diptera > Culicidae > Armigeres > Armigeres subalbatus. The sequence goes on along the minus strand of NC_085140.1, from coordinate 211,899,920 downwards.
TGTTCGAATTGCACGAACCAGCGTTTCAGCTGGTCAGTTGGGTCGGTCAATAATTGATCATTCGCGTCTTTCACAGGCATCGTTGCATTCATCTTCGCCCCGTTTGAGCGTCGTGAAATATCGTAGATAAGGCGAATGTCCCCGGTTGCTGCGGCTATCTCTCCTTCGTCGGCCAGAGAGTCTTCCCACGCTCGCTTGTCCCGTCGACATGAGCGTTTTACTTCCTTCTCAAGAACCGAGTATCGTTGACGGGCTAAGACTTTGGCTCGTCTGGTCTTTGATCGCTCTATCGCGGCTTTGGCTTCTCTTCGCTCCTCTATCTTCCTCCAGGTCTCATCGGTGATCCATTGTTTTCTCTGGGTGCGCAGTTCGCCCAGTTTGTTTTCGCTGTTGGCGATGAAGGCATTCTTGATGACGGTCCATTGATCTTCCACGCTGCCACCTTCCGGAATATCTGCAGCACGCGTCTCCAGTTCTTCAACGAAGGACCGTTTCACCGTGGCATCTCTCCTCCTGCCGACGAATCCGCGCAATGCGCAGGCGTATTTCGCCGATGAGGAGGTGATGATCAGACGCGATATTGGCACTACGTTTATTCCGAAAATCAAGAAGGGTCCGTTTCCATTTTCGGCTGATGCAGATGTGGTCGATTTGATTTTCTGTAAAGCCGTCACGGGAGACCCACGTGATCTGGTGAACCGGTCGATGAGGGAAGAGTGATCCCCCGATCACCATGTCGTTATTACCACAAAATTCTGCTAACAGCTTTTCTTTTTAGCTCATTCATCCGAGACCATGGCGTCCCATAATGCGCTCATGGTTCGAGTTGTCGGACCCGATCTTCGCATTGAAGTCGTCCAAACAGATCTTGAATTTCTATCTACGACGGCATTGAGTTGACTGTAGAAGTTCTCTTTGTCTTGCAGATCGGCAGTATCGGTTGGCGTATAACATTGGATTATAGTAAGGTTTCGGACCCGTGTTCTAAGTCGATTATCCTTTCACTTATAGGTTCCTACTTCATAAGCGCAGAGTGTGCCTATTAGCATTTCTAACGGTACACCTTTCATCCAAATAGTGGCCGATGCTGATTTCCCGATTATTTGCAGTGAGGGTACAATGACCTCTTGCATTCTTGGTGACATCAACGAATAACACCAGGCCTGGGGTAGCTGCTCTAAAAATCTCAGAGGAAACATAGTGTTCAGCGCAGCGTCAAATGCAACTTTTTGGGAGCAAATCGGTTAAGGATAAGTGCGCAGAAAACAAGTGAGAATTTTTTATGCGGTTTTCATGTAAAAAAATGTATTTTGGCCATAGCTTCGGAGCCCATAATCCTATTTGGCTAATTTTCAATGGGAAACAATGGGACAGAAACCTGTGTGCAACTTATTGCAAGCAAATTGGTTGAAATTAGTACCAAAAAATAAGTGACATTTTAATGCAATTTTTCCGAGAAAAAATGTATTTTGGTCATAGCTTCCAAGCTCATAGTCCGATCTAGCTAATTTTCAATAGAAAACAATGGGACTGGATTCCGCGTCGAATGCAAGCTACGAGCAAATCGGTTGAGGGTAAGTGCCAAGAAATGGGTGACACTTTTGTGCGCACATACATACACAGAGACATCACATCAATTCGTCGAACTGATTCGATTGGTATATAACACTTTTTGATCGGGGTTCTGCCAATTTGTACCAAGCGCCCCAACTATCGGATGGCAGATTTTCATACAGCTCTGCATATAAAACTTTGGCATATACAATTTCCAAATATTACTATTTGGTCTTTATTTAATTTGTATATGTCACGCACGACTTTAGGCTTTCTCGTATACTAAGTATACATAAAGGCTATATATATCTAGAAGGCCTAGAGACCCATAATATTATATTCCGATCGACTCAGTTCGACGAATTGAGGTGATGTCTGTGTGTGTGTGTCTGTGCGCAACCACCCAATAAAATGAAGCAAAAGTGTCACCAATGTTTCAGGCACTTATCCTTAACCGAAGTGCTTGCAACAACTTGCATTCGACGCAGAATACTTTCCTATTGATTCCTTTAAAAAATTGGCCAGATCGGATTATGGCCATTACTCTTGACCAAAATACTATTTTTTGCATCTATGCATCATCACCGCTAGGTGGATTATTCAGTGTTCTATAATAATTGTAAGATTTGATTTTATTTGTGCGCCATTGACCGAGCATCCAATTTCACGCACAAATTTTTCACGTACAAATTCGCAGGAGCTCTAATTGTCCACAAACTATATCGAACATTCCTTAACTCGGTATTCGAAAATATGTTTTATAAAATAAGCGCATAATTAATGTTATTAATGTCCTTTCACGAGTAAAGTATCACATAAGAGTCAAAAATACCCTTGGTGCGGTTTAGCCGAACCCTGAACCCATTTATGAAACACTACCAGATCGAACCCTGCATTTCTCGGGATTGGCAATCAATTTTTGCTTTAAAATGTATTTTTTTTAAGCGCAGCGCTCTAGATCGAATTATGCACGATCGTTTTGAATGTTTTCGCAACTAATTTTCAAACTATCTCAGATAAAATGTCCGACTTTTCCAATATATAAACAGTGATGAGCTCAAGATGAATTGAACGATTATAAAATCTCTACAATCTGCATTTTAATTCAATCATGAGAAAGGAAACTTGGGCGCTTTTTTTTTATTTACAAAGGAATGAAACAATAGAAGAAGTCTTCGAAACAAGGCCATTAGTGGTTATTTCAAATTTGAACTCTTATTTCTTAACAAGCCTTCTGGTTCAACCAATAATGTATATGCCCTTCCAATGAAAATCTTCATTTGGTTGAAAACTTCGCTCCTCATTCTTTGTCAATCAAGAAATTCCAACATTAATAATGGCAAGAAGTATGACAGAGGAAATCGATTCTAATAATTCTCCACGATAATTTCAAGTACGATTTGTCTACGTGTAGGTTTATTTTGAAAAGACGAAGGTTGTCAAAAAATTAATAGATATGTCTGAACATACATGTAAGATCTCCCTAAACGTGCATAATGTTTGTATAAATGATAGATCAAAGATAAATTAAAACAATTTTCCTATGCAAGCAGACACACTGAATTCAACAGGCACTTGTTTTAAAGCACTCACTTCCACATTGTTGTCAACTGAAATATACGACCGGCATTGAAAATAGACCAGCTTTAACATACAAGTGGCACATAAACCACCATACAGCGCTGAAATATGTTCGAAAAATAGTAACAGTGGTACAACATGCACGACCGAAAAAAAGGATTCACAAATAATTTATGCCTATATCAATGGCCGGTACTCGACAGTAGCGTTGCACTCGAAACCCCTGAGCAGATAAGTAGGAATAGGAACAAAAACGTGTCCCGTGCGATTCTCCACAGTGAAAGTGTATCGAGTACAGCAGATAGTGCAATTTTCCAACATAGTAACCCAAGCCACGAAATAGGGATCCAACCGCCATGGCCTACTGCACTCCGCTTCTATGCTTACCGGAGGGGGAGCACAAACACTCGTCTCAGTAGGCGCACGTGTACGAATGCAAAAAAGGACACCATCGAACACATGCAAAGCCTAGACCACGCCTCTATTATCATCGTCATCACCATCATTATCCCCTTCGCAACACATTGTTTCGGTTGTAGCGTCTTCAGCGCAATAACACAGCTTGACTGTTGCTGCGTGGTGTCCGTTTTCCTGTCTCTATCGCACTCCCGTGAGTGCAAATCCCACGTGAGTGCGCCGCCGTTATGATCCTTTTGCTAAAATATTTGTAGCGTCTTCCTCCTGCCGACGAGACTCGGGCATCCGAGAAACAACAAAAACAACCGACATTCCGAAAACCCCAAAAGCGGATGATCTGCTCCTGCGGGTGCTCCTGGTTTTGGCATGGTATGGCTTGTGCCGCTTGTTGGCAGTCATTCCAAACGGATATCCACTTTACATCGGCCAAGGTCTTTCGCTCCGACGCTCCTCCGGAATTTACCAATAAATGATTTGTGCCGTGATGTGGTTGTAGTATAGTTTAGAGGATTTTTTTTTGCTGCTTGCTGAGCCTACTGCAGTGTTTGAAGCACTCTCGGAACGTTGGTCCAGTCGGTCTTCCCAGGCTGCCATTATCGGAGTACTTATTCTTGGACAGGACAGGAAAAAGAGCGGATTCCGGTGCGAGGACAGGATTCATTGAATTTCTTCCTCTTGTTGCGCTCGTCGCGTCCGGACGTGAAAATTATGTCAAACCACCGCTGTTGGGCGCCATTGTGAGCAAATAAGAGTGCATTTTTTCCCTATGCAAAGGACATACCTTGCATCCTTTCCGAATAAACGACTCGACGGTGGAGGCGAATTGTGCCGAGTTGGAGATAGAATCGCGGTGACTTCCTGGACAGCCTTGGTTCGGTTTGGTGCGGTTGTTGGTTATTTGTCGATCGGTGAAGTGTGATAACTTATTGATTATTAATAGAATTTTGTATGCAGCAGCAAGTGGTTGTTGTTCTCTTGTGCGACGGAAAGCAAAGTGCACTACGAACGGTGCTCGAACAAAGGAATGCTACCATTGCCAATGATAAAGATCGTACATTTGTAGTCAAATAAGATCGAAGAAAATTGTACTTTGAATGGATTTTGGTAAAGGTTCAATATATGATATCATCCTGAGGATAAAAGGCAGAGTGCACACGATATTATACCTGTTTACGAGGATTGGTGAAAAGTTTTAAAATAAGGTAAATAAATAGTCGTTTGTTTAATGACATGCTGATAAAATAACATTTTTAAAAGTGAAGTTGAGAAATAGCATTTTTGCGTTTTCTTAAAACATTGAACGGAAATTAAAATCAAATCATATCAACACGAAATACACAGAAAAACGGATTGTATAAGAGAAACAACAACAACAATCATCCGCAACAGATTGAACGAAGTATATTTTTATCTTCAAAGGCTTTACATTCCAACTGGGACTTGGCCTGCTTTTAAACTTGATGTTTTTTTAGCATTTCCACAGTTACTAATTAGGTTTTCTTAATTTTGAAAAATATGATGATTTTCTTTATTCATTCGATAGAACATCTTTTTCTGAGCTACAACTTTTTTTCACACGCATAGACTCTAAATTTGATGATTTAAATCCATTTTAAATGTTTTCGGAAATTTAACTGCTTGGCAGTTAGCTCACAGATTGACAGCTCGACTCATAATTAAGTCAAGTTAGGGGTATTCAAAACGCAAAATTATTAGGTTTTTCGACATTGATTTAAAATAGTTCCCGTGTACCAAAATTTATGAAATTTTTAGATTTGGGCTCGGTTTTTATAATAGATTTTAAATGTGTGATAATCTCAATACCCCTAAAACCGAATCGAAAGAATGTCGGCCATTACATGAATATGTATCTGTGTGACAAATACAATGGATACACTATGCCCAGGAAGTCGAGAATGCTTTCCGTTAGAGAACGTCTTAGACCGGGTCCGAGAATCGAACTCACCATCTCTGGATCGGCAATGTTACAGTTTTGCTCACACGGTTAACTAGATACCCAACCATGATGTTGTCTAAGAGCCAATACTTAGTCGTTTGAGCTAATCCAGAATGTATATTGTTATGAATACTTTCAAAGCATTTTATGAACTCAATTTGCATTATTGTATAATGTATAATTTGCAATGTATAATGGTTGAAATATCTATAAGAGCAGATCAATTCAACATTATTAAATGAGGCGTGTTATTGTTTTTCTCTGTCTTTAAGGTCATGCTAATAAAAACAAATTAATGTACCGTAGATATTTTCCACAATAAATATTAAGATGATTGTTTATGAAGTTGAATTTAATGTAAGAAAATTGTTAACCTTTTAACGCCCAAGACCGCCTTTAGCCGGGTACTTTGATTATTTTTTTGTAATTTCCAATTCTTCAGATTTCGGAAAGTTGTTTATATCGATCAGTAGTATAAATTTCAATGCACTTTTAAGTCAAATTTCAAAACTCTACACTACTGAAATTGAGTAAGTTTTTGTTCATGCGTGCTTTTGGTCGTATACCTCTGAAAAGTGAAATATGTGTGGTTTAGTATTTTTCCACAATTAACCTTATTCAAAAGAAGGTCATGGTGGTAAATTATACATTCTAAAATGTTTATGCCTCTAAAATTTAAAACCCTGAAAATTTAAGAAATGCAACAAGTCAGCATTTAATGGAAATTTTAGAACTCTAAACACGTTGAAAATTAAAAAATAAAAAGATTACAAGATCCAAGAAATTATATTAGGGGAAGGTGGGGATTCTTGAACCCCGGGGAGACTTGATCACCCCCTGTTTTATCGAGAACTAAGCAGTTTTGTTCTAGGGATTTTTTTTAGTATAGATCCTCTAGACAAATGACCTTTATGTGATGAGTTATTTTTTGGATTGACTACCTTATTTTTCCTGCAGGGCGGTTAGTATGTTTTGACCTTCCTAAAGATTTTTTTATTGGCCACGCAAAATTTGAACAACTTTTCATAACAATGACCAAATGCTTTCGTTTTTTTACAGCACAAAGCAATAAACATGCTAAATGATCTGTACTGATGAAAATGTCAACATTCCATCAAAGCTTTAGGATATTTGGATTTGAAGTTATTACCTCAATAAGGGGACCGATACAATAATTTTGGATTTGTAATAATACAAATCTGTTCTCAGTCTTCTAAATTTTTGTAGATTTGACATATGTGATGAAGTTTTGGCAGGAAAAATGATTTATTGCGTAGATATCATAGAAAGAGGAACAAGTCTCCCCTAATTTTTAAATTGCATGTGCTGTCGAATTCAGTAACAAAAATCCTTCATGTATACGCACAGCAATTTGAAAATTACGCGTACTTTTAAGGAAAAATATTTAATTCCTGTCCAATTTTATCAAAGCAAGTTCTTGGATAGGGATCAATTTTTCCCGAATATTTTAAAAGTCGATTTTTGACAGCACTCCAAAAAATCTATTGCGTATCAATAACCACAATAATTTAAGGACTGTCATACATCAGTAAAGCTAAATACTATATTTCTTAGAGAGTCTGTGTGGAAATTGCGTATGTTTATTTATTTTTGTCTATGATACATCGGAAATCAGATAAGGGGATCAAGTCTCCCCTATTGAATGAAAATCTCGAGAAACAAAATTCTAAAAAATCAAAATGTGAAATTAATAATAAAAAATTTAAATGGCCTAAAACGTGTTGAGATAGATTTAAAAAAGCAAACTAGGAAAAATCCACTAATTACGTATCGCAAAAATTGGCCATTTTCGACCCTTTCCCCCTTATGTCACACTTTTTATATGAAGCATCAAATTTTTTTGTATGGATTGTCACATTTCGGGCAACCCCTCCTTCCCCTATAAACGTAATTTATGGATGGTCCCAAAGTGATTTTAAGCGAAAACAAAAGTTTGGGTTGTAGAGGGTTAATAAGAAAAAAATCCTGATTGATCCACCTAGCGGTGTTTGTGCCTTTCTCGTACATCAGATAAAAAAAATGAGTGAAAATTTCTAAGCGTGTTTTTTTGTACATAAATCGTATTTTGGCCATAACTTTTGATCCCATAGTCCGAACTGGCCAATTTTCAATAGGAAACAATGGGACATAATTTCCCGAATCTATGACAAAAGGTCGAAAGACAAAAGGTCGAAAGGACAAAAGGTCGAAAAGACAAAAGGTCTAAAAGACAAAACGTCGAAAGGGGCAGAAGGTCGAAAGGACAAAAGGTCGAAAGGCACAGAACGAAAAGGACAAAAGGTCGAAAAGGACAAAAGGTCGAAAGGCACAAAAGGTCTATCAAGAACAAGTTGATAACAATTTTTAGGTGTAATCGAAAAGAATTTATGAAATACATTTAACTTTGAGCAGAAATAACGCACTCATTTAATCAATCAAAGTTGAATAATGAGAAAGAAGGAGATATCACTATAAGACAATATTATGAATATCTAAATAGTTCTGAAAGAGATAGAAAGATTGTTAATAAGAAACGAATAAAGCTTGTATTTTGAGAGTTGTCTTATACAGTTGGCAAAAAATGCTCTTTTATTTTTTACTATTTTTAACAATTAAATAAAATTCATCCAATATCAAGTTTTTCTGAATGTCACTTCGATCTGTCAGAATAGAGCACGCCGCAGCCACGCCGGTGTATTTGATCGAAGTGACGTTTAGAAAACTCAAACATCCATCTATTAGTGGTACTTATTGAATGAATTTTATTTAATTGTTAAAAATTGTAAAAACAAAAGAGCAGAGTTTTTACTAACTGTGTAGGGCAACTCTGGTTTCATTTTATTTCTAATAATTGCATCTGCGTTTGCTTAATGAAGCCTTAAGATGAGGAAAAGCCATTTTGAGTAGACCATCAACACATGTCTTGCTCAAACAGGCGTAAACACCTCATTTCTTTTCTTAAACAATACAATTTGGTGCGGGATTGATTCTTTCCGTTTTATTTTCTTGCCAATTTCAAACTTATGTCCCTTTCGACCTTTTGCCCTGTTCGACGTTTTGTCCTTTCAACCTTTGGTCCTGCTCGACGATTTGTTCTTTCGACCTTTTGTCCCGTTCGACGTTTTGTCTTTTCGAGCTTTTGTACCTTTCGGCCTTTTGTCCTTTTCGACCATTTGTCCCTTCGACCTTTTGTCTTTCGACGTTTTGTCTTTCGACCTTTTGTCCTTTCGACCTTTTGTCTTTCGACCTTTTGTCCCTAACCCTGATTTCCCGTCGAATGCAACTCATTGTAAATAAATCGGGTTAAGATAAGTGCTTAAAAGATGAGTGAGTTTTTTTGCGCACATACATACACACACGCACACACACACACAGCGGTCGCGACGGCCAAGTGTAAACCCGTGAAATCGGTGGAGTCGAGGTCTACCTAGACTGATGCCCAAGGATTCGCGGACTCGGCAAGGTCGAATCGACCGAAGGTGTGCCAGCGAAGACGGTGGTGCCAAAGTCTACCCAGACTGAGGCTCAAGTATTTGCGGGTACGTCGGGGGTGACTGCTCCAACGGAGCAGACACAAAAACGGGGGAGACAGTCTCCAGGGGATGAGCTCCCTGGGGGCCGCTCCAAAACGCGGAGGGTTACTACCCCGAACAAGGGTAGTGGGGCTGGGAAGCTGAACCCCGGTCAGGTACCTCCAAAACCGGGGGAGGAAGGACCTGGAAAGGTCCGTCCACTCAGGAAAGACGGTGGTAAGGGGTTACGGCAGGCTGAAAGTTCTCAGCCGCACCAGACCAGGGAAATAGAGGGGGATGACGCCTCCTGGACCCTGGTCAAGAACAAGAGGAAACCGAAGACGTCAAGGGCCGAAAAGAAGGCCCAGGCAAATGAGGGTAGCAAGAAGTCTAGGGTAGGTGCCAATCGCTCCAGGGGCGATGCCCTAGTCATCATGGCGGACGAGGCTAAGTACTCGGATGTTTTGAAGGCGATGAGGAGTGACGTCAAGCTCGGTGAACTCGGCGCCGACGTACGTCGAATAAGACGTACCTGGATGGGCGAGATGATCCTCGAGCTGAAGCGGGGCGTCTCGCAAAAGGGCGCCGCCTACAAGAAGTTGGCGGAGGAAGTTCTAGGCGAGACGGTCAAGGTGAGGGCACTCACGACGGAGGTGAATCTAAGGGTTAAAGACCTGGACGAGATCACTGAAGTCGAAGAGCTCGTCACGGCACTGCGGCGACAGTGTGAAGTGGAGACGCCCACCGCAGCCGTTCGGGTACGGAAAGGTCCGGCAGGGACGCAGGTAGCATTGGTTCGGCTATCTGCAGCGGACGCCTCCAAGGTAGTCAAGTTAGAGAGCGTCAAGGTGGGATGGCCGGTATGCCCTGTGCGCATATACGAGCAACCCGAAGTTTGCTTCAAGTGCCTGGAACCGGGGCACAAGCAATGGGACTGCAAAGGCCCTGACAGAAGCAATCTCTGCCGACGATGCGAATTGGAGGGACATAAGGCACAATGCTGCACGAACCCTCCCAATTGTTTGATTTGTTACAGCAAAGCTGTGAACAGCAAGCTTTCCATGGGGGGTTCGATGTGCTCGGCGTTTAAGCGTGTTGTAAAATCAAAGTGCAGGTAACGCAGCTGGCTTGCTCGGCCTCGCCCGAGTGTTTGGTGTGCGCAGGTTTAGAGGAAACGGCGGAACACGTGTTGTTCGTGTGCCCACGTTTTCGCGCAATGCGTGACCACATGCTTGCCACATGTGGTCTGGACACTACCCTGGACAACCTAGTTCGGAGGATGTGTAAAGATGAAGTTGACTGGAACGCCGTTTTATCGGCTATCGCCCAAATCGTCTCGGAGCTACACAGAAGGTGGCGCGTGGACTCAAGGATGGCTAGTTCAGGCGCAAATAAGAGGTGGTCCAAGGGATCGGAGTCGGCTTCATGGGTCATACCGGTGGTCATGCTCTGTGGTCGAACACGATCTTTTTATCGAACAAGTGGCCGCGCGAAGAACAACATGGTATCGTCGCTTTCGCGGCGTCGGTCAACCGGGCGGGTTCCGAGCCCGAGGATGGAAAGGGGTCCTCGTCAAGGCTGGGGCAGGCTTAGGCCTCGCGTCGGCAAGTCCCTCTGTGTGCTGGCGAATAGGCCCTATCGCAGAAAGGTTAATTTGGGGTGCACGCGGCATCATCATTCTTGATACCAGTCATGCAGAGGAAAGCAGGCGTGAAGTCGACCCTACCCACCTTCCGAGGACATAGGGCATGGTAAGGCCACCTGGAAAGCCGGCAACGCGCTGGCACGATACCATGGTGTTCTTCTAAAAAAGCGAGTTACGATGTTCAGTGCTGCAAGGACACGCAGCTAACCTCGAGGGTGCGTTGTGCACTGGCCCCCCTTTGAAGCATTACTTTCTGGTTGTACCGAAGGGACTATGGGCTTTGCGGCAATGGAAACGGTTTAGCGGGTCGGGGATGTAGTCCTGCCTCCCTCGGTGATCCCTAACCCCTGGTCAACCCAGGATGTCTGTTGAGCAGATTCCCCCTCCATTGTTTAGGAAGAAAAAAAAACACACAGACAGACATTATCTCAATTCGTCGAGCTGAGTTGATTGGTATATAACACTATGGGTCTCCGGGCCTTCTATCACAAAACCGTCTTGGAAGTGAATATATAGCCTTTTCGTTACACCACGGTGTACTAGAAAGACAAAAAGATTCCTGAACATAAGAGAATAAAAAGGCTACAAGACGGTAGACTAACTCAAGACTACGCGCAGCAGCTGGAAGTGGCACTCGCAACGATTATCACAACGATGAATCGATTAAATTGCGACACCTCTAGGTGCAGCGTCTCTTGAAAATGGCTGAAGAGATATTCGATCCGCCATTGGAAGCACCGCAACCGCTGCAATAAGCACGGTTCCCTTGGATCCAAGAAACGACTGGTATGACGGCGAATGTGAGCAGTTAGTTGAGGAGAAGAATGCAGGTTGCAGGTGAGCTTGCTGCAACCCCTTACGAGGGCGAACGAGGCACGATACAAACGGGCGCGGAACAGACAAAACTCGACGTTTCGGAGGAAAAAGCGCCAGCAGGAAGATCGAGACCGTGAAGAGACGGAGTAATTGTACCACGTTAATAACACACGAAAGTTCTATGAGAAGTTAAACCGTTCACGTAAGAGGCACGTGCCGCAGCCCGATATGGGAAAGGACATAAACGGGAACCTTCTTACGAACGAGCGTGAGGAGATCCAAAGGTGACGGCAGCACTACGAAGAGCACTTTGATGGCAGACAACGGTGGCGGTATGGTAATGAACCAGGGAGCACGCTCGCAAGACATACGACTTCCGGCTCCGGATCTCCAGGAAATCCAGGAGAAGATCGGCCGGCTGAAAAACAACAAAGCCCCTGGAGTTGACCAACTACCAGGAGATCTGTTTAAATACGGTGGTGGGGCACTGGCTAGAGCGCTGCACTGGATGATTACCAAGGTTTGGGAGGATGAGGTTCTGCCGCAGGAGTGGATGGAAAGTGTCGTGTGTCTTATCTACAAAAAGGGCGATAAGCTGGATTGTAGCAACTACAAGGTACTCTCCCAAATTTTATGCCGCCGACTAACACCAATTGCAAGAGAGTTCGTGGGGCAGTACCAGGCGGGATTTATGAGTGAACGCTCTACCGCAGACCAAGTGTTCGCCATACGTCAGGTATTGCAGAAATGCCGCGAATACAACGAGCCCACACATCATCTATTTATCGACTTCAAAGCCATATTTAATACAATCGATCGGGACCAGCTATGGCAGCTAATGCACGAAAACGGATTTCCGGATAAACTGATACGGTTGATCAAGGCGACGATGGATCGGGTGATGTGCGTAGCTCGAGTTTCAGGGGCATTCTTGAGTCCCTTCGAAACGCACAGATGGTTACGGCAAGGTGATGGTCTTTCGTATCTGCTGTTCAACATCGCTTTGGAGGGAGTAATACGAAAGGCAGGGATTGACACGAGTGGTACGATTTTCACGAAGTCCGTTCAGTTATTTGGTTTCACCGACGACATTGATATTTTGGCACGTAACTTTGAGAGGATGGAGGAAGCCTACATCAGACTGAAAAGCGAAGCTAAACGGATTGGACTAGTCATCAATACGTCAAAGACGAAGTACATGACAGGAAGAGGCTCAAGAGAGGTCAATGTAAGCTACCCACCACGAGTTTCTATCGGTGGTGACGAAATCGAGGTGGTTGAAGAATTCGTGTACTTGGACTCACTGGTGACCGCCGATAACGATACCAGCAGAGAAATTCGGAGACGCATAGTGGCTGGAAATCGTACGTACTTTGGACTCCGCAAGACGCTCCGATCCAATAGAGTTCGCCGCCGTACCAAATTGACTATCTACAAAACGCTTATTAGACTGTTAGTTCTCTACGGACACGAGGGCTGGACGATGCTCGTGGAGTACCAACGCGCACTGGGAGTTTTCGAAAGGAAAGTGTTGCGTACCATCTATGGTGGGATGCAGGTAGCAGACGGTACGTGGAGGAGGCTAATGAACCACGAGTTGCATCAGCTGTTATGAGAACCATCCATCGTTCACGCCGCGAAAATTGGAAGACTGCGGTGGGTCGGGTACATAGCCAGAATGTCTGACAGTAACTCGGTGAAAATGGTTCTCGACAACGATCCGACGGGAACAAGAAGGTGAGGTGCACTGCGGGCAAGGTGAATCCTCCGCCGAGGGTCTGCTCACAAATTACGTAAAGCTTTTGGGGGGAGGGGGGAGGTCCAACTTGCGTTATACTTTGTTACACTAAAAGATGGGGGAGGGGGTGGGTACTACCAAATGTTATTTGTGTGATCGAATTGAAAGAGGAAGTGACATTCATAGATATAATACGAGAAACGCGGTTGATGTAAGAACACCTTTCTTTTTGCATGGTGCTTCACAAAATTCATTGTTCTACAAGGGTGTAAATGTTTTCAATTCGATGCCTACACACATCAAACGTGCAGCGACACTAGCACAGTTCAAGAGACAATGTATGTCACACGTCAAAGCTGCATTTTAGACAACTACTCGACAATTTTTTAGCATTAACTAATTTAAGTTTTGACGAAGTTTTACCCAACGGATACTTTTGTGTGTTTTATTTTAATTTTATTTATTGTTTTTGGGGCATTAACGACTACAACGATCGCCTCGATGATGATGATGGATTTTTTACTTTCTTGACGTTATTATTAATTTAACTTTTCTTTGTGTAGTCTACAAGAGTTTGAGCCTCGCGCGCGAAATACAGATATAAATTATTTCAAATTTAATTTTCGTGTGCCACATTTTGATCTGTTTGAATGATTAGGAGTGAATGACTTTTGTATGGTTACTGCTGAAAGAGTTTTGAATGTTCGATATAGCTATCCAGTAGATTGTTTCGCGGTTAAACTGAAACTTTTGATATCGACGGAGCGGTATCACAAGTGTTGGTGCCTGTATTGTCGAGAATCATGAATACTATAGATACATACTAGTTGTTGAGTGAAAATTGACTTGATACGCGATTCCTGGTGAAACTTTTGAAATCTGTGCGAGAGGTATCACAAGTTTTGCATTTTCATAGAGCTGTATGTATCACTACTGATGTTTTAGCAAGATTGCGGTTTTGGAAAGATCAGTTTTTTAAATTTATATTTTTTGCTGTATAGTGATGTAAAATATTCAAATTTATATCTGTCATAAGAAATCGGATCGTTTTTTCTTTTTGGAAATCCGATTAAATGCATATCAATTAATTATCTTAAAGATAACTCGTCTAGCTCAAACCCTTGTAGGGGTATGTGGCGGGACCATCATCATCATCATCATCATCATAACACGAATAAAAAAATATTTGAATGTCTTTTTTTAATCACTGATTGAAGTAATTGCTGTTTATCGTTATCGCATATTAGTCATTATCGAAATCAAGCAAGCTGACATAGCGGGACTGATATGCGTAAAAATACCAAGCGAATATTGTATTTCTCGACACCACAGTTCCGCAAATTCTATGTTCGTTTCTATAAGCTGTAGGGTAAATGATATATTTTGGACATGTACATATTTTGGACAAGCCTGAGCTTCTTCGATCAATTTTAGATAATGTGTAGGAAATTTTTTATCGAAAGTATGATCATTGCATACTTTTACCTCAACTCTAGCAGCTCCTGATGAGAATTCACAAATCAACTATTATTTATCTTTAAAATTATCTAAAATGTAAAGCTATCTACCAAAGTGCCTGCTGGACGCCAGTATGCAGGAGAACATGCATAATAGGACTCTTCGTAACATGCACCTGAAACACGTTTAAATTGGTTCAAACGGCAATCTTGAGGTCCTGCGGCCAAAGTTTGATTGTAATTGAGATACTAACATATTCCAATCGCTTAACATGAACTTAAGACGGATGATAAAAGGAAGACCAAAATGAAGTTATGTTTTTATTCATCAGACATTTATTGGTCACCCCATGTACAGTACATGGATGAACCATTAATTGCCAACTTTCAGGCTGTTTTCAATGATATCGATAAGATTGCGAAATAATGTTAATTTCTGGTTTAATCTATGTCAGTTAAGCAAATAAATGCATTTAAATGAATGTGGATACGTGTAGGTAAGTCATACCATTGAGATCTGTAGGTGGCCATTTTTAAATTAGGAGAAAATGACTCTGTCCAAAATATATGCATTTTCCATGTCGAAATTATATATTTGATGTCCAAAAAGAAAAAAATTACAGTTCGCAATATATCACAGTTTACACCTAGTAAAAGTAATTTACTCAAAAATTGGGCAATGGAGACACAAGACTAATCATAGCTTATGAATTTGGATGAACCTAGTGGTTTACAATTATTTTATACTATTCAATCTCGATATATTTTCTAATGAATGTCCTGCGCTTGTCCAAGATACATCATTTACCCTATTCTTGATATCCTTGATATTTGATCATGTGCCCTATTCTAACAGTGTTAAAAAAATACCAAAACTCAAATCCGTCATAGAAGGAAAAAAATCTGCCTTTAAAATTTTCACAGTTACGCGTTACATGGGGGAGGGAGAGGGTACCAAAAATGTTATTTTTTGTTACAAAGGGGAGGGAGGGGGTCAAAAACTCGGATTTTTGCGTTACGTAATTTGTGAACAAACCCCGACTGCGTGGTTGGCGAAGTGCAGCCATGTACCGAGCTGAATAAAGAAGACTTTTATGTGAAGCACAGGCCACTTCGGCCTTAGTCTGATGATAAATAAATAAATTCTTTCACTGAACTGACGCTTGCTTAAGAGTAAGTTTAAAAATACTAAACCTTGAGGAAAAACTTATAAGGCGTTTGAATTGTTAATTATTTCCCATTTAAAAACAGAAGTTTCGTTTTTTACAGGTTATTCCAAGTAAAATTTCAATAATGTATTTTTATTATATTTCCCTGGGGTTTTAAGTGTTCTTTATGCAAAAAAGTGTGGAAAACAAGGTGGTGTTAATTTCAAGATAAAACCCAGATTAATTCATTCAGCGACGATGGAGCCTTTTTCGTGTGTTATAAAAATAGTATTTTGTCCATAACTTTTTAACCCATAGTCCGATATGGCCAATTTTCAATGTTGCGCGCGAATCGGCGTCGAATGCAACATGTTGCGAGCAAAGCGGTTATGGATAAGTGCCTAAAAAATGAGTGAGATTAGTTTGTGCACACACATACACACACAGACATCACTCCTATTCGTCGAGCTGAGTCGATCGGTATATAACACTATGGGTCTCCGAACATCCTATAAAAAGTTCGTTTTTGAAGCGAACATTTAGCCTTCACGTATACTTTGTTTGTACCTTCAAAGCTTCCTGAGATATGAGCAAATGAAAAATATCATTTTTTTTCCAAACTTCGAAAAAGGGGGGTGCTCCCATGTGTAGAGACCAATCATAAAAAATGGCTTTTTTATATTAGCAATAGACAAATAAATCCCCAAAATGTGGATCAAATCAAAGTAAATCGATTGCATGTTACTCGGATACTTGGTATGGAATGACCCGTAGGTAGGACCGTAGCTTAGGAACCTATCAATCACTCTGTTGGTGTTGTAGACCTCCAAGATCTAAACTCAAGAATGGTTTGGAGTACAGTAGATATTCTGGGAATGATATTTTTTATGTACTAATGTAAAGATGTTCCACGGGGATTTTCCAACTAACACAAGCTCAGGAACCTATAAATCACTGTATTGGTCTTGTAGACTTCCAAGATCTGAACTCAAGAATAGTTTGGAGTATCGTTGATGTTCTGGCATCAATTTGATAAACATAGTTTAATTATGTCTCAAGCAGCATTGTCAACTTGAAATTAGGATAGAGGCCCCGTAAAACGATGAACAATTGCACATGATAAGGAAATGCAAATACTGTTGTATAGAAGTTGAATAGGTCACATCACTTTCCATGGTGAATTCCCGATCTATATTACTGATTACCCCACCCAACTAACACAATGGTAATTGTGGAGATGCAGAGGTATTCTCGGTCTCTTGTAGCAACAATAACCACATACTAACATTCCTTCCCAACTGACTGTAACAACTTGGCCGGCGCCGTTATTGATCAACATTTGCGAGCTGCTGAAACGTGCACTTCGAGAATAGATGATGAATCCCAGCCACTATTCAATTGGATCGAAGTGCACTAGTTCTGACCAATAACGGAGTAGCAATTATTGATTTGTACAGTCAGTCAAAGCTAAGCTAAGCTGTATCCATGGAAGAGTTTCCGAGTGAATTCTTGGAGGAATGTCCAAAGGAATTCTAGGACGAATTTAGTGTTGTCTGAAATTCCTTCATGAGTTCAATGTTTTGTTTTACTACGGTCATAGACAGTAGCAAAACTACTTATAACAATATAAGCTTTTTATACATGCCTACTGTATTAAAATAATATTGCAATTGTCCTACAATTACTGCTGTAAATCATAATTCATTTTATGCTTCATTCTGAAACAAACTGATCAGCTGATCATGTATCGTTTCCTCAGTCGGCAGATGGCTTCATAACGAATTCTGTAATTCAGTCTATGGTTCTGAACACTTACCCCTCTATGTTTACAGTAAGCTAGTAATGGCTCTATAGAGCGGTGCGTTTGAGCTTGAAATTCGATTTATGTCCGGTGCCGGAAATACTCAATTGCTTATACCGCAGGTCTTTTTTGTTTATTTATTTGGATCACATTCATTGCTGAATGATACAAACGAAGTAGAGCGCCCCCAACCTGTCACTTGTTGATGCTTTTAGTTTTGTTTGGCTGGCCGCGTGCTACATCGTGTGTGAGTTTTGTGCTAGAGAAGATGCGGTTTATTTTCCAGTTCGAGTAGTGTTGCACACTGCAGACATAATAATGAGGTGAGATGCATAAATATGAGCGTCTTCTAGCAGTCTTTTGAATTTAATGAATCGAAACCATTTCACCTACCAACATTGCAATCGTGATATTTTCGACCGCCGAATGAGAACCAGAAAACCAACCCTCAACTCAGTTCCAGCCACAGCTCTGCACAAAAGCCTGCCGCTTGGTTTGTAATCTGCATGAATATTCAAATTCTGCCGGAAGTATGACGTTTGATTTACGTTTATAAATCTCCCGATCCGTGAACGTCCCTACCGAAGATCCCACTGACTGGGGATTCGAAGTCAGCCATGCAGTTGTACGGGCTGTGAGGATATACACAGAGCGAGTGCCAATGTCAGGAACCTCCTCATGCATGCACATCGTCATTCCGTCTCTATCCCTCTTTCCACGCCAAAATGATGTTTGCCCACCCCTTCGCTAATGCTCTTTATACAAGATTGCATGCGTTTTACATCCGATGTTCGGATGTGCGTATTCTATAATTCATCTGGCAAGCCCCATTCATGATAACATTGTGCCGATGTCGAACAGTTGAACGTAGTTGAATTTAATAGCTACAGAAGTACTATAAATTGGATCGAAAGTACGAGTAAGATGAACCAAACTAGGGTATAAAAAAGGCCTACCTTTAATAGGTACAAATAGTAACTACACAGAAAAAAATTCCATGGTAACAATTACTATTTTGTAGACTACGCCATGTTTTTAAAACAACCACAAATTTTCAGTTAAATTAACCATGCATTCGGATAAATTCACCACTGATTCTGTTCATGTAACAACATTCCACCAGAACCACAGTTGATTTTTACTGCGCGCATGGTAAAATCAAACGGCTTTGTTGTCTGCTGAAAATCGTCGGTGCGTATTCTTAAATTAACCCTCGGAATGGTAGTTTCGACCGCAACATTTTTTTGCGTGCAGACATCAGTTTTTTAATTTCTCGTACACTAAGAAAACGAACTTTTTATAGGAAGTCCAGATAATCATAGTATTATACAGTATACACAACTATTTCTAAATTTGCCATTCAAATTTTCTTTCTAAACTTATTTAAAACTGGTTAACCCAGCAAACGTCGTCCAGCGAAAAGATGCGTTGCGACAAGCGACTATTTATTCAACTTGTGGTTTTTGCATAAGAAAATATCATTCAAACACCTGTCGGAAACTACAATGAACATATCTGCTGAAGGAATTAAAAAAACCATCCAGCCGTTTTCAAGTTTTGCGGATACGAACACAGACCATTTCCAAGCGGCTTATAAACCAAAACTGAGATTTTTGATTTTCTAGTAGCCTTGCGAGCAAAAGCGTAGGATTGCCAATCCGGGGATGGCGAGTTAGATTCTCGGTCTGGTCTAGGATGTTTTCGGGTGGGAAACATTCTCGACACCCTGGGCATAGTGTATTCATTACACAAGACACATACTCATGCATTGGCGGGCATAAGAAATCTTTCAATTAATAACTGTGCAAATGCTAATAGAATATTAGGTTCAAAATCACGTCAAGTTTTAGTTGGAATATAGAGCCATAGAGGAAGCTGAAGAAGAAGCAGAAGACTATTCAATATTGGCGAGTACTAAGCGATAGTGTGGTGAGAACATCTAACACTTCCATTTACATTTGGCTTTACTCTGCTACAAATCATAATTTGCCCAAGCTTTATTCAACATGAGGAACATAAAGCCAAATTTATATAATAAATATTATATATAAATTTATATATAAATTAATATATAAATTTATATAAAGCCAAAATTCACACTTTGGACATAAATTATCAGTATTTCGGACAGTGTTACTAAAAGACAAGAAGTCAAGGAGATTGCTCCACTGCTAAACACTGGGGTCGCTTTTTACGCGACTTTTTTTACGCGGTTTTTGGGATTTACGCGTTTTTTTTACGCGGATTTAATTTTTCACGCGATTTTTCGAAAAAATCTTGAAATCACGTGAACATTGTAAAAAGTTGATTTTTGATCGATTTTTGCAAAAGTCGTTTTTTACACGTTTTTTTTAGTCTTTTCAAGGGAAAACACTGTATTTGATGGAGGTACGATGCTGGGTCATTAGATCGAAGGCCGTCAGTCCCGAAGGTCATTTGGCAACAGCCGTTAGGCCGAATGAGAAGTGAGAAGGGAGAAGTGAGAGGTGAGAAAAGAGAATAAAGGTGTAATATGTGAGAAGTGATTAGCAAGAAAGGAGAAGTAAGAAGTAAGAAGCGAGAATAGTGAGAAGTGAGATGTAAGGGGTGAAAAGTGAGAATTGAAAAATGATATGTGAGAAGTGAGAAGTGATAAGTGAGAAATGAGAAGTAGTTTGTGAGAAGTGAGAAGCAAGAAGGGAGAAGTGAGAAGTGTGAAGTGAGCAGCGAGAAGTGAGAAATAAGAAGAGAGAAATTAGAAGTGACAAGTGAGATGTGAGAAGGGAGAAGTGAGAAGCGAGAAGTAATAAGTGAAAAGCGAAAAGTGAGAAGTGATAAGCGATAAGTGAGAAGTGACAAATGAGAAATTAGATACGTTAAATGGGATTTAAGATAAAAGAAGTGAGAAGCGAGAAGAGAGTAGTAGGAAGTACGAAGTGCAAATGAGAAGTGCGAAGTAAGTAGTGTAAAGTGAGAAATGAGGAGTAAGAAGTGAAAAGTGAGAAGTAAGAACTGAAAAGTGAGAAACGAGTGGTGTGAAACGAGAAGCGAGAAGGAAGAAGTAAAAAGTGGATGAGAAGTAAGATGTGCGAAGTGAGAAGTGAAAAGTGAGAAATGAGAAATAGGAAGGGAGAAATGTGAAGTAAGAAAACGGTAGCGAGAAGTGAAATGTGAGTCTAAGACGAATTAAGTATCTCCATTTAATTCCACTAAGTAATTTTCGATATCTTTGCAGATACGTATTTTGACCACACAGTTGTGGTCGAAATACATATCTGCAAAGATATCGAAAATTACTTAGTAGAATTAAATGGAGAGTACTTAATTCGTCTTAAACGGTGTGAAATAAGGAATGATATGCGAGTAGTGAGAAGTAAAAGGTGAGCAGTGGAAAATGAAAAGTGAGAAGTGAGATGCGAGAAATCAGAAGTTAGAAATGAGAAGTGAGAAGTAATATGTAAGTTGTGAGATGTGAGAAGTAAGAAACAAGAAGAGAGAAGTGAGAAGCTAGAAATGAGAAATTAGAAGTGAGAAGTAAGAAGCGAGAAGTGAGAAGTAAGAAGTGGGAAGTGAGAATTGAAAAGTGAGAAGCGGAAAGACAGAAGTGAGAGGTGAGAAGTGAATAGTAAGAAATGAGAAATGATATAAATATGTAAGATATGAAAAATGAGAAGTGAGAAACGAGAAGTGATAAGTGAGAGCCGAGAAATGAGATACACAGTGAGAAATGAGAATTTCGATACGAGAAGTGAGATGTAAGATGTGAGAAGCGAGAAGTGATAAGTGAGAGCCGAGAAGTGGATTGGAAGCGACACATTCGAAGTGAGATTAAGAAGTGAGAAATTCAGTACGAGAAGTGAGATGTAAGATGTGAGAAGTGAAAAACAAGAAGTGATAAGTGAGAGCCGAGAAGTTGGTTTGAAGCGACAGATAAGACGTGAGAAATTTAATACGAGAAGTGAGATGTAAGATGTGAGAAGTGATAAGCGAGAAGTAAGAAGATAGAATGGAGAGAACTGAGTTGTGAGAAGTGAGATGTGAGAAGTGAGGAGCGAGAAATTAAAAGTAGTAAGATGTAAGAAGTGAAGGCAAGAAGGGTGAAGTTGGAAGTTAGAAGTGGGGAGTGTAAAATATAATATTCACCTTCATGAAGCAACTTCGGTCCGAATTTTGACAAACATCGCATGATTATTCAAAACATAGAATGACATAGTCAGATGACTACTCCACAAACTCATTCATTCGACTGTCACTGAGTGTGCTTACTGTGTGCAGAAAAAAACATAATTAGCATTGTTTATGTTGATGTTTACCGTTGAAAGTGCCTCGCGGATGAAAATCGGATTCAGTTCTATGTCATACATTACCTTACTCATTTGAAACGTGTTCAGATTTCAGATACTTCTTAATTTGTAAAATGTGCATAAATATTCAATGACTAATATTCAATTGAATATTGACAGTCCAGAGCCGACTATGAATGTGTCTGGAAGTGAGCTGACAAGTTTTCGATTATTTTACACTCTGGTGTGAAGTAAGAAGCGGGAAGTGGGAAGTAAGAAGTGAGAAGTTAGAAGTGAGGAGCGAGAAGTGAGAAGTGAGAGGCGAGAAGTGAATAGTGAGAAGTGAGAAATGATATAAAGATGTGATATGTAAAAAGTGAGAAGTGAAAAACGAGAAGCGATAGCTGAGAGCCGAGAAATGAGAAGCTAAAATGAGAAGTGAGAAATTTGATATGAGAAGTGAGATGTAAGATGTGAGAAGTGAGAAACGAGAAGTAATGAGTGAAAGTCTAGAAGTGGATGGAGAGAAGGGAGTTGTGAGAAGTGAGTAGTGAGAAATAAAAAGCAATGTGTGAGATGTGAGAAGTGAGAAGCAAAAAGAGAGAAGTTAGAAGGAAGAAGTGAGGTGCGTGATGTGAAAAGTGAGAAGCAAATTCGAAAATTGAGAAGTAAGAATCGCGAAGTGAGAAGTGAGAAGCGAGAAGTGAGAGACGAGAAGTAAACAGTGAGAAATTTAAATTTAAAAGTGAAAAAAATAGATAGAGATGGAAGATGTGAGAAGTGTACCACGCGAATTTCACGTCACACGTTTCATAGCTTGGATTGCAATAGTGACGTCATGCTCGTTTGACTACACTAATTGAGAGTTCGTTTGGCTACACTCGTCTTCGCCTCAGCTTGTCTATAGAACTTACAGTGTCTATAATCTAATAAATTTTCCAATTTGGGAAGAATATTTAGATCGTCGAACAACTCGATAACATTATCGAGTTCGCAAGCGGAATGCAGAACATCAATAAGGAACTGAAACACATCCTGCTGGTGCACCGCCATGCTGTTCGAGTCGTAAGACAAGAACAAGACGCTTTTATCAGCAACCCACGGGAAGCGAGAAGACAGACAAAGGTGCCAGAACTGAGGCCTTCTCCTTCGTTGGAAGATCGAATATGGCCGAAGAGGCGATTGATTTTGCCCTGACGGCCAACGAGGAAAAGACTGTGCCTTACCAAAAACGGCTCAGGCAGCAAACCGGTGAAGGTGCTCAGATCACCTTCAAACAGTAGGCGACAGTAGGCCCAACGTTGTCTTGACGGAGCAAATCGGAGTGTAAGGGAGCCCGAGAGGTGAAAGGCACCAACCAGACGCAAGTCGCCGGGCCGCAAGAGGGTACCTGCCGGCCAGTGCCATTGGCACAAGCGGCCGAAAATCCCTGACAGCTGGTCAGCGGAAGTCGAGCGCATCTCGACCCGCAAAGGCCTTGTTGGTGAAAACTGATAAGCATAAGTACACCGATGTCGATGCAGGTGACCGAAAAGCTTTCGGCGCTGGAACAGGACGCGCGAAGCGTCAGACGCATCTAGACTGGTGAAATGATCTTGGTGCTGAAACGTAGAGCGCAAGCTAGCCTGACGACTGGCCCAACCCTAGCAGCACACATGCTTCACATAGGTTGCTGCAACTCATAAGTGACCAGATTTAGACATAATCAAGTTGCTGCAACCATTTTTGTCTGACTTGTGCTGCTCGGGAAGAGATCTTGGGTGACGGCGCCGAGGTGAGGTCGTTGGGGACAGAAGTGACCTTCCAGTGCAAGCAACAGGACGAGGACACGAACGCGGACGACGTCGTCTCTGCCGTCAGAGAGCAGTGCGGTACCAAGGTCGTTCATTTGGCACGCAGCTAGCCTACCCTAAGTCACGGAGCGAGGGATGTGGAAATCGGCTGGTCAGATCGTAGCAACCTGTGTCGTCATTGTGGAAGGGTACAAGGGGCAGTAATGCGATAAGTCACCACAGTGTCCATCTGCGCTAGCAAAAAGCAAGCATGTAAACACCGTGTACTTGATATTCATTGACTACGAAAAAGCATTCGGCCGTCTTAATCACGAGAATATGTGGGGCGCCCTGAGACGCAAGGGGGTTCCTGAGAAAGTCATTGGCCTCATCGAGGCATAGTACGAGGCCTTTTCGTGTAGAGTTCTGCACAATGGGGTTTTGTCCGACCCTATCCGGGTCGTAGCTGGTGTGAGGCAAGGATGTATTCTATCACTGTTACTGTTCCTCATCGTAATCGACGAGATTCTGGTAGATGCGATTGACCGTGAACCAAACCGCTGGTTGTTATGGCAGCCTATAACCATGGAGCATCTAAACGACGCTCTGATATGTAGAGTAGGCTCAACTACCTTGCGAGCGCACCTCTTCTGCAGGCTTATTCATCAACGTCAACAAAACCAAATCGTTGGATGTAAACACGGTGACTCCTTCCAGCTTCACATTAGCCGGGCAACCAGTGGAGCATGTTGCAAGCTTCCAATATCTTTGTAGCCAAATGAACGACGGTACCAAAATCGACATAGGCGCACGGATCAAAAAAGCAAGAGCTGCCTTTGCGAGTTTAAGAAATATATCTGGAAAAACAGGCAGATAAGTAAATAGGATACGTGTGTAGACCAAAGGCCTTACTTCAGGAATTTCTTGGATGGCCGAGAAGTTATGCTTTGTACACATTCTATTCCATGTACCATAAAGAGCATGCACCATATTTGAAACAGGTCGATAGACCTTTGGTTACGCGTGAAAATAGCGAAAACCGATTTTTGATTAAAAGTCGTTTTTTACGCGGAACATATCCCCCGCGTAAAAAACCAACTCCAGTGTATAACAAAACTTGAAGTTTAGTTTTATTTGTGAATCTTAGATTTGTTCTCGAAAACTAGCGTTGAGCTAATTGTAATATTTTGATGCAAGTTTTGTTTATTCTATCTTCCTCATGCTTGGTGTATAATAAAATGTGTGGCCATGCACACTCGTAATAATCGTCCTGGTAAAATATAAGAGGACTTCTTGTTCGATTGTCCTTGTTTTAATGAGGTTCCATGTTAACAGACTGTTTCGTGCTTCAGGCAATGACTACAGATAACGCACCAGCCGTCCCAATCAATATTGAACAATGGAACTTTGCTTCATTATCCTCCCCACGACCACGGGTAGGCTTCGCCAACAAATGACCATCAATACAGGTTGTGCGTGGGATGGGTAGCACATTTGGCCTCTGCTGATAAACAGTTGAATTAATGTAAATGATAGTATAAATAACGTTTATTGAACATGGAATGGACGTGGTGCCACTTGAAGCAACAAAGAAGCGACACCGTTTATCATTTCGGACGTCAGGATGACATAATTTATTGGATGTGCACTGTCATGATGGTGCATCATGAGGCTTAAAACTATTACGTGGAGCATTATAAATGTTCAATTTGGCGATAAATTCATTTCTGGTTAATTATGTGTTCTAAAATATACCTCGATCTGTTTCAGGGTCAAACGGAAATTCGGAAGCAAGATGTATGAAAGCTCTTGCTCATATCAGACGGCACTCGATTTAAAGCGAGCAGCATCACCGTTGATTACGCACCAGGTGAAATCGGAGGATTGTCTTGGGTTGACGCAATGTACCACTGATTGGGGCTCCTATCGATTTCATCAGTCCACATTCGAACAGCTGAAGCAAAGTGTGGAGAAAGCTAAGGCTGCCCTGCAAGATAGAACAGTTTTTCTTGGTACCTCCAGCGCGTTCAGGTACTGCCTATATTGATTTATTGTCTTAAGATTTACCTTACTAACATACTATCTCTTTACTTTCCTCCCTCAGTGACATTTATTCTTCCCCTCGATTAACAGAGTCTTTGGAAAACGTGATATCACATAGTAGTGCCAACAGCAACAACAATACAGATCATAACCCAAGTAACAACACAAATGGAACCTCCAGTAGCAGTATTAACAACTCCAGTGCAAGTGCTAACAGTGCTAGTGGCGGAAGTGGTGGTACCAGTGGTGGGAGTGGATCTAGCAGTAGTATTAGTGTGATAAACGCAACCTCCTTGGTTTCACCGAGCAATTTGCTGGTGAGCAATGGGCTAACATCCCAACGGCATCGGAGTGATTTATTAGGGACAGGTAACTTGAATCTCGTTTCGTCAACGCAATCTCCGACCACCGCCTCGACTCCGTCGTCGATTTTGTCCCAAAATCTGGAATCACCATCGCTGGACGTCAAATCGAGACAAGGTAAGTGAAACCCCACCACATAGCAGCAAGCCAATGCTATTTCATTTCGTGTTCTCCATGCGAGCGCTGAGCTCCGATGGAAAACTGAACAAGACAGGGAAAACTGAATTTCCACAAAGACGATGACGATGGGATGAAATACGAGTCTACCAAAAGGGGAAAAGGAATCCACCAATCGGAAAAGGATGATGTTCCCATGGTTACCGGATTGTGTTTATTCGCTTGATAAATGCGCGCACTTTGTTGACTCCTCCTCTCTCGCTTTTTCCTCCCACGTTTTGACTGTCTTAGAGCGTGGGCGTTGGAATGGGAGATTGTAACATTTTTAGGCGATAACTTCTTGTCGCAGTTTATGTTTAGGCACCTATAAATTAGCTCTTCAAGGATGTGTTTCGTCTGGAAATCTTACATTGAATATTCTTAATACTAATTTCCATACAAACTTCAAACGCGATGCGGAAAGCGAGCAAAAATTCTGCACAGTTGTTTGGGAACCAGAATGGTTTCGAAAAACCATTGATTCGAACAAATGACCATGACGCCCCACTCTAATGGTCACGCCTAGAAGCCATAATGCTGTAGAACGCGAATCACCAGATAGTGGTTAAAGTCAATATCTGAGCCTCGAAATCGGGTCCTCGGACCTCACATCTATTACGTATGAGGAATGCCAACCGTCCACCAAAACATGATCGATTTGTAAGCCCGTATCGTCATTTGAGTGTCTACAGGTGTGATTTCGAATATTCTTACGATACAGCTACAGATAATCAGTTTTCTCTGAGGTGAAATTAACTAACCTATGGTAATGATAAGTCTCAGTTAAGAAATGCGCTATCCGTATCCAGGAGAATCATAGCTTTCGGTACCCGATATTTCGCATATTAATGAATAGCACTATTAGCATTTGTCCATCTTTGGCTACCTTTTTTGTGGTGAATAAATTTAATTTAGGTACATGATATTATTCCGTTCACCTAAAAGTTGTAAAAATAACGCTATGGATTCTGGAACCACTAGCAATTATATTTCAAATATATTTATGACAACCGGCAACCTCCCAAGAATGTTTACTCCAATGCAAAGTCATAATTTTCGACCGTGTGGTATTTATGGATTCATTGAGGTAATGAATTCCTTCATTTGTTCCATGCGGTTGCCCAAAATGTTAATGCAAGCTCAAGGATAATCGAGACACGGTCTCCCGTTTGTGGCCCTTGTGTTCTAAGCTATTCAAATTAGGAGCATTGCCAAAAATTTGAAATAATAAAAATCCTCCATTTGTTTTGGGGAGACACAAAAGAAAAAAAATGCTTGGAAACATGCACACAGAAGAAGTATTTTTGGTATCATGCACAGGAATGGAAAATAAGCACAGAGAGACATACACAATTTGAATAAAATATCTTTGCATGCATACTTTCCAAACGATGGCATTTTAATGCGAGACTAAATTTTCTTTCATTGCTTTTCAAATAAAGTGGGCAAATGAACAAAAGATGGAAGTAGCAAAATACCAACCAGTCTTCGAAATGTAGATGGAGGTGTAATTATTCCAAGTCAACCACAATATATTCAAGATGCATTCCACAAAAAAATGATTCATGTGTTAATTTGAGTTGAAAAAGAACTGAACAAATATCTCGCACTTTTTCATCTGCGCAAATAAACATCCAGTCTTGTTGGTGGCCAAATTTCTATGTACATTCACGCCAATTAAGCAATTTGATAGGCTACACCCTATCAATTACAACCCTCGCCTTGTGCTTCAAATGTTCCCCTACAGAGCACACTGCACCAGGATACGGTAAACAACTAGCGTGGTTTTTCCTCCCGTTCGCCCAAAGGAGCAAAAAGCGGCTGACAGAGAATACAAATGCGTTTTTATAGCCCAATGTTATCAATAAACACATCAGCAAGCCATTAGCAGCCACGAATCGATGTGTCCAAAGGCCCAGAGCACTGTCACAGAAGACGTCGAACGGGCAAACACACATGGCGTGGAGGCGATGATAGTCACCGACCGGATTTACATCGTGAAAGCCATCGTCAGCCAGTAGTGGCTGCCAATGAAAGAACCTTTGATCCTATCCTACTACAGCGAAATTGGCCTTTGTTCAATTGTATGACGTTTGGGTCGGACTCACTGCCGGAGTGCGTCTATTAAAACTCTGATACATAAACTTTGTTTGGAGGTATGTAAATGTATAGTCTTGAAACTAACAATTGGTAGCTTTTAGCTGCATAAAACGTATATAACAAGTTCGCCATTTAAAACCGAAAATGTATTCTTTAATCTTTATCTGTTTTATTTAGAATGATTCCTGTAAAAGTGAGTGTATGATGAAACGAATGTTCAATGTTCGTTACAGATATGGGACACAAAAATTTGTATCGAAATATCAAAATTTCGGATTCGATTTTCCACAACTCATTAAAACAAACTTTAGTCTCAACAAATGATTACGGCAAAACATACTTTTACATATAAACAATAAAGAATGATTCATAAAAAATAATATGAAAATACATTCCTTTAGACATGGTAAAAAAAAAAAAACAATAACATTCCTGCTATTTTCCCATGAACGTAAATGATCCATAAATCTTTGGAAAATGGTCCATAAAAAACTATATTTTGATCCATAAAACTTCAAATTTGCGCAAAATTTATAAAAATTTCAATAATAATTTCAGTGTTATGATCTATAATTTTATTTAAAAGATCCATAATTTTGTTGAAAACAATATATAAACAAAAGTATGGATCATATGACCAAAATTCTGGATCATCATCACGATAAAAAATGCGCATTTTTTTAAGTTTTTTGGATCAAAATATATATTATATATATAGCTTTTTATGGATCTTCTTCTTCTTCTTCTTCTTCTTCTGTTCGCGGCTGACTGTCATCATGTCGCTGGTTAAAAGGCTAGTGACTTAGACTATATGCCCTTTTTTATGGATCATTTTCCAATTTTATGGATCGTTTGTAAAACGTACACAGGAAAATAGCAAGAACGTTATTGTTTTCTTTGACCATGTTTAACCTTCCTAGTGCATTAAAAAAGTGACACATTATACTTATTTATTTATATACACCGTCTTCGACATTTGCGTACAGACTGAAGTATTAAAACTAGCTTATCTTATTTCTCTAATTCTATTTTAGCTACATTTTCTATATTAGCGGGTCAAAAATGACCCCAACTTGAATTCGCTCCCAAAAGTTCATTTTCGAATCGTTTCTCAATCTTTTGGAATTAAATTGAAGGTATGGATTCCGCGGATGTCGCAATTTGGCCATTCTTGTTCCCATGAATCGATTTTGAAGGAATATAGATTCTTAAGAAATGGTTGTGGTGTGCCATTTTGATGACTTGGGTGGCCACCGGAAGGGGCCCTCCTTAGCCGTGCGGTAAGACACGCGGCTACAAAGCAAGACCATGCTGAGGGTGGCTGGGTTCGATTCCCGGTGCCGGTCTAGGCAATTTTCGGATTGGAAATTGTCTCGACTTCCCTGGGCATAAAGGTATCATCGTGTTAGCCTCATGATATACGAATGCAGAAATGGTAACTTGGCTTAGAAACCTCGCAGTTAATAACTGTGGAAGTGCTTAATGAACACTAAGCTGCGAGGCGGCAATGTCCCAGTGGGGGATGTAATGCCAACGAAGAAGGTGGCCACCGGAGATCTTCCTGGAGATCCGGAACGTCTGTAAAAGTGGTAAATTTATGAAACCCATCATAGAGAAACTTGTTTTTTTTTCCAAAGCTTTTCATTATCGAACGCTGAGTAACAAATGATTGTGGTTATCCATTTTGATGGACCTAGGAGGCCACCTGAGGTCCTCCAGAAGATCCGGAACATCCACAAAAGTTGTCAATTCATATAATTCATCCCAGAAAAGAGCTTTTTAAAAAAAAATCTTTCTATCATCGAACTCTGAGCAAAACACGAACAAATGTTGTGACCCGTTCCCATTTACCAAAGTGACTATCAGAGGTTTTCAGCCCCGGAATATCGGTTGAAGTGGTTAATTGATGTAACACATACCAAAAGAGCCTAGCGTAAAAGCCGCCCGGAGGATCCGTACCACATGTAAAAGTGATCAATTCATAAAACAAATCTTATAATTTTTAATTTTTATTAACAGGTGGTCTATAAACAACCCAGCCAACACAAAGTCGCATATGCTAGCGAATAAGTATGCATGGTGGAGGCGATATAGGCGCATGCCTCCATTTGACTGCATGCAAAATGGGGGAGGTTCATCAGTGCTGCCACCTGGAAAAGTTTAGAGAAAAAGTCGAACCATTGAAATTTGACATGGCATGATATAGAAAATGAGAATTAAAATGTCTCTAGAACGTTATAGAAATTTTTTTGTCAAACAATTTTTAGGTTTTAGGGTTAGAAATTCAACAATCTTAAGCATTAACTGCTTATTCGAAAAAAATATAAAAATCGAGATATCATGTCTATTTTGTGTGCTTTTAAAATTCTAAGCCCGTAAACCAAGATTTTTTTCAGAAACGTCCTTAATTATTTGTTTAACAAAAATATTCTTCGTTTCCTATACCGCATCGTGTGAAATTTCAATGATTCTACTTTTTCCCTCGATGACAGCTGGTGGTCTTCTCCTCCCCTATGTACCTATATGGCCACCACTTTGTACACTTATTCGCTATGGTATACGATCTTGTGTTTGGTGGGAATGTGCCACTATTTTTTCCAAGGGGACAAATATAGCCGATAGTAGTTAAGAGGGCAGGGAATCCGAAGGTCATAGGATCAATATCAGCATCCTGCTTCCAATTTATTTTTCATCTTTTAAGTGCTGCATTGTAATGAAAAGAAAGTATTAAGAAACACAAAATCGAATGAACTTCATAAACAACAGGGTTGTTAAAGTTAATCAACGATTAACGCCGTTGACGTTAGTTTTTCGAAAATTCAACGTCAACGGCGTTTCGTTGAATGTGTTGAAAATAAACGTTACCGTCAATGAAAAGCGTTGAATCAACGTCAACACCAACGTTGATTTCATCGTTGATGTTCTCAAGAAGCGATGCATCGTCGGAAGCGTTGTCATGGTCAACGGTTTGATAAACAAGTGAAAATTTCGGGATGCAAAACCAAACCAAACTTGTACTTTGTCACAAAAAAGGTGCTCGTCGTACGGGAGTGAAACTACCGGGTGCTGCCGACATCGACATAGCAAAAAGAGTTGATTTATTAGTACCGGATTGTAATTTTGTACATTATGTAAATATTGTGAGGCTGCTTTACTAAGGTTTCTGTTATTCAACGGGATGATTAACGCGACACATTAACGATAATTAACTAATTTCGTTAACGTTTACGTTAACCATAGCATTTAGCGAGCAATAGAAGTTTGCGTTTAACGTTGAAATTAACGTCAACGATTCAACGTAGCGCCGTTAAACGTTGATTAACGTTAACAACCTTGATAAACAATTCGCAAACAAATTGAATGAACATTAAAGTACGAAATCAAATTGCATCACTTAGAGCAGCGGTTCTAAACCTGGGGTACATGTACCCCTGAGGGTACCTTCATTGGGCCCAGGGGGTACCTCGGACAAAAATGCATAATGGCGGATTTTAATCAATTTGAATCAAAACTTGTTGATACACTCACCGACAATCTGGAGGTCGGATAGAAAAATCAATCAAAAAGGTCTCTTATAATTTAGTTTTTTTGAGCTCAGATACATTAAATTTATTTTACAAGCATTCTAAGTAGTTGAAACAGTGACCCATTCACACCTCCGTTTGACCCATTGTCACCCCCGACGACCTAATGTATGTTTTTTTTTACTTCGAAATTTTGTATTGCACATAATATGCATAGCGATCAATAACTCAAAGACTATTGAATCCACCCTTCACAATCAGTACAGTGGATGAATGGCTGAGGGATAAAAAATCAAAAGGACAAAACGACCATTGATCAATTTTTTTAAGTCTTCTATACAATCTACCTAATTGGAACAAAATGTTGAATGATCAGGTATCAGGTGTCAGAACGTCGGCTCAGGAGGCACGTTCCCCTCAATTTGGGAGATTTGTGCCATCGCCTTCACTGGCCTTTCTCATCATTTACCTGACGGAAAAAGAAGTGCAAAGGGTAAAGGAAGAGGAAGTGATGTTGGAATAAAGATTGGAACAGGTTTCTGGAGAAGGAGGATACAATCAATAATACATACATGCATTTTGTAAAACGCAATGAAACGCGAAGCGTAAAATATACTGGATAAGTCACACAATGCAAATGCATATGATATAGCTAGGGACTAAAGAGAGGTGTGACAAAAACACTGAGGACGTAACAATGGACGAACGTCAAAGACGAAACACAGAATGCACTGTAAAAAAACGCATAATGCGAATCCATATAGGTGACAATTTGTTGAAAAACTAAGTATAAAACATATTCATAACCCCCCTTTGATTTGACCTCCCGTTGAAATTGAACAAGAGTAGCCGAAACCGAACATTAAAGACGAAACAAAAACGTACAATGTGAATCCATGTAGGTGACAATTTGTTGAAAAACTGAGTAAAACACATATTCATAACCCCAATCCTATTTAACTTCACGTTGAGATTGAACAAGAGTAGCCGATCATCTCGGAGAAGCCAAAAGTCAACTACGCCATAGCTTCGGTTAGCGCAGCGAGGGCTAAATACTGTGAAGGGGGTCGTTGTGCTTTACAGGCTCCGTTTGCGGTTAGGTTCTTATTAGACCCCCCAACCATTTATTCGTAGGCACGGTAAGCATAAAGCCGCATCACACCGAGAATTAGGGGTCACCTGTATGGTGAACTTTTACCACTGGAACAGGCAATCCGTAATGTTATTCTTATAGACAGGGATTGAATCCTAAAGAGAAAGAACAAGTCTCTCACTTATCATCTCTGTATACATATACGATATGTAGCATACCGCGAGAGACTTTTTTCGCAAGCTGCCATGATAGAGAACTGATTCGGGTTGGGATACCCATTAGGGTGGTTCAAAAAATCGATTTTGCTCCACAGTGCTCATCTGATTCTTTACCATGTTCTGAGTGTCCTCTGAAAATTTGAGCTCATTTGGATTAAAACTGATTTAGCCGTTTCAAGTTTGCATGCAAATTAGTATGGGGAAATTTATTTTTTCATTATACTGTTAATGACGCTTCCCCATCAAGTGCATGTTAAAAGAAAACCTACATAGCTAAAAGGAATACTCAACAGCTTTCACTCAGTGAAAACCGCATCTCAATTAATCGTTCCAATAATTAGTGGAACTAGTTAATCTATACCGTGGTTTTCTGGAGCTAATTGCATAACTCATCAACAGGCAACATTGCTGCTCGTGGCGCGAAAGATAGTACACACAAATTCAGGCTACTATGTTGCACTGCACATTTCAACATGCGGTTTTCGTTGAGTGAAAGCTCTTGAGTACCGTGCGGGACCGAAATCCGTACAGCACCGAAATCCGTCCACCTCATGAGATATCAATAAATTAAAGGGGGTTAAAGGTAATCAATGTAGAAATAATTTATCTTGTCCTGTTCAGATACTTGGTAGTAAGCTTTTAAGGCATAGAAATGGAAAGAAGGCTTTGAAATTAAAACAACAAAAATCAAAAACTAATGACCATCCACCAAACGCGGAGTTTTGCCGCCATTCTGTTTCCGGGTAGAGCATTATTGCACAAAAAGTAACTGTGTTCCATTGCTAATTGCGAATCATTACATAAGATAAGCTCAAGGTGCGTATCGAACTATTTGCAGTGGTTGTTTAGTCAATCAGACTGCTTCAATTTAAATATTTAGTAAAAAAATAACTGTACGGATTTTGATCCTTTGATTCGAAATCCGTCCACGGTGGACGGATTTCGAGTCTGGAGTAGTTGATTTTATTCATTATTTATCATGTTTTTCGTAGTTTTCAATGAGTAAATGTGAAACACTTCAAAAGTAGAAGCCTTCATGCTCCTGCGTCAATGACAAACGTTTTATTTACATTCGATTTCTATTTTCTAATGACTTTTTCATATACTAAAGTGCTTAAGTGTACGGATTTCGATGCTCCACGGTATCCCTTTTAGCTATGTAGGTTTTCTTTTAACCTGGGCTTAATGGGGAAACGTCATTAACAGTATAATGAAAACATAAATTTCCCCATACTAATTTGGCAAACTTGAAACTGCTTGAGCTAATTCAGTTTTAATCCAAATGAGCTCAAATTTTCAGAGGACACTCAGAACATGGTAAAAAATCAGATGAGCGCTGTGGAGCAAAATCGATTTTTTGAACCACCCTAATACCCATGATAAATTTCTTTTAGAAAGCTCCAAATGCGGGGAGCAGTGGCTCTGATGATGCATTTCAACTTGTTCTACACAGCAGTGCAGTAACCAACCCGAAAGGAGCGAAAACAAAGCGAGAATCACCATTTTTCTGTGGGGGCTGCCTATTCGATTCTGTTTTTTCGCACTTGTATACAAGTTTGATAAATTTGTTATCATGGCTTGTTATGATTCGGAACAGTTTTTGCTTCTCTTTTATCGTTGTTCGTTATCTGTTGAGAGCTATTTCTGCAAACCCTGCTTATAGATATAGATAACCAGCTGCCGATACCACACGGCTATCTAGGCTGTTCTTGGAGAGAAGTTGACGTTGACATTGAAACCAAATGTTGAATGATGTGTTCAGAATATGCCTCTGAACTATTTGAGAGACAAGAAGGTTCTTTTTTTGGGAAAGTTCGGTTGCTTCGTTGCAAGAAGACTGGAAGCATCCTCCTACGTTTCTCAAAAGCCATCTACCAAGGGCATCGGAAATCTTCTTTCAAGAGGCTGGGAAACCTTCTTTTAAGAGGCTGGGAAACCTACTTTCAATATGCTCGGAAACCTTTTTTCAAGTAGTTCGGAAGCCTCCTTTCAAGAGGCCGGGAAGCCTCCTTTCAAGAGGCCGGGAAGCCTCCTTTCAAGAGGCCGGGAAGCCTCCTTTCAAGAGGCCGGGAAGCCTCCTTTCAAGAGGCCGGGAAGCCTCCTTTCAAGAGGCCGGGAAGCCTCCTTTCAAGAGGCCGGGAAGCCTCCTTTCAAGGGCCCAGGAAACCTCCTTTCAAGAGGCACGGAAGCCTCCTTTCAAGAGGCACGGAAGCCTCTTTTAAAGAGTCCCGGAAGGCTCCTTTCACGAGGCCGGGAAGACTCCTTTCAAGAGGCCGGGAAGCCTCCTTTCAAGAGGCCGGGAAACCTCCTTTCAAGAGGCCGAGAAACCTCCTTTCAAGAGGCAGGGAAGCCTCCTTTAAAGAGGCCCGGAAGCCTCCTTTTAAGAGGTCGGAAAGCCTCCTTTCAATAGTCACGCAAGCCTCCTTTCGAAAGGCCCGGAAGCCTCCTTTCAAGAGGCCCGGAAGCCTCCTTTCAAGAGGCCCGGAAGCCTCCTTTCAAGAGGCCGGGAAGCCTCTTTTCAAGAGGCCAGGAAGCCTCCTTTCAAGAGGCCCGAAGCCTCCTTTCAAGAGGCCAGGAAGCCTCCTTTCAAGAGGCCGGGAACCCCCCTTTTCAGAGCCCCGCAAGCCTCCTTCCAAGAGGCCAGGAAGCCTCCTTTCAAGAGGCCAGGAAGCCTCCTTTCAAGAGGCCAGGAAGCCTCCTTTCAAGAGGCCCGGAAGCCTCCTTTCAAGAGGCAAGGAAGCCTCCTTTCAAGAGGCAGGGAAGCCTCCTTTCAAGAGGCCAGGAAGCCTCCTTTCAAGAGGCCAGGAAGCCTCCTTTCAAGAGGCCAGGAAGCCTCCTTTCAAGAGGCCGGGAAGCCTCCTTTCAAGAGGCAGGAAGCCTCCTTTCAAGAGGTCCGGAAGCCTCCTTTCAAGAGGCCAGGAAGCCTCCTTTCAAGAGGCCCGGAAGCCTCCTTTCAAGAGGCCAGGAAGCCTCCTTTAAGAGGCCGGGAAGCCTCCTTTCAAGAGGCCAGGAAGCCTCCTTTCAAGAGGCCAGGAAGCCTCCTTTCAAGAGGCCGGGAAACCTCCTTTCAAGAGACGAGGAAACCTCCTTTTAATAGGCCCGGAAGCCTCCTTTCAAGAGGCCCGGAAGCCTCCTTTCAAGAGGCTCGGAAGCCTCCTTTCAAGAGGCCCGGAAGCCTCCTTTCAAGCAGAGTCTCTTAATTATGGAAGCCTCCTTTTAAGAGGTCCGGAAGCCTCTTTCAAGAGGCCCGGAAGTCTCCTTTCAAGAGGCCCAGAAGCCTCCTTTCAAGAGGCCCGGAAGCCTCCTTTCAAGAGGCCCGGAAGCCTCCTTTCAAGAGGCCAGGAAGCCTCCTTTCAAGAGGCCAGGAAGCCTCCTTTCAAGAGGCCAGGAAGCCTCCTTTCAAGAGGCCAGGAAGCCTCCTTTAAAGAGGCCAGGAAGCTCCTTTTCAAGAGGCCAGGAAGCCTCCTTTCAAGAGGCTGGAAGCCTCCTTTCAAGAGGCCAGGAAGCCTCCTTTCAAGAGGCCAGGAAGCCTCCTTTCAAGAGGCCCGGAAGCCTCTTTCAAGAGGTCCGGAAGCCTCCTTTCAAGAGGCCCGGAAGCCTCCTTTCAAGAGGCCCGGAAGCCTCCTTTCAAGAGGCCCGGAAGCCTCCTTTCAAGAGGCCCGGAAGCCTCCTTTCAAGAGGCCCGGAAGCCTCCTTTCAAGAGGCCGATTTTGGGTACCGAAAATACCGGTATTAGAGATGAAAAATACCGGTATTTTTGGTATTTCAAATTTTGCTGTCAGTATAAAAAATCTCGAATAATTTTGACCTACTTTTATCAACTCTACTGCCTGTAATCGCATATCTGTCCCATATAAACAGAAAATTCAGCATAGATGGGACAAATATTCGGTAACAAGCAGTAAAGACTCGAGCATAAAATACAACAATTAAATGCGCGCATGAGTAACTTTGCCCAAGTAAGCATCATGGACGAAGCTAACGCTACAACAAAAATCGATCAACATCGTCATCAGTCATACTTGTTGCTTTATTATCTTAGCCATCTGTCACTGCGAATGACTTTTTCTTCAATGAACATTGTTGATATCGTCGAGAACTTTCCCGCAATATGTATAGGAAATTGTGAAAAAGTACGAGCCGCAGTAGTTGTTTTCCGGAGACCACCTGTGAAAAACGATTTTCTGTAAAAATATGTCCGTGGCGTCCCGATTGACGTAGGAACAATTATCAAATCAAGCCACTATTTCGATGCTTTTAACTTTTAAGGAATAAATCCAAGAGAGACGATTCAAATACGCCAAAATTTTTCTTTTTGAATAATTATGCCGTGAAGCAATTAATCAAAAACGATTTTGGCATCCAAAGCTACTTTGATTAAGCAAGCGTATGGGATCTTGAAGCATCTTATGATTCCTGATGCGATCGTTGAAACAGAGACAACGATCATACCTGACGATCGGTACGAAGAAGATGTCTCTATGGATTTTTTTCTGGTTTATCGGTTAAAGAACAAGTAGTGAAGATACTGTAGCAGAGCAAAACACTTACGTTGCTGGTGGCAAATACATTAACGCCAGGATCCTTGCATACAATCCGTAAGGAATTCTCCTATTATGAATCGGAAGGGATAAAGGGCAAGTATTTGACACTGATTTTCGATAGTCTTGGAACCATTCGTCCTACTTCGGTTGAACCAGAGAGGGCATTCTTAGTAGTTGCAAACATTGCTAACAAAATTCCAATGCGGATTGGAAGATGAGTCGCACACTTAATGTTTACTTAAGTTTCGCTTCGCCCAGCTCAACAAGCAATGATTTTAACATTTGAAGTTTGTCAATAAATATTGTTTTTCATCCAAAAGTCCAAATCGAAAGTTTTTCTTTTACTACCTGAAATTTTCACAAAAACCGGTATTCTACCGGTATTACCGGTATTGACTCCATCAAATACCGAATACCGGTATTTGACAAAAATGGCCAATACCGACCACCCTACCCGGAAGCCTCCTTTCAAAAGGCCTGGAGGCCTCACTTCAGGCTTCTCTCCAAAAGTTCGGAATAATGTAAATTGCGGCCAACTTTATGGAGAGTCATATATCCCGTTAACTTTCAGTTCCATTTTTCTTATATCTTATTAGTTACACTTATTTACATTTACAGCAAAAAAAAATAGGGGGTACCTCAATGAATGCAAAAGTGCGAAGGGGTACCTCTCATGAAAATGGTTGAGAACCGCTGACTTAGAGCTACTTGCCAAAAATAAGTCTATTAACTATTAACAGATTG
This sequence comes from Armigeres subalbatus, assembly GCF_024139115.2. Taxonomy (NCBI): domain Eukaryota; kingdom Metazoa; phylum Arthropoda; class Insecta; order Diptera; family Culicidae; genus Armigeres; species Armigeres subalbatus. The sequence goes on along the minus strand of NC_085140.1, from coordinate 211,861,475 downwards.
TCATGAAATTCTCAGGGACTGAAATACAATATATAAGCTTGATATATGCATAACTATTTCACTTTAACACGTTAATAAATCTTAATACTGAAACTTTTTTCTTGAATAAACACTCATGAGATTTTGTACAAGTCCTAAACCAACATTTTTCAGCTTTAAATCTTTCCCGAAAACAAATCAACTCATTTTATTGTCGCAGTTTGATTCGATTACGGTCAACTTCACCAAAAACCCAAGGTTTTGACGCCTCTAACTATTACAAAAAAAAATAAAAAAGTGCCGTAGTGTGCCTGATGAATGAGATTGATGCTCTCCCAAAATTTGGCGAATATCATGTCGTATTCCAGCCGAAAACGGCTGAATGGAATCCGCCGTTGAAGAGCGGTGCGACTGTTCGTTTTAAAATTCGACAACAAACTGCCGGTGCAATCTTCGTCGTTGCTACTCAACCCGATGGCGCTACCAACACCATCTCACACTGCGGTGGCAGCAATGCGCTAGCATTGCCATACCCCGCCGCGCAACCTCTCCCAGCCCCTCACAAGCTACCGATTCATTGGCACACTCTTAAGGTGAAGGTGGGTTGAGTACCAAAACAAAGCTTTGAAAGTATTTGTACAATAAAAACTGCCATATACTGAAGTAGTATTGGTGCCGTATTAAAAAAACAAAGAATATTACTAGGGTGGTTCAAAAAACGACCCAGAACCACCACGCTCACTCGATTCCGTCCCATGCTCCGAGTGTCCTCCAAAAACCGATTTGAACAAAAAGTGGTTGAGCGCATGCCGGTTCAAGTTTGTAAGAAAACTAGTATGGAAACTAAACCTTTTATTACACTGGCTACAGTGCCTCCGGGCTGCGAAATGGTGAGTTGACATCCGGGAAGGGGCGCCTAACATAGCTCTGGTCCTCACAAGTTCCAATACTCACGCTTCCACGGGTCTTCCGATGATAATTGACCGCCAGCTAAGGGTTGCGTACTTAGCTGGTAGTGCAGCCTGGGCACTGTTGTCCTTCTGACATCAGCTAGAGTGAGAGGGTGCGTCCTGTGGGGTCTGCCTAGGATGTGGTGGGGTTCGACAGTGGGCTCTGTTGAACTTCTATAAAAAGCTGCATGTGTCCCCAAGCAGGCCCTATCAAAGCGACCGTGTGCCGCTCAAAGCGCACTAGCCTAGTCCTGGTGTTGGGTAGGACTTTAAACAAATTTGACCCGACTGATCGAGCGTCTGTCCACCAAGGAGGTGCGGCTCCAACAGCGTCTGTTCTGGCATCCAGCGGCTGAGTATGAAATGCTATTCCCCGGAAGCTATACCTAAGATGGCAGCCCCATCCCGGTGGATAGGGAACCTTGGGCCAACAACCTACTGTTCCCGAAACATCAATTTGTTCGAGAATCCGATAATGAAAGAATAAGTAAAGTAAGTACAGTGCCTCCCCTCCATACGCTGGCGAAAAGAGAACCCACACAGCTGAAAGCAATATTCCAGGGACTTTACTGAAAGAAAACCGCACCGCAGGAAAGATCCATTGATTACGTACGCAAAAATAGCATTTTATACCCCACTCACCCCCATGTCACACTTTTTGTATGAAGCATCTGCCCCTGGTGCGATAGATATCACAGACAAATTCTGGGTATTTTGTTGAATTGCACGTTTCACTGATGCCTTCTGAGAAGCCTAATTACCATGCTAAAGATTCGCAGCCTCGATTAAAATCGACTCGCAACTATTGGAACAAAAGATATTTTAGTTACTAGATAAAGATTGTCGCTTCGGTTCCCTTTGTTCTGCTGTCCGAAACATGTGTGGTACATACCTGCCAAATCGTATGGATTTTCCTTCTTTGACATTTAGCTCTCCTATCCTCGCCAGCAAAAGATGTTCCGGACAGCGACGACAGCGACAATATTTATCTAGTAACTAAAATATCTTTTATTGGAACGACCATTCAATATGGATTGTCTATGGAGCTGAAGCTCTTGAATATTTCATCCAGTCATATGGTCTCCCCCCTCGCCAGGGCCCAATGACGAAGCACCACAATCAGAATAATGTTAAATTCAACCTCGCCATATAGACTGTCATACAAACCTGAAATGACTTGTGCATGGTAAGCCTCTATTCAAACCAGCCCAAACCATCGGATGACACCCAAATTATAAATCACAATCGACTGAGTGTGGCGGAGCAAAATTATTTTTTGAGCCATCCTAATTATTAGTTTGCTGCTGCCGGTGCCGTTGTTTACATTCGCTCCGCGATCAGTTTTTAATCGTTTTTTTCGGGCAAAAATAGCAGTTTATATTAAGTTTTCGGTTTAAACAAGTGACTGATTTCGAAAAGTGATGTTTAATTTGCATTCCATCAACATTTCGGGCTCCTCATGTGCGGAGAAGTGAGTGAAAACTTGAATTTTTCAGTGCCCTTTGAGAAGAAGTGAAGTGCAGTGATAAGCCCACCAAATCGCGAACGGCTAATAAATTGGCACGAAACTGCTGATTTATGATATTATTCGAGCCGAAATGCATGAGACTCTTTGGATAAACATGTTCATTATCACGGGAAGTGAATAAATATGCTGTGAGCAGGTTAGTAATTTGAATATTAAACTTTTGTTCGATGCTGTTCGATGCATTCGAATGTTGGTGGGAGAGGAGTGCGGGAGGTGTGGGGTTGACCCGTGGAAGGTCCGGTGCCATATTGGCGGCCATCGTGGTACTCTTCCAACTATGTCCTTAAATGAAGCAAAGTTCGTCAGAAAATTCAATATGTTGCTCTCCATACTCTCAAATACTCAATCATGCACAGATTCTTTCACGATAGAGATCAGTATTAGCGCATATGCAAAATTGAGAATTCGAATCAAGTCTAATGTAAAACTTGCCACATTGTACGGTAAATTGGGGCACGCGAAATATGTGATTTCACGATTGGTATATTTGATTGCTTATGTTTAATGTACAATCCGCAATAGCAGAATGAATTCATAGTCTAGAATCACTTATACAAACTAAAATCATTAGCCGCTTGCTCTGAATACTACATATCAGTCCAAAAATATATTTCAGCATTTTTTTGATTTCTTTGATTTTGGTTTTTTTTATTATATAAAGCCTGTCCACGTTAAATTTCGGACTCTGAGATAATGTCCAAATGTTTTCAGCCATTTTATCAATTTGGACGAAGATAAAAACGTGCCAAATACATCACATAAAGGATAGATTCAGCTATGCAAAAATTGATCTTCTCTGCGGTTTGTGAAAATTTTAAAAAATCGCATTGGAAGATGCGTGTCCAAAATTTAACGTAGACAGACTTTAAGCAACAAAACAGGTGGGAACAAATGTTAGGCCAATCCTAAAAAACAGCACTTTTTTATTTTAAAAATACTTGGAGGCGTTAAAAAATATGTTTTTTTTGGGAAAGTTGACCTTGAATAAAATAAAGAATTGATTAAGCGAACAAAACATGTTGACGGGAAAGGTCAGTTGTTATTTCGAAGCTACTGGAAATTTCGAAATGAAACTTTCACATTGTAAATAACACATGCTGAAGCTGTCTTACACAAAATGTTATCCGCCTTTGAATGTGATGCAATTTGATTACGTACAACCTTTACATCCGTTTTTTTCGAAACGAACAGAGTACAGTACATGTTTCAGTCGTCTCGAAAATGATAAATTATCTATCTGGTGTTCGGTGGCTCATGCGCATGTATTGCACTTTGCTTCGGTCGAAACAAGCGCGATCTTTAATAGTTTGCAGTAGTGTTTTTAGCACAGCCAAACAAAAATCTGCAACCAGATACCTGAGGTGGTTAACACAGGTAGTGTGGGGAGAAGACAGATGTAATATATTTTTTACTAAAACCAAAACTCTGTTACATGTTCGTGCCTGGTTTCCTGGTGCCTTAATTAGCTTAAGTTTTCTTGCAGCGGCGATTAGAGCATCGTTAATCACTAGCGGTACCACGTTCACTGACTCGAACGGTGTTATGCGACGATCCTGGATAACATCTCCGGGGATTTCCAGAGGGTCTGCTGTTGGTCCCAGCCTTCACTATCCTGCATGTTTTCCCCCATGGAGTATCGTTGGCCATCCTACACATTTGATTTCGTAGTTCATAACTTTGCTCGCTGCTTGGAACACTCGGCGTCTTTCCAGCCAGCCCACGCCGCTTCTAGCACGTCGCAACCTTGTTTTAGCTCTATCAGCTATCGTGCTCGTCCACCAGTATACTGGTTGGCAATTACCGATTGGCATATAGTTCTCCAGGATATTGTTACGTCACATTCACGTGTCAGGGCATCGGATAAATTTCTTGATGGTCACAAGCTTATGTAAACTTATGTGCACGTGATGTTTTTTATGCTCGACAACTATGCGCAAAAAAACGTACCTGAATTCGTGAACCAACAAAAATACACCGTGATTTAATTCACGAATTCGGGTACACCATTCATGTTTTCCAAAACGTTCCAGAAAACATGACTCAAAATACACCATAATCCTGATAGATCGATTTCCACGATCGAAATCCACGATTTTTTAAGTGTAGGTATTTCGATCGCGAATGAACTATCTACTAGTTGCTTCTGATTGTTAAAGACAAAATTAAACAACTTTTGATGCATAATAACATTGAAAGGCTCATTCTGCCCATTAAATAAACAAACAATAACCGAATCTAAAATCACTGCCCTTGAAGAGATATTGTTCACCACACGCGCCACCATAGACCATCCAAACGTCGTCAATCCAAACCGACCCCTTGCAGCTCTTTTTAGCCTGAACCAGCAAAAGGGCATCGCATTGCGTGAGAAGCTTCCAACCCGAAATGCGAAATGTGTTTATTGTTTGGTGTTTACATCGGGAGGGGTTCACCATACGGTTGACTTCATCTGAATCGGCAAAAAGTAGCACTAATTTATGAGCCTACGCCGAGCGCATGCAGCCAATTTATGAGAACATCGTCATTGTCACTGCACCACGGCTACGGCGATATCATTATAATCGATACACGCGCGCACGTCTTCCGCAATTCATTGCGCTGGAAGTCCTTTCGAGAGGGGTCGACTAATGGCAATGAGTGCGCATCATCGATAATCCAGAGTTTCCCACCAAAAACCGTTCATCGTTGGTGGCTGTGTCGGCTGGTAGAGGAAAGTGAAACTAATCGAGTTTACGTAGATCAGAACCGTCGCGGATTGGTTCAAGTGGTTGGGAGTGGTTCGGATTGAGATTACATTTTTTATCCTTCCGGAACAATGCGAACTGGATACAGTCGAGACCTTTAATTGAGTCAAAATGGATCGCTTCGCCGCGTTGAAGGGCGATATGCGCAACGAATCTCCATCTCGAGAGTGTCACTAATTGAGAAGCGTGTTGCAGTAAGATTTCCGATTATTGTTCGTAATTATGAGTTGAACGATGGGAATGTTTGTTTGTTGTTTTGTGGCCGGGATAGAATTCAGAAGCTATGTTTGTTTATGTAGCTGGGGAAAAAAATGTGTTTTAGAATATTTTTTCGCTTAGAATGTTAAAGAACTAAAGTTTTGCCGATAATTTGCACCCATTAAATAAACTGAACTTGCCCAACTATCAAATCTATCAACCTATCAGTTAATCACAGCAGATAACGATAAATCACAAGCCAAAAATCCAAGCTCAAAATCAATATTTTCCTCTTGAAACAAAAACATCTATAGAACTATTTAAATATAGTATGGAAACTGACCTCTATTTTAATTTGCACAAATTTGTATTTCAAATGGTCAAAACTTAATGGTAATGCTGTGTTTTTTGCTTCCAAACACTTGTTATTGGAATGATAGCACGCAGCTACAACCATCCCGTGATTGTTATTCTATATTGTATAAGAACCTACCAAACCTGTTTAAGAACTGGTAATATGCGAAAATGCTGGATTCTTATACAAATATTGCAAAAGACCTTACAATTTTGCAAGCTTTTCTGACAACATTTGTTTGTGAGCTTATATTTTTTGCATAAGAATTTTACAATTTCGCATATGACCAATTGTTGTACAGGTTTGATATTATAATAAAGCTAACGCAAGCGGGCGCAAAACCTCCTCATTATTCCTATGCATCAACAGATTACAATATTCAAATGATACAATTCGGCTTAAAACTACATCCAACAATAAACTTAAATCTAGGCCTAGCTACTACTGATTGTCGTTTAGAAGGTGAGAAAAGTTCGTACGGAGAGTGTTACGAGATGAATGGAAATCGAATCCAATGGAGCAGTTATTGAATATACGGCACATGCTAGTAAATGGCTCGTTGTGACCATAATTAGTTTGGGTATGTTCTTGTACAGAATTGTTAGAAAATCTAACAGTCGCGGGTTGGGTGTATGGACGATATAATTGCAATCAGATTTACATTTAAATTTCACATTCATGAGGATCTTATCGTACCAAACATATTCTGTATTTAAGTTTGAAGTTTTGTTTTAAGAATACAAATTAATAGTGGGAGTATATTTGTAATTATTAACGTTTATTAAAAAATGTCAATAATAATTAAATTCATGACACAGAACATAAGTCAACATAAGTTTGCTCGCTCGGAGCAGACTTATTTGAAACTACAGAGCGAATAACTATCGAATTGTTAAATTTTAACTAGAAGGTAAACAAATCGTAGAATCGGTTTGCAGCCTGAGTATGCGCTGTTCGTACTCCTCTCTTTATCATTATCAGTTGGTTCCCAATATCCGGGGTGAATGCTGGTTTGCATTTCATATGAGCTACATCAATGCAACAATGTGTTCAATTGAACTGTAACAGCTTGTTAAATTAGAACCAGTATAGGCATTCAACTAATAATTCAACATTTTATTTATGATATTTATCGCTAGCATGAAGGTCAGATTCGTGACACGTGTCAAGTAAACCAGATCTGCCCAACGCTTTCCCGTCGTGGACCATTATTTCACATTCACTACAAAATTCTTTTTTTGTGTAACAAATCTTAGAACATTTCTCGAGTTTTTCAATTCAATTATAGCCACGATGATCCAGATCTTTGGTTTGTGAAATTGATTGTTTGAATAATAAAATGTTCAAAGTTTTAGTTATATCTTTTATAGTTATTATCCTCACAACCCTTACCCAGGCTACTGAGTTGTGAGGCTTGCCTATCATGTGGCAGGGTTTGACAGTATCTTCTGACAGTAAGGTGATTATACAATCAAGCCCGTGTAGTGAATTTCAAATTCATCACATGTTTTTCTACTCTCATTTTCAAAAATTCGATTCTAGCGTAATCGTTTCCGTACAGTGCTGAAACTCAAGACGATTGTTTAGAAATCCGTTTTCGTGCATTAGCTGCCATAGCTGGTCCCGATCGATTGTATCATATGCGGCTTTGAAGTCGATAAATAGATGATTTGTGGGCACGTTGTATTCGCGGCATTTCTGCAATACCTGACGTATGGCGAACACCTGGTCTGTGGTAGAGCGTTCACTTATAAATTCCGCCTGGTACTGCCCCACGAACTCTCTTGCAATTGGTGTTAGTCAGCGGCATAAAATTTGGGAGAGTAGTAGAGATTGCGCGGTAGTTGCTACAATCCAGCTTATCGCCCTTTTTGTAGATGGGACACACGACACCTTCCATCCACTGCTGCGGCAGAACCTCATCCTCCCAATCCTTGGTAATCACCCAGTGCAGCGCTCTAGCCAGTGCCTTACCACCGTGTTTAAACAGCTCTCCTGGTAGTTGGTCAACTCCAGGGGCTTTGTTGTTTTTCAGCCGGCCGATCTCCTCCTGGATTTCCTGGAGATTCGGAGCCGGAAGTCGCATGTCCTGCGCGCGTGCTCCTAGGTTCATTACCATACCGCCACCGTTGTCTGCCATGTCGCCATTCAGGTGCTCTTCGTAGTGCTGCCGCCACCTTTGGATCACCTCACGCTCGTTTGTAAGAAGGTTCCCGTTTATGTCGTGAACGGTTCAACTTCTCATAGAACTTTCGTGCGTTTTTAGCGCGGTACAATTCCTCCGTCTCTTCACGGTCTCGATCTTCCTGCTGGCGCTTTTTCCTCCGGAAAATCGAGTTTTGTCTGTTCCGCGCCCGTTTGTATCGTGCCTCGTTCGCCCTCGTGCGTTGTTGCAGCAATCTCGCCCATGCTGCATTCTTCTCCTCAACTAACTGCTCACATTCGCCGTCATACCAGTCGTTCCTCTGATCCGGAGCCACCGTGCCTAGTGCAGCGGTTGCGGTGCTTCCAATGGCGGATCGAAAATCTATCCAGCCATCTTCAAGAGATGCTGCGCCTAGCTGCTCTTCCGTTGGGAGTGCCACTTCCAGCTGCTGCGCGTATTCTTGGGCTAGTCTACCGTCTTGTAGCCGCGGCGCTGAGCGCAGACATACTGCAACGAGGGTGTGGTCGGATTCAATATTCGCACTGCGGTAAGTGCGTACGTTCGTGATGTCGGACAAGAATTTACCGTCGATTAGAACGTGGTCGATTTGGTTTTCTGTTACTTGATTAGGTGATTTCCATGTGGCCTTGTGGATATTCTTGCGGGGGAAGAAAGTGCTTCGGACTACCATTCCGCGGGAGGCTGCAAAGTTTATGCATCGTTGGCCGTTGTCGTTCGATACGGTATGCAGACTATCCGATCCGATGACCGGTCTATATATTTCCTCCCTTCCTACCTGAGCGTTCATGTCACCGATGACGATTTTGACGTCCTGCGCATAGAACGCTTCTTTCTCGTCGTCGGATCTCCCTTCGTGTGGGCAGTGCACGTTGATGATGCTATAGTTGAAGAAACTGCATTTTATCCTCAGCTTGCACATCCTTGCGTTGATTGGATGCCACCCAATCACGCGTTGGCGCATCTTTCCCAGCACTATGAAGCCGGTTCCCAGCTCGTTGGTGGTGCCACAGCTTTGGTAGAAGGTAGCCGCTCGATGCCCGCTTTTCCACACTTTGTGTCCTGTCCAGCAGATTTCCTGCAGCGCTACGACATCGAAGTTGCGGGGATGTAATTCATCGTAGATTATCCTGTAGCAACCATGTTCCAAGCTTCCAATCGTGATCCTTTATTCGTCGCCTAGGTCGTTACCGATTGTATCGAGTCGTAATATCTTCTATGTCGTTCGTAATAGTTTAATTATTATTGATATTTTTTTAATAACCGTAATAATTACAAATATGCTCCCACTATTAATTTGTATTCTAAAAACAAAACTTCAAACCTAAATACAGAATATGTTAAGATCCTCATGATTGTGAAATATATTAACAAAATAAAAAAATATAAAATCAGGGTCGCTTCTTCTTCTTCTCATTGGCATTACATCCTCCACTGGGACATTGCCGCCTCGCAGCTTAGTGTCCATTTAGCACGTCCACAGTTATTAACTGCGAGGTTTCTAAGCCATGGTACATTTTTTGCATTCGTATATCATAAGGCTAACCCTAACTTTTATGCCCAGGGAAATCGAAAAATGTCCAATACTAGACCAATGACTAAACCGGCACCGGAAATCGAATCCAGCCAGCATGGTCTTGCTTTGTAGCCGCACGTCTTACCGCTAGGCTTCTAAAGAATGGTAGCTTACTTATGAGAAAACTATGAAAATCATAACTTAAGAACGAAAGCTTTCTGACCATATGTGGGCTTTATTGCAGAGAATGGGTTATCTTCATCTATCTTCGAAGCACTACAGTAAGTTGAAAATTATTTATCAAGTTTTCGAACTTCGGATAATTGTTGCAAAATATGCTAAGAATGCCAATCACGAAGGTTATTACGCTCCCTTTATTCTTAGCGTAAGATATCTGCCTCCGAAAGCTGGAGTAGGAACAGTGATTTCTTGATTATTCAGCTGCTGATTGAATAAATAATGAAAGTATTAAACAAATAGGCAAATATAATTTGTGAAATTGAATATGAATGGTAAAGTTCGGTCAACTGCGTATATGATCTTAATATTGAGACATCATGAAATTTTCGACAAATTAAATTGTCAAAGTTTCAAGTAGAGTTTCGTTAGTATTTCTTACAAAGCCGAGTGTATAATTTCTATCTTTGTGGCAAAAAAGACACTAAAATATGTATGGCGCTTCTGAAAGGATTATTGAACAAAACCATTGAAAAATATGGTTGCCAAATGCAGCGAATCGTTTACCTGAATCAAAATAAAATTTTGAAGGCAGTTCTTTCTGTAGATATGTCTGCTAAAGTGGTCTAGGGATTTATATGCTGTTTCTCAAAAGCTCAGAATTTCCAATAAACACGCTAGAGTTCTTGAGGCTCGAGAGATGTTCTACGAAATCCTGAAATTTTAAGAAAAGGTAGCCATAATTTAAATTAGACAGAACTTGGAATTGTTTCGATTGGATGTATGAGTCCATAGACTTGTTTTTCTTCACCAACTTTACTAAGTCGACTGCAGAGACTTAAAAACATCTTTGACTGAAAAAATAGTAAAATTCCAAAAAGTTAGCCCCTTCTGAAGCAAATTTTATTCACAATTTGAAAAAAATATGAACTAGAAAAAGTTTTCAATTTTCCACCACGGGGGTTGAATTAAATCTGTTTTTCTTTCTCCGACTTTTCAATGGGCTATTCCACCATTTCCACGTTCACAAGAATAATTTGAGAGAAAAATATAAAAAAGTATAAATAATTGCTGGGGTGCAAATGTTTCTGACCAATTTTGTGAAAAATGTCCAAATCATTGAAAAGTTTAAACATAGCAACGAAGCATCGAAGAAACCGGTTTTTGAAATAGATTTTTGCCTTACTTGTACACTAAGTATACGTATAGAGTATAGGATCGCTACACAACCGAATTTTTGATAGAATGTTGGGAGACCCATAGTGAGGTGATATTTCTGTATGTGTGTATGTTTAAAAAAATATGAGAAATGTGTCTCACAAAATGGCTTATATTTAGACATTTTTAGGAAGAAAGTTATAAAGAAAGTATTGCTATAAATTCGAGGAATAAGTGCTATAAATACGATATTGTAATATATGGCCGGCTGCCACTAAAGCACCAATAAAAATTCACCCATTCTTTGCCAAAGTTTTCGTGTAGCGGATTTAATTTATCACAACTGATCGTATCAAATAATCCTCAACCCCATAGGATAACAAAATATGATAAATCAGACAAATGACCACTTTGTGCGGTTTAGCAGAATCCCGACCATATAAGAATGAGAAAAGATTGCCGGACTCGGCAGCATTAGCGTGACTAGTTGAAAATATTTTGTCGATGACACACTCTCCCAATACCTGCACACGTTACTGCAAATGCTTAAGAAAAATTCAGGTTTCCATTACGAAAAAACAGACAACCATGCATTCACCATCATTTTACCTTCAATTGCATTTTACCTTCAATTGTCATTTTACACCACCATTCAGGCGTTTCGCCTCAGGTCTATTTTTAAAACATTTTTGAAATGCGTTAGAAAGTCATGAAAACCTTGTTGATTTGAATAGGAGATCATTGTGAAATGTAGCTGGGTTTGTAAATGTTGTACCTGTACGTTGAAATGGTTGTGTTTTTTATATGAGCGAAAACATCGAAAAAGCTAAAGGGGTGCATTTTGGACCGTTATCCCATCTCATCCTACTAGAGTTGACGAGAGCTCGGCTGTGTGCCTGGTGTTGGAAATTTGTTCTCATCAGTAGCTGTCTGTGCTGCGGCTGTCATCAGTAGCTGTCTGTGCTCCATTGTAGCCTAGTAAAGAAAGCACCTGCATAGCGTACTGGTTTCGTGGGACCAAACCCAACCGAAGGAAGTGGTTACCCTCCAATATTTTTTTCGAACTAAATCTTTCACATGCTGTGCAATTGCAGAAATCGAGTTTAAGACATAATAACGATAAGTTTCCAAAGTTATCCACTTGATCACACTAAATTATCATTAGAATAATAAATATGTTCGATATTTGCTGAATTTTCTAGAAAATTGAATCGTAAAGTAGAAATAACTATCGTTTTCATTGCCAATAACACGCTTCGGATTAGGGTGGTCGGTATTGGTAAATTTTTGTCACTTGCTTCATCAGCAACGGCGCTCAATGAAGTAGGGTTGTGTGAGGTGTGTAGGTGTGCAAGTGTACTGCGAGAGATCGGCTGGTACCTGGTGCTGGGAATTCGGTTTCATCCAGTACCCGCTAAGCTGCGGTGGACGACGGAGGTCCTTCGTAGCTTAGTAGGGAAAGCACCTGTCTAGCGAACTGAGGTCGTGGGATCAAAGCCCACCGAAGGGGCGGTTACCCTCCAATACCTTTTCCGAACTAAATCTATCACATGTTGTACATATGCATAATCAAGTTTCAGACATAGTAATTAATTTTCACTCCCGGTGGCTTAATACCCGGCATATAGGCAATTAACTTTGAATGTACTGATTTAGCATTAGTTGACATTTAGCGGACCCTAAATTTTATCAAAAGTAATAACTAGAAATACTACAATAAGATATCGGCGAAGACGCCATCTTGTTTCCTTCGAACTACAGTCACCTCTCCACATCTCGATATTAAGGTCACTCCTGACGGAATCTAATTTTCAAAGTGCTCGCGTTTTCGGGGGCCCCGAAAACGCGAGCACTTTGAAACTTGGATTCCGTCAGAAGTGACCTTAAAGGGACTATTAAGATAGGGAGAGATCGAGGAATGGAAGAAAAATTGAAATGGATACTAGATCCAAAAAAGCTCATTGCTATGAAAAACGACAACATAACAAATGTCGTTTCCTGTTGTTGATGTGTTTGTTATTGTCCAAAGATGGTCTAGTAGCCTAAAAAACATATCAACACAAGGAGAGTGAATCCTGAACGAAATATGATCAGAACCCATCGAGATAGAGAGATATCGAGATAGGGAAGTTATCAAGATGTAGAAAGCTCAAATGTATGTAGATTGATATGACTGAGGAAACCATCGACATAGGGAGAGGTATCGCGATAAAGAACATCGAGATGTAGAGAGTCGGCTGTATCAAAGGCGGTTCCAATTCGACATGCATCCATAAGAAGCAAGCGAAAAGTTCAAGTGATGCCGAAATTATTTTCACAATCATTCATTTTCATACTTTGTTAGTTCAACAGTTTTTCACTCCATCGGCCTTTGTTTATAATAACAATAACACCGTAGAAGCCGTGTCCTTATTTGAAATCTATTTTGCAATATGTAAACATGTATTTGCCTATCTGCCTACATAACACGAAGATGATGTCAAGGCCACGATCTCAATATTGGGAGAGTCCCTTGAAGATGGCGTTCAGCAATGTGATTGCGCGGTAGTTGCTACAATCTAGCTTAGCGCCTTTTTTGTAGATGGGACACACGACACCTTCCATCCACTTCTGCGGCAGAACCTCATCCTCCCAAACCTTAGTAATTACCCAGTGCAGCGCTCTAGCCAGTGCCTCACCACCGTGTTTCAACTCTTCTCCAATGTAGTAGTGGATGTAGTGGTCGGATTCAATATTTGTCCTGCGGTAAGTGCGTACGTTCGTGATGTCGGAGAAGGTATGTTTAGTGTCCCACCTAACACCAGGACTTGGGCTTGTGCGCTTTGAGCGGGACACGGTCGCTTTGGCGGAGCCTACTTGTGGATACATGCAGCTTTTCATAGAGGTTTAACAGAGCCCACTGCAAAAAAAGTTTTCAGTTCAAAATTCGAAAATCCGTGTAAAAATATTTTATGACTTCTCGCCAAGTATGCAAAATGGAACAACTTGGCAAAAATTTTGCGTAGGGTTTTTTTATACGGTCGTGTAAGAAAATCAATCGCATGTATTAAGAAAAAAGGCCTAACACCGAGTAGGACACAAAGACGAATTGCATAATTTACCTCCCAATTCCGAGCAAAGCCAGTTACTTTTTTTGGGAAAATATTCATTAATCTTATCTCTCAATTTTACGAACAGCTTGCAATTTCTCGACGTTTTTTCAAAGTTCAAATGTTTATAAGCTTTCAGCGTGCTTCACATGATAGAAAAGGGAATGTTGACCAACCTAATTTCCGAATTATTTTCGTAGATACTAATCTTTTTCCTGGTTATATTGAAAGTAAACACCATACAACGCTGCCATTTCCCAGTATCGATTTTACATAATCAATAGATGATGCTTTAATTGTGATTGGTCATGAACGTTAAAAACGATTTATACAACCCATCATATTATTTATGTTTGTATAGAACTTCAACATGATTTGCTTTAACCATTGCATTCAGCGCATGTTCAAAACATTCTTGAAAATTAGTTGAAGTTGATTTTTTTTAAATCTGCCACGTCTGTTATTCTGTTTTTATTTGTTGGGATAGTTGTTCATTTACAATGGCCTTAACAAGTTTTGGAATTTAAGAGATAATGGTCATTCCACGACAATTACGCTCCATCATCGGGGGTCACAATGGATCAAATGGGGATGAGAATGACTCAGTGTTTAAACTACTTAAGGTACGTCTCATTTGGAGAATTAAACTGAAATTAAACTCTAAAGTGACATTTCAATAATTATCGAATAACCCGGCTCGCAGAGCAAGATTACTTTTGACCGATGTCGAACCATTTTTCATCGATATATAATTGAAATTGCTGGGTACCGCCAGCCTTTCTTATGACCTGGTGATTTCTTAATTTTTGAACAGTCACTTATAAGTTTAATTCTCCAAATGAGATAGACCCTAAGATAGCTTGTATAATAGATTGAATATATTTTAGGGCAAAAAACCAAATCAGAAGAGACCTTTTGAACGATTTTGTTTACGAACTACATACTTGGCTGTGGCAACGAGGACCTATTCTCATTCCCGAGTCTCGATGGCGGTATGTCTGATTTTTGCTTGATTTGAAAATAATTATTAAAAACTAGTGCTCTATACATCTGGGATGTTCCCTGATTACAGTAACATATCAAATAGCCAAAATAATCGAGCAGTTAGTTCCATTGTTAGGGTTTTCACAAATAAAGAATGGATCTCATCGGGACCAAGATCTTTCAATGCGTCTAAATATCTTAAGGCCTGCAAATTATCCTTGATTTAAAGCTTATTCACTTAATTACTGCCATGACGTCGTTTTAGTTTTGAAGAGTTTCTTGTGAAATTATTTCAGATAATAATCTTTAAAGTTTTACCAGCTGTTTCGACATTTTCTTCATATCTTCAAACTATTGGCCAGTTTACACTACTTAACCTACCTCGAATCTTTTCGGAGTTCGTTAAATTGCATCTAAAGATATTCTCATACTCACAGTATTTGGGTATTTGTTGTTCATGTAGGAATGACGATTGCAGTGTGTAACGCTTCATTTTTCCACAATGGATATCAAGATTCTGTTACACAAAAATCTTCATAAATATTTTAAATAGAAATTTTAATTGTTTTTAAAATGATTAATTTAATTCAAACCTTAGATTACAGACTTGTCAAAAATGTATTGTGCAGTTTCATTGTTCCCCACAAATGGCAGTTTTAGAGTCCAAAATAAAGTCAGCATGATGTTGGTTAAGAACAATCAGGGCGAATCTTCACTTCTAACGCTTTCATCGTAGTAGTCGAGTCTTGAAAGTCTGTTAAGGCGTCGTCGTTGCGGGATATTTCTAGACCTTCGTGTACATCCACGAAATAGTTTTATGACTGTTGGTAGTCCTTCAATTTCTAGCATTCTAGTGGTAGTTCTTTAGTGGTTTCCCCATTGCATACTGTAGTACGTGGCTAGTCGACCAAGACCTGTCAAGTACGATACACTGAAAACGGTTTTACTATTGAGATCGAGATACGCATCTGTAATGTTTCAATCAAGTAGTTGAATTCCATGGGATAGTACTAACTCGTCTTATGATAAGTGAAGAATTTTCACTAAAAAGCTCTAAATAATTTTCTAAAATTTGGAAATTACTATGACTATGATGACTTTATTTCTTCCATCTCTTCTATATCTTCTAGAAAGTTTCGTATTTTTTACTCTTGAATAAGACACATATGGTAGCCTGTGACGAGAAACGGAACAATTTCTTTAAATTTCAAGATGGTTCAAATTTGTGAAATGGGTCGTGCCTTGAAAAAAATTAGGAACCTTCGGGTGTATCGATATTACATTGTAATATAGCCCTTTGTATTCATTTTATTATTGCTCTTTCTTATCTTTAATGGTTCACTTGTTTCTATTCTCAAGACGTTTCGTATTTCTTTCGATATGAAGGGGTACAGCATTGTTTCGAAAAATTAGATAGTTTGATGTTGCAATAAACTTAAAAAAATAACAGGTTTCAAGGGTCATGAAAATCACTTTTAAGCTTTCTTACAATGATATTTCCTGCATTTTTATATACCTTTATTTCTGTAAATTTTGGTGATAATCAGATCTTCACTTTTCTGCATTTGCAGTTGAGCTGAAAAAAATACTGTAATGTTGGCTAACTATTTTCTTCTTCTTCAATGGCTTTACATTTCAACTGAACTTTTCCTGCTTTTTTAACTTAGTATTCTCTAATTGCATTTCCACCGTTATTAATTGGCTTCTCTATGCCCGCCTATTGCATGAATATAAATATCTTGTGTGACAAGTATTGGTGATTGATGATGATGATGATGTGACAAGTACAATGATTAAACTTTGCCCAGGGAGCTGAGAATGTTGCCCACCCGTAAACATCGAACTCCTCATATCCAAATTGGCGATTCTACGCCTTTGCAAGGATGACTGGGGTCAACATCAACCTGCATGACACAATAAAGTGTTCATGTATAAGTAGTTTTTTAGCTCTTTTGATAAAACTTATGGCGACCACACAATACTGAAAACTACTGTTAAAATAAAACATTCCCATCATACACATATTGTATCCATAAAATGGAAACGATTTTGATTTCACACAAGCAACGATAGCAGTGCGTGAATCAATTGGTTTACATAAATATTAGCATCCAAGTTACAGTTTCAGTCAGTTGCCAACTTTCACATAAACAGAACAGTACCAAGTCACAAGAACACAAAACAAGACTAAAAATGTGGTATCTAATGCTAACAGGCCTCTTTTATGTGCAACAAGTGGTATCTGGAGAAGAGACAACTGTGAAATCCGTACTATCCACCCCAAGCATCAATGCAAACAGTGATAATCTTGGATATCAAATGCTTTTGAAGAAAATGGATTACATCGAATACAAGCTGCTGGAGCTCGAATTCGAGCTTAAGGAACAAAATGAGCAAACCACGCAGAACCAAGCCCTCCTGGAGAAAACCCACGAGGATATGTCATGGACAATGACCAGAATGGAGCAAGCGATTGGTCAAAATTTTACATCGGTTTTGGGACAATCCTGGAAGATTCTACAACAGCAAGTAAGCTGCTCCAATCACGAAGTTTTACGGAATGAGTTGTTCAAGCTAAAACCGGTCAAAGATCCGTCAGATAATGTGCGCATGCTGCTCGATTTACAACATTATAGGGCGAGTGGACCATTTGAGTCGTGTAAGGCAGAGCCGAGTAAGATATCGGGAAAATATATGATTCAGCCTTCCCCTGCTGAGAAACTATTTGTTGGATACTGTGAGCAAACGAAATTTGGTGGCGGTTGGTTAGCCATTCAACACCGTTTTGACGGTTCCGTGGAGTTTTATCGAAACTGGACGGACTATAAAAACGGCTTTGGCGAGGTTGATAAAGAATTCTGGATAGGTCTCGAACGATTACATAAACTGACCAAAAATAAAAAGCATCATTTGCTGGTTGAGTTGGAAGATTTCAGTGGTCAATACAAATATGCAAGGTATGCTGGATTCGAGATAGGCGATTCATCGGAGAAGTACTCTTTGAAAACTCTGGGATCGTACAG
Source organism: Armigeres subalbatus (assembly GCF_024139115.2). Lineage (NCBI taxonomy): Eukaryota > Metazoa > Arthropoda > Insecta > Diptera > Culicidae > Armigeres > Armigeres subalbatus. The sequence continues at coordinate 211,843,610 of NC_085140.1, read as the reverse complement.
TGGAACGGCGGGAGATTCTTTGACTACCCACAAAGGAAATATGTTTACCACAATGGATAATGACAATGATAAATATGTGGGGCGAGACAGCCCTGTTGTATACCACTCTATATTATATGCTGTTTATGCCGTCTTGGTGTTGGTGACGAGCAAGCAGCCAAGCATCGTTCTCTCTCAGTCAGAGTCCAACAGTGATCCGAGTAAGGCGATACCTTCGCCGAGTGCAATAATGCGCAATGGGTGATTTCCTGGCGCAGCAGCAAGCTACACATTTGGCGACAGTGGCAGGTTTTACTGCTCATTTTTTTGTTAGTATCAAGTGGAATAATGTTAAAACTAATGTGTCTGATAAAAATACTGCGTCATGGAAATCACCCACTGCGCAAACCCAGAAGAAAAGGAAAATTCCTGAACCAAGAAGGATGTTTGCTTTTTGCAGTGTTTACGTAGGGACCGGTGCACGAAATTGGGAGAGACGCGGTTGCGTAAGTAAGTAAAACGGAGAAGATTCGAAATTGTTTGCGTGTCTCTTGAGTACCGCAATGGCGTTTGGCCAAAAAAAAGATGAAATGATTGGCGAGTTTGGAGGACCGCGAAGAAAAGATTAATTGTTTTGCGAGTTTTGAGGACCGCAATGGCGTGTTTGAAGGACCGCCAAGAAAAGATGAAATGATTGGCGAGTTTTGAGGACCGCAATGGCGAGTTTGGAGGAACGCCAAGAAAAGATGAATTGTTTTGCGAGTTTTGAGGACCGCAATGGCGTGTTTGGAGGACCGCCAAGAAAATATGAAATGATTGGCGAGTTTTGAGGACCGCAATGGCGAGTTTGGAGGACCACCAAGAAAAGATTAATTGTTTTGCGAGTTTTGAGGACCGCAATGGCGTGTTTGGAGGACCGCCAAGAAAAGATGAAATGATTGGCGAGTTTTGAGGACCGCAATGGCGAGTTTGGAGGACCGCCAAGAAAAGATAAATTGTTTTGCGAGTTTTGAGGACCGCAATGGCGTGTTAGGAGGACCGCCAAGAAAATATGAAATGATTAGCGTCGTCGAGTCAAGTACGAGACACTGAAGACGATCACACAGTTGTGGTCGAAATACGTATCTGCAAAGATATCGAAATAATTGGTGGGATTAAATGGAGTTACTCAACTCGTCTTAGACGGTTGATGATTAGCGTGTTTTAAGGACCATAATGGCGTATTGGTAAGCTCGCTAAGTGAAGCTTGAATGATTTGCGTGTGAAAGAACTGAAATGTCGTGTTAGGTGGACCGCCAAGAAAAGTTGAGATTTTTTACGTGTCTTGAGAACCGTAATGGCGTGTTGGGAAGACCGCCAAATAAAGATGATATGGGAGTTATGATGATAGCCAGATAAATTGAATAGCTGAAGGTTTGCGAGTTGGAACACAGTTCAAAGCATGTCGTGGGCGATTTGAAAGGTCCGTTCATAGTTGAAATGGTTTGATGACGAAAAACACAATGGTGTGTTAAAAGCACTAGAAAACACAAAGCAAGATTCTGAGGAAACAACAATGGGGCATTGATTCTAAAGTATCATGCTATGTTTTACCCGAGGTTTTGACAAGGTAATTTGATCATTTCAGTAAAATTTCATTTGACTTACCAAAGGTTGAACATGTTCAACTTTCTTTTCGTGCAAATGAGTTGAACGGAGGAGTTTAGATGTTCAAGTCAAGCGACTTGCTCAATTCACTTGCGTAATCTAAGCTTAGTTCAAGATTACCAATGACTCACCTGGTCACGTATCAAATATCTAGTTTACCTCAGCCTAGCAGCCAAAGTACCAGTACCATAAGTGCCAAATCGATGTTGGTGATAAAACAAAACACAACTACAACATAATAACCTGCAAATTCAGCTTATTGTAGCATGGTTCTACTGAACCACCGAATAAAAAAATGCGAATTAAAAAAAACTGTAAAGGCACGTTGTAAGAAAGTAATATTGAAGTTGTGGATGCCGCAATGACGCTTTTGAAGAGCCTCGATTTCAAATTGCAAAATAAAGTAATGTTTAGCAATTCAATCACAAGGCTAACTAAAGACCCCAACTTGGTGCAGCTAATATCGAATGTCAGGAATAACATTGGATGTATCTCCAACCATGGTGCTAAAATAATACCCAGAGACCTGCCCAGATCTTAATATTGGAGTCCTAATGTTTTGGAAAACTTGCTCGCAAATTTGAAGAAATGGATTATGCTTGAGTTTTAATTCATGCGAAATCACGATGTTTCGCTCCAAAAACGAATAGAATTAGTCGAGGTTCTTGTCTTATGAGAAGAACACTGCATTAACAAAGTAGAGCCTGAGCATGATAACCTTACATGTCGTAGTTGCTACTCCGTGTTTTATCAGAACAATCTCAATTGCATAGAGAACCAATGGCTAGGGCATGAGATTTGCACTGAGAACCTCAATGTGCTCAGTTCAAAAGCTCTAGGGGGGTTAACCCAGACAACCAGAATGCATGCATAATAGAATTGTTTTTCTATTATGCGATGCCTATGCACACAAATTTCATCGCTTACCAGTCGCGAAAACGCTTTTTGCGTACAAAAGTGGAGGCGATATATGTGTATTTCTAATCCGACGTTGAACGGCAGTGTATGCGATATGCACGATTTTTATGCGAGTTTGTTCGTTATACATTGCGATGTAGTTTGTGATAACAAACTCTGTTTGACAGATAATCCGATTTCGTTTGAGTTTGTTTGCAGAAATATGCGATGTTAACATATGAAGCTGGAATAAACTCGCAAAATAGCCTACTGTGCGGGAAAGTTGATAAATAAACTGATGAGCTTCGCACCACAATGCGATTTTGATGAAATTTGGATCGGTAAACGATTTTAATCGTACATTCTTATGCGATGGGTGGTTGTCTGGGAACAAACGGCGCTGGCCACGTCCTTTCGGGCTACCGTAGATGTAAAGGAATTGATAAAAGATGCAGTCACTCGCCACATTGTAAACCAAGAACACTTCTGCACTCGTCACGAGAATATTATTAGAATCTAGGGGATAGGTTCTATGGAAGAAGCTCATCTTGATTAACAGGTTGGAATGGATGCCAAAACGAGCTTCCTTTTGCTCTTTTCGATTTCTAACAGTTACGGCTAGAATTAGTCAAGTTGTAGATAAAGAATAGAAGATGGAACCGGTATTCAGTCTATTTCTAATCTTAGCGATTGCTAAAACATGAGAAATATATGGAGAGTAAAAAGTAGGAGAATTGAACTTGGGATTGATCCCACGACTAGCTGCGTATGACGCAGAAGTAATTATCATTATCATTACCTTCCCTTACATGTTATGAGCACACTACAGAATAGAATAGAATAGTATCGTTTTGTTTTGTTTTTGTGTCGGAATTGGTGCTTTGACACGGAACGACAAGATAGAGGAAACCTGCTACAGTCATGACCACCTGGAAAACGATGTACATGACAGGAAAAGACATAAAAGAAGACAATGTAGCTGTACCATGAGTTTGCATCGATGGTGATCAGTCTTGTCTTGAGATGTATTTATCATTCAGATACAATTTCATATAAAAAAGAATTTGATACTTCGCTAGCTCTGATGCTCCCTAAAATATCGTGTCAAATTTGATCAGTACTCGGAATATGGCACATATAGTGATGTCGATCACTATTTTTAGAGAATGTGCGTGTGATTGAATAACGGAAAAAAAGAGCGGATAATAAATGCAGAGTTTGCTTATCTATACGTGGCCGATAACTTTGCTTGTGTAAGGAATGAAGGCTTTTGAACGAATGCGAAGATGCACAAGATAGTGGTGCACTGCTAGCGTGTTTTGTCGATGCGAGATAGCTGGTGTTTATGCCATCATAGCATGCAAGATATAGGCTAGAAACCCAACTTCGGACGAAGTGCGCTAGATTCTCATAAAATTGTACTAAAAAAGGCATCATTTAGTTTGACAGATCAAACTCCGAGAGAAAGTTCGTTTCAGAAGAAGTTCGGAGCTGAAACTAGGGCGGTTATTGTGTTCGCGTACTTTGTTTGACTGCAGATCTACGGATTCAATACCAGCGACGACAGATCCAGTCAATTTATTTGTTTCGCGGGTGACATGGACATTGTCGGCCGAACAAAGGTGGCAGAACTGTACACCCGCCTGAAACGTGAAGCAACAAAAGTTGGACTGGTGGTGAATGCATCGTAGACAAAGTACGACAGGGTCCGCCTGGGAAGCAGTGTTACGATAGACGGGGATACCTTCGAGGTGGTCGAGGTATTCGTCTACCTTGGATTATTGCTAACGGCTGATAACAATGTTAGTCGTGAAATACGAAGGCGCAGATGATAGTCGGGCCTAATACGGGCCACAGAAGAAACTGTGGTCAAAAAAGATTCACCACCGCACCACCATGTGACATGTACAAGACGCTGATAAGACCGGTTGTCCTCTACGGATATGAAACATGGACAATGCTCGAGGGGGACTTGCAAGCACTCTGATTATACGAGAGACGGGTGCTTATGACCATCTTTGATGGTGTGCAAGAAGACGTTGTGTGGTCACGAGCTCGCCCAGCTCTACGGCGAACCCAGTATCCAGAAGGTAGCTAAATCCGCAAGGGTACGATGGCAGGTCATGTTGCATGAATGCCGGACAGCAACCCTGCAAAGATGGTGTTCGCTTCCGATCCGGCAGGTACGAGACGGCATGGAGCGCAGCGAGCGAGATGGGCAGACCAGGTGCAGAACGACTTGGCGAGCGTGGGGCGTATCCGAGGATGGAGAGATGCGGCCTCGAACCGTGCATTGTGGCGTCAAATTGTTGATTCAGTGTTATCTGTTTAGATGTAAACTAAATAAATGAATGAACAACCGTTAGAGGAAGCTTCATCTATTCAAACCGGAAATATCTGTTCGTTGCCTGAATATAACACAATATTCCGTAGAAAATGGTTTTCGATTTCCTTGGCCTTTGAATTGTGCCTTCGACAAATAAATCTTTATAGTGGTATTTTTACCGAGTTTTTAATTAAATATAAGCTCAATAATACCTTTACAATAAAGAGGAGAACAAGGACAAGTTATAATTGCAAGAGACTAATAAAAAAAAGCTGGAGAGAAAGGGGGATGTGTGGGGCGAGACAGCCCTGTTGTATACCACTCTATATTATATGCTGTTTATGCCGTCTTGGTGTTGGTGACGAGCAAGCAGCCAAGCATCGTTCTCTCTCAGTCAGAGTCCAACAGTGATCCGAGTAAGGCGATACCTTCGCCGAGTGCAATAATGCGCAATGGGTGATTTCCTGGCGCAGCAGCAAGCTACACAATAAATATTCCGCGAACTGTGCTGTAGTTTGTTCAGGAGCATGGTGGTACGGTGGGTGCAGTACATATAGGTAAGTTGTTTTTATTAGTTACATTGAAAGTTACATTGGGGGCCCTCCTTAGCCGTGCGGTTAAACGCGCGGCTACAAAGCAAGACCATGCTGAGGGTGGCTGAGTTCGATTCTCGATGCCGGTCTAGGCAATTTTCGGATTGGAAATTGTCTCGACTTCCCTGGGCATAAAAGTATCATCGTGCTAGCCTCATGATATACGAATGCAAAAATGGTAACCTGGCTTAGAAACCTCGCAGTTAATAACTGTGGAAGTGCTAAATGAACACTAAGCTGCGAGGCGGCTCTGTCCCAGTGTGGGGATGTAATGCCAATAAGAAGAAGACATTGAAAACAGTTCGGTATTCTTTTTGTGAATTGCAGCAATCTGAATGGGCGCTTCATGACCGAAAACAATCAGAGATCGATCACCTGGTACAATTTCAAAAACACATACGACGGACTTAAGTATTCGAGAATGTTGATTCGTGAAGCTTGAAATGGTTTGGAATCTGGACAAATTCACCTTGAGTTCTATTTTGATGGACATAACAATCCTTTGTAACATGATAATAATATACTAGAACATTTTTGTAGTAACATAATAATAAGATATCAATTTACTTGGTGTTGTTGTTTTTCTCGTATTTTTGATAGAGAAAGGATATGTAGTACAACAGGTCAAACACACTTTTGGTAAGTCTGGTTATTTTCATCATTATTTACTTATTTTTATTTCTTCAATCCTTGCTTGTTATTTGATGCAGGGCGAGTCCCATAATTCAACTTGCAGCAGCCGAGAATATTGTCTTACGCTGGATCCAAAGCGATGTGGGAATCCACATGAAAGATATATCATAAATAGTCTTATAGGAAAGAGACCGATGATAGCCGAAAGTATTAGCACCAAAACGCACAAACCGTAGTTAATGACTTGAAGTAGCACTTCAAAATATCAAACCTTCCGGCTGGAACATTTAACTGTGTAGTGCAATGCAAATAATTCGATAGTTCTAAAGATGACACTTACTAAGAACATCCATTGTTTCTGGCTAATCACTGTACGGATATTTACGTAATTTACGATCCGTACAGTACATCTTAGACACGTGTATTCATTGTATGCAGAGTTGTGCAAAATAAAAGTCGCAGATTTTTCACACAAGTAGCTCCGAAGATAAGCATTGAAGAACTTGAAAAAATATTCAAACATAAAATTATTTGCAGATTTTTGTGAAATTTCACATTTTTTCAACACTTGAGTCTACAGCAGAACTATTTGAAAAATAATTGATTATAATTAATTTTTATAGTTTAACAATGAAAAAATCATTTTAAATCAGTTGACTAAATCTGTTAATTAAGTTAATGATGTTCACGTTAGTAGAATTACAGTTTCAACACAAAATATGTGCTCAATCCTCTGGTACCTAGTCATATGTGAATCACATAGGAACGTTTAGCAATGTCAGTAAAAGTAACTCGGGCATTGATGTATAAAATCTAGGGTCCCTAATAAATGAAGCCATCGTATAGTACGTACAGTAAGTGCAGGCCGCACTTATATATGGCTTTGCTTCTACAACACATTATGCGTTTACAATCTTAATTAATTTTATTGTCTTTGCTGGTAAATATATTGCTGAGCTTTCTTCCAACTTCCAACTTGCAGAAAACTGCTATTTTTTATTGCGCGGGAGATGTTTAAGGTTTTAGAACGCATGAATCGAATTTTGTCTACTCAGCGCCCGTTTGTATCGTGCATCGTTCGCCCTTTGTCTGGGGCTACCGTGCGTGCGCAGCACAGTGGCAGCAGTGCTTCCAATGCAATGGCGGATAGAATATCTCTCAAGCCATCTTCAAGAGAAGCTGTGCGTGCCTAGCTGCTCTTCCGTTGGAAGTGTCACTTTCAGCTGCTGCACGCAATCTTGGATTAGTTTACCGTCTTGAAGCAGCCCAATGTTTACCCGTGGCGTTCGGCTTCGATGCGTGATGTAGGGCAAAGAATCACAAACGCGCGTCGGAGGGAGATGCTACAAATATTTATTCGCATGGATGGCATCAGTGCCAATGGCAGCCAAGTGAAGTTTTCTCAAAATTCTGATTTGGTTTTGTTAATGTTTGTGACTGGGAAGGTGAATTATTGGAAATCAATCGGTTCTAGTGCGGTTAACTGATACCTACTTAACATAATTTTACGGAAGCGAAGGTTTAGCCGAGACAACTCATAATCGCTTAGTAATAGCAGAAAGTTGCCGTCGGCAGCAAAATCACGAGTGCGCATCAGAAGGAAAAGCCGCAAAAATGCATTCGCATGGATGGAAATAAAACCTAAAACAAGCAGCAGACTACCTACTCAAATTATAATCTTGAGGAGAAAATTCGCTTCACTGCTACTGCTGCGATCCATGCGAATAATTTTCTGTAGCGTCTCTCTCTCTGGCACGCGCTCGTGATTCTGCTATCGACGGAAACTATCTGCCATCACCAAGCGAATCATTTCAAGACAAAATTTTCAAAACGACTTATCTTCTTTTGTAAACAAAGATTCAAACGACGATTTGACGAATCTGATAGCTCTCCCACGCAAACAAATACCATCAACAGGTAGTGGAAACCTTCACCTACCTATTGGTGGTGTTGGTTTGCGTGGGAGAGCTATCAGATTCGTCAAATCGTCGTTTGAATCTTTGTTTACAAAAGCAGATAAGTCGTTTTGAAAATTTTGTCTTGATTTGTACTTTGATCAAAATTCGTCTCGCCTAAAATTATGGCTTAAAAGCTGCTTTCACTGATGATAACCACTCGATGGTACTTCAGATGTCACCCTTAAGGGTATGCGATAACACACTTTTTCCTAACGAAACGAAACGAAACGAAATTTACAATGTCTATGTTGATTCGGATCGAATCGAAACGAAATATGGATTCACTTTCGAAATTTCGAAACGAAACGAAACCAAGGTTCATTTGATTCGAAATTTTTCGAAACAAAACGGAATTTTAATTTTTTTTCCGCGGAATTTTGATTAAATTGGTTTTACGTACGCAATTCGGATTTCACTTTTTCTGTTTTACCATATACAGATGTGCGGTTAGCGGCAGCACAGTCTTATATACAATCAGCTCGACGAACTGAGCTATTGTCTGTGTGTCCTTGGCATATGAGAACAGCTGTTATGGTCAGTATGAGCTAAAAGCAATCATAAGTAAAGAACTTTCAGCAATTTTAATGATCTTTCAACCCGTCCTGGCTTTTTTTTCAAATTTCATGCGAAGATCTAGAAATGTCCACAAATCTTCAATAATGTTCCTTACATATTGTGGAAATAGTCAAAGAAGAGCTTAGCTTGATTAACTGTACACATCTTAGTTGCTAATAATGATTGGCCGAGATACAACAAATATGCACAGCTAATCAAATAAATAATATTCTTGGGATACAAAAAAATTATTCTTATTGTACACTTGCTTCGGAGTTTCTAATTCATGACCAAGAACGCTGCTGGTCACGTCCTTACTGTCAATTTAGCTTCTTGAAAGGAGGCTTCCGATTATAGAAACTGGGTAGAATCAATAATACGGTATAGAATGTATATAGATGTTACACACTGTGCCACCAAAGTACTCTTTAATGGGTAAAAAAGTACCCATTATGAAGTTAAATAGTTCAACTCATTAAAAGAGTAAATGGCCTTTACTCATTAATGAGTAAAACGCGTATACGTCAAATCAAAGTGTAATTTTTACCCATTTTCGGATTTAGGAAACATGCAGAGCTGAGTAAATTTCACTCATTTTCTCATTAGTGTTTATTAAGCAGATCAAGTAAAATTTTCAATCAATGATGATAATGTTTAAAAAACGGAGAAAATGTTGACCAATCAAATTTTATTTATTTACTTATAGAGAAAAAACAAAAGAATAAAGACTTAATGAAGATGAAAATTCGCAGTTGACCACATTTGGCGATGTCGATTTGTTTCGATGCCAAAGGATTTGACTTTCCAGTTCCAGATGAGCTTCATGCTTTCGACGACGCTGTCGGAGATGCTGGTGGTCATCGAGATACGGTGGTGATGAAGAACAGGGATCTGTTTGTATTGGGTCCAACGTTTGCGTGGACAGAAATTCGGGACCGGTGTGTCGCAGGATAAAGCTCCATCCCGGTTCCGTTGCGTGTGGGAATTCGCTACCCTGTTACATGAAATTCATTATCACACAAATATGGAACGCTTGTTGCCGATAAGCCCTTTCCGATTCAGAGCAAAGCAAATCTTCATTGCATTTTGTGGCCAAGATAATGCTTCTAGCGCAAACTAAAATTTAAGATGAATATTTTTCCATTAGAACGGTACAAACGGTATCAAAGTTCAAAACTTACCGTATTTGAATATATTATTTATTTCAAAGCTCTTATGATGGTTTTTGAGAATTTTAAAATGAAGCCACACAAGTCCCGCTCGACAGAAACTGAATTGAATACTGTGGCTTCTAAGAAGTTTTTCACTCATTAATGGGTAAATGATTGGTACAGGAAAATGGATAAAAAATCCCCATTATTGAAAATAATAAAATACCCATTTTTTTGACAGCTCTATATACCGGCAAATTATGTATACTTTTTACTCATTAAAGAGTATTGTCAGGTTTACAGTGCAAGCGACACAATATGGGCCTTTTCACGAGACGTTTAAAAACAGCTGATTTCATCGTCAATTGACAGTTCTTCTATGAAAGTGACAGCTTCGGACTTGCAGGCCTGTTCAGCGGTTGTAAACAAGTGCAGTCTCGGCAGTGTCACATGAAAAGGCCTATAGTTATAAGTGAGATGAATATGAAATGTGCTACTATGAGGTGAACCGGTCAAGGGCCGAAAACCTCATTAATAAAGACAATAAAAAAAAAATGAAATGTGCTCGTCAAAGATCCGCTTTATGGTTAGTCTGTCATTATTACGCGTATGTTTGTAAATACTTTCCAAAGTGTAGTTTATTTGTCTTCAAAAAAGGTATAAGAGAATTGCGTTGGAGTAACAAAGAAATTTTCAGAAATCAGTTCGGCAAATATTTGAATGTTTGTTAGAAACAAACCAAAGAATGATGTAAACTGTTATCATTTATGTATATTATTTAGCAAATAAATAAATAAAAAAAAAAGAATCCTCTTGAAAGGAGGCTTCCAAACTTCTTGAAAGGAGGCTTCCGAGCCTCTTGAAAGGAGGCTTCCGAGCCTCTTGAAAGGAGGCTTCCGAGCCTCTTGAAAGGAGGCTTCCGAGCCTCTTGAAAGGAGGCTTCCGAGCCTCTTGAAAGGAGGCTTCCGAGCCTCTTGAAAGGAGGCTTCTGAGCCTCTTGAAAGGAGGCTTCTGAGCCTCTTGAAAGGAGGCTTCTGAGCCTCTTGAAAGGAGGCTTCTGAGCCTCTTGGAAGGAGGCTTCTGAGCCTCTTGAAAGGAGGCTTCTGAGCCTCTTGAAAGGAGGCTTCTGAGCCTCTTGAAAGGAGGCTTCTGAGCCTCTTGAAAGGAGGCTTCCGAGCCTCTTGAAAGGAGGCTTCCGAGCCTCTTGACAGGAGGCTTCCGAGCCTCTTGAAAGGAGGCTTCCGAGCCTCTTGAAAGGAGGCTTCCGAGCCTCTTGAAAGGAGGCTTCCGAGGCTCTTGAAAGGAGGCTTCCGAGGCTTTCGAGAGGGCTTCGAAGCTCTTGAAAGAGGCCTTCCGAGCCTTTTGAAAAAAGCTTTCCGAGCCTTTTAAAAGAAGGAGAAAAGAAAAAAAGGAAGTTTACAGAAGAAAGCTTAAAAGAAGATTTCCGGGCCTCTAGAAAGGAGGATTCCAACCCTCTTTAGAGTAGGCTTCCGAGCCTTTTAAAATGAGGCTGTCGAGCCTGTTCAAAAATCCCTTCCGAGCCTTCCGAGTTGGTATAAAGAGGTCAATGATTGGCCTCAATGAATTCGGAATATTGAACAAATTCAAAAAACGGTCCACGAGGTCCTTAAAGGAGATCAATCCTCGCTTGGACGGAATATTTTTTCTGGAAGTGCGAATTGCATTTTTTCTTTCATTGATTCTCCTAACCGGATGTTTCTTGGAAACATCGGTTTTAGGCAATGGCGGGAATGTCTTGCTGCAATTAGGATCCAAAGGAGCAGTGAAGACAGATTGCTTCGGGATTTTAAATAATCCTCCATTACCTTCAGATTTTGGCAAGCTTTTATGGATGACTTTTGTTCTCTTACGGCGCGATCCCGGGGAAGACGGTTGCTTCCTATTTTCGGGCACGTGTACCTCCGAAGAATCATCCATATTAGCTACGTCGGAGTTCAATTCATCATTGGCAATGGAATCGTAGTAATCACTTACTCGAACGGCAGCTGAAATAGCAGCCGTGGCGGTGGTTGTGGCGGATGTGTCTTGCGACTTAACCATTTCCGCATATGACTGCTTGGAGCGCTGTACCAACGAGCGCTTCACTTTTTGGGTGCGCTTTTTGTACACAGGGTATTCTTGCAAACCATGGGGAGGATCCATGCCACAATAAGCGCACTTTGTAGCTTGTTGTTGACAGGACTCCTCCCTATGCTTTTCAAAACATTTGCCACAACGGGGCTTGTTGTCGCAAAACTCGGCAGTGTGCCCCAACTGTTTGCAGTTGGTACAATTGAACACCCTCGGCACAAAAAGACGTACCGGAAATAACATATTTTCAATATCTACATATTTTGGGAGAATCGAACCGGCGAACGTCACCCGAAGCAAACCTGACTTAGAATACACTCTTTTACCATCTACCATGGCAGCTGAATGCAACTCCTTGCAATCCAGAATATCCACAGTAGACTCCATTGCATTCTTTAAGCGGCCTTTTCCCGCAAGTACATCCTTGCAAGTCAGGCTCGCTGCGTTGATCACACCTTCGATTTCGACCTCTCGCGAGGGGACATAAACCAAATATTCAATTCAACATTGTAGGCCTTGTCTTTAGCGATTTCGTTTGCATCCTTGTATGTAGGTGCGGTTATGCGTAGTTTGTTCCGATTTACCTGATGGAAATCAGTTTTCGGAAAACGACGCGTCAAATCTCGCTTAATGCCGAGAAAATCTAGGCTTTTCACTTTCTGCCGAAAGTAAACAACCCAAGGCTCAGGAGAAGATGCATGGTAGAATCGTGTGCGACCACCATCTTTGGGAGGCCCACTGCCCTCCGCAGTCTCCGCCTCCATTATCACCTTGCAAGGTGTTGGAAGTAAGGTACACTGGGGGAAGTGGAAAAGGAAAAATCGATAGTGCATGTTTGAATTAGTGTAAAACCAGTTTGAATGATCTAAATGCGTTCAATCAAAATGGGCTATCAAAAACAGTCAATTTTCCACCAACTGTGCGGTAATTCATACCATTTTGGTCGCTAGAAATTTATGGAAATTCATTTTAAAATTAGGAGTTGTTTTTCCACTTACCCTAGTGGGATGGGGTAAGTGGAAAACCCATGTTACTTTAACCTTCAATAGTGATGAGTAGTTACATATAACTAAAATCAATACGATAATTGCTCTGAGTATCTTTTGTGGAATAATTTCATTACTTTAACGGAATAGATCCTCAAGGAATTCTCGTAATAGCTAGGGGAGGGCTGGTTTTGCCTTCTCGAACACTAAGTGTACGTAACATCTATATGTTCGTTCCAAAGATGAACTTTTTAATGGAAAAATGGGACTTACAGGGTTATGAACTAATCAACTTAGTTAAACGATTTGAGATGATGTCTGTATGTGCGTATTTGTATGTATGTGTGTGCGCAAAGCACGTACAAAATTATCAACTATTCTTAAACACTTGTCCTTAACCAATGTGTTCGCAAAACAATTGCATTCAACGGTGAAACTTGTTATGAATAAAAATTAATGTGAATTATAGAATATATTTACCTATCAGTGCCATTTTTAACTTTCTTATATATTTTTTTCATATTTAAAACATGTGAAAGGCATCAATACCGATAGGTGGATTAATCAGGCATTTTCTCATTTATATTAGTCCAATCACCACTGGAATCACAATGATAACGAAGAAGGAACATATTAAGATTCACAACTATCGAAATAAACCCTGGGGGGAAGAAAAAAATTGCTTAATTAGAACATTATCCACTTCCCCCGTAGTGTTTGATACCTGGGGTAAGTGTAAAATCTTTGAATAATTTGCCTCCTTGGTACAAACCACTACCAATTGAAAGGGATTAATTTAATTGTATAAAAATGGTCACCTGTGATATAAATTCACTTGAAAAAAGGACAATTGATGCAAATAAGAATTGATTTTATGAATGCAAAAATCAACTTTTCGCAAAACCTAAAATTACAGTTCAAGCGTTAACCGTGTTAGTGTATGTATTATACAAATTTCAACATAGTATTAGTGTGAGCATCAAAGTATATTCTTGCATAATGTTATGATGTGGTAAAAACTATAAAGTAGGTACAATTCCAATTCTTCGAGTCGATTTTTACACTTACCCCCTTTTTCCACTTCCCCCAGTGTACCTTATAGTTATTACAAGCTAAGAACTAATAACTATTAACTAATTAGAAAAAAAACTAATAAAAAAAACTAATTCAAACTATTCTAATCAGACCCACTCTGAGAGAACAATACAACAATCTTTGCCACTTATCTGCGGCTGCTGCTGTAGGTAGCAGCAGTAACAATAGCCTGCTTCACTGGCGTCGCCAGAAGCAGCTACTTCCCCTCGCCTTGGATCCGTAGGTAGGATACGCACCACACAATAGCACTCGCACTACCGATCACAATCCGCGATGAGACACAGCACACACGTCTGGCTCGTTCGAACTATCGGCACGGAATCCAAAGCACCCTCTTGTCGATCTTTTAATTCGTGCCTATCACCTTGAAGGAATGCACGAAGGCCCAAAGAATCTTCTTGCTTCATTAAGAACTAGATTTTGGCTGTTAGATGGAAGGTCGTCAGTGCGCAAAATAACCCGAAGTTGTGTGTCATAGTTTCGGGCTCGACCTAAGATTGCTAGCCAATTGATGGGAGATTTACCTGCATGTCGTGTTACTCCAGCATTTCCATTCGAAATAACAGGTGTAGATTTTGCATGGCCTGTATACGTGAAAGAACGTCGATACAAGCCAAAAATAGTTAAAGATTACATATCAGTATTTGTTTGCATGGTTACCAGAAGCATTCATTTAGAGCTAGTTTCTGATTTAAGTACAGAAGCTTTTCTTGCAGCATTCAAACGTTTCGTAGGTCGACGAGGAAATCCGAAAGAAATGCATTCTGATAATGGGTCCAATTTCCGAGGGGCGAAAAATGAATTACATGAACTATATGGGCTTTTGCGGTCTCAGTCCACCTTTGACCACATTTCCCATTTTTGTCAGCCTCGAGAAATAATTTGGTCATTTATTCCGCCAGAAGCACCAAACTTTGGTGGGTTGTGGGAAGCTGCAGTCAAGAGCACTAAATTTCACCTCAAGAGGACACTTAAAGATGCTCATTTAACCTTCGAAGAGTACACAACTGTTTTATCTCAGGTGGAAGGAACATTAAATTCACGTCCACTTTATACCCATCCATCAGATCAAAATGATTTGGAAATAATTACTCCGGGTCATATTTGAATTGGTAGACCATTAACTGCTGTTTCGGAGCCCAGTTACGATGGGGTGCGAATAAATTGTCTTAGCCGTTGGCAATACGTACAGCGTTTGCGTGACGAATTTTGGAAGAAATGGCACCGTGACTATTTGCAATCCCTTCAACCTCGCAGTAAGAATAGAATAAAAACATTAAATGTTTATCCGGGTATGATTGTTTTACTTGAGGAAACGGTGTGAAAACTTGGTAAAATTATCAGAACCTATCCGGGGAAGGATGATTTGGTACGAACAGTCGAAGTGCAAATTGGTATAGTAGTTTATAAGCGAGGAATAAATAAGATTGCAGTTTTGCCTATTAGTGACAATGCAAGTTTGGTTAAAACGTCAGAGAATTCATCTCAGCCCGGCGGGAGTATGTTGGCGCCACCGCCAAAGTAAGTGTCTCCACTTTCTGTCTCTCCCGCAATTCGTAAAAACCCAAGCTCTGTTGGTTTGTTTGCGCAGCTAGGAATTTCCCTATGTAATATAGATCCAGGTACATGTATGTATATAACAGCAAACATCCAAGCGCGGGAAGAAAAATGTATAAGCGAATAGCGCAACAGAGTAAAGCCGAAATTGGCACCGCCTTCTAGAGAGTAAGTGATGTAAATAAAATGCGTAACCCCAAAATTCTGTAAATAAATAAGGTGTAGGATTAAGGATTTTTGCCAGTCGTCAGTGTAGGAACCAGGGCATCTGTTCCTGCAGTGGAACCACTTTAACGCGTAGGAATCGGAAGAAATAACACAGTACAACCGGGAACTTAGTATCGACACGTGTGTATTTATTTACGTTTGTAGAAAGGGTTAAAAACACGGAGAATAAAAAGTACAAAGTAAATGTAATTGTCTATTTGGGTTATTTCGCAGTGCATCAGCGCCCTGTGACTAGATGCACCAACAGTCAGACTGAAACTGTGTATACAAGAGTTAATTACAATATTTTTCCAAACCAACAAAACCGAGTTTTGATTGCTGCAAAGTGCTACAGAGAAGTCCACAAACGGAAACCGATCTAATACAGTCCACTTCGAGAATATTTCCACCTTTGTACTGGGTTGCACCAAGTGTCTAGTTTGAGTGGGATTTAACAGTCTCACAAGATAGCTACCATCCGCTCGAAATCCGCTTATGCGACGTAGTGCAAGGATTGGAAACCAGCGAAATCCCCCAGGAGCTGGGCTAGCACTCCTACAGTGGGTCTCCCGTGATGGCTTTACAGAAAATCAAATCGACCACATCTGCATCAGCCGAAAATGGAAACGGAGCCTTCTTGATGTACGGAATAAACGTAGTGCCGATATCAAGTCTGGTCATCACCTCCTCATCGGCGAAATACGCCTGCGCATTGCGCGGATTCGTCAGCAGGAGGAAAGAGTTGGACGACGGTTCAACACACGCCGACTAGAAGATGCCACGGTGAAACGGTCCTTCGTTGAAGAACTGGAGACGCGTGCTGCAGATATTCCGGAAGGTGGCAGCGTGGAAGACCAATGGACCGCAATCAAGAATGCCTTTATCGCCACCTGCGAGAACAATCTGGGTGACCTGCGCACCCAGTGGGAACAATGGATCACCGATGAGACCTGGAGGAAGATAGAGGAGCGAAGAGAAGCCAAAGCCGCGATAGAGCGATCAAATACCAGAGGAGCCAAAGTCTTAGCCCGTCAACGATACTCGGCTCTTGAGAAGGAAGTAAAACGCTCATGTCGACGGAACAAGCGAGCGTGGGTAGACTCTCTGGCCGACGAAGGAGAGAGAGCCGCCGCAACCGGGAACATTCGCCTCCTCTACGATATCTCACGACGCTTAAACGGGGCGAAGATGAATGCAACGATACCTGTGAAAGACGCGAATGATCAGTTATTGACCGACCCAACTGACCAACTGAAACACTGGTTCGAGCACTTCGAACAACTTTTTCAAGTGCCAGCCAGGCCATCACCACCTCGGCATCACTGCTAGAGATTCAAACAGCCATCCAAAGCATGAAATCGAATAAAGCCCCAGGGGTCGATCGCATATCAGCCGAGATGCTCAAAGCTGACCCCATGACATCCGCTCAACTACTGCATCGTTTATTTCGTAATATCTGGGACACCACAACTTTCCCGGTCGACAGGATGCAAGGTATCTTAGTGAAGGTACCCAAAAAGGGTGACCTAAATGTATGCGATAACTGGCGAGGCATTTGTGGGGCATAAGAATTCAGTGACTCTTGTCTACGGTACATTACAACGTAACTAGATAATCATATTGTTAATACTGGCAACACGGAAGGCGTTACGCTTCGGCTATCGGCTCCGGCAATGGCATCGCAGCAACACACTACTCGGCATCAGTCTAGCAACGGCAGTCAACGAGGTAAGACGTGTTTAAATGGATGGGGTGATTCTTTCCCGCTGAAGGTTGATTCCACAAATGGCGATCCTGCCAGACTTTTCTTTGTCTCACAAGAAAAGGTGAATTCCTGTTCTCTATTCGCTTCAAATGGTGGAAAAGAATCGCCCCATCTTAAGTAAAATAAAAAAAATGTCGGTGAAGAAAATTAAGTGCTTCTGGTTGGTTTTTTAATGATTTTTCATTAATTGCGTTTTTCCGGTGATGTGTGACGATAACGCCCATTTTTTTTTCTGTGTTGAGGTTAGGTCCTCTTTATCCAGTAGAGACCGTATCACAATGCTTTGTAGAATGAAGCTGAATTAGTGCCATTGTGTATTATTCAAACAAGGAAATAATACTTGTTCGTCCTGACAGATTGATCGCAGTGTAACTGTTTTGCAGCCGTGCGGTATAACAGCCGCTGCGCAAATGACACACCGCAGCAGGTAGTGCAGATTGTTTTGCGTTTGGATTTGAACTCCAATGTAAATGACGCACTAATATTTCACGCTGTTGATGTTTTGCAGTCGTGCGGAGTTGAGCCGCTACGCAAATGACATGTCGTATTGAAATCTGTAACAAAACTAAATATTCAGGAATCAGTGCAGTGTGTTTTTCTCTATCCGCAGAAAATGACGCACTGTTCATCCTAGAAGGTAGATTACGATGTAACTGTTTTGCAGTCGTGTGGTCTAACAGCCGCTACGCAAATGACATATCGCATCCGCAGTGCAGATCGTTTTGCGACTGAATTCGAGAATCAATGCAAATGACGCACTGATGTAATGTTGTTGTTTTGCAGTCGTGCGGAATTAGGCCGCTGCGCAAATGACATGATGAATCTGAACTGTGCAGGTGCAGAGTGTTTTGTGATTAACCATTGAGCCCACAAATGTCGCACCAGTGATCATGCTAGATCACCTGACGATGATGCTGTTTTACAGTCGAGTGACACTGAGTAGTTGCTGCGTAAATGACACTTCAATGTGGTAGAGGTCAAATAAATGGCGGTCAGATTGAATACAACATTATTAAAATTCGACAAATAACGAGCTGTACTTCTGCATGCCGTAGTTTTGTTTTTTGTTTTTTTTTTTTTCTAATAAGCTACAATGGCGTCAGAAACGGGAAAATATGTCCGAGCACAGTCGAGTGAGGAACAGCAATTTTCCGATGTTGAGGAGTCTTTGGAACCAGTTTCGCCTGAGGATGCCAGTTCTTCAAGTTTTCCGGAGACTGCAGCGGTCAGTTACACAGAACAGCATACTCTCGAAAATGCTTCAGCTCCGAGCTATCGAGCTTCAGCTCGTAGTTATCGAAAAGCACTATCCGGAAGTTGCTAAAAACAATTACAACTCATGGACCGCAGATGAACCACAGAAGGAGAGGAATGAATGCATCAACATCCGATGGGATCATTTACAGGCATTTCCCAAGGACATACCGGCATCAAAATTGTGGGAATCCTGGCGTCGCTACATGGAGACATTCGAGATAGCTGCTTCTTTCATCAGCGCCGCAGACTCTACACAAAAGACAAAGCTTCTGTATCTAGCTATGGGAGATGATCTACAAGCATTGGTGCGTGCAGCACAGCTGCGCCCAAATCTTCAGGACCCGGAGTGCTACAGGAAGCTTGTTAAAAACATCGACGATTATTTCAAGTCCCCTGCAGACCCAGCTGCTGAACACAATTATTTTCTAAGCATGAATCAACAACAAGGAGAGTCCATCGTCCGCTTTCATGCACGATTAATGGAGAAAGTGCGGCTGTGTGATTACCACCCGGATGATCAAACGCAATTCGTTCGGTCACAACTGTTAAAGGGAATGAGGAACCAGAGAATCATCGTACTATCGCGCCTGTGCGTCCGAGCAGAGAAAGAAAAGCGCCGTCATACTTGCAGGGATATGTCCGAACTATCGAAAAGGAGGGTTCAGGAGTAAGGCCATCAATAATTTTCTGACTCCTATGCGTTTTCGGGTACTGTAAAAATGTTGAATTATTATCATCGATTCGCGCGTTCATTAGTTTTCATCCTAAGTTTTGTCTTCCCTTTCAAACAAAATAATCAATAAAGTAATCTTTAAAGATGAGAAAAATTTATCAAAAAATAAAAATAATAATTATTTATTTTATGGAGAAACGGGAAGATGTGGGGCATAAGAATTCAGTGACTCTTGTCTACGGTACATTACAACGTAACTAGATAATCATATTGTTAATACTGGCAACACGGAAGGCGTTACGCTTCGGCTATCGGCTCCGGCAATGGCATCGCAGCAACACACTACTCGGCATCAGTCTAGCAACGGCAGTCAACGAGGTAAGACGTGTTTAAATGGATGGGGTGATTCTTTCCCGCTGAAGGTTGATTCCACAGCATTATGTTACTGTGTACCGTTCTCGAAGTTCTATGCAAAGTTATCCTAGCACGATAATTTTCATTTCATTTATTTAGTTAACATCTAAACAGATAACACTGAATCAACAATTTGACGCCACAATGCACGGTTCGAGGCCGCATCTCTCCATCCTCGGATACGCCCCACGCTCGCCAAGTCGTTCTGCACCTGGTCTGCCCATCTCGCTCGCTGCGCTCCACGCCGTCTCGTACCTGCCGGATCGGAAGCGAACACCATCTTTGCAGGGTTGCTGTCCGGCATTCTGGCAACATGTCCTGCCTACATGACACATTTGGTGCGGTGGCGAATCTTTTTCGACCGCAGTTTCTTCTGGAGCCCGTAGTAGGCCCGACTTCCACAGATGATGCGCCTTCGTATTTCACGACTAACGTTGTTGTCAGCCGTTAGCAAGGATCCGAGGTAGACGAATCCTAGCACGTATTCATGAGAAGATCGATGCGACTCTCCGGCGACAGCAGGCCGGATTCCGTGCCGGAAGATCCTGTGTGGACCATATTGTCACGCTACGTATCATTCTGGAGCAGTTCAACGAATTCCAAGAGTCCCTTTACTTGGTATTCATTGACTACGAAAAAGTTTTCGACCGTCTCAATCACGAGAATATGTGGGGCGCCCTGAGACGCAAGGGCCTCATCGAGGCCTTTCCGTGTAGAGTGCTGCACAATGGGGTCTTGTCCGACGTTATCCGGGTCGTAGCTGGTAAGGTAAGCTGTGAGGTAAGGATGTATTCTATCACCGTTACTGTTCCTCGTCGTAATCGACGAGATTCTGATAGGTGGGATTGACCTTGAACCAAACCGCGGGCTGTTATGGCAGCCTATAACCATGGAGCAGCTAAACGACTTCGAAGTGGCTGATGACGTTGCACTCTTCGCTCAACGGCGCTCTGATATGCAGAGTAAGCTCAACGACCTTGCTGAGCGCTCCTCTTAGGCAGGCTTAGTCATCAACGTCAACAAAACCAAATCGTTGGATGTAAACACGGTGACTCCTTCCAGTTTCACAGTAGCCGGGCAATCAGTGGAGAATGTTGAAAGCTTCCAATATCTTGGTAGCCAAATGGCGTCAGACGGAGGTACCAAGATCGACATAGGCGCACGGATCAAGAAAGCAAGGGCTGCCTTTGCGAGTTTAAGAAATATGTGGAAAAACAGGCAGATAAGTGAACGCACCAAAAAGCGAATTTTCAACTCTAACGTGAAATCTGTGCTGTTATACGCTAGCGAAACATAGTGTGTATCAGTGGAAAAACACTCAACGGCTACAGGTGTTCATCAAAAGATGCCTGCGGTATATAATTCGGGCTTGGTGGCCTCACTACTGGATCTCAAACAACGAGCTCCATCGTCGTTGTCACCAGAGGCCGATATCAACAGAAATTCGGGATCGGAAGTGGGGCTGGGTCGGCCACACTCTACGTAGGGGAAATCTATAAACAAGCATTAGATTGGAACCCAGTGGGACATTGCAGCAGAGGCAGACCCAGAGGCTCATGTCGACGAAACCTCAATAAAGAAATAAAAGAAGTCAACCGAAATCTAACCTGGTAACAGGTTAAAGCGATAGCTCGACAACTCTCAGGATGGAGATCTTTCAAGTCGGCCCTTTGCACCACCGGAGGTGTACAGGATCCATAAGTAATAGGGTATTCTTGATTATACTTGCGATTTATTCAACACATAGGTACATCTTCGTAGCGGCCGATTGATGATCTCGTTGGTCGACATTCAGCAGGAAGTGGTACAAAATTTCGCGTGCGCACTGTTAACGGTGGTCTAATCCGATCGAGTCACCAGAGCCGATGGGCACAGATTTTGTTTCACATCACTGACTGGCCAGCACGTGCATCATGCCCAGCACTAAATTAACCATCGGCTCGGACCACTATTCACTATCCGGACTCGTTTATCGCTCACGCTCACTCGGACAATTTCTTTGTAAGTTTGTGATTAAGCAGACCTAACTCAATCGAATTTTGCTTTTCGAAACTGTTCACAATTTTGGTGTTCTTCACTATTTCGACTGTTCGTGGTGTGGTCCTGCATTGGTCCGTACACAACAATTAGACTTAAGTGATTTTAACTCGTCGTGATGTACTAGCTGTTTATGTTTTAAATCACTGTAACTTTAGAATACAACGTACCGTTCTTCATGAAACTTGCTAAGAGGCGAGGCGAATTCGCGGGTGTCACACACTTTCTTCACTCCTTTGGACCAATGACAAAACTAAGAAAGAGCTCTATTGCAAAATTGCTCTTTTATATTGTTTTGCCGCCCCAAATACAACGGCCATTGCCTGCCATTTCGTAATTCCGGTCATCCCAATCGCTGCGTTTCTCGTTCACGTTATTATTAGGGTAAGACGGCATAATATGCCCCCCCTAAGGCAAAACCTTGATAACTTTTTACTTTTCATCGCAATTTATGCTAACTTTGTGTTATTTGGTAGTCCAGGAAGTCGCAAATGCATTGCCCGTGAATAGTCATATAAAAATATTACAGATAACACGTAATAATGCTTTTTTAAAAAGTCGTGAAAAAAATGGATTTCAAAAAGTGCCTGGGCAATACGCCCCACCTTAGCCAAAGACGTTCCATAGCGTTTCATTAGTATTTTATCAATCCCATAATAAAAAGGTTACAAATCCTTATGTGCTTGACATTAAAAAACCAACATAAGTCCATTTAATCAGGTTTTAATTACATTTCAATCATTTCCATATAATTTGGAAGCAACTGCTGCAAGCTCGCCGCGCTTGTGTCTAGTTGGTAAGGGCATATCGTCCTGCCTACACTGGGGCGTTTTGGCCAGTAAAACATATTTTCGAAAATCGTTACGTTTTTGAAGATAGAAGCAATTTTATATCATATTAACCACTGAGAAAAGTTATTTTGTTGCCCAACTGAGTGTTCCCGTGCAAGTTTTGCGGACAGTATGCTAGCGTCGCTCCAGAATGTTGAGCTAACAAACATGAAAAGTTTCATCAAAACTGTCACTTTTTGTATTTCGCTATTATTTTCATTATGTAAAACAAAAATACTTCCACATTCACATAGTACGATGGTTTTACAAATATTTATAGGTACCAACTGATTTTGACCCTTAGTTAGTTATAGTTTTCTAGAAATCAAAGAGGGGCGCTTTGGCCAGGTGGGGCGCATTATACCGTCCTACCCTAGTACAAGTTGAGGGGTTTTGGTTGGTGTTAAGTTTTCAAATTTTAGATTTAAATTCGAATAATTTCAATAGACTAGATTGCGTGCAAAACATGTACATATTTATCCCTAAGTGCTTGGTTTCTTTTTTTTAATTTCTTTAGTTAATTTTGTATGAAAATCATCAAATGTAAGCAGTGTGAATAATTTAAATAAATTGGGTAAATAAATATTCGAATAAATAATGTAAATAAGGAATCCAATAAATAATGTGAATAAATATATATTTTTAACACCAACCAGGAGGTAAACAAACAACTAAATATAATATACACATTTGAACTCAAACATTATCTTTTAATGAATATAATTCTCGCGTGATTTTTGAAAACGTCGTAAGTCCAAAAGAGAGGCTCTCTTTGTTTACTTTCTCTTTCGATTATTACAAAGCCATTCTAACATTTACATTGGATTTTCCAGCACCGCTCTGAAGAAAATAGCTTTGTCTAGTGTGCTGAGGTGAAAATACTGCAACAAATTTTAAACTAGCCTAGATATTAGCAAAAGAGAGCGTATTGAAAGAGAGTCTCTCATTTGGACTTACGACGTTTTCAAAAATCACGCGAGAATTGTTTATTTACAGCCTACAACTACTATATACAAAATAAATGTCAGTCAAACATACAAATATGGACCACAGACATTTATTTTATATACAGACATTTAATAATAAATTAGTAGACGAACACAGAAACATATATTTACAATTTTTTGGGGGTCTGAGCTAAATTGCTAAAATTGGCGGATTACAACGTCTTTTACTTATCACAAACCAACTGCTTTGTTATTTTATTATATAAACAATAAAATGGTATTATTTTGAACAATTACCATTGGTTAAAAAGTACAGATCGACATTTTTGACAACATCACTAGTAACAAAGCATTTTTTTGAGAGAAGACTATGTGATCTATAAGAAATTAGGGATTTCGAATCAAATACCGCGTTAATATATTATTCGTCCAAAACCATTCAGACTCATCTACCATTTCAAAGTAACTACTTTTATTCCCCCCTAAAATCCCTATGATTACAATGTCTAGCATCTGGATAATCGATAACGGAGCAAAAGAGGACGCACCCCATTAAAGTTCCTTCTTTTCACTCAGCATGTAGCAACAGCACGGTCCAATGGATCTGAATACGTAGAGCATCCTTCTACAGGAACCGTTTTCTATCTCGTTCAAGCTTTTCCTCTTTCATCGGCCACGTTCAACGCGAGAAAAGTAGAAAAGAGGCGCGCACCCAAAAAGACGATGGCGATAGCGAAAATCCATCTTGCCCATAAATCATACTTAGCAACAATGATAAATGGATCGCTTTTCGCTGATTGCGCTGCGGGGAAATAACTTGGGCTTGGGAGTCTGCTGACGGGCGGCGTTCGGCACAAAGAAACCCCCGACGACAATGGAGCACCCCAGCAGAAGCGGTTTGGATGCCACTTTCACTAATTTCTGTTCGATGATGATAAACTTTTCCACGCGGTGCGGTTCGTCCCACACTTTTGCTGATGATTTGGTGGAATATTCTCCATAGTCACGGAACGATTAAGCGGATCATTAATATGAGGGGCGTTTGCTTGAATGGTACATTTGAAACTTTAAATAGCGAACGAATGGTGACGAAGTAGAATATTAAATGTACTGTATAGTATTGAGTCCGTACGAACGTGCTGATAGTAATATAATAACTTAACTAGCCTTAACTATGAATTAGATCTTTCATCATCTCATCGATTTGCGTATATATAGTGTTTTATGTAAATACATGTAGCATTTTGAAAGATTCCAAATTTTTGAAAAACTGACTAAACAGATGTTGTCGCTTTTTCAACCTATTTCTTACCTCACCAGAATACATTTGGTGTAAATTAGAAAACATCTAATAATCTTTTCACATTATCGAAGTAAAAAATATATGTATGTATGTTCTCTGAACGAATACTTGCTAAGTTGACTTCCGTGGGTATTACAGTTCGTGGCACATTATTTCTCTAATTGTACGATGTAATCGAGAAATCTTCGTTGGCAGTGTGGCAAAGAATGTCGTCAGACGGCAGATCCAGGCACAGGAGCACTCTGATAAAAGCCAAATACATCTGAAGCAAACTCATTACATCTAGTATCATAGTAATAAATATTCTAGTAGTTAGGTTGAAATGAGGAAAGCTTTTTAACGTTTGAGTTTTTTTATATTTGAGTTTCAATAATGTCAAGTGTATTTTATTATTCATTCTTCATAGTTCTAATGTGATATTGTGTGTCGCAGCAAAGTCCTTGGCCTTCGTGAACATGTAAATTGAAAAGTAAAAATACTCCACATGTTTGAGGGCTCTTGTAACCCTTTCCACATGGAAAGGAACCCCTGCTTACTTCGTTTACTTTTTCAATCAGAGCTCAACCTCGGGTCAACTTTACATCAACAGCTCGAGCACCTTCCTCTCCACCGCACCGCTCCGTCACGGAAACACTGGATTACACATAAACATACCTTCCATGGAAAGCGACGGAAAAGAGAGCAAGGGTTTGTTCCTGGCCGCGTGACACGATATTTACATTTCGATCATGATCTGAATGAGTAATTAAGGCACCACCCGAATAAACCCCTAATAATATTTAGCAGCGGTGTAGAAAAGTGTTAACATAAATATTAATAAGTCGGCGTACGCGATACACACCGGGAGAAGCAAACATAATAAACCCTTTTGTAGAATGCAAATGTCCCAAAGGGATGGCGAAACGTGGAATGTGTCCTCTTGTTCTCATCACCGACGTTGCCGTCACTGCGCTTGCCGACCGTCGGCTGGTATGGGAAGTGTTTATGAGTTCGCATTAGCAAGCCAAGTGAGTCTCCGCCGACCGCCGGCACCGTCCGTCACACGGTTTGGGACCTTCATTCATCGACAAGATTCACCACCGCCGGTGGTGGCCAACCGTGGAAATTCGTGCGCGATGACAAACGGTCAGCGAGCGTGTAATGGGCGGAAAAAATAATTCGACTCTCACCAGACAGTGAGCCAGCACCATCCAACAGCGCTGTTTTTCTTCACTAGAAGAAGGTGAAATGTGTTTTTTGTGAGATTGTAAATATTTAATAGAATTAATTACCGACTAAACGTTTGGAAAAGAAATGCTGCACGCGACAGACGAATAATAGGATAATGCCAGGACGAATAAGATTTGATAATGATAAATAAGAAAGGAAAATTAAAGAAATATTATTCGTTGTTTCAAAGCATAAACCTGTGTAACTGTATTGATCGATTTTTCTTCATTCTTCTCTTTCTTCTTCTTGATTCTAACGTTACAACCGTGATTAATACTCCTGGTGCAAGATGCAATCATGCTTCATCACACCAAACCATCTAAATTTGCTACATTGAAAAAAGTAAAAAATAGGCGGAGAGCAATCGAACTATGCAGTTAAGTCCCGAACTGGTGTGCACGACCGAAATCTTCACACAGTTTTGCAAAACATCCATTGTTTAGATCAGTGTGGTAAGCTGCTTTCGTCCATAATTTTCCACAGCACTACGCGCTCTATACTGTCGTATGCTGCCTTGAAATCAATGAACAGATGGTGCGTTGGGACCTGGTACTCACGGCATTTTTGAAGGATTTGTCGTTCAGTAAAGATCTGGTCCGTTGTCGAGCGGCCGTCAACGAAGCCGGCTTGATAACTTCCCACGAACTTTTTCACTATTGGTGACAGACGACGGAAGATGATCTGGGATATCAATTCGTAGGTGGATGGTGATCGCTCGAAAGTTCTCACACTCCAGTTTGTCGTCTTTCTTGTAGATGGGGCATATGACCCCTTTCTTGCAGGCAAGTGGTCAGCTTTTCCGGGCCCTGGGCCCTGCTGTGCGTATGCAGTGGTGACATCGAAACAAGCTATGCAAACTGTCATACGAAAGAGCTGTCGAAAGGAGATGCACAATGAGGCCCCAGGTTGGGGTTCCAGTGTTGGTAAAAACACAAATTCTCAAATCTCATTCACGATTCAAATAAAGCGCGAGGCTAACCTCACCCGACTCATGGCCTAGGGAATCTTCCATGATTTGACTCGCGATTTGCATCATTGCGCGATTTTTGCGTGTTCTTCTTCGTTAAATTCATCGGAACAAACAATGAATAATACGTAAATATAAAATACCGTCATCAGGGGTGACAATGGGTCTGGGGTTGAGAATGGGTGATCGCTCTCACCGGAAGTCTGGAGGCCGTAGAGCAAAACCGTTCAAAAAGGTCTCTTATGTTTTAGTCTTCTTGCCGTCAGATACACTCAATCAATTCTACAAGCATTCTAAGTAGTTGAAACAGTGACCCATTCTCACCCCCATTTGACCCATTGTCACCCCCGACGACGGGAACGCTTCGATTGGGTGTTGACACTTTTTGGAGCGAAATCATTTTTCGGCCAATGAGCGAAACGATGCGATTCTGCGTTATTGCTGCTTGTCAACGGCATGGATACAACCCCGAACAACCTCGTCGAGAGGATGTGTCTGGATGGAGTTATATGGAATACGTGAGTTTTTTTCTTAAAAGGATGGCTTGACACTAAACCCCCTAAATTTCCGGAGCACCATTCCTCTTTTTTCCGGTGGACCATGGTGCACAGTTTCACTTAGAGTCCCTCGCTTGCACTCGGATGATGATCAGCCGCCCCTAACATGGAGAACAAACGCTCAGTAAGATTTTTTGGGGTTGGTTACCCGATCTTCCCTAAGGTTGCTCGTATCCCGGCCAGCGCCACGAGGAGATAGGAAGAGGAGTGGCTAAGTAAAAGTCTAAGGACCGCGAGATGGGGTCTATTTTATTCCTTAAGGTACGCAAATACCAATGGTACGCTTTACCCAGTATTTGCCGTGCCTTCACTACATCTTATCGTAGGAAATGACGAAGGGGTACTGAGAAAAACCTTACTGGGAATGTGAGCAAAACTCTAACGTTAACAGAATCCGTTTGAGATTCTGGAAATAATCCGTTCGGAATTTTAAACAGAATCCGTTTTGGATTCGAAAGACAACCCGATCGTGATTCAAAACAGAATTCTGGTCCAGTTCAGAATTCTGGTGTTTGTTTGAAATTTTGAATAGAGTCAGTTAAGGTTTCAGTTTGAAGGTTCTGAGCAGATTCCGTTTGTGAGTCTGAAAAGAATTCAAAAGGTATTATAAAAAGAATCAAGAGTCATCGTCATCTAGAGGTAATAATCTAACAAAATTGCAGAACAATTTTTGACGTAGAATTACGTCTTTCGGTAAGATAGGGGATTCCAAAGTTTCAAATTTGGGACCGTCACGAAATGAGGTCAGGAAGTACGAGCCAATAACTCAGACGTTTTTCAACGGATTCCGGAGATTTTGGTATGATTCGATCAGTAAACTTTCCAAGATTCTATACAAATATTGTAAACATTCCAATTCAATGCATTTAACTATTGAAAAATTAAATTTCGCCAACTAATGTTGAAATTACACTTTAACAGTAAATTGCCTACGTTTCGGTTATTAGCCATTCGGCATGAACATGCATAAAATGTTGATGATCAAATTTCGTATCCGCTATCGCACTATACGTAATTCTACGTTCCATTTGTTGTCGTATATCTTTGATACAACGCTTTACTTTTTTTGAAAAATAATAGCATCCTCATTACGAAGCAGTGTTTGAGAACATTATTTTCACAAACCTTTAGTTCCTTTAAATCTGCGATTGAATACAAATTTGCCTCATAATTTTAATACTTCCCTCCCAATTTGCCACTCTTCATTGAAACTGACTAGATCTCACTGCAAGGTGGATTGTTTAGGGTCGGATGAACTAGCACACTCCTTTCACTTCCTTTCACAACTCCAATGAAGTGTTCATTCACAACAGGAACAGGGAGAAATTAAATGCCCGCCCAGCGAGATGATGTTATCCTGAATGAACATAAATTCGGGACTGATTTGCTATTTAACTTATTTTGTAAACGTAACGTAACTTATTTTGTAAACAAACATTGTTTTATCGATTCCGTAGAATGCAAGCGTTTTATTGAAACATTAATTCCCTTATCTGGTAGAAGAAAGCTTATTCTGGCGGATACATACCATGTTTTCCTCAAGAAATGCTTAGCAGGAATTTCCATTGATTGTTTACATAATAAGCTACGCCCAAATCGCAAAACGAATTTAAAGTTTAACACTTAAAAAAATTCTAAAAAGCCTGAAGGAAAATTAATTTTCATTCAACACACTGAGGACGAGGCTTGGTGGCTTCTTTGCAAGCCCGGAAAAGCGAAAACACAAACAACAAACAGAAAAAGTGAACTATGTTCTGGTTTCAATTTAACTTAATTCTATTTTAATGAGTTTCTTGGATTCTAGCTAGCTACACTGTCACATTTGATAGGGTACTTGCGTGTGGGGCAAACATCGTCATGTTCGTGATCTGGATCCTCGATGATTTCGATGTACAGCAAGTGGCCACTGCTTGATGATGGGGAACTGACAGCGACGGGCTGCGTCGGCATGTTGACTCAGGCTTGCTGATCGTGAATTTGCGGCGACAGGCCCCGTTGGCCGTTGACATGTTAGCTTGGGCTCGCTAGATCGGCGGGATAGCCGATTCAAGATGGTGGATTCGGCTTTGGATGTGGTCTGAATAATAGTCGTCTTCAGACAATCGACTTTCTGTTGCTATTCCAACGGTAGCGTCGGATGGACGTGCAGTCCTTGCTCGAAATGGAATCATCGAGCTAGATCAGCCTTGATCTTATACTTCTTCAGCTCTGTGCGCGTGTTTGTTGGGCCTCTTGTGTTGCCACCGAGAGTTTCGCGAGGGAATAGCTTTGAATAAAACGAAAAAGGCCCTCTCGTGGACCTGCCAAGTGGCATTAATACACCTATCGAGTGACATTTGGATATTTCAGTCACTTCCTAGTTAATTACATTTTTCTTTTACATAACGCTTATTTTCACAGTAGTTTCTATTAGTTTATAGACGTCATGGTGTCGCAATAGGCTATAAGAAATTGTAGTTTTACATTTAAGTTTTATACAATTTTTATTTTTTATACAATTTTTATCACTATACTTTTTTAGTTTTTACCGCACTATTTCACACCGTACTACTCGTTTTTGAAGACAACACATTCACTAAAGATAAGATGCAATGCTTTTACAACACAACGCACGAATTAACTCGTTTCCAATCTTAAAGGAATGCATCACGTTAAATAACGAAGGAGAACAAAAGAAAACCTACAATGATTCAAATGAATGATTCAACTCAGCCATGATTTTTTAGGTGCTAAGTTGAAATCGCAGAGAGAAGCGATTCCACGGTAAATGTGAAACTTCGTGTTTGTCGCCTTTTTTGTAGACTGGAAAAAATGTAGGAGCACTTCCAAACATGCATGAGCATGAGCATGACGACCGTGCAATTCGTAGTTGCTACTCCGTGATCGACCAGAACAATCGCAATTGCACAGGGAACCAATGGATGGAAGCATGGGATTTGCTATCCACCCTCAATGTGCACAGTCCGAGAGCTCTAGTATTTTTTTGGATGGTCGATAACGGCGCTGGCCACGTCCTCACGGTCATCGGGGGATGGGAAGGAATTGATGATGCAGTCACTCGCCCACTGCAAGCCGAGAAACACCTCTGCACTCGCCACGAGTTCCTGCGGAGTTTTATTGGATTCTGGGGGTAAGGTTTTTTATGGCAGGTTCGTCTTGGTTAACGGGTTGCCAATGTGATAGTAATGAAACGGTGGTATATTCTAATTGGATGCCGAAACGAGCTTTTTTCTTGCTCATTTCGAATTCTAACTGTTACCTGCTAGAACTCACCAAGTTGTAGGTATAGGGATAGAAGATGGAAACGGTATGAAAGCCCATTTCCAGTTCTAGCGTTTGCTAGAACATGAGAAATATATGAAAAGATCCAAAGTAGGAGGAATGGAACGGGCCTGGGATTGAACCCACGACCTCCTGCGTATGAGGCAGAAGCGGTAGCCATATGACCGCCAAGCCCGTTAGAATGTAGGAGCACTTCCAAACATCTGGAAAAACTCCGGAGCGTAAAGATGTGCTGAAAATGTCGGCCAATGGTAGGGATAGAGCAGTAACTATTGAGCACTTTTTTTAAAATTAAGGACGGAATTCCACCTGGCCCGGGATTTGATGAGCGTTTTAGTTTCGTACAAGCATTCAATACAGTCTCAAAATCAATGGGAGAGTGAGTTCCAACAGTAGATAAGTGGGCCATTTAGTGTTGTAGCATATACTTGTTGTTCATTAAGAATCTCGTTGGTAAAAACACTGCTGAACTGCATGCGGAAAAGTTTACAGATGTCCTTTATGGAAGAAGCCTCTGCAACACCGAGCGTCAAAGAGGAGGGCAGACCAGATTCGCTTTTTGATTCGTTCACGTAATTCCAGAATCGTTTAGGATTATTTTTAGGCTTCACTGGATGCGTTGGCAGTAAGAACTAAAAAGGGATTCGTTCGACTGTTTGTAGCGATTATTTAGAGAGATGTAATGCGATTTTAGCAAATTTGTTCGAAACTTCTCTCCGATCACTTAGTCGCTTTCAAACGACGCCATGACGTCGCAATAGCTATAAGAAAATAAAGTTTTACATTTAAGTTTTATACAATTTTTTATACAATTTTTATTTTTTATACAATTTTTATCACTATACTTTTTTAGTTTTTACCGCACTATTTCACACCGTACTACTCGTTTTTGAAGACAACACATTCACTAAAGATAAGATGCAATGCTTTTACAACACAATTTCAAATAATTTTAAGAATTTACAACACAACGTACACTACAATTTCCTTCGTGGTTGCGACAGAAAGGCTGAGGTATTTATTATAAAATTTAGTGTTAAGATGGAGCGCAAACGTCGTCCAAAATACGAAGTTTTGACATTTGGCAGCAGCCCGGTGGCATCCCTATCTCACACAATAGGTTTGTTTTGGAGCCAACATTGCGCGACCGTATCCCACTGACAATTCTGTATCAGTTGTCAGCAGAGGAGCGACATCAATTTTTTTACTATGGATTTTGACAGGTTTGCCTGTTCGTTTTTTTTGGGGGGATTAATTTATCCCCCAGTGCAAATTACTCCAATACTGATATATTTTGCAATAGTATATGCGTGAATTTTGAATGTTTACGTTTAGATGCAAATATGATGCAAAACGCCCATACCACTCAATAATGCAACATGATACAATCATAAAAAAATAGAAAAAAAATTAACGAACTATCAATTAAAACAATTTACACTCGATTCCATGGTTCAAACTTAAGAATATTCAACTTATTTGCTCAATTATTTAGAATGCTAGTTGCACAAGGTACTGTCTATGCATTTGTTCGTTTTATATCATTTTCACCCTCGCAATTGTTTATGTTGCATTCGCAGTGCACTCGTATTGGTGATTCAGAAAAGATGTGACAAAGATGGCGTAGCTTGTCATCCCCGTGGTTGTCAGCAAACAAATAGGCGGACGCTGCCAAGTTCTTCGTGCTCCTGCTCCTCTTATTAGGATAAGTCGTCATCATCCAGCGTTTCATATTCTGCTCAGCGAATGTCAACCATACGTCTTAGAAGATTTCGCTGAAACTCTGACCTACGTCTATTGGAAGACTGATTTTGACGGGATGAACCGCTTCTTGTTTCGTGTCTAATGGAACGAAATACTCGATGCTACTGCTGCTGCGATGACTTTGTCAAATGTATTGGCTTATGCCATCGATCAGATCACTCCCAAAAGAGTACATCGTACCCCAACATACCCTCCATGGTTTAATAGACACCTCAAACGTTTAAAAGCGACTAAGCGGTCGGCTCTCAAGAAATACTCGAAGTTTCGAACAAATTTGCTAAAATCGCATTACATCTCTAAGTGCTCTGTTATTAGTTTTGCTCGCAAGCAACCAATTATTAACTTCGATTACAAAATCTTTGAAACAACCTTACGGAAGGACAAAACCGTGAAATACTTAGGAGTAATGCTTGTCTTTCAAGGCTCAATGATTGAGTTTCATGAATGATATTACCAATACTGCTAGTTAGACCAATATCGCAATTCGCAGCAGTAGTGTGGTCCCCATACTATCAACTTGGCATACAACGCGTATGCGTAAGTTAGTTCGTTTTGCTCTTAGTCTCTTGCCTTGGAACGATCCTCAGAACCTCCCAAGATTCGAGGATCGTTGTAAACTTCCAGGACTTGCGACGTGATGTCGCAAAGGCTTCATTTGTATCTGACCTTCTCTGCCGCTAACCGCAAGTCGAGCATATCTGTATATGGGCCTCCATATACAGATGTGCTCGACTTGCAGTTAGCGGCAGTTCTGCTCTAAACGTTAACTGTACACCTAAATAAAGAATTAAAAAAACGTTAACTTTTGTAGTTTACTCCGTCTAATAAATATTGATATTCGTCGTCGTGATCTCCGTTCCCACAATTTTATTCGTCTCCCTACACACTTAAAATAAATCGCCGAATTCGGTAAAATTTTACCGAAATCTCAACAGCAGAGCTGTTCGGTAAATAATTTTACTGATTTTCGGTGATTTTGACAATTGAGCAATGGAAAAAATTACAAAAAATCTGTAAAAAAAATTACCGAACAGTTCTGCTGTTGAGATTTCGGTAAAATTTACCGAATACTGTAAAATGAGTTACGTGTGTATGTCCCGTGCAAATTATGGCCAAAATGAACCAATCAGTAGTATGTGTAGAACTTTCAATCGTTGTTATAGTGTATTCGATTTTCATTTGTCTCGTTCCACAATGAAGAAGAACTTTGATGTAAGTTGAGCCTTTTGTTATGTTAGACGTAGTAATAATGTATCAAGATTGTATTGTAAAATCTAGTGCTTGTCATCAATTGTTAGTTTTAAGGTTATCATGTATGTAAACTGTTGATATGAAAAAATTGAGGTTTGCCTACGGGAGAAGGAGCGTGTAGTGATCAGCCATTTCTTTTCTTCGCAGTACACAAAACTCCACACCGTAACTTTCAAAACGTTTTATTACTTCAAGCTCTACCAACAAACTGATTTCAAAAATGATTCTCTCTATGAAGCGCCTACTGCGATCCGCTTTTTGAATTTTCTTTGAACGACGCACGTACTTGATTGCGCATTCTGAATGCATCTTACCTACCGTCTACTAAGTCTACTAAGAAGTCTTCTACTCTACCTCTCTATTTTTATTATTATTCTTATTATTTGTTACATATATATACATTTTTTTAATAAGAATAATTAGCACTTCAAATTCTTTTTATACTTTGTTTTTTAAATAATTTCATTTTCCTTATAATTTTTTTTTTATTTCATTTTATAATTCTTCATGATCCCTACAGAGCGTAATATTTCCTGAACTCCACTCCCGCCGGCTTTTCCCTCTCAATAAAAGATAAAAGATCAGAATAATGCAAATATGGGTATCTATCTTCATGGCTTTGCGAGACGATGATTACAGAAACATTCCCAGGATGACAGTATCCACTGCCACCCTTATGACAGGATCCAGGGGTCTTCGAGGAAGGGCCGGTTTTAAACCATCTGGAAACATGCATATATGGGTGTGAAAATTCATCTTTTCCCAAGACGATAAATATAAAATCTATATTGCGCAGATTCCTCCTTCTTAGACACCTGCGCGAGAATTATTTGCGTGATTTTTTCCCCCGTTTCACACACACATATGCATAGGCACTTTATGACGTTTCTATGTTTGTAGCAGTTCTAAACTGACTGTGCTCTCTGTAAACAAAAACAACCTGCTGTGTTGGAAATCTCTTCAAGGAATTTTGTGTAAAAACAAACTGTGATTTAGTATTTCCCGTTTCCGTGAATAACTAGCGTAAGTTGCGAGTTTTAATTCGGCATTTTTTCAATAGCCCAGTATCATTATAGTATGTTTTCAGAATGACGAGCTCCAAAAAACTGCGGTTATACTTGAAGGAAAGCGGTGAACCAGCTGTACACAGTCCTGAAAGTGGTGCTCTTTTCTTAAATGAAGAATATTTGGAGCAGCTCGAAGGAACATCCAGTGATCCTCTGAGTGCTCATATAGATTACGATCCAAATTTATCTGAATCCCAAATTTCGGATGCAGAACAGGAAAAGAACTTGAACGAAGGTTTTTCGCGAGATAAGCTGCCTGCTGGTCTTTATGGGTGCTGGTTGCTGGTAGCCGTTCGGAATTTTAAGAGACATAGCTCGGGAAAAGAAGTAGGCAGATGGGGCGTCGCTGGAAATTCCGTGGATGAATTTATGAACAGTTGCTGGAAGCTATCACATACATTTTTGAAGCGGGATGTGGTATTCACTTGCAACGAAAGTGGTGTTGCAAAACCATCATGGAGTGAGAAAGTTTCTCCAGAGGAAGACGACTTTTTGAGATTTGCACTTTTCAACGATAAGGTAAGCCACAGGACTCTTCGTCCGGATCAAGTAACTGAGACAATTCTTCAAAACTGGAGAACTAAGGAAATACACCTTCTACTTCATGTGTACTCAACTGCTGTGAACAACAAAGTTGTTTTTCAGTCTGTGCGAGATACGTTGTTGGGACCCGGCACATTCGACAAATCCGGAGTTGCTTCTAACGCAACAATAGATGAACTAAGTGCAAAACTTCGAGGTGAGCATGGTCTACATTGAGAAGCACATAATGTTGCATAGATGATGTGGGCAAATGTGATTGCAGTATCAGAGCCCCATGTTCAAGAAAGAATGATATACGATGCTCATCCTGCCCATTTGGCTAAATTATTCCGGGCCAAAGAGCAACAACGAGTGCAATCTATTTCCCGAAATTTCTCCATGGCCCACAGTGTTAATGACGGTTACCAAGACGATATCTCGGCTATCAAACGCAGTTTTAATCAGCTGGAGGAGATGCTTCGTGGCGTTAATAATGCAACTTTCGAAGAAACATATTGAGTCACTGGAATCAATAGCAGTTTTGGGGGATTCATTTTTGTCAGCAGCGGAGCAAGCAATGCTTGTTGAGGAAACCGGTTTTAGTTCTTCATTGGCTCGGAATGTTACTGATGCAGAAGATGTTGATCACATGTGATTAATTACGCTACATTGAACGTATTATAAATCCGACACGAAATGATTTTAAGTTGTTTGGTAAAACCTACCATTTATCGATTTTATTTCTGATGAACTGTTTACAAATAAACGATAATTTTACTGCTATTTATTTATTGTTAAGTTTTATTTATTCATTCAGAAGAAAAGTTTACAAAGTACATCTTTTCTCTACGTTATCTTCAAATCCTAGTCGAATCAAATCAATCTCGAGACTTACACTGGGATCGAATCTACCTCCACGGATATAACCACATTTCCGAAATAGATTTAGCATATCACGGTTTGAGTAGGGTAAAATACCCAATAGTGGACCCCCTAGTAGCGAAATTTTGCTCTTCCTGGCATAAGAAGTGTAAATTTTCAACATATTAATTTTGCGTGATATCTAATATCAAGCTCAGCATCTCCTCTTTACGCTACATACATAAAACACTCAAATACTCGACGTTATTCGTTGAAATTTACATTTTAAAGTCTGACTGATTTTTCCCTATAGTAGACCCCCTGGGGGTCCATAATAGGAAATTGCTTCCCCATAGTCGACACTTCATTTGATTTTTATGTTCCGTTTCGGGACGTTCTTCTTCCCTATTATGGACCCCCCAAAATATTCCTATAATGGACACTCTCGTGTTTATTTTTTATAGAATTGTAAAAAAACATCTAATTTTACTTTCCATAGCATTTCCAATGCATGTAGTCAAATCATAGGACTGCAAGGTAGGTTCTCCCAATGGAATTTCATAGCAAAATGTTTACATTGTGCTGTAATAATGCAAAAATGGCTGAAGGGTCCACTATTGGTTGGGGGTCCACTATTGGGCACTTTACCCTACTTCTGATGATTGTGTTTAGTTTTTGTTCACCATGAAAAATCGACAAAACAACTCTGTTTGCAGCCATCCGTCTGCTTCCGTTTGATTTTGAAAACTGCTGTCAAATTTTTTCTTCTCATCGCTTTTATTGGCAGCGGTTGCTTCGATAGATATTTGAAACACCTAGCAACACGTCCAATCATCATAACAACGTTGGCAACGCATGGCAGTGAGAAGAGTGTGCCAACACTGACGAGAAAAAAGCGCGCATTCGTCATCGACGCGGGGTTGGGCGCTTTGAGTTAGTTATAAGAAGACTTCTGTCGCGGTAACACCTTGAAAGGTTTCATGTATAATTTAAGGATGAAATAAAGTCTGTTCAATGTTTAAATAAAACACGATTATTGTTGCGGAAAGAATACAGTCCATATTTATTTTTAAACCGGGCAAGTTAAGGCCGAAACATATTGGTCCTTCGAACCGGATGAGATCCGGAGTGCGATCGCATGAAGAATGAACAGTTCAGTAGTGGAAAAATAATGTGTGTGGCACCGTGAGTGCGAAGAGGACGGAAGTAAAGAAAGAAAACTAGTGCGAGGTACAG
The DNA here is from genome assembly GCF_024139115.2 of Armigeres subalbatus. Lineage (NCBI taxonomy): Eukaryota > Metazoa > Arthropoda > Insecta > Diptera > Culicidae > Armigeres > Armigeres subalbatus. The sequence continues at coordinate 211,805,993 of NC_085140.1, read as the reverse complement.
TAAGTGCGTGCCGCCATTTTTGTTGGGTAGGTTTCAAAGAGCTGGAGCCCCTTGGAAGTAGTCCCGCTGCTTCACCCATCTGGACGGATAGTAGTCCCGCTGCTGATCCGTCGATCCCATGTGGCGCGTTCTACTTACACCCGGACACTGAAAACGACGTCAAAGCGGAACTGCAATCTCCTATGTCCACACCGAAGAGTGCAAAAGGAGGAAAAATGGCGGAGCTTAAAGCGCTGATTGCCAAACGTGGTGCAGTGAAAAGCAAAATGGCGAGAATCAACACTGCAATCGTCGCAGTTGAAGATCCACTTGCCATGTCTATGGCGCAGCTACGCGTCCATTCGAGAAACGTAGAAAAATACTACAGTGAGTATAATGACGTACATGATGCAGTTATGCAAGCTGTACACGAAAACCAGAAAGAGGCTCAGGAAGCAAAGCTGATCGAGTTTGAAGACCTTTATAACGAAGTGCAAGTTGCTATCGAAACTTTAATGGAAGCTCATACACATCGTGAGCGAGCAGTATTCCCAACAGGTGGGCAGCAGAACGGTCAGACGCAGATCGTCATCCACCAGCAGGCTCTTCGTGCACCGTTACCAACATTCGACGGGCGATACGAGAACTGGCCCAAGTTCAAGTCGATGTTCTACGACTTAATGCGGAATTCTCCGGACTCGGATGCAGTAAAGCTGTATCACCTGGACAAGTCGCTGGTGGGAAGCGCGGCTGGAATCATCGATGCAAAAACGATACAGGACAATAACTATCAGCAAGCCTGGCAAATCTTGGAACAACGGTATGAGAACAAGCGGTTGATTATCGATGTCCATGTTCAAGGTGTGCTACAGATGAAGAAGGTGACTAAGAAGTCATCCAAGGAGCTACGTTGTTTAATAGATGAGTGCTCAAGACACGTAGAGAATTTAAAGTTTCATGGTCAACCACTCCAAGGAGTTTCAGAGCTCATCGTTATTCATATCCTTTCGGCCGCACTCGACCAAGAAACAAGGGAGCTGTGGGAAGCTACGATCGAACATGGAGAACTACCCACTTATGACGATACCATTGAATTCCTACGAAAACGTTGTCTCATTTTGGAGCGATGTGAGTCGATCATACCAGCGATGCCTGCATCCAAGCAAGTGCCTGCTAAGCCAGCATCATCGGGCAAGGGCTCAAAAATCTCTGTAGCAGTGACCACATCCAACGAGATCATCTGTGAATTGTGTAACGGGGACCATCCAAATTTCAAGTGCAATGCATTCAAAAACATGACCATTGCTCAACGGCTGGCAAAGGCTCGAGATGCCAAAGTTTGTTTCAACTGTTTGCGCAAGGGCCATATGATTCGAACGTGTCCATCGCAGCGCTTGTGTGCGAAATGCAACAAGAAACACCATAGTATGCTTCACCAAGATCAACCGGAAGACGCTGTACAACTGGTGCCGAAAAAAAACCCTACGGTTTGCTTGGAAGTTGTTGGCAACGTGGAAGCAGATCAACAGGAAAATGGAAGTGTATCGGTGACTACATCTTGTCTCGGTGGAGAAATTATTCGGGCTCCTAAACAGGTACTTCTTCAAACGGCAGTGATAGATGTTTTTGATGCACGAGGTCGTCCTCATCCTTGCCGTGCCCTATTGGATTCCGGGTCACAGGCACACATCTTGTCACAGGCGATGGCCCGAAAGCTCGGGATGCCAATTCTGAAATGCAACATAACTGTTATTGGTGCGAATGCAATGAAGACACATGTAAATAAGAGGATGAACCTGAATTTCTCGTCAAGATACTGCGATTTCCAAGATAGCATCGCATGCTTGATCTCCGATCGACCAACAGGAAACGTTCCGTCTGCAGAGATTAACGTGTCGTCGTGGAATATACCATCTGGAATCAAGTTGGCGGATCCGGACTTCTTTCAACCACATGAAATTGATTTGGTGCTAGCTTCGGATTTCGTCTGGAATATGCTTCGTTCTGGTAAGGTAGTATTATCCAATGGTACTGCATCACTACGAGAAACTGATCTGGGCTGGATCATCACAGGTACATACGACCTGTACCAACAAGTGAGTGGCACTATGTTGTTCTCTAATGTGGCTGTCCAAGACCAATTGGCGGAACAAATAGAAAGATTTTGGTTGGTTGAAGATGTGGCTGAGTCGTCTTCTTATAATACCGAAGAGCAAGCAGTTGAAGAGCATTTCCTGCAAACATATCGACGGGATGAATCTGGCCGATTTGTGGTTCAGATGCCATTTCGGGAGGAAGTTGAGGAACTTGAAGACAACCGAAGTCTTGCATTAAAACGATTCTTTGCCTTAGAAAGGAAACTGTCACGGAATACTGAGCTGCGTGATGAGTATCTTGCGTTCATGAGAGAGTACGAATTACTTGGTCACTGCAAAGAAATCAAGGAAGAAGACGATGTTTTCGGAGTACCACGGTACTACTTACCTCACCATGCGGTTTTCAAATTGGCCAGCTCTTCAACAAAGTTAAGAGTAGTGTTTGACGCAAGTGCTAAGGCATCCAAATACTCCCTCAACGACGTCATGAAAACAGGCCCAACTGTGCAAAACGACATATTTTCCGTGAATCTTCGTTTCCGACAACATGTATTTGGTTTCTCTGGTGACGTAACAAAAATGTACCGGCAAATTTTGATCGATAGTTTCCACACCAGATTTTTGAGGATTTTCTGGAGGGAGGATACGTCGAAACCTCTGAGGGTGCTGGAGCTTCTCACTGTGACATATGGAACGGCAGCTGCACCGTTTCTGGCGACAAGATGTTTGGTACAGTTGGCAACTGAGGAGGAACATCGCTTTCCGATTGCATCGAAGATGGTTTTAAAAGATGTGTACGTGGATGACATGCTATCCGGAGCGGACACAGAAGAGGAAGCAAAACAGCGTTTATTGGAAGTGAAACAGTTGCTGTCCGCCGGGGGATTTCCAATACGAAAGTGGAGCTCGAATTCGACACTAGTGCTTGAAAGTGTACCTGAAGAAGAACAAGAAAAATTAGTGAATATTGGTGATAGTGGACTAAATGAAGGAATAAAGGCGCTTGGAGTGTTCTGGGACACTAACAATGATTTGTTCCTGTTTGAGAATTGGTTGGAAAAGTCCGACGAATTTATAACCAAGCGGTATGTGCTGTCGGAGATCTCAAAATTGTACGATCCATTGGGATTAGTGCAACCAGTGATAGTTTGTGCTAAGATTATAATGCAAAGGTTGTGGTCTTCGAAGATGAACTGGGATGATGAACTTGAAGGTGAACTTCGAAACGAGTGGGTACTTTTTCGCAAATCGTTGACCAAGTTGAATCAGATCCAAGTACCAAGATGTTTCAAGCTACCTTTCGTCGTTCGATATGAAATACATGGGTTCTCGGATGCATCGTTTGCTGCTTATGGTGCTTGCGTATATCTTCGGAGTGTACAAACTGACGGCACAGCAGTGCTACGTCTCATGTGTGCCAAATCAAGAGTGGCACCCTTGAAGTCAACTACCATACCAAGACTAGAGCTGCTAGCTGCTTTGCTATTGGCCCAACTTGTAGTGAAAGTTATCGCAGCATTGGAAATCAACCATTCAGGAGTTTCGTTGTGGAGTGACAGTCAAATTGTATTGGCGTGGATGAAGAAGCCACTCGATGCTTTGGAAGTTTTCGTTCGGAATCGCGTGGCGGAGATCAACAGGCTTACCAGTAGTTTCGTGTGGAGGCACGTATATACTCGGCAAAATCCAGCAGATGTTGTTTCCCGGGGTCAGATGCCAGAAGCGTTGAGCAAAAACGTACTTTGGTGGAATGGGCCGGACTTCTTGGGTAGAGAGGAATATTGTGATCCTGATCCTGGTCCATTGCTAGAGTCGAATCTTCCAGAGTTGCGAGTGACAACGGTCATCATAAAAAGGTTGAAGTTATTACCAGTTTTTGAAAGATTTAGCGATTTTCGAAAGCTTCAACGTGTTATGGCGTACGTCCAGCGTTTCATTCGTAATTGCAGGCGTAACTCGATAGATCTTCCAAAATCCACCACTTCAACATATTTGAGTGTTTCTGAAATGCAATCTGCGTTGAAGTGCATTGTTAAGGCGATTCAAAGGGTGGAATTACCTGAAGAAATTCGAAGCATCGAAAATGGAGCAGTTCCTCATCGATTGGCAAATCTTAGCCCCTTCCTTGATAAGGATCAGTTGCTAAGGGTAGGAGGTCGCTTGCAAAAGTCGAACCTACCGTTCGAGGCAAAACATCAGCTTCTCTTGCCAAGTCACCCAATAACCGAAATGATTATCAGATCGCTTCATACCGAGAACATGCACATTGGACCTTCAGGATTGCTAGCAATTGTTCGACAGAAGTTCTGGCCCTTGAAAGGTATTTCCACAATCCGAAAGATTACACGCAGATGTGTTCCATGTTTCCGGACACAGCCTAAAGGTCTCCAACAAATTATGGGTAGCCTTCCTGAGGAGCGCGTTAACGTAGCAGCAGCATTTGAATATACGGGTGTTGACTACGCTGGTCCCGTAACTGTAAAGCAAGGAAATATCGTCCGAAGGTTGTAAAGTGCTACATCGCTGTTTTTGTGTGCATGACGACGAAAAATTTGCATCTTGAATTAGTGTCGGATCTTACCACCGCTGCGTTCATTGCTGCACTGGAGCGCTTCATCAATCGTCGTGGTTCAGTGCGGAAATTGTTCTCCGATAATGGAACTAACTTTGTTGGGGCTTCAAATGAACTTCATCAGCTTTATAAGAATCTTCAAAACGAAGCCCACCGCCGAGCAGTCAACGATTTCTTGTTAGCTAGAGAGATAGAATGGCATTTCATCCCTCCCAGAGCCCCAAACTTTGGAGGTCTATGGGAGGCGGGGGTGAAAAGTGTCAAAACGCACCTGAAGAGAACATTACAAAACGCAACTCTAACCTTTGAAGAGTACTGTACAGTTCTTACCCATGTTGAGGCTATATTGAACTCTAGGCCCCTGTTCAGCGTCTCCGATAGTCCGGATGAGCCGCTTCCGATTACACCGGCGCATCTGCAGATTGAAAGACCATTGGTTCCCATACTTAAACCATCTTGTGAAGACATCTCGGACAATCGCCTTTCCCGTTGGCGGTATCTTGACAAACTACGTGAGCACTTCTGGGGACGCTGGTCTCGAGAATACTTGACGTCTCTTCAGTCACGAGGTAAATGGACTGCAGCATCACCAAGTGTAAAACCCGGAACGGTGGTGCTCTTGATAGAAGACAACCTCCCACCACAGGTGTGGAGGTTGGGAATCGTATCTACTACATACCCAGGAGGAGATTCACTGGTTCGTGTTGTTGATGTGAAGACTTCAAGTGGAACATTTCGGCGTTCCATCAGTAAGCTGGCTCCACTTCCGACAGAAGATAACTTCAGCTTCGCAGCCGCGGAATGATTTTGAATGATTTTGAAAACTGCTGTCAAATTTTTTCTTCTCATCGCTTTTATTGGCAGCGGTTGCTTCGATAGATATTTGAAACACCTAGCAACACGTCCAATCATCATAACAACGTTGGCAACGCATGGCAGTGAGAAGAGTGTGCCAACACTGACGAGAAAAAAGCGCGCATTCGTCATCGACGCGGGGTTGGGCGCTTTGAGTTAGTTATAAGAAGACTTCTGTCGCGGTAACACCTTGAAAGGTTTCATGTATAATTTAAGGATGAAATAAAGTCTGTTCAATGTTTAAATAAAACACGATTATTGTTGCGGAAAGAATACAGTCCATATTTATTTTTAAACCGGGCAAGTTAAGGCCGGAACAAACTCCATTCGACTAGAAATACCTTTGATATTCAACAAACTTATAGGATTCTTTCGGATTAATCCGATGTCCAATGAACTTCTATAAAGCTTCTTAATTTCCACTTCATATCCAAAGATTTTTTTTGGATTTCCCATACAAAATTCTTCTATATTTCCCCAGGAACGTTATATGAACCTTTGAAAAAAAATCTCCGAATTTCCACAGGAAATTTACTGGTGTTCCATGGAACATTTTTCAGAATTTGCAAAAGAAAATCCTCTGAATATCCAAATCAAATTTGTCTGAACTATTGAAATTCAATCAGTTTTTCTTCTTCTTATTGGCATTACCTCCCTACACTAGGACAGAGCCGCCTTGCCGCTTAGTGTTCATTAAGCACTTCCACAGTTATTAACTGCGAGGTTTCTAAGCCAGGTTACAATTTTTGCATTCGTATACCATGAGGCTAACACGATGATACTTTTTATGCCCAGGGAAGTCGAGACAATTTTCAATCCGAAAATTGCCTAAACCGGTACCGGGAATCGAACCCAGCCACCTTCAGCATGGTCTTGCTTTGTAGCCGCGCGTCTTACCGCACGGCTAAGGAGGGCCCATCAGTAATTCCCTTAAATTTCTACAGGAAACTCCCATGAAAAAACTTTGATTCTTCACCCGAAATTTCTTTAAATTTCCATGAACAATTCACAATCCTCCGAATATTTTTATCTGAAATTCAACAAGCAATTTCCTGAATTTCCCATTAAAAAAATTTCCTTCTAAATTCCACGGAAAATTTATCTAAATTTCCACAGAAAATTCATTCTAATTTCCAAATAAAATTTCTCTGAATTTCTACAAAATAAAATCCTATAAATGCCGAGGAATCAGAACTCAGTTAGCCAGTTGATTAAACTCAGTATGTATTGTAACAAACAGTAGCGTAAAATGTTTCCTAAATTAATTAATATCCTTTCAGTTGTACGGGGTAAGTAGACGAGGACCTAAAATAGCTCACACTTCTCAAGGTCAAAGTATACTTCAGGATAACACTACTTGTACAAGGAAGCAATTTCGCCCAAACGCAACCCTTCAAATTCCATCATTTCATCATGACGAGTTAGCACCGGCATGAAAGCTAGGGTGAGTTTTCGTTGTAGCAGCTTTCACCAACCACTTTGTCTTCAGTTTCGTTAAAATCGATACCAGATGGCAGTAACAATAAAAAGAAGAAAACGCTTAAAGCATAATGAGCAGAATGCGAAGCATATGGAATTTATCACGAACAGCACTTTGGAAAAGCTTTCCTGGTTGATTAAATATCAATTTAAGTTGGTTTAAGATTTTTTTTGCGGGAAGCCATTTTCACCTTGAAACATGTTTTGTATGCATAGTCCATGAACAAATGAAAATTCCTATGAATCTAAACGAAATTATAAGTTTTATTGCTGCAGAAATATGGATAACTTCTCCATGAAAAAAAAACGGCAAACAAATTCGATTAATTTTTATTAATTCAAATAAATTTAGAATTTCGATTTTTTTCTGCTTTAAAGTTGATAATTGATCATTTTAATTGAAGTGAAAAATTGTCTCAGTCGATTTATTTAAGGTCAACATTTCCAGTGAACACATGTTTTTTGAGCCTCCGACTATTTAAAAAAATCAAAAACATAACACAAAAAAGTACCGCACGTGTCAGCCGACTTGAATAATTGGCCTAATGTTGGTCCAAAATAGGTTAACCATGAAAAAAAGAACCATGAAGTTTTGAAAAAATTAGCGGTGTCAACTAATATGGATTCTTTATGAAAGTTGTCCCTAAATGAATAATGAACCAAAAAATAAAAAATAAACGCAAAATGTCCAGACATTTTTGCACATTCACCCAGGGCCGGATTTAGCCGGAAGGGGGCCCCGGGGCCGACGGTATGTGGGGCCCCCAAAATGTACAAAAAAGGTTGGTTTTGGTACATAAGATTTGTGGGGGCCCGGGGCCACGGCCCCCCCGGCCCCCCCATAAATCCGGCCTTGCATTCACCTCAACTACTCACAACTCATAAAAAGATGTTAGGAATCTAATTTCATGTCAATTACCCTGAAAAACATCACAGTCATTTTTTTTAGTCACATTCACACGCTTCTGAAGTAAAAAACAGACATAAGAATAACAATAAAAATGCTAAAATTGGCTTCTTTGAGAAAGTATTTAGTTAATTGAGTCAAATAATCGATTTTTTGGAATGAAAAGGTTAAATGCCGTAAATTGTTGGATTCGGTCCTGTATGTACTACAGTGCTTTTTGCCTTTCGCGTATACTAAGTATACGTAAAGGCTATAGGATCACTCCAAAACCGAACTTTTGATAGAAGGCTCGGAGACCCATAGTGTTATATACCAATCGACTCAGCTCGACGAATTGAGGTGATGTCTGTATGTGTGTATGTATGTATGTGTGTGTGTGTGTGTACAAAAAATGTGAGACACACTTTTTTGTACTTAGCCTCATCCAATTTGCTTGCAACAGGTTGCATTCGACGCGGAATGCTTCCTAATTTTTCGCTATTGAAAATTGGCCCAATCGGTCGTTGCATTTTGGAGTTATTAGAAAAATATTATTTTTTTTCCCATTTTTCCCAAGGGTCCCCCCTTGGAAAAAAAATTTCAAAATCGATTTTTTTTTTCAAAAGCTGTTGCAATGCATTCAAATGAACGCAAATGAATGTGAATTGATGAAAATAGCTGAATCTATCTCCCTAAAGTCCATTTTTGACCTCTCTTATGTGATTTTCTTGTTACTCTTACACAGCAAATAATTTTGAAAATTCAACGACGTGTAAAATTGCAACTTATCCCATCAAACAAATTAACATTCGATATTCAATTAAATTTGATTGAATTTTACGAGCAAGCACCGTTTAAATTTATTTTGATTTAAAAGAACAATGAGATCGATTGAATGTTACGTTAATTTGCATGCCCCAAATATGTGCATAAAAATACATTTAAAATCACAACATATTTTTATCTGTGTATGTGTTTTCTTGAAAATACACGAGAAAGGCACCATCACCGCTAGGTGGATTATTCTGGGTTTTTATGAGTGCTTTTCGTGACAATCTGTAGAGAGACTTATTATATTTGAGAGAAAATACGGTTTGTTCATGGAAGTAATAGCCTTTTAACCCTTATGCGGCCGACGGGGTACCCGTGTTCCTTTTTCAAATTCAAGTGGTGATATTTCAATGAATTTTTATAGCTGAAAGCTGAAACTCGGTGACATCTAAGAACTCCATAAAATGTAGCATCTGTGAGAAAATCACGTTGATACAGTGAGGAGGGACGTGGGGAGGGCATCTGATATTTTTTACCACGTGGATGGCCGACAGAGTACCCGTGTTCCCATAAATTGATATTTTCATAACTTTAACAATTTTCAACCGATTTAGATAATTTTGACAGTTTTGGAAACAGAAACTCATATACTTTTTGCTCATTGTCAAGCTTTACAGCTTTTGTCCATGGTTATACAAGAAATCTTCGAAGTAAGGCTTAAGAGTCTACACACGTAACCGAAGGACTATCAACCAGTTTCAATTATATTACATGCTCATTGCGCTTCTCAGAATAGTCTGTGTTCACAGTATATATTCTGGGTCTCCAAAAACCCCTGGAGTAAGGGCTAAGTCATCCAAAAAATCCCTGGAATAAGATCTTATGGTCTGCTAATGTAACCAAAGGTCTATCGTGTAAATTCAAAAACGGTACATGCTCTTTATGGTGCTTAGCATATATTCCGGGTCATCCAATGACCTTTTCTTAAAACATGTTTGCATTCCAAGTAGTTCTTGTTGCTGTCATTGATTCCAGGTAGTCTACGAACTCCATACAGTCAAGGTCTTCGGATCAATCTCCGTAATGGAGGCAGTTAACGAAGAATAAACAAGTTGTGTGACCCCTTCTTGGTATTTGTTTGTATTCCAAGTAATTCTTGTTGTTGTCATTGGTTCCAGGTAGTCTACAAACTCCATAAATTCAAGGTCTGTGGATCAACCTCCGTAATGGAGGCAGTTAATGAAGAATAAACAAGTTGTGTGACCCCTTCTTGATATATATCTGTTTTTCATGTAGTTCTTGTTGTTGTCGTGAGTTCCAGGTAGTCTACGAACTCCATACAGTCAAGGTCTTCGGAACAATCTCCGTAATGGAGGCGTTTATCGAAGAATAAACAAGTTGTTTGACCCCTTCTTGGTATATGTTTGTATTCCATGTAGTTCTTGTTGTTGTCGTGAGTTTCAGGTAGTCTACGAACTCCATACAGTCAAGATCTCCGGATCAATCTCCGTAATGGAGGCAGTTATCGAAGAATAAACAAGTAGCGTGACCCTTTCTTGGTATATGTTTGTATGCCAAGTAGTTCTTGTTGTTGTCGTGGGCTGCAGGTAGTCTAGAAACTCCATAGAGTCAAGGTCGGTGGATCAACCTCCGTAACGGATGCAGTTATTGAAGAACAACTGGGAGGGACGGAAGGTAGCGGTTTTCCTCCAATACCTTTTCCTAACTTAATCTATCACATGTTGTGCATATGCATAATCGAGTTTCAGACATAGTAATTAATTTCCACTCCGGGTGGCTCAATACCCGGAACATAGGCAATTAACTTTGAATGTATGAATGTCTCTTCGCTTATGTGGTCGGATTGGGATCTGACGACCAACTGGCACAATCTCACACAACCCTACTTCATCGAGCGCCGTTGGTGATGAAGCAAGTGTGTAGGAGCCAGATGATACTAAATATTCATCCTACTTGGTTGGCATTGTACAAAAACATATATGAGAGAGTTAGTCCTGAGAATGTATTGCGAGAGTTCGGCTACATGCCCGGTGCTGTGAATTTGGTTTTATCAGTACCCGTTAAGCTGCGGAGGACGACGGAGGTCCTTCGTAGCCTAGTAGGGAAAACACCTGTCTAGCGTACTGGTTTCGTGGGATCAAACCCCACCACAATTTTGTAGATCACTCTCTGTAATCGAAGATGTTATCGAAGAATAAACAAGTTTTGTGACCCCATCTTGGTATATGTTTGTATTCCAAGTAGTTCTTGTTGTTGTCTTGACCTCCAGGTAGTCTATGAAATAGAGTCAAGGTCGATGGATCAACCTCCTTAATGGAGGCAGTTATTTGAAAATGAACAAGTTGTATATGTTTGTATTTTAAGTAGTTATTTTCATTGTCGTGGGCTCCGTAATGAAGGCAAGGCAAAATACGTGAATGGAATCCGTATTTTCTTTGTCGAAGAGACTTACAAACTTATTAACAGGTACTCATAAATGATTCATAATAAGTTACAGGCAGTGAAAGTTATTTCATGAAAATCTTTATTGTTTGCGGCAAATTGGGTCGAAAACGTGATAAAATCGGGTTAGGCAAAATCAGGGGTAGACAAAATCTGGGAGTGACAAAATCGGGTCAACTTCATCTGAGTGAATGTACGCATTCCCGGTACAGTAGCCGTTCGATAACCGCAAAATGTTTACTTTTCAGTTATAGAATGCCGCAACGAATAACTGCAACGCACTCTAGACGTCAAACGGTTGTCAATCGACGTCAGATGCAATAAAAGTGCATCTAAATGTGTAGCGCAATGCAGCTGTCATTAAGTCTGACATCGGTTTGAAGTTTAGCGGTCCGATAACTGTAAAACTGTTGCAACTATCGAATTGCAGTTAAAAAGCATTGTAGTTAAATTACTTTCAGTTATCGAACGTCTGCTGTAGTTTTTGTTTTTGCCATGGTATTAGGTAGTCTATGAACTCCATATAGGAATGATCTGCTCATCAACCCACGAACGGAAGGCTATTGGTATATGTTTGCATTTCAAGTAGTTCAAGTTGTTGTCATTAGCTCTGGGCAGTTATTGAAGAATAAACAAGATGTGAAACCTCATCTTGATATATTAGCATTCCAAGTAGTTATTGTTGTCTTGTTGTTGTTGGTTCCAGATAGTATACAAACTTCATTCATACCACTAATATGAAGTTGTCTATTCTTTGGAAATGCAAAATGTAAATAAATTGGAACGATACAACTTCACGCCGAGAACGTGAGGGAAAAAACGGGCTAATATCGCAAAGATCATGTAGCATATTAAAATTAGATTAAGGACACTCCTCACGGAATCCAAGTTTTAAAGTGCTCGCGTTTTCGGGGGCACACCAATCGATACGGAGGCGGCGCACAACTGTCATTTTTGTTGATTTAGCTTTGCTGCGTCGCAGCATGCGTGAAATATTAAAAATGACAGTTGTGCGTTGCTTCCGTATCGAGTGGTGTGCCCCCGAAAACGCGAGCAACTTGGATTTCGTAAAGAGTGACCTTAAAGACCCTCTAGATATTCGTGTAAGCCTAGAAGTCTTACTCCATAAATTTCTAGGATGACCATTAGCATATGCCATGAACGCATTTTATTCATGGGCCCCAAAAGCATGTACCAAATTTAAAACAGGCTGATATATCTCTGGTGTAGATCCTAATGCCTTACTTCAGAGTTTTCTTGGATGACCATGAACATTTAAAATGGGTGCATTCTATTCTACGTACCTTAAAACTAACTAACTATTCAAATAGGCCGAAAAAACTCTGGTTACGCGTGAAGTTCTTGAGGATTGTTCAAGTGTTCTCTTGGATACCCTTGAACATGCAATATGCAATGAAAGCGGTATTTTCTATGTACCACAAAGGGCATATGCCACTTTTAAAACAATCCGAAAGGTATCTGGTTACGTGTGAAGATCCTGAGACCTATTCTAGCATTTTATTGGAAGACCATAAACATATGCAATGGACGTATTCTATTCTATGTACTACAAAGGGCATGTACCACTTTTGAAACAAGCCAAAAGATCTCTGGGTACCCATGCAGATTTAAAGGCCTATTCCAGGGTTTTCTTGGATGACCATGAACCTATGCAATGGACGCAATCTATTCTATTTACCACAAAGGGCATGTAACACTTTTGAAAAAATCTGAAAGCTCTTTGGTTACGCGTGTAGATCTTAAGGCCTTTTCCAGGGTTTTCTTGGATGATCATGAACATATCCAATAAAGGCGTTCTATTCTATGTACCACAAAGGGCATGTACCAGTTTTGAAACAATCTGAAAGATCTCTGGTTACGCGTGTAGACCTGAAGGCCTTTTCCAGGGTTTTCTTGGATGACCATAAAAATATGCAATGAAGGCGCCAGAGGACTTATCCGAGAGATTTCTTCGATAGCTTAGAACATATGTAGTGATCACATTTGATTTCATGTACCACTTTTGAGACAAGTCCATAGACCCATGGTTACGAGTGTAGACCTTAAGGCCTTTTCCAGAGATTTCTTGGATAACTCGGAACATATACTGTGAACGCATTCTATGCTAAGTACCACAAAGAGCATGTACCGTATTTGAATTTGCATAATAGGCCTTTGGTTACGCGAGTAGATCTTCAGGCTTTACTCCAGAGATTTCTCGGATGACTAAGACCTCATTTCAGAGATTTTTGCATTACCCGTAGCATATACTGTGAATACCTTCAATTCTAAGAAGCGCAAAGAGCTTGTAGCATATTTGAAACTGGTTGAATGGCCTTTGGTTACGCGTGTAGACTCTTAAGCCTTACTTCAAAGATTTCTTGCATAACCATGGGCATAAGCTGTAAACCCTGATAATGGGCAAAAAGTATATGAGTTTCTGTTTCCAAAACTGTCAAAATTATCTAAATCGGTTGAAAATTGTTGAAGTTATGAGAATATCAATTTATGGGAACACGGGTACCCTGTCGGCCATCCACGTGTGTTTTTTTTTGTTGGCCGCATAAGGGTTAAGTGAGTATTGAAAATTTAGTTCTAGTTGATGAAATGTTTTTTTTTCAAACACAAGAGCAATCAAATCGTGAGATTGTTCATCCCCAACTATGAACCTTCTTTAACTTTTGTTCAACAAATTGCTTGAATCCAAATATCACGAGTATCACATTTCACATGAATAAAAAAAAAGTCATCCCGTCCAATTTATCATCCTACTGTTTGGCTTTTCGACTGCACCCTCCTCTTCCTCATAAAGTGCTCCCACAGTCAGCCGGTGGCCAGCAGCGGTGGCAGCCTAATGCCAATGAAGTGTGAGATAGTTTTCCAACTTCAAGCCCACAAACAACTTTATTTTCACCCCCTGCAGCGATTATTGTCACTTCGGTTGTGACTGGTGGCATAAGTTTTCAGGGGTGAATTGAAGATAACAGTCAGTGCGACACGATGGGATGATCGCGCGTGCGAAATTGATTCCACTCTTTTCTCGAGAGTCATCATCTACAGCGTATTTCGCTTTGGTTGGCGGCGGTGAGACGCAAAGTACGGTTGCACAGCTATCATAAATATTAAGTAACATATTTTCCACATCAGGACCTTCGGCGATTTTTGGAAGAAGATAAATCATTATGACCGACGCTGGAAGTTGGTGAGATGGTGACTTGTGAATCCTTCCGATTTTTTCTCTTTTCGAGGGTGTTGGAAGTTTCCAGCTTCAGGAGATACATTTTCGTTCGACTAAGGCAAGATGGGGGAGCATACATAAAAATAAACAATAAATTTTTATTTTGTTATTGCACGCTTGTGTCAAGGGAGCTTGAGGTAGTATAGAACGCAGAGGGAAGTAACCAGAGCCACGAGGCGAGTCTTTTTTATGATAATGAACGAATAAATACTTATCACTTCCACAAAATGTATTTTTAATGTCTTTCATTCGATATATTTTATACGGTTTCAACTAATTGTTTTTTGGTGTTAAACGTGAAATAGTTGGATAAAAACGACTAATAATAAAACAGATTTATATTGAAATTACAAAAAGGTTCAGTTGGATTTGTGTGTCGGTCATTTATCGACGGCTGCAAAGCACGTTTTTGAATTACACTTAGTGTACGAGAAAGGCAAATATTCAGGCTGTTCTCCACTAATACACACCACGTTTCACTGACGAATATTGTATGTATAAAGTGCAGATTTTACGTAGTTTACAAAAGTAGGTATTATGTATCAGAACGTCGACTCCAGGGGCACGTTCACCTTAATTTGGGAGACTTGTGCCATCGCCTACACAGCCTTTTTCATCACATACCTGACGGAAAACGAAGATAACAAAAAGGAAAGGAGTGTAGGTGGGAGAACAAAAGAAAATTTTGTGGAAATAGGCCCTTGAAGAGAGCATATAGCTCCTTACCACAACGGGTTATTAACAACAAAATACCCTGATGGTTCAGGTTTCTGAAGTCATTTTCATTAAATAAGTATTTATCAAATATTTGGAAACGCGTTTGAGCATAGACTGGGCAGTTACATATCAGATGATAAGAAGTTCCATTCATGGATTATAATCGGATTCAAAACTATCACAAACAGATGATTCAACGCGTTGAATATTTGCCATGTGATAGTTCAGTCGGCAGTGACCTGTCAAGCCCTTGACTAAGACATTGCAACTCTTTTAGACAGATTAACTAAATAGCTTGCTACTACCGGAGATGGCTCCCGGATGTACAATTTTGTTTGATGACATGAATCCAGACTACTCCAATGCCATTTGTGCTAAATGACAGTCCAAGAGTTGATCAAAAGCTTCACCCAACGCTTGGATATTGAAATAGCTAGCTCAGGACCAATAAAGTCATGTGATGCTCCATTATGAGCTAACTCATCAGCCAATTCGTTTCCAGCTATGGAAGAATGTTCAGGTCCCCATATAAGGTGTAAAGTATTAACTGAATGCAGTTCCTCAATTTGAGTTCGACATGCGATTACTAACTTGGAGAGATCGACTATGATGGTAATATTTGAGGTTATGGCTTTCAGTCTTCTTATGCTCAAAAACGGATTTTACGTTTTTATCCGACGTTTCGGTTACATATATTGTACCTTTATCAAGGAGTTAACTAAGTCCCGTTTTATTGTTACATTGTCTTGTCCTCTATTTTTCGGTAGGGGCTGCGAAATTTGAATTTATCCGGGCACCAGGAACTATCGTGTAGTACTTTTTTAGCGCCACTTCTATTCTGTTTGTATCGAACTGTGTTGTGATGGCGTTTCTGTCTGTCTGTTTACACAAAGTTGTGACAAAACGTTCTATGCTAAGACAATGTAACAATAAAACGGGACTTAGTTAACTCCTTGATAAAGGTACAATATATGTAACCGAAATGTCGGATAAAAGCGTAAAACCCGTTTTTGAGCATAAGAAGACTGAAAGCCAGGGTTTCGACTTTTCATTTCAATGAGACCAAAGCAAGCGTTTTTCGGGCCAAGGGAAAATCTTGTTTCGTTGTTTATGTTGAGGATCATCTTTCACCCATCAATCTTTTCTTTAGAATTAGCATAGGAAGATAAACGAAAATCTTGCCTATTAGATGAAAATCCTTTTTCGTTTCATTACTTTTACCTCTCACTCACTTTTCGCGAGAATTATCGCAGAACAATTACAAAATTGTATGGCCGCGCCGGGATTCGAACCCAGAATAGTAACAATAATAGCTGTGGAGATGCGCTCACTCTAGCCACACCACCACGCTATCTGTATGAAAGCATTAAGTTATTTGTTCCACATAAGCTACTACAATTTGCATTTATGATGCCACGAAAAGACTCGAATATGAAAGAAAAAGAGCAAACCAACGTTTAGCTGCAATCGAAGTGAGCGAAAAATTGTTATCATTCTCCAGGCTGTTTTTCTTTCCCGAAAAGCGATTTCTCCCCGAAAACTTTTGTGAGGGAAAATCATGTGCTCCTGAGATTGAGTGAGCATTACGAACCCTGATGAAAGCCATAACCTCAAATATGCGATTACTAACTTCGACTTTGCGTTGGCTGAAGCGAGAGCTTTAATAGTACAATGTCAAAGTACAATGTTCCGAAAACAAATTGCCCGAATTCCTCAAGAATACCAAGACCTCGACAATAACATTTTCCCGATAATAACATTCTCCGAAAAATGACTTTTAAGAAAATGATATTTCCCGAAAACGATACTTCTCGATACACATATCCAAGAATATGACATTTCCCTGAATGAAGCTGGCCTTCAACATAACACTATTTGGCCTTAGGTCATTTGACATGAAGGCATTTGGGATAATTATGAACAGCATCAGTAAAATCTTTCATAGAAAGCATGCATTTGGGTATAAAGCAATGGTAATTGTTACCCTTCATCGGAATCATGGTTTGCCCAGTGAAAAGCAATGAATAATGTGTTTCCTTCTGAATGGTGGATGTGACTGCTTCTTTAAATGTAGGCATTTGCCCGGAATAAGGCAATGGTGGGTGTGATCCCTTCTTTAAAAATATGCGTTTGCCCGGAATAATGCATCGGTTGAGGTTTTTCCTTCTTTAGAAATAGATTTTGTACAACACTAACGAAAAACACATCGCTTACATTACACAGCATGAACGAGTTTACATGAGCGTTTCAGGATCACGCTTTGCTGAACGGCTTAGCAGCAATTGATTTAAGAACTGCTAACAAGAACATTCTAAAGATATTCAATTTATTTTCCTACCGTTGAGCGTCAGTATAATCCTTAAGCCTTGTGCTGAACAAATGCGAATACCAGGATATTCAACAACATTTATTTAAACATAAAGACGATTGTATAACATTTCACCGAAAACTGTTTCGCGGAATTCAGTTTCGCGGTTGAACATTTCGCGGAATGACATTTGGCGGTTTGTAACTTTTCGCGGTACGACATTTGGCGGTTTGTACCTTTTCGCCGAATTACTTTTGGCGGAATGTACCATTTCGCGGAATATTAATAATATGAGCCTTTGTTCAATCAGCATTCCCACAATTATTACTTGCGATGTTTCTAAGCCAAGTTACCATTTTTTTGCATTCGTTTAACACGAGATTAACACGTTGAAACTTTTATAAAAGCCAAAAAAAATTTCGATAAATTTCCTAGACCGGGCCAGAAGTTGAACCCAGCCTCCTTCAGCATAGTCTTGCTTGGCAGTCATGCATTTTCCCGCACGGCTAAAGAACGCCACCCAGAATATTTAGAAGTAGTTTCAATTGCCCCTTAAACCGGGTAGATACATCCATTTAAAGAACGTTACCCCTCGTTTCACCTTATACCGGGCAGACGCGTTCATTGAAAGAAGGCATTATCAACTCCTTTCGCCTTGTACCGGGCAGATGCATCCATTTAAAGAAGGCATTACCCCTCCTTTAGCCTTATACCAGACAGACGCATTCTTTTAGAGAAGGCATTATCAACTCCTTTCGCCTTATACCAGGCAGATGCATCCATTTAAAGAAGGCGTTACCCCTCCCTTCGCTTTATACCGGTCAGACGCGTTCTTTTCGAGAAGGCATTATCAACTCCTTTCGCGTTATACCAAGCAGATGCATCCATGTAAAGAAGGCGTTACCCCTGTCTTCGCCTTATACCCGGCAGACGCATTTTTTGAAGATGGCATTATCAACTCATTTCGCCTTATACCGGGCAGATGCATCCATTTGAAGAAGGCGTTACCCCTCCCTTCGCTTTATATCGGCAGACGCGTTCTTTTAAAGAAGGCATTATCTACTCCTTTCGCCTTATACCAGGCAGATGCATCCATTCAAAGAAGGCGTTACCCCTGCATTCGTCTTATACCGGGCAGATGCATCCATTTAAAAAAGGAACCCATGGGTTCAGGTTTTAAAAATGAGTACAATATCGGGTTCGGCTCGGGTGCAGGTTTGTGAGACAAAAAATCGGGTCCGCGTCGGGTACGGGATTAAGAAATAAAGTACTGAAAATTATTTTATTCAGTTTTGTTAATTGTGAGGCTAGTTCGTTGTCTGGGCTTACATTTTTTTCAATTTAAAGAGAACCAGGAAATATCTAGTTTGATTTTTTCGGGAAAAACTTTTGTGCAGGCGTAAATATTTAAATTATGTCGGGTTCAGGTCGAGTACGGGTTTACGAATACAAAAATTCTCGGGAGCGGGTCGGGTTCGGGTTTGCATTAAATGCAAAATAAAAATAGCCCAGATTTCATGTAATTAAGCAGAAATCGGTATATATCTGAATGATAATTATTCTAACTGCATTCTGCCAAATGGCATTCCGCGGAATGATTTTCGGTGAAAAGGTACATTCCGCGAAATGTCTTTCGGAAAAAAGGTGCATTCCGCGAAATGTGTTTTGGAGAGTTAATACATTCCGCGGAATGTCGTACCGCGAAAAAAAAATTCCGCGAAATGGTTTTCGGCGAAATAGTATACAACCCATAAAGACTGCTCGAAGAGTTTTCAGTTTTTTACATTCAAATAATTATCAAGTTCGTCCAGAAAAAATAATGCCAGGTTTGAAAACCATTTGGAGCTTTATGTATCACATATTGAAATAAACTCTTCCAGTTTCGTGGATATACCTAAAAAATCAGTCTCAGTGGGTCCGGTTTGCTAAATGTTAATGCATCATCCGTCCTTCTATACTTAATTCCATGCACCAAAAGCAGAAAAAGGTTGGAAGCAAAGATCTAACAGCTAAATATGACAATCTCATCTTATCACTTGCTCCGCATACTGTCAGTCTGACAATTCACTTCACGTTTTCGTATGGCAGAGATCACCAAAAATACGCATTATTTTTCACCACCTATTTGTAAGGACGTGGCCGTGGCTGTTGCAGATTAAAGAATTGTATTCTTTAGAATTGTATTTTCCAACGCGAAAATGGTAAATCGATCAAGTCAATCGAACATATGACTCAGAGTGTATCTCCATATATAACATCACAACATGCCTTACGGGCATGTTTAATGTTGTTTAATAATGTCACAAGTTTTAGGGGGCAGCATTTCATTCGACTGATTGGAGTTGATTAAATGACAGATGCATTACTGGTTTTCAGCAAAAATAAGATGATGAATGACACTCAGTACCTAGTTTCAATACTGTCATACATTTTTTTTTTTTCATTTTTCATTTTTCATTTTTCATTTTTCATTTTTCATTTTTCATTTTTCATTTTTCATTTTTCATTTTTCATTTTTCATTTTTCATTTTTCATTTTTCATTTTTCATTTTTCATTTTTCATTTTTCATTTTTCATTTTTCATTTTCATTTTTCATTTTTCATTTTTCATTTTTCATTTTCCATTTTTCATTTTTCATTTTCATTTTCATTTTTCATTTTCATTTTCATTTTTCATTTTCATTTTCATTTTTCATTTTCATTTTTCATTTTTCATTTTCATTTTCATTTTTCATTTTTCATTTTCATTTTCATTTTCATTTTTCATTTTTCATTTTCATTTTTCATTTTCATTTTTCATTTTCATTTTCATTTTCATTTTCATTTTTCATTTTCATTTTTCATTTTCATTTTTCATTTTCATTTTTCATTTTTCATTTTTCATTTTTCATTTTTCATTTTTCATTTTTCATTTTTCATTTTTCATTTTTCATTTTTCATTTTTTATATAGGGTAGAATACGGCTTTGGCAGGGTGCGACATTTGTTGGCACCCTCAACAATATTTGCGTTTTCCAGCAAACATACACTATTTATGAACATAAATTTGATTCAATCACACAATTTCAAGTCTAGGCTTTCATTTAAATAAGTTGTTTGTGTAAAAGTAGCAATATTTGACGAATTAATCACCGAAACAAATTTGCACCTACGAAATCCTTGCCATTATTGCATCGCCCAAGAAAGCAGCAGACGAAAAGCAAACTGTTACTTACTTTTTTGGATCGCCTGTTTCTTCTCTTTATCGTGTATGATACGACAAATTAGATACGTAAACTACTTTTTACACTTTATTACCACTTGATTATCACCGCAAGTAGCAAATTTATCCAATATTTGCTCTATGTTTCACTAAATGAAATTGGGACTGTTCGTTTTCTTTGGCAGCAGCGCACTTCGGAATAGAGCGAGAGAATGTGTTTGTGAGCATATCAAACACACGCTAAAAAAATACCACGCACAATTCCATGTGATTTGATTTTAACAAAACTACGAACAAAATATCCGGCGTTGGCATTTATTTTAAAAAAGTGTTAGAATACAAATGCTTCTATTCAGATTTTTACTCAGACCATGAATTATACCAAAAGTGATAGCTACACCGTAGTATTTTAAGCCTTACGTGGCTGACAGAACCGTTTTCCTTTTGCAACTTTAATACTTTCCAAGCTCATCAAAAAAAATCATAACCATTCCCGTTCCTACATAGCGCATTTCAACCATAAATAATTGCCTACTTTTAGGGTATTATCAATTATTCAACTGTGAAACGAAGTGTACGAATGAGGTGGCTCCAGCTCAATCTTATGTGTATATATAATAGCCCTGTTTGTCTGTCCGGTGACTAGCCAACCAGACGCAGCACGCGGGGAAATTCCCACAAAAAATAAAATATTTGAAACTTCAATTCTTTTTTACTATCAGATGCAGAAAACAAAACCAGTGAGAACCTTAGACAACCAGACACAGCATTTGATGAAGAAAATCCCAGACAACAGACGTTGAATAACACATAAACCGTTCAAATTGAATAAAAAAAAAACACTTGCAGCGGGCGCTACTGCGTCCACAAATAAACTAGTGTGTATATATTTGGTTTTACATGGTTTACGTCGTTGTACACAACCCCCATGATTATTTTGATGAAACAAACATATCATGTAAGGACCTTCAAATCTAAGGACCGTAAAGAGCAAGTTGTATATTTGAAACTGGTTGATAGACTTTTGCTTACGCGTGAAGACTCTAAGGCATTACAAAAGACAAAAGATGTAAATCTTGGCAGCAGACGAAAAGTATGTAAGTTCCCTTCTCCAAAATGGCCAACATTATTCAAATAGGTTAAAAATGGTAAAAGTTATGAAATTGTCAATATCTGGGTACACGGGTACCCTATCTGCCATTCACGTCTGTTTTTTTTTTGTTGGCCGCATAAGGGGTAAAATTTGTTTTACAATGTGTTTAAATGTTTTGCCTATCTTTCACGTGACATAAAATTGATGCCAAGGCTAAAATTCATGTTTTGTTTTAAGCCAGTTTTGATAATTAATAAAATTTCTTCCAAAATTGAGTGAAGCGAGATGAGCGTGCGGCCGATTATTATGAATGAATTTTACTACTAGAGGATATAAACAACCAGCATCTGGCACCAATACATTACTAGTTTTCTACTTCCATGTCTAGTTGCTGAAGGGAGCAAAATCATTGCTGATAATAGAAATTGCTATGCCAATAGAAGAAACGTTTACCTGTCACTTTATATTAAATTTACTAAGTTTGTGGTAAAAGATATTATATTAAGTGAACACCAATCATCAAAGGAAGAGCATACGAATGTATACCAGTTGAACGATACCTGTGTTTTAGTGTAATTATTCATTATTTTTATCATTCAATTTGGCGAATGTCTTAGACTGCCAAGAATAGGTATTTTCCCCTACTTAGTTTGTATCACTGAAATCGTCGAATGATTCATATTTTCTTGTGATTATAAGTTCGATACAACATAAGTGAAACTCACTGAACTCATGATCTTTAAAAGGAATCATAAACCCATAGCACTAGGTCAATGAGATTATTAAAATAAAAATATGTTTAGATTTACAGGTTGTTTTTTTTTTAAATCTACGTGCAAACAACGTGTTGCAGATTTTAATTAACAAAAAATGCATTACCTATCACTAGTTGAATGAATTTGTTTATTATGCTATATGAGCTTTTATTTCGATACACCTTGAGTTTAGTTGACTTTTTGGTAAAAACTACTTTTAGGACACTCTAATTTGAAGCTGTTTGCATTGTTCGTAGGGTACATGGAAGATGGAGGCAAATGTTCCGTTGATTTTGAGCACTGGCATATGTAGGACGTCGTATGGTCATCAGCTAACCTTGCAAGTTATCGTGTTCAACATCGAAAGGCATGAAGAGAAGCTCAGTGGTTGCCAATTACTTATCCTCCATCATGAGGTCTTATCCTCCACAGTGAGAATGAATCCAAATCGCATGAGGTTCCTTCCATTTCGCGGCGTATTTGGTCAAATCCCACATTTTTTTTAGTAGCACCTAGGACTGAAAACAAAATTGAGTTCTGCCGTTTTCAACTAAAATGTTAGCTGCTTCAAGACAAGTGTTCCATGTTCCATGATGCTTAACACAAGTGAGTTTTGCACTGAACGTTGTGAACTTCTGCTGCTACTTCCTCCACACCATGGACTTTTACCAAAGATAATAAACCGGTAGTATCAAGTGGGAGCATGTGCAGCATCTTGTTTTCTAATTTCGCAACCGATTGAACAAAATGGTATGAAAAATGGAGAAGATGTACTCTACAGGGTGGGGAAATATTATTTGTGTTTACTCTTTAAGTCAAAACTTTTTGCATATGAATAACGATATATTTATGGACATCGTGAGTACGTTATCATACAGCTTGTTTTGTTCACATTGATATCTCGAAATATCTATTTGGTTTTTTATTTTATTTGGTTGTTATTTTATTCATTGGCATTCCATCCCCCACTGAGACATTGTCGCCTAGCCTAATATCTTTGTATTCAACACTTCCACAGTTATTTACTGCGAGGTTTCTGAGCCAAGAAATTAAGGAATTAGGGATTAAGAAATTAAGGAAAAAAGGAATTAAGAAATTAACGAATTAAGAAAATAAGGTATTAAGAAATTAAGGAATTTGAATTACTCCATGTAAAACGAGTTTGAAAACTTCAACGGCATATTTCTCAAGTTGAAGAAAACTGACATGGGACGGTTATGCGAATAGGGGCAGTTAATTGACATTACCACCACGGATAATGGTTATGGTGGTACACCCAGGTTTTTTTACACGGTTTTAGTCGTTTAAGACCTTCAGCGTCAGTGAAACAATGAGCTAACCCCACGGAAAAATTCACAAAAAATCAAAGAAAAATCAGGGGGTATTTAGAAAGCTGTGAAAGTTCAGGTTAACCGAGAAATTAATGAATTCCTACTGTGTAAAAAAACTTGGGTGTAATATAGTAGGGTGTAATTTTCCATATATATTCAATTAATAGAAAAAATCGATTGTTTTGTCATTTATGAAGGAATCAAAAGTTAGTTACTTTCAAATAAAAAAAAAGATAAAAAACACAAAATTTCCTTAATCCGGCATTTCATACATCCATATTTTGTGATTCTGAAATAAAATCTCGAACAAATTTGCGCCATTTTAAAATGGTGGTCTCGAAAGTTGAAGTAGATTGTCAGATATATCTATGAAATGCAAGTTATTTTCAGGTGCGATGATCTTACCGGTGGTAGGTCATTTGGTCAAGTCGTTTGGCATAAAGGTCATTGTGCATTATGTCGTTTGGCATAACGGCCGTTTGGCATAATGGTCGTTTGGCATAATGGTCATTTGGCATAATAGTTGTGTAATAATCAATTTCGGAAATAATGCAAAATATGTTCAATTCTTTGTAATTATTGTCGCTTTTACATCATAAGAGAGATACTGTTTTTTATATCTGCATTTTCCTCTTATCATTTTTTTTGTTGCTCGGCAGAAGACAAGAGAGGATACGACTCCTTCTTTCGATTAAGGCATTTGCTCGGTTTAAGGCAAGGCGTGATATGATCCCTTCTCAGAGTGTCTATTCATCTGTAAGAGCAAAATTCCCTGATTTTTCCAGGTTTTTTCCAGGTGTTTTACATTAATTTCCAGACAAAAACAAACGTGCCATATATAGATTTTAGTAGCAAAAATATCAATTCAAAAAAGTAAATATTGCGAAAAATATTATTTTAAAGAATATTTTGGTGGCTTCACAAAACAATGTTGTAAATTATTTAAGAAATTCCTCCAGGAATTACTTCACAAGTTCACCCAGAAATTCACTTCAAGAATCGCATCGGAAATTCCTCCAAGTATTCCTTTGAAAATTTCTCCATAAATTCCATCGAAATATCCTCCTGACTTTAAGAATTGCTTCAGAACTTCCTCCAGGATTTAATTTGAAATTTCTTTGCTAAAACTTTAGAAAACATCCCAAGGAATTGTTTCGAAAATTCCTTTAGAGATGCATTTGACGATTCCTTTACTTTTTTGAGGTGTTTGTTCGAAAATGTCTTGTGAAAATCCCTCGGAAATACATTTATAAAATACTTTGCAGATTTCTTCAGATATTCTTCTGAATTTTTTTAGGAGTTTCTTTAGGAACTTGGTTAAGATTTCTATCGGAAATCTTCTTGAATTTTATTTCAGCTGTTTTTTTACTCATGCCTAACGTCCTTATACCTGTTCCCATGACCAACATCTAGTTTGCTTGGACCTAGCAGCCAAGGTACCGGTACTAAAAGTGTCAAACGGCCAAGTTATAGCCTATTCAGATTACGCCATTTATAATCATAAATATCATGATAAGCAACATGATGCCAACCCCATACATTCAATATTCTTTCTCCGCCTTAACATGATATTTATTACGATAAATAATCTAATCGTAATCTGAATAGGTTATTAAGCTCATCAAAGCATATTTTGGCAGAATAATTTTAATGGTTATAGCGCCCAGTAGCGTTCTATGACTGCTTTACTGTAAAAACCTTTGGAAGATTATTCGGATATTTGTTTGAAATTCCTTAGGATTTTTTAGGAACTCATTCAGAAGTATCTTAAGGAAAACTTTAGGAAACACCTGGAGGAGTTTTTCCGGATGTTTTGCTTTTAAGAATTCTAGACCAACATTTGAAAAGGGCGCAACAGCCAAAATTTATTCCTTCTGATTCTTCGTCTACATATATAGCTATTAGAGTGGGGCGCAGTTGAACATAAATTTGATTCAATCACACAATTTCAAGTCTAGGCTTTCATTTAAATAAGTTGTTTGTGTAAAAGTAGCAATATTTGACGAATTAATCACCGAAACAAATTTGCACCTACGAAATCCTTGCCATTATTGCATCGCCCAAGAAAGCAGCAGACGAAAAGCAAACTGTTACTTACTTTTTTGGATCGCCTGTTTCTTCTCTTTATCGTGTATGATACGACAAATTAGATACGTAAACTACTTTTTACACTTTATTACCACTTGATTATCACCGCAAGTAGCAAATTTATCCAATATTTGCTCTATGTTTCACTAAATGAAATTGGGACTGTTCGTTTTCTTTGGCAGCAGCGCACTTCGGAATAGAGCGAGAGAATGTGTTTGTGAGCATATCAAACACACGCTAAAAAAATACCACGCACAATTCCATGTGATTTGATTTTAACAAAACTACGAACAAAATATCCGGCGTTGGCATTTATTTTAAAAAAGTGTTAGAATACAAATGCTTCTATTCAGATTTTTACTCAGACCATGAATTATACCAAAAGTGATAGCTACACCGTAGTATTTTAAGCCTTACGTGGCTGACAGAACCGTTTTCCTTTTGCAACTTTAATACTTTCCAAGCTCATCAAAAAATCATAACCATTCCCGTTCCTACATAGCGCATTTCAACCATAAATAATTGCCTACTTTTAGGGTATTATCAATTATTCAACTGTGAAACGAAGTGTACGAATGAGGTGGCTCCAGCTCAATCTTATGTGTATATATAATAGCCCTGTTTGTCTGTCCGGTGACTAGCCAACCAGACGCAGCACGCGGGGAAATTCCCACAAAAAATAAAATATTTGAAACTTCAATTCTTTTTTACTATCAGATGCAGAAAACAAAACCAGTGAGAACCTTAGACAACCAGACACAGCATTTGATGAAGAAAATCCCAGACAACAGACGTTGAATAACACATAAACCGTTCATATTGAATAAAAAAAACACTTGCAGCGGGCGCTACTGCGTCCACAAATAAACTAGTGTGTATATATTTGGTTTTACATGGTTTACGTCGTTGTACACAACCCCCATGATTATTTTGATGAAACAAACATATCATGTAAGAACCTTCAAATCTAAGGACCGTAAAGAGCAAGTTGTATATTTGAAACTGGTTGATAGACTTTTGCTTACGCGTGAAGACTCTAAGGCATTACAAAAGACAAAAGATGTAAATCTTGGCAGCAGACGAAAAGTATGTAAGTTCCCTTCTCCAAAATGGCCAACATTATTCAAATAGGTTAAAAATGGTAAAAGTTATGAAATTGTCAATATCTGGGTACACGGGTACCCTATCTGCCATTTACGTCTGTTTTTTTTTTGTTGGCCGCATAAGGGGTAAAATTTGTTTTACAATGTGTTTAAATGTTTTTGCCTATCTTCCACGTGACATAAAATTGATGCCAAGGCTAAAATTCATGTTTTGTTTTAAGCCAGTTTTGATAATTAATAAAATTTCTTCCAAAATTGAGTGAAGCGAGATGAGCGTGCGGCCGATTATTATGAATGAATTTTACTACTAGAGGATATAAACAACCAGCATCTGGCACCAATACATTACTAGTTTTCTACTTCCATGTCTAGTTGCTGAAGGGAGCAAAATCATTGCTGATAATAGAAATTGCTATGCCAATAGAAGAAACGTTTACCTGTCACTTTATATTAAATTTACTAAGTTTGTGGTAAAAGATATTATATTAAGTGAACACCAATCATCAAAGGAAGAGCATACGAATGTATACCAGTTGAACGATACCTGTGTTTTAGTGTAATTATTCATTATTTTTATCATTCAATTTGGCGAATGTCTTAGACTGCCAAGAATAGGTATTTTCCCCTAGTAGGCTGGTAAACCCAAGAGAACAAAATTTTAATAATACGTCGTGCGTTGGGTATGGTCTGTTATATCATTCAAACTGCTTTTCGTGTTGCGCAATGAAATTTTCATTACATATTTCATTCAACGAAAATCTCATAAGCGAAAAAAACAAACGAACGAGAGGAGCCTAAAAACGGCTATGAGTAGTTAATTGTTAAAAATCACAACACTCCTCAGAGCAATCCCCTAATCGCTCCGCTATGAACCCATCCCGAACGGACGGCACAACGATGAACAATTGAATCAAACCAAGCCTGCGAGGAAGCACGTGCCCTGCCGTACGTTGTGTCATTCATACGTCAGCGCGAGTCACGTGCTAAATTATGGTAGTTGATTATTCGAAGAATTTATTACCACTTCTAATGTAACGTGTAAAATATGCTCATTTCGTCGCACACCACCCACCGCTATATTCCATTTCGCTGCATCAACTGCTCATAACTTTGTTATTCATAACTTTTAGCGTTGACATTGCGTAACCACTTTGATGAAATGGCGCTCTTTGGCGAGATTTTTTAATTAAATCATTACCAAGATTATGTCGATTTTGCTCATTTTGTTTCGACAACACCTTGCCAGAGCCAGTCAACCGTGTGGCGATGGCTAAAACTGTGCCATCATCAGAAGTCCCCCTCTGGACGCGTTTTCGCTCGACTTTGCGTTAGTCCACGGCAGAGTGGTGTTGATGCTCCGTTTGATGCTGCGTGCCGTGCTGGTTTCGCAGGATGAAAAGAATCAACCAACAGCCATCACCACCCGTGAGCCACGTCATGGCTTGGCAGGACACATGAGAACGACGAGGGAGCTGAAGTAGCTAATGTGATAATGCGAAAATAATGGAACGCCTGCTGGTGAGAAGTGTTTTCCTAAAGTATTATCTCTATGACACTCGAGAGGCTGAGCTGAAATTAATCGTCTGTTTACGGAGCTTTTAGAGATTACTTCGCGAACTGATATAGCGCCCTATTGGCAATCAAGGTTCCCTCGACTCAAGGTTTTGGCTCTGATTTCTGTATTTTTCGATGCTGTTGTAGGCGCGAAGGGCGTTTCTTAGAATGAAATGAAAAAGTTAGTCACAATTCATTCCCCAATACTAATTTTAATAGGAAGGCGTGATTTTGGCTACGACAGAAATATTCATTCATCATCAAAATAAAATAATTTCCTATTTTGTTTAAAGAGCAAGCTTTTAGCGCTCTGGTCGTATAACAATTTTAAACATAACACTGCATTAAATTTTGAATTTTGTTTTATTGCGAATCTTCATTTTGATAAATATTAAAGTTAAACGTGATGTCATGGAATCGGATAGTTACCGCGGCAAACTAATTGTTATTATTATTCAAAATTAAAAAAGCAAAACAGTAATAACATTTTTGGATCATTATCAAAACACCAAAGGCAGCAATAATCAGAACTTTAAGAAAAATAATACGTTGAGCAACGTGCGAGACAATTAATAAGTCCGCTTTTGTCTCGCACGATGTTTATTTGAGTTTTTTAAATTTAGTTTTTGAGTTTTCTAATTTAGGGGGAGCTTAATGACGAGCCATAAAACATGCTTGGTCTGTAACCTTTTTATGTGATGTAAATGGTAATAATCCACACCAACACTAAAAATAACTAGATTACAAAAAAAGTGTGTTTATCAAAGACTACCTTTCCAAGTAAAAATTATTTATCAAAATTATCCAAATTTTCCTGTGGAAACCAGATAACTGAATTTCCGAATATTCGAGTCCGAACTGTATTGCAGATTTGAAGAAATCCAATCCAACAAGGTGTTTCACTAATCTGTCCTCCATCACAACCAGAAAATTTTCATAGTAGGAGAAAAGTTTCTAAATTTTACAGATGTCTAATATGTACTTTCTATATTGCTTCTACACTAGCGACGATGAACAAATGAATCCCAAACTAAATTGCCATCCATAAAAAAGGTTCTTACCACTCAGACAACTTTGTAGAATACGGCATTCTTCAAAATCTTATAGATTTTGAAAACTCCATGAGATTCTTTATTCGTCAGTGCTGCAAAGCGGTTGAATTCCAAATCAAACTGAAATTCATTACAATATTTTTGGACACCTGAACAACTTTATAGCAGATGGCAACTTTCTGAATTTTACAGTTTCCGAGACATTTTTTTCCTGTTTTCCTTTATTTACGTGAATTTTTGTGACGGTTCTAAGTTATTCACTACGGGTGTCTGAGATATGTAATCTGATATCTCCTTATACACTCGCACCGCCAAATGGTTGAGTTTGAAACTAAAATGGCTCTCTTTGCAATCATTCTTACCACATGAACAACATTGTAGAAGAAGGCAAATTTCTTAATTAAATCTTTGCACATACGCAAGCGCTGTCAATCTTATGTTTAACAGGAAGGGCTAAATTTTTTTAATTACTTTTTTAGTGATTTTATAATGAATTTATGAAACCCATGAAAACCTGCCTGGTATTCTTCGACGAAGGACGCCTCAAGCGGTCTGTGTTAAACAGAATACATACTTTTGTAGGTCGAGTTCATAACGGTAATCCCTCTGTAATTGGCACACTCTTGCGACATTATACTCTTCTCCGTTGCATCGGTACTAGCCACTAGCATCCGACTTCTGACTGCATTTTTTTGTCCATCATCATCAAACTGATCATCAAACCAACCATTTCGTTAGCGTCGCTGTGCAGCTTTCAACACTTCCTGCGCTGTTGTAGTCACAGTTTCGTGGATATTCTCCCACAATCTGTTGACGTCGCCAGATCCGTTGGTATCTCCAATCCGTTCGTCAAGCTCTTTTGCTGCACTGGCTCTCATAGAAAGCATCCTCCATGTCATCAGGCTTATCGTTCGTTGGGATATAAATGATTTTCAGACTGAGGTTGAAGAATTTGCTCTTCATTCTCAAAACGCAAATGCGGTCGCTTATCGGTTTCCATCGGATAACTCGCCTCCCGATCACCTTGAAGCCAACTTTACGTTCTGCTCTGTCGCCACCGCTATAGTACGAAGTGTTTGTGATGCGATCCACTGCTCAAAATTCACGTTCTCCAGTTTTGAGTCACCATATTTTCTGGATTGCTGCTATGCTCACACCGTTTTCGGGTCCATTGCCTTCGAAAACAATAGTTGCTGGGTAAGAGGCCCAAGAATGCGAAATGATGTCTATTTCATTCCTCCACGATGCTCGTGGGGGACCAACGCGCACTGGGAGTTTTCGAAAGGAAAGTGCTGCGTACCATCTATGGCTGGGTGCAGATAGCGGACGGTACGTAAAGGAGGCAAATGAACCACGAGTTGCATCAACTGTAGGGAGAACCATCCATCGTTCACACCGCGAAAATCGGAAGACTGCGGTGGGCCGGCCACGTAGCCAGAATGACGGGAACAAGAAGGCGAGGTGCACAGCGAGCAAGGTGGATCAATCAGGTGGAGGACGAATTGCGGACCCTCCGCAGACTGCGTGGTTGGCGACGTGCAGCCATGGACCGAGCTGAATGGAGAATACTTTTATTTACAGCACAGGCTACTCCGGCCTTAGTCTGGTAATAAATAAAAAAAATCATTACTTCAGCTACGCTGAAATTCCGAAAACCGCATGCTACTATCTGGCATTTTATGCAAAATCTTAATTAGGTTAAAAAGTTTATTTCTCACCGATCATCTTCAACATGTTACAATTTTGAATAGCACATAGATTTACTCTAATTATTGCATCATAGAAATAAGAACTAGGGTCTATGAAACTGCAAAGTGAAATCGTTAAAGTGATAATTACGATGGAAGGAAAAGCAATTCAATCACTATAACCACCACTACCTTCGAATAGAATCTGTTGCCAGCGCCACATTCAAACATGAATTAATTTGATTTACTGTACCGACAAAAATGCAATCAAATTTTTAATGATCTTGCTCTGCTGGCTGCCGAAACAAACAGAAATGTGTGTACACATTCAAATTGAGTTTCTCAGAAGGGTGAATCTCGCAAATAATGGGGTTTCATCCTTTTTGTTCCATCAATAATCGTAAATGTTATTACGCAATTGTGTCCGCGGCTAACAATGCCGATTCATACTTTTGGCGTAACGGAGTGCAATTGTTTTGCCATCGGTCGATTAGTAACTTATGCTGTCGTGAGCGGTACAATTCTGAAAGAAGTAGGGATTAAGGTAGGGTGAGCTTACCCTTCCCATTGTAGTCGCACCCGTTGCATAATTATGCCTTGTTGGGGTGATCATTTATTCACATCCTGTTTTCTTCGCTGGAAAGTCCATTGTGAGACAGACAGTAGTCGTCCAGTTCAAGTGATCAACCCTAACATATCCTTGCAACATACACTATCTTTCCGCTTCCTGACGTCGTACATATATGCATGCGGTTCTCGTTTGCGAACTTGATTATTATTTATGTTGGCAATCAGAGGTTCTCAACTCTCGGGAACGTATGAATATTTATGAGTATGAAAATTTCATCATACACCCGATTCTGTTTTGACACGGATTTTTTTTACACGGCCGTGTAAAAATAATCCCATATAAAATTTTTGCAAAGTTGCTCCATTTTGTATGATTCGTCGAGAAATTATAAAACTTTTTTTTACACGGATTTTCAAATTTTAAACTGAAAACTTTTTTTACACGGAACGCATCCCCCGTGTAAAAAAAAGAATCGGGTGTACTTATCTTTTAGGTTCTGTGATCAATTGCAACAAAATGCCGTAATTTACATAACGAATTATTGTCCGCCAATTTTTAATGAAAAATTCGAATTGTGTGTAATTATAAAATCCTGAACAAAAAAGCACAAATCTTCTATCACTGTTGTGGATCAGTCTTCTATTTGAGAAACATTGCAGGTTGAATGTGCTAGCCCGAGGAGGGTGGGCACGGACTAGAAAAGATAGTTGTTGGATTGTTCGCGCTTTGCTGAGCCGTGAAAAGGGGGTGGAAAGAGATAATGATTTCAAGTGTTGTCCCGTTTCGAGTGCGCCTGGCACCGATTGACTCATTGACTAGGCTCTGACTTCTGTCTGATCCTGGACCGGTTGTTCGAACCGAAAGTTGGTAATCGTGGGAATCCGGTCTGAAGTAAGTGTGTCAGTAATTTAGTGAACGATCGGCGTACAATAACAATATTGATTCTGTCAGGAGGGTTGAAGTACCAAAAAGTCAGACAACAGTTGCGATTAATGCATTTGTATCGTGAGAAATGCATTGATTGTGATAACTGCAAAATATATAAGATAATAAATGGTTTGATGTTAATAATATTGATACACAATGAAAAAAAAACAGTATTAGATGAAGACATGTTTCTTCCATAAAAGCACTGCCGAAGTGCCGAACAGTAGGTTTTCCGTCTTGCTGTGCGTATTCATCAACGAAATTGGTCATGGAATTCGACAGCGCATGCAATCTTTTAAATTTGGGGAGACTTGATTTGATATCTATTTAACAAAAACCATCGATGAATCTGACAAATCTACGAAAAATTAGTCGCCTGAGAACAATTTTATTATTGTTTCACCAAATTTTGTACGGGAGAGAACAACTTAAAATATTTCATATTGTATCATACTTAAACACCCCTCGGAATGTCTCTTTACTACATTGCATTGTTAACCCTTTGTGACACCGTGTCGCTACTGTATTGTCCGTCGGAATCGGCCAAAGTGAACTACAGTAGACGGTCGATAACTTCAAGTCATTTAACTGCAATGCTTGTTTCGATAGTTGCGACAGTTTTGTAGTTATCGGACCGCTAAACTTTAACCTGATGTCAAACTTGATAACAGAGCTCTCCATTGCGTTGCACAGAGAGACTTTTATTGCATTTGACGTCGATTGACAACCGTTTGACATCTATAATGCATTGCAGTTATCGAACGGCTACTGTTCATTCATTTATTTAGTTTACATCTAAACAAATAACACTGAATCAACAATTTGACGCTACAATACACGTTTCGAAGCCGCATCTTTCCATCCTCGAATGCGCCCCACGCTTGCCAAATCGTTTTGCACCTGGTCTGCCCACCTCGCTCGCTGTGCTCCACGCCGTCTCGTACCTGCCGCATCGGAAGCGTACGCCATCTTTGCAGGGTTGCTGTGCCCTTCCCATAGTACCCTTCTGGCATAAGCTACCTTCTGGATACTGGGTTCGCCGTAGAGCTGGGCGAACTCGTGCGAGCCCATTTTTCGCCGGCACACACCGTCTTCTTGCACATCGCAAATAATGGTCCTAAGCACCCGTCTCTCGAATACTCCGATTGTTTGCGAATCCCCGTTCCCCGGCAATTACACCCGGCTCTCCGCATGACACCTTCTAGTGTAATTTTGAATAACAGGCACGAAAGTCCATCACCTTGTCTTAGTCACCGGTGCGATTCGAACGAACTGGAGTGTTCGCCCGAAATATTCACACAGCTGTGCACACCTTCCACCGTTGTGGATGAACGGCTACTGTGTATTGTTAATATAGTATAGATTTGGGCATTATAAGAAGAAGTTGTGTAGCGGTAGCCCGTCACATAGAGTTAATTTATATATTTATATATTATTATTTTATTTATTCAGACTAATGCCGAAGGGGTCTGTGCGATATAGAAGAGTCTTCTCCATTCGGCTCGGTTCATGGCTACATGTCGCCAACCACGCAGTCTACGGAGGGTCCGCAAGTCATCTTCTACCTGATCGATCCATCTTGCCCGTTGTGCACCTCGCCTTCTTGTGCCCGTCGGATCGTTGTCGAGAACCATTTACACCGGATTACTGTCCAACATTCTGGCTACGTGCCCGGCCCACCGCCATCGTCCGATTTTCGTGGTGTGAACGATGGATGGCTCTCCCAACAGCTGATGCTGATGCTCCACGTACCGTTCGCCATCTGCACCCCACCATAGATGGTACGCAGCACTTTCCTTTCGAAAACTCCAAGTGCGCGTTGGTCCTCCACGAGCATCGTCCAGGTTTCGTGTCCGTAGAGGACTACCGGTCTAATGAGCGTTTTGTAGATTGTCAGTTTGGTACGGCGGTGAACGCTATTCGATCGGAGCATCTTGCGGAGTCCAAAGTACGTACGATTTCCAGCCACTATGCGTCTCCGAATTTCTCTGCTGGTGTCATTTTCGGCAGTCACCAGTGAGCCCAAGTACACAAATTCTTCTACCACCTCGATTTCGTCACCACCGATGCAAACTCGCGGTGGGTGGCTTACATTGTCTTCTCTTGAACCTCTTCCTATCATGTACTTCGTCTTCGACGTGTTGATGACTAGTCCGATCCGCTTAGCTTCCCTCTTCAGTCTGGTGTAGGCTTCCTCCATCTTCTCAAAGTTACGTGCCATAATATCTATGTCGTCGGCGAAGCCAAATAGCTGGACGGACTTATTGAAAATTGTACCACTCGTGTTAATCCCTGCTCTTCGTATTACCCCTTCCAAAGCGATGTTGAATAGCAGACAGGAAAGACCATCACCTTGCCGTAACCCTCTGCGGGTTTCGAAGAGACTCGAGAATGCCCCTGAAACTCGAATTACGCACATCACCCGATCCATCGTCGCTTTGATCAACCGTGTCAGTTTATCCGGAAAACCGTGTTCGTGCATTAGCTGCCATAGCTGGTCCCGATCGATTGTATCATATGCGGCTTTGAAGTCGATGAATAGGTGATGTGTGAGCACGTTGTATTCGCGGCATATCTGCAGTACTTGGCGAAAGGCGAACACCTGATCCGTGGTGGAGCGTTCGCTCATAAAACTCGCCTGGTACTGCCCCACGAACTCCCTTGCAGTTGGTGCTAGTCGACGGCATAAAATTTGGGAGAGTACCTTGTAGGCGGCGTTCAGCAATGTGATTGCGCGGTAGTTGCTACAATCCAGCTTATCGCCCTTTTTGTAGATGGGACACACGACACCTTCCATCCACTCCTGCGGCAAAACTTCCTCCTCCCAAATCTTGGTAATGACCCAGTGCAGCGCTCTAGCCAGTGCCTCACCACCGTGTTTAAATAGCTCTCCTTCGAGTTGGTCAACCCCAGGGGCTTTGTTCTTCAGCCGGCCAATCTCGTCCTGGATTTCCTGGAGATTTGGAGCCGGTAAAATTATGTCCTGCGCGCGTTCACCCAGGTCCATCACCATACCGCCATCTTCGTCTGCCACATCGCCATTCAGGTGTTCTTCGTAGTGCTGCCGCCACCTTTGGATCACCTCACGCTCGTTCGTAAGAAGGTTCCCGTTTATGTCCTTACACATATCAGGCTGTGGCACGTGGCCTTTACGTGAACGGTTTAACTTCTCTTAGAACTTTCGTGTGTTATTAGCGCGGTACAGTTGCTTCGTCTCTTCACGGTCTCGATCTTCCTGCTGGCGCTTTTTCCTCCGGAAAATCGAGTTTTGTCTGTTCTGCGCCTGTTTATATCGTGCCTCGTCGCACTTGTGCGATGTTGCAGCAATCTCGTCCATGCTGCATTCTTCTCTTCCACTAACTGCTCACATTCGCCATCATACCAGTCGTTTCTCTGATCCGGGGGCACCGTGCCAAGTGCAACGGTTGCGGTGCTACCAATGGCGGATCGAATACCTCTCCAGCCATCTTCAAGAGACGCTGCGCCTAGCTGCTCTTCCGTTGGGAGTGCCACTTCCAGCTGCTGCGCGTATTCTTGGGCTAGTCTAGCATCTTGTAGCCGCCCAATGTTAAGCCGCGGCGTCCGACTTCGACGCGTGTTGTACACCGTCGAGAGTTTTGAGCGCAGGCATACTGCAACGAGGTAGTGGTCGGATTCAATATTCGCACTGCGGTACGTGCGGACGTTCGTGATGTCGGAGAAGAATTTACCGTCGATTAGAACGTGGTCGATTTGGTTTTCCGTTTCTTGGTTAGGTGATCTCCATGTGGCCTTGTGGATATTTTTGCGGGGAAAGAAGGTGCTTCGGACTACCGTTCCGCGGGAGGCTGCGAAATGTATACATCGTTGGCCGTTGTCATTCGATACGGTGTGCAGACTATCCGGTCCGATGAGCGGTCTATACATTTCCTCCCTTCCTACCTGTGCGTTC
This sequence comes from Armigeres subalbatus, assembly GCF_024139115.2. Lineage (NCBI taxonomy): Eukaryota > Metazoa > Arthropoda > Insecta > Diptera > Culicidae > Armigeres > Armigeres subalbatus. Next base: position 211,769,335 of record NC_085140.1, on the reverse strand, counting down.
ATGTCACCGATGACGATTTTGACGTCCCGCAGTTAGCGTCCATCGTATGTCTGCTCCAGCTGTGCGTAGAACGCTTCTTTCTCGTCGTCGGGTCTCCCTTCGTGTGGGCAGTGCACGTTGATGATGCTATAGTTGAAGAAACGGCCTTTAATCCTCAGCTTGCACATCCTTGCGTTGATTGGCTGCCACTCAATCACGCGTTGGCGCATCTTACCCAGCACTATGAAGCCGGTTCCCAGCTCGTTGATGGTGCCACAGCTTTGGTAGAAGGTAGCCGCTCGATGCCCGCTTTTCCACACTTTCTGCCCTGTTCAGCAAATCTCCCGCCACGACGTCGAAGTTGCGGGGATGTAATTCATCGTAGATCATCCTGTCACAACCTGCGAAACCTAGCGACTTGCAATTCCATTTTCCAAGCTTCCAATCGTGATCCTGTATTCGTCGCCTAGGTGTTTGCCGATTATACCGAGTCGCATTATCTCTTATATTGTTCGTAATGGTTGGTTTTCTAGGCGGCTTATTGCCTGTCTCGTCGGAGGGCCGTCGTGTCAGGGCTGTTTAGCGTCCCAACTAACACCAGGACTTGGGTTTGTGCGCTTTGAGCGGCACACGGTCGCTTTGGTGGGGCCTACTTGTGGATACATGCAGCTTTTTATAGAGGTTTAACAGGGCCCACTGTCAAACCCCACCATATCCACAACTCGCAGATGGCCTGAAGAGGGATCGTCAAGCCCTTGGACATAGTCCCTGCTGCCCACTAAATCAGATTTCGTCATGCTTAAATTCCGCGAAATTCCGCGGAATTTCGTTTCGAACCACCTGAAACGAAATTGTTCTAAATACCGCATATGCTTATTGGAGACTATAGAAGCAGATTGATTTTCACATTTTTGATTACTCTTCGTCGAAAAACTAACGGTTTTTGGAATAATACTTAATTGATTATTTTTTCAAGTTATCATGTACTTTTCTTTAAAAAAAAACACATGACTTGATTTTCTCCAACGATTGGGTTTCATTTTTGACAGATATGAATTAGTTTTATTCAATAACGTGCGGTTGTGGTTTTAATGTAAGTTTATATAAAAGTCGCATTTTATCCCAGTGTGTCAAAAGAACTCTATAAGAAGCATTCATATAGACTTATTATCCATACTTTTAATGTATCTATAAGAATATATAAATAATAAAATCCATGTATCGAAATACCATGAGTTAGTCTAAAATAATGATTTCATAAATACCACCACCTATAAATAACCTAACCTAACAATAAAGTAGGTATAGTGGAATTAAATGGAACAGTACAAACTCATCTTATGACAAGCACATACTTAAATTGAAATCAATTTTCAATGTAGACTGCCTATTCCCAGTTTATGCAATGAAAACATGTAGCTTGAGATTTTTCCCAGCACGATTTAACAGTTTTCGTAGGCAGATAATGGAACAAAAAACTTTGAAACATCTGAGTAGAAGTGCTTATATCTGTAAACTAGGGTAAGACGGTATAATATGCCCCACCTAAGGCAACTCCTTGATAACTTTATACTTTTCAACGCAATTTATGCAAACTATGTGTTATTTGGTAGCCCAGGAAGTCGCAAATGCATTGCCCGTGAGAAGTCATATAAAAATATTAAAGATAACACGTAATAAAGCTTTTTTGAAAAGTCGTGAAAAAATGAATTTCAAAAAGTGCCTGGGCAATACGCCCCACCTTAACCAATGACGTTTCATAGCCCTTCATTAGTGTTTTATCAATCCCATAATAAAAAGGTTACAAATCCTTATGCGCTTGACATTAAAAAACCAACATAGGTCCATTTAAGCAGGTGTGAATCACATTTCAATATTTTCCATACAATTTGGAAGCAACTGTTGCAGGCTCGCTGCACTTGTGTCCAGTTGGTAAGGGCATATCGTCCTGCCTACACTGGGGCGTTTTGGCCAGTAATACATGTTTCCGAAAATCGCTACATTTTTGAAGATGGAAACAATTTTATATCATATTAACCACTGAGAAAAGTTATTTTGTTGCCCAACTGAGTGTTCCAGTGAAAGTTTTGCGGACAGTATGCTAGAGTAGCTCCAGAATGTTGAGCAAACAAACATGAAAAGTTACATCAAAACTGTTACTTTTTGTATTTTGCTATTATTTTCATTGCGTAGTACAAAAATACTTCCACATTCACATAGTATGATGGGTTTGAATGAGTATGAATGAATTTGAGCATGTGTGGGTAAAAACGCATATTGATGGTGAAACTCACATTTTTGCAACAGTGTACTTTCCTCCAGATCAAGCTTGTAAATCCTCATATGAAAAGTTCTTCCATAATGCCGATGAAATTATTTCCCATTTTCCTCCTGAATTCAAAGTTCACATTTACGGCGATTTCAACCAACGTAATGCAGACTTCATTCCAGATTCTGAGAATGAAAGTATTTTGCTGCCAGTTGTCGGTGAAAATGAGACTTTACAATTTATTTTGAAAAAACTGCATGTTTAGGCTTGAATCAAATCAATCATGTGAAAAATCGACAAAATTGCTATTTAGACTTTTATTCACAAACACTCTCGATGATTTCTGTGTAAATGAGTCTCTATCGCCGTTATGGAAAAATGAAGCATTTCACACAGCAATAGAATACTCTGTATTTGTGCATCGGAACCATGATCCTTATGGCTATGATTTCGAAAATATTCTCGATTATAAAAATGCAAATTTTGACAACATTAAACAAAAATTGAACAGAGCTAATTGGCAACAAATTTTACAAAATCAAACTGACATTGAATGTGCTGTTACAGACTTTTATGCAATTTTATTAGACATTGTTCGGAATGAAGTACCATTCGTGAGGAAACGTCGCAATTATAACTCAAAAACCCAATATGGTTCAACAAACAAATCAAAATTTGAAAAACCGAAAGCAAAAGGCTCATAAACTTTATAAACAATACACAAGTCAAGAAAATTTAGAAAACTATTTGAATATTTGCGATCAACTTAGTTTAGCCATGTCTTCGGCTCTTAAGGAGTATAATGCTAAAACCGAAAATGAAATCAAATCATGTCCAAAAACTTTTCAAGTATGCCAAAACCAAGCTAAAATCCAGCAATTTTCCATCGAAAATGACTTTAGATGAAAAATTAGGAGATAATGCTGATGAAATTTGTACTCTTTTGCAACCTTTTTCAAGAGACATATACCGAATTTTCCGAAAGTGATCGTGATTATGAATATTTTTCACATTTTCCTGACTATTTAAGCAGTGTTGGTGTAAACCAAATTAATGCAACGGAGATTTTGGCAGCTCTACAGAATTTAGATGTCTCAAAAGGATCCGGACCAGATGGAATTCCACCTATGTTTTTGAAAAAGTTGGCAAGCGAATTTACGACACCTTTATTTTGGTTATTCAAGTTATCTTTAGAAACCAGTAGCTTCAAAAGAATGGAAGAAGTCTTTTCTAATACCAATTTTTAAATCAGGGAAAAATCTGATATTAGAAATTATCGTGGAGTGGCCATTATTTCATGTATTCCTAAACTTTTGAATCAATCATCAATAGAAGGATGTTCAACCAAATAAAACATATAATAACAGATGCACAACACGGGTTCTTTAAAGGACGTTCGACTACAACCAATCTTTTAGAATTTGTAAATTACTCATTGAATGCTATGGACAAAGGTAGTCATGTTGAGGCGCTTTACACAGACTTTAGCAAAGCATTTGATAGACTCGATATTCCTATGATGATTTTCAAGCTTGAGAAATTGGGAATTGAGATGAGACTCCTTAAATGGATTAAATCGTATTTAACTGACCGCCAACAAATAGTACGATTTGAAGGGAAACAGTCGCTTCCAGTCAATGTAACATCTGGAGTTCCCCAAGGCTCGCATATAGGACCTCTTCTATTCATATTGTTTGTAAACGATATATCACTCATTCTTAAGCATCTTAAAATCCTTATTTATGCGGACGATATGAAACTATTTATGGAAATCAAAAATACTGTTGACAATGACATCTACTTGAACGAAATACGCATATTTGATAACTGGTGTAACAAAAGCTTACTACAACTTAATGTCAAGAAATGTAATTTGATCACTTTCAGTAGAAAACGGAGCACACCATCGATAACTGTAACTCTAGGAAATCAACCAGTACAAAAATGTGAAAGGGTTAGAGATTTGGGTGTAATCTTAGATGCTAAGCTAACCTTTACTGACCACTACAACACTATTATCCATAGAGCAACAAATATGCTCAGTTTTATTAAAAGATTTAGTTATAACTTTCAAGATCCTTATACAATTAAAACTTTGTACGTTGCGTATGTCAGATCAATTATAGAATATTGTAGCATTGTATGGTCTCCGTATATGAAATCACATGATGATCGAATAGAATCAATTCAAAAGCAATTCCTTTTATATGCCTTACGCAAATTAGGGTGGACAACATTCCACTTCCGTCGTACGAGGCGCGATGTATGCTTATAGATATCCAATCATTAAAAAGCGTCGTGAATTTGCCATGATCTCATTTGTGAATGATATTGTTTCGCACCGCATTGATTCCACCAAACTATTGTCTTGTTTAAATTTTTACACTCCTACTCGGCAATTGAGAAATCGAAACTTGTTTGCCACCTGTCATCATCGAACAAATTATGCAAAATTTAGTCCAATGAATCAAATGATGTCTGTTTACAATCAGTATTGTGAAGCAATTGATTTAGCCATGCCTCGTATGAGCCTAAGAAAATATTTTAGGAACATTAGTTACAATAGAACATAGTTATAAGTTTTTTAATGTAGTCTACATTATGTTTGACGAAATAAATAAATACTAAATATCAGTTTACAAATACTTATAGGTACCAACTAATTTTGACCCTTAATTAGTTATAGTTTTCTAGAAATCAAAGGGGGGCGTTTTGGCCAGGTGGGGCGCATTATACCGTCTTACCCTATAGATAGTAGAATCTATAGATGAGCGAAAGCATGGCTGAGTCGATTTTTTTGCCCGTGCCCACGCGCATATGACGTCACAGCCCTTAACGTTTCCATTGAAATCGTGACGTCATGCTTGTTTGGAGACACGTTTGACAGTTCGTTTGGAGACAGAGGATTTATCTTCGCTCATCTATATATTCCACTATCTATACTGTAAACTAACATTGCCGCAAATAGGGTCCCCTTTCTCTTGGTGGCGTGTGCTAAGGATGCGACGATAAGCTGAGTTTTTTTTTTTCTAATTTAAAAGCTTAATTTATTTTTTTTTATTTTTTTTATATTAAAATGTTTGTTTATATATACCATTATCACAGGCTAAAATTATTGTAAAAAATCTAATAAAACTAAATTACTAAAATTATGTACTGTTTTATTTTGAGATCAGATGGGCTTACTTGAAAAAAGAAATTCAATTTTATTCCCTATGAGTAGCCTTCCAACCGAAATCCAATAATATAAATATATGTGTGCCGAATATTATATTCGTTTTCCATCAGGAAGAAAACTCAAGCAATATAAGCAGGCCTATTACTTGTCTCCAATGCGCAAAAAACCGTAGCTTCGATTCGTATAAAACTTATTCGCTGCAAGGATTCGGTCCTCAGTCGACATCAAGCTGCCCCACGGCTAAGACTTCACGGCCACGGCAGCGTGACCAGCGAAACCACCCAACCCTATATTGAATTAGTAACCATTTCTTGCATTTTAGATGAAATATAACTTTCCCTAGTTTTTGCCTCCCACACGCCACCCGTCGACTGCTGCCGGGTTGTTCTGTCTATCTGTCTGCCCGGGAATAATAAAAACACGCTGTTGCGCATATCCACGTCCGACAAAAATTCTCCCAACAGCCAGCGCTGACGACAACGGCGACGATGAGGGTGTGTAATGACAAATATCCTTGATGTGAAAGGAAAAAGGAAAAGGAAGGAAAAAGGAAGTGGTTGTAGGATCCGTCTCTTTTCCGCACAATTCTTCAGCTCGTGCCAAGTTCGGAAAACTCACAACCACTGCACTCTTCCTGTCGTCATCAGTTTCACGCCAAACCGCATCCTCGTGCATTCGACGGCACGGGGCTGTTTCCAGAAGTAACACAAGTAGTCCTACTGCACATTATCTGTACGCTCCCATCCTTCTTCCCACGACGCACGGCTCGCTGCTATCCGGGCACACATACAGACTCTCCACATGACCGGTGCGATTGGTGGTTGCTAGGGAAAATTTATAGCCCCGCCTTCGTTGATTCACGCGAGTACTTATACTTTTACATGGTGCAAAGCACACTGTGCCTGCGATGTGATTGCCGATCTACAACAGTGCTCCCGCCAGGATGAACTCTCGCTCTCGTGGATATCCTTTCGTTCGCTCGCTTTCTCCCTCTCTCTCGCTAATGGTGCGCACACACACAATAATGCACCATCGTTGGTTCGGTTCATCCAATAATGTGTAGACGAGTCGGTTCAATTATCCTTGCTGTAAAACATTTCCCCCGAAAACAAAATTTAATGAATCCACCTAAAGAGAATTATGAAATTTCTTTTTTGCGTTTCTCGTGTACAGGAATAAAAAAATCACATATGCCTAGATAATAGCTGTATGTGAAGGACCATTCTGTTACAATCAGAAGATGAAAAAACTGTTGGTCAACAGGGTATTGTGGTGTGATAGGTACTTCATCAAGGAATGTAATTTTCGCTGAAAAATGCAAAAAACAAGCAACAAAAGAGAATAGCGATAAGTCTTTGTCCTCGTCTGCAGAGGATAAAGACAATGTTGCGTTCCATTTTATCTGCAACAAATAATAGGAGACTTTGCTTCAGCTCAATTGATCAGGGTAAATTAGGGAAGTTCCATAAAGTACGTAAGTATCCTTCGTCACACTTTTTGTATTAAAACTCTAAAATTTTTGTATGAGTCGTCACGCTGCTCGGAACCCCCCCTCCCCCCTAAGAATGTGACGTATTTTGTGGATGCCCCCTTATTAGAAGTTCTTCTAATTATTAGAAGTTCTACTTTGAAGAGACTTCATTGGGGGTGCCCAAAATGTGTACATTTAGGATTCCAAAATATGCACTGATCAAAACGAAGAATATTTTCATTTCAGAAAGTTACAATTCTAACCGATTTATCAACACTTGATACCAATTTCAAATTTCTATTTCATAAATGAGCCTTTCATCTATGAAATGGTGTGATTTCCGCCTATATCAATCGTGGCATTTGATACATATAAAGTAGATATCGATAAGCACTTCCTCTAGGGATCCAAAATGAAACATTTACCCTAACTGTTGTGAACTTTTCAAAGTGCGATAACTTGTATATTTCAAAAGTAAAATACAAATCATTTCGACAGATGGTTATGTTTATATATATATATATATATATATATATATATATATATATATATATATATATATATATATATATATATATATATATATATATATATATATATATATATATATATATATATATATAGGTTTATATATATATAAACATTGATAACTGATACTTATTTAACCAACAAAATTATCGAAAGCCGACTATTTCTCTAAATGCAAACAAACGCTTGTTGCGAGTTGAGTTTGTCCCAATATTCACAGGAGAGGACAATGTTGTTGTCATTGGCAATGTTGCTGTTCTACATTCCTTGTATTTCATCATTTGATTAAAATAAGGAAAAGATATTAGAGAGAGACATGTTATATTCAAGGATATGTTATTTTCAGGAAAAAGCAAAGTAAAAAAGTCTATTTCGGGCCAAGGTTATATTCAGAGAAATGTCACATTCGGTTAAATGTGATTTGAAGGATATATCATTTTCGTGAAAAAGTCATTTTTGAGGAAATGTTTGTAGTGATATGTATGTGGCAATAGTGAAGAATGATTACTAAATATGGACATATAATACATATTTTGAAATAAAAAATATGTAATCGATATTGGTAAAAGAAATGCGACAAATTTTTCGAGAGTGCCCATCACTATGTGACATAAAAAGTCTAATAACTTGTCAGATGATCAAGAAAGAATGTGGCATGATGAATGATATCACTCCGAACGATTGATGAATCATCTGTACATCACTAGCGATACATGGTCACGATTTATTCTGAGTTGATCGATAACTAAACTCTACCTCACCTCCTTTTCTAATGGCTTTCATTTCCACTATGGTTCAGAACTTAAACTTAATTGTTTGGTTTCTATAGAGTATACCTCCCCCACACCCTCACAAATCTTCCTTTTAGAAAGATCATTCCACCCCACTATCGTCGTATTCTTAAGATAAAGAATGTGTGTTTCAAATTTAGTTGAAATCAGTTACGGAGTGCAAAGGTTACACTAAGTTGCTCGATTGCTAAACAATACTCTTCTCCCTTTTCCGATAACTCCTATCTCCACTAAGATCAACTCCTTGAAATACAGAATATATGTTCCAAATTTGGTGAAAATTGGTCAAGGGGTTCAGAAGTTAAGCAGAAATGTTCGTTTTCTAGAGAATACCCCTCCTCCGAGGCGGCTACACTTTATGAGAAACAGAACTTCTTCGGAACAGTCACCGGGCACGCTCAGGACTCTGCAGTAGTCAGCAAACGAAATGCTTTCCGCATCACGTCGGCCCTCACGGCCGGATCAGTTCAAGCTCCAGCTACCATCGATACCCCAGACCGGTCTGCTATTTAGGCCGAACTAAAGTCACCAGGCCACGTCTTCATGCCACCGGCATCTTCCCGAACTGTGTAAGATATAAAGGGAGTATGTTTTCCGCATGACATATGTCCCGATTTTTTTCCGATTAGCCGCAACCTAAACTAACCTTAAAGGTAAAATAAAAATAAAAATTATGAAACAAAAGAAAAATGCGCGTCGTATTCCGCATTTTGATGTTCAATCTGCAAAAAAAAACTATGTTGACGGATACTTCTCTTGGATCATACATGTTAAAATGTTCAGCGCAATCTATGTCACCCAGGAATTTTCCAACGAAAACGTTGGATGAAGTTCGTTGACGAAGATTTGAAACAGCAATGGACCTTTATTGCTTCCTTGAGAAACGCCACGCTTATTTGAGAAGAAATCCGACAAATCATTACCAATTTCATCATTCAGCTTAAGGTTGGTTAGATAGGATTCAACCCAGTCGATGATATTAGAAAAAAAAAATCTCAGCTTATCCAGTTCGCGAGGAATATCTTATGATCCACTGTCCAATATGCCGATTAAAGGTCATTATATCGAAGCATCGATTTGAGATCCTGCAATAATATTTCAAGAGGAAAATTGCATAAGGTTCGACAACACTGATCTTTTGAGCTAGAAATAATGTTGATCAAAGGAGATATAGTTTTCGCAGCATGCAAACAGTAGCTTGCATGAACTTCTTCTTCTTCTTCTTCAATGGCTCTACATTCCAACTAGAACTTGGCCTGCTTTCCAACTTGCTATTCTGCTAGCATTTCCTCAGTTATTAATTGAAAGCTTTTCTTTGCCCGCCATTGCATGAGTATGTATCTTGTGTGGTAAGTACAATGGATACATTATGCCCAGGGTGTCGAGCATGTTTCCCACCTGAAAACATCCTAGACTGGACCGAGAATCGAACTTGCCATCTCCGGATTGGCAATCCTACGCCTTTGCTCGCAAGGCAAGGCTACTGGAGCTTGCGTGATGATGATCTCAAAAACCGTTGTGCTGGCGCACAACGATGTTATTCCACGGTAGTTTTCTACAATTTGTTTGTCTCCTTTTAAAACACTTTTTAAACACCGTAACTGATATTTTCTAGTCTGATGGGAATCTACGCTATCGTTGGGATGAATTGTTGAACAAATTTCCTAAAGGAGGCACATTTTTTGATACAATTTATTAATGATAGAATTAAGATGGCCAGGGAAATTTGACTAGTGCAGAAGTTAAGTTTGGTGAACCCATCCTCTCACTTCAGGTGTCTGTTTGCAGATTTCCGTTACGATCTATAATAATGCACCGATGGACCCGAACGTGACGCCTAAGGTCACCATATGAATCCATCAAGGCTCATATATCTCATCGACACGACAAGAAATATGCTCTAAAAGTCATCCTCACTCATTCACAAAGTGATGTCCACACTGGACATCATCAAGTCCGTGATGATTAGCAGAGAGGGTAACCTTCCGCTACTTGGGTGGGTTTAGTGTGTCGCCAACCCCACTCCCTGAGTGATAATTTCAGGTTGTTTGCAGATTTGCCTTCATCCCTCTATAAACAAAAAATAAACACCTCAAACCATGCCAGTGGAGCGTCAGGGTGAGCATCCAAATAAGCCTCAATGGTGCGAGTGACTGTGTGTGAGTACAGTTCGTACTGCCTATCCCCAAGAATTAAGGAGGCAGTTCCTGGGGAAATTGTGGCGTAGCCGCAGGTGAGTTTAGTCGGTATTACCTGTCACCTGACTGGAGGAGTCACACTCCAGTACAGTCTCGTGTGGTAACTTGGCATGTGCTGGGTTGTCCGTAAATGCACTCTCCCTTGTAAAAAATGGTATTTTTGAGAAGACTCACAACCAAACTTCTAATACAACAACCAACAGCAGGACATTTAAAAAAAAATTCTAATACAAAAATAGGAAACAGTAATGTTTTCACTTAAACCAACCAACCTAAGACGGCCGTACACTCCGTGTTGTCTCTAGTAAAACCGAATGTAAAACCATATTTTAATTTGAACCATTTTTCGTTTATAAAGTAAGGTGGGGGTCCAAATAGCGCTTGGTTCGTTGCGGCCGTTCTGGATCCAATGGGGCATGCATACATAAAGAGGGCAATCAGGTGAAAACGGAATACCTTGATAGATTGCTTTGTGACCAGCTGGTCGGATGTTCCGGTGTGAACAATTTTTAAACTACTTTTATATGACTCAGAAAAATAGCCTCGTAAAACGTGCTTCCCGGTTTAGCATTCATTTGGGCCCTGTATTCTAATTTATAACACTATTTTTTTTTAAATTGTTCCCATTACACCTAATACCGTTTTTGGTTCGGTCTCTTACCCTTGAGGAACAACTCGACGGAACCCGGAAGAAAATCAGTCCTAAACTCTCGGTTGCTGGTCGTATTGCCAACGGCATCTTATGGGGTGGACGTGCGAGGCCTCTTTTTGTACTCAGACACCAAGGTAGCACAAATCTCCCGAATTGAGGTGAACGTGCCCCTGGAGCCGACGTTCTGAAGGTAGCTGGAGGTTATGGGTAGACTTTCGGACCTTACTAGTAACTGGAGATTTGATGATTTGCTTGAACACATTTTTAATTACTCCCGATTCTGTACAGGGTGCTGAAGTTTAACTTGCGGAAAGGCGACGAATGACCAGCCGAGCGATGAACTGACGGCAAGGTGATGAAATGCCGGCAAAGTAATGAAGCCCCAGGAGGGCGGAATGCCGGAGTTCCTGGAATAGAATGCCGGCGGACGATGGGGCGCCGGAAGGATGCTGAACCGATTGGGGCGATTGATGGTTGGCAGGGTGTGGTATGCCCTAGTAACATTTTGTTTTTATGCTGGTTTATAACACTCTTCTAGAGTAAATTATGGTTTTCAAGAGCGTTATAAAACTTAAAATGTTACTTGAATGGCGACTATTGATGACAGGCACTCAGGAGAACGTCGAGCCTACACTTTAGCTTGATTCGGCACCTGCAATGGCAGCAAACAATCGCCGGACGATAGGATTGCGGTTATTATTACACGCGTCGAGGCACTTGGCAGAACCACGATCAGCCTGCTCCGTAGATAATATGTTGGCCTCCAGAGATTCCGAGATTGTTTATGTTCTATCATGGTGATTTTCTAAAAGTACCATAGAGTTCATCACTTAATACGATTTTTGGTCGTCCTTTGCGGTTAGCGGATGGTGTGTTCACACAGTTAACATCGCGGAGAGACTACTGCTACAGGTCTTTGACAGTGAGCCGTTGGAATACACACCAGCCGAACCCGGAAAACTTTTCCGATATTGGTTGTTCACCAGCTACAATAAGTGCTACTGGTGATCGGGACTATCAATATAGTTAGTTCTTCCAAACTTGCATTTATAAAAAAAAAAACAATTTTCAGCCCTCTGTGAGCCTGCCTCCCGTAAACACGCGAGAACCTTACATTCCACTTTTCAGCATGTACCATCGATTGTTCTGGTACCCATCAGTCATCCGGTTCAAAACAATCGGTGAGTGTATGATAGTATCATCAATTTTATGTACGCATACCAGAGTAATAGAGTTCTGCGCCGCCCAACCAACCTCTGGTGCTGGTCATCAAAGTGTTAAAATCACTATACATGCATTTCTCCTGTATTGAAATTGTATAAATTGTAACGCTTAGCTGTTACACACCTTAAATGCTTTTTGCTCGTTGAATACTTCATTATAATAAAATATTGAATGAAAAAAGTTCAAAACGATCGTTTCTAATAAAGTGTTGTATTTTTTGTTTCGTTCTCAACATTTTTGGAAGTAAAAAAATTGCATGTAAAATAATAAAAACAAAACAATCCGGTATTAAACGGTATAACGGAAATTGGCGCAAAAAATCTCGACATAGGCTATTTTGACTTAAAACAGTTAATACCAACCAGGGATTGAACTTATCATTTCATTATCATTCAGAATTCAGCCAATAACTCATTCCAGAGGCGAAATTCCGGAAAATGTTGTATAGCGGACTTCTAGCGCTATTTGCACTCTACAACTTTGTCAAGGGTACAATGCTCTATGTCTAATATTTACAGCGTGAAACGCTAGTATCACTTAAGTATTATTATTATTTAGTATATTAAATGATACTAGCGTTTCACGTTGTAAATATTAGACATAGAGCATTGTACCCTTCTCTAGTAGCATAATTCAGATCGATTTGGTTGCAAGTCCAATGTGACTGAATTTGGTCCCATATGAGTCACAGTGATTGATATGTGACAAGTGTGCTGCTCGGGAGACAACGTTCTAGAGGGCAAATAGCGCTAGAAGTCCGCCATACAATACTTTTCGGAATTCCGCCTCTGGAAAGAGTTATTGGCTGAATACTAAATGATAATGAAATGATAAGTTCAATCCCTGATACCAACCAATACTCATTCACAAGCTTCAATTGGTCATAGCCAAGCCATGAATGCTTGAAGTCAGTAGCTTAAGCAGGGCGAACATAATGCACCTTACACACCGGTCAAGCAGTTTGACCAACATTATCTCCACTTCTCGTTTAGTCAAGCATCCACCATGTTCTACCAACAGCGGCGCGAACACTCAATTTATTCGACCAATAACATCACACACGAACGACCGAAGCACCAACTTGAACACCAACCACAAATTTTTTTTGACTTTTGATAAAAAAAAACACAATTTCGTCAAAAATCCAAAAACCAAATACAGTGTTGACCCGATTTTGTCACTCCCCGATTTTGTCTACCCCCGATTTTGTCTACCCCCGATTTTATCACGTTTTCGACCCGATTTTATCACGTCCCGATTTTGTCACGTTTTCGACCCGATTTTGTCACCCCAAAAAATTTTGTCATTCTTTTTATTTTCGTAAATAATACCAAAAACAACATTGATTTTCATGAAATAACTTTCACCGCCTGTAGTTTATTACGAACGACTTCTGAGTACCTGGGAAATATTCTGTAAGCAATTTCGACAAGAAAAAATGGGTACCGTTCACGCATTTGGCCTTTCCAAGGCATAAAATGATTCATATTTGTGGAATGAATAAAAAAAATGAAAATATTTTTTTTTCCAATTTTGTCACATACCCTGTTTTATCACCCCAAAATTCACCAGGGGGGTGATAAAATCGGGATATTACTGTATACAGAAAGGCAAACCCTTTTCCCCGCTAATCTCGTCATAATCTTACACAGGAGATTCAAAATAATTAATACCAACAGGAAAAAATATATCGTTGTCGTTTTTTAAGGATTACTGAAAGCCCTTCTTCCACTCGAAACTTGCGATCTGTTCGTAAAAAAAAAATGTTCTCAAATTGACATTTCAATTTTTTTATGGCTCAAATTCATCTGGGGTGTAATAGGTAGCAAATATATCCACTTCATGGAAATTAATAAGTAGAGCTCTTGGTAATCAACAGAAAAACATAGAATTTGTTGGTGGCAATATCACTATTGTATCGCATTCTTTACATAAGTTACGTGTAAATAAAAATGAATCTAAAAGTGAACAACAAACTTACAAAAAGCAAACAATTAAATTTCAATTGAGACAACTAACTTTTCATGTGATGGCAATACCCTTCAGCAGGAGCGGTAGCGCACATAAATTAAAACGTGAGGCGAATAGTTTCCCTGTCCTGCCAGGGGGTGGGTGTCTCGGTCCTTTTAGGGTGTCGATGTGTGTTGTTTTTGTTTTCTCGAGTACCTCCGCTGCCGTTCCGAGATTGTCGATTGTCGATTATTGCGCTGAACGCGCCCGAAGGGAAACGGCGGATAAGGATTTTTGTTTTATCACACACATGGAACGAACGCATTCAGTTGTCTCCGCGCGTTACGGCACGCCGCATTCACATCGTCGGAACGGAACCGAACGGCCCTAGCAGAGCTCGCTCAAATTTCCATCTGAAAACACACCGAAAGACAACCGGGAAGTTTCGGATAGATCGGGTTATCGACGACAGCAATATTTTCTACCATTGTTTAGAAAGATAGTTACATAACGCTTGCAAAACCACGGTTGTTTTCCCGGACGGAAAGAATCGTGTTCCCCGGATACGGTTTAATAGTTTTTCAATCACCGGATATAGCTCAAAAGTTGGAATTCACGCTCAACTGGTTTTTATGCAAATGTAGAAACGATATCGTGGCTCTTGCTTGCCACTGACCAGCGGGAGAGAAAAAAGGATTCACTGGAAAAAAAATCTACACCCGTAGAAGCCGCCTTTTGTCCGACTGAGGAAGGCTTGTAGTGGTACCGCTTCCTATTGTGCAACCAGAAACAGCTGGTGCAGTGTGCGGTGAAAAGACCCCGGATGTACGTGTAGTCGCGCTATCATTCCTGTGGCGAGCACTGAGTGTGTCTGTGTGGTCCTCCCAGTTCACCGCAGACGCCACGTACCCTGTTGGAGCACCAATACAGACATTATCGCATTACGGCACGGCACCATTGCAACAGGAACGGAACAGGTCGTCTGTTGAGGCCAAACCCCCCACCCAGGAGGCCCTCCGAGAGTGAGACAGAAAGCGAGATTTGTGTTGTGTTGTTGGCTCAGTGTGGATGAATAACAGTGCCCGGAAATAGAGGTGTCCGGTAACGTTAACCGGTTCCGATCGTCACTTTTCCCGTTCCTTTTCCTCTTCCGATACACACACTTTTCGTGACCTTTTTTGTCACCATTGCCATTGCTACCGACCGCACACAGAAGCGACACCACCGATGGCTGCGGTCTATTGTTTTCGGAACTGAGTCAACCAGAAGACACGAACGGACGGACGGTAGCCCCCTAAATAAATAATTCTTTCCAGTTTTTTGTGTGGCCACCATCCAGCCAAACCGAAGGACCCAAGGGAGCCCTCAACGGGAAGCGACGCAAGGACGTGCTTGTGTGGAGGTATTTTCATGACTGCTATCAACCGGTGCTCTAACAATATCAAGAGACCTTTGGGAGCAGCAACAGAAAGGACGAGTGAGTGAAGAAAAATTACCAACAAAATTGATTGTATTCCACGCGTTTTTGTCAACAGTTGTGTCGTGAATAAAGCAGTGTGACAGCTTCTTGGCGTTGGAACAAGGGACGTAGCAAAGGAGTGAATAATTTTGATTGTTTTTCCTCTCGGAAGAAACGCGCGCGCGGGTCAAAGCTATTGATCGATTTGACCGTGGTTGTCGCGCTCTCGGCAAGTGAAAGTGAAACACGTCGGAAGTACTTTGAAGCGAGAGAGTGGGGACAAAAAATAGAGAATATTGTACAATGTCCTGGCTTGCAGCGTGCCATACGGAACTAGTGATATAGATCAGTGCGCGACGGGGCTACAGTGTTGGCGAAGTTTGAAAGAAGCGACGGTGCGTCGGACAGATACGACGGCGGCAGCGGCGGCTTAGAAACGGCACGGTTTGACGAGAAAGCTTTCAAAATTCGTTTGAAAACTGGAAAGCCACGAGAAAACAGTCTCGACGACACAAGCCGCATTATGATCGACATAAAAAGTTCGCCCGATTACTTGAATCGGTCCACCGGTGGATCGTTCGGCAACTTTTCAATGTTACTCGCTGGTAATTATAACATAATAATGTAGCATAGTTATATACTAATAGCATATGAACTTGGTTGAAGTTGCTGTAATTGAAGGAGCGCATCTAACCCAGTGATCTCCAGCATTTTTGGCGTTTTTCTCCTTAATTTGTTCCACACACAATATAAATGAACTATTATCATACAAAGTTGGAGGGAAGCTTATAAATATAGGGGAATTGTGGGTAAAACCGACACCACTTCAAATCTCTGATTTCAAGTGATACTCGGACAGAATTTCGACACACTTTGAATAAACGTTTGATTTCTTGTATTTCTAGTCATTTTGTAACTAGCGGAGACGTGTAAGAGTAATAATAAACAGAAAATTAGCATTGATCACCATTGAGGAGATGAGTTATGTAAAATGTTGGCATCGGTGCAGTGGCGTAGCCAGAAAATTGGTCTGGGGGGGGTTTTCTGAACATTTTTTTTTTCGAAAAAAAAACTTTCTTCCAAAAATTTTGTCTTTGGGGGGGGTTTTATACCCAAAACCACCCCCGTGGCTACGCCACTGCATCGGTGTATAAGCTTTTTCGACAATAATTTGTTGATTTAAATATTTAATCCATCATTGATCCATAATTGAACATCATTTTGTGTATGTTGTGAAAAAATAGTTAACTTTTCTAATTATAAACATCCACATGTATCTTATCATTATTATGTTATCAGTTGGGGTGAATTCGACTCATCATTCACATAATATAATTCAATTTTTGGAAAACGAGGCGCCGGGAAATATAACTTAATCATAGACTGATTACATACCATATCATCATTGGGCGTGACAATAGGTCTAGGGGGTAATATTGGGGTAAATAAGTGAAATTCAAATGTAGGTCAATATTTATATAGTTAGTAAATTTGTTACTAACATTCTTATCTATATATATAAAACAAAGTTGGTGTTTGTACGACCGCGCATCAATCGGGAATGGGTAGACCGATTCGAACGGTTATATATTCGTTTTGTTCATCTTTTTACAAGGAAGAATGTTATGATATAACTGGTAAACTTCTAAAACCGCAATTCAACATTATCGATGAATCGGTTTATTATGTATTTTGCACGAATTTTTATTTTATTTTAATCATCTTATTATTAGGCAGATAAATAAAATTTCCATTTAAAATTAGAAATTTTCCATAAACAATTAGGAAATTGCCAATAAAAAAATCAGGGTATGAGCAATAAATAATTATAAAATTTCCACTAATAAAACAAAATTTCCATAAACAATTAAGAACTTTCCACAAAACAAAAATAAATTATCACTTTTAAAAGCAAAAATTGCAATTATAAAAGAAGAATTTTCCATAAAGAAATCAAAATGTTCCGCGGAAAAAAATATAAAATTTCCATAAAATAAATCAATATTAGCAATAAACAATTACCCACAAAATTTTCAACAAAATAAATATTTTTTTCCAAAAAAAAAATTTTCCACAAAATAATTAATAAAGAGCAATAAAAAAATAAGAAAATTTCCATTAAAAAATACAAGAAAGCAATATAGCTGATGAATTTTAAACGCTTTTAAAGAAGCGGTCATCTATGGAAAAAAAGCACAGTTTGATTGCTTTTTTATATTTCTTTATGGAAATTTTCTTATTTTTTTTTTTATTGTTTTTTATTGATCATTTCGTGGAAAATTTTTATTTTGTTGTGGAAAAAATATATTTATTTTGTGGAAAATTTTGTTATTTTTTATTGCTAATATTGATTTATTTATGGAAATTTTGTATTTTTTTTTCGTGGAACATTTGTTTTGTGGAAAATTTTTAATTGTTTATGGAAATTTTGTTTTATTTGTGGAAATTTTATATTTATTTATTGCTCATACCCTGATTTCTTTATTGGCAATTTTCTATTTTCTCATGGGAATTTTCTAATTGTTTAGGGGGAGTATTTAATTTAGTCTTATTATTATCTATGTATTAAACCATTTCGAATAGAATTGCTCTCACACGGACATGGCTCAACCTTATGTTGTGAGAAGACTATGAAAAAAAAACAACAATTTTTTATTCATTTTAAAATTTAATTGTTTTCGAGAGGGGAGTACATGGTATGCCAGCACAATTCTTGCTATTTTCCCATGAAAATATGACAAATGATCCATAAATCTTTGGAAAATGATCCATAAAAAACTATATTTTGATCCAAAAAACTTCAAATTTGCGCATTTTTTTATCGTGATGATGATCCATAATTTCAGTAATATGATTTATAATTTTAGTCATATGATTCATAATTCTGGCCATTTGATCCATAACTTTGTTCAAATGATCCATAGTTTTGGTGATATGATCCCAAAATTTTGATAAATAATCCATAGATTTTATAAAATGTGTGGATCAATTAATATAGTTTCATTGGCCTTCTTTCCAAGCATTATGGATCACATTATCAAAATTATGGATCATATGACCAAAATTATGGATCATATGGCTGAAATTATGGATCATCATCAGGAAAATTGCGCAAATTTGAAATTTTATGGATCAATTTATAGTTTTTATGAATCATTTTTCAAAGTTTTATGGATCATAAAAATATTCTTTATGGAATCTCTCGAACTATTTTATGGATTCATGGTAGCGTTTTATGGAACATTCAGATGTTATTTATGGATTGTTTTTCATTTTTTTATGGATCGTTTTTCCACATTGAACGGTGCTAAGTAAGGGCTGCCTCGATGCGCCTGGAGGAACTGGAAAAACGTTCCTCATATCTTCACTGTTAGCTTCAGTCCGTTCAAGAGTAGAAATTGCGCTGACGGTTGCGTCTTCAGGAATTTCAGCCACTTTGCTAGAAGGAGGTCGAACGGCTTATTCTGCGTTTAAGCTACCGTTAAATCTTCAAGTGACTGAAGAACCGACGTGTAACATTTCAAAAATTTCTGTGATGGCCAAGGTGTTACAAAGATGTAAATTTTTTATCTGGGACGAATGCACTATTGCACACAAACGAGCACTGGAGGCACTTGATCGCACAGTGACAGATCTGCGTGATAATTCAAGACCTTTTGGAGGCGCAATGATTCTGCTGGCGGGTGATTTTCGTCAAACACTCCCTGTCATTCTCCGGTCAACGGCTGCCGATGAAATCAATGCTTGCCTGAAGCTTTCGTATTTGTGGCGTTATGTAACAAAATTGCGGTTGACAACGAATATGCGAGTACCGTTACAAGATGATCCTTATGCCGAACTATTTTCGAACCAATTGTTGGCGATTGGGAATGGATCGATACCGGTTGACACTGCCACTGGATTGATATCTTTTCTACCAAACTTTTGCCAGTTCGCATCAACGAAAGAGGAGCTTATTTCAAAAGTGTTTCCTAACATCGACCAGAATATTTCAAACCACGATTGGTTGAATGTACGTGCAATTCTTGCAGCGAAAAATAATGAAGTGGATTCTTTGATGTTGTGACTAATTTGGACGAAGCAACCCACTATCCAACGGAGTTCTTAAACTCTTTGGATTTGCCTGGATTACCACCGCACAATTTGCAGCTTAAAGTTGGATTTATCATAATGGTGCTACAAAATCTGAATCAACCAAAAATGTGCAACGGAACAAGGTTGGTCGTGAATCAACTCAAGAATAATGTCATTCAAGCAACGTTGCTCAAAGGAAAATTTAAAGGTGAAAAAGTGCTAATCCCGAGAATCCCGATAATTCGAACTGATTTGCCGTTTGAGTTCAAACGTATTCAATTTCCAATTCGCTTAGCGTTCGCAATGACCATCAACAAAGCGCAAGGCCAAACATTGGAAGTATGTGGATTAAACCTTGATTCCCCATGTTTATCTCATGGGCAACAGTATGTGGCATGTCCACGCGTAGGCAGACCTTCAACGTAGTTTGTGTACGCGTGCGGACAATGAAACAAAAAATTAAGTGTATCAAGCGGCATTAAATTAAACTGAATTTAAGTAATAAAAAAATGTAGCATCAATCTAAACTAAATAAATATATTGAGAAGTGTAACGTATAATTCCAAATTCGTCTTCATATGTTATCAATTGGAAATGTTTGATCAAAAATTGTGGTAAAAGTAGAATGGTGAATGCTGGTAACCATGCAATCAATCAATTTTGGGCAAGACGAAGTTTGCCGGTTCCGCTAGTACTCTATATATTTTTCACCCGACTCACTAAAGAATCTAAATAAAATATGATATGTGGTGATAATCTTAAATATATAAAATTTTGTTCATCCATCGTTTATGGATGTGACATTAGGGTGCGGCTTATTTTTCGAATGTTTCCGAAACCTGGAATTCGTGTGCCCAAACGTTTTTTTATGCCAAAAAAAGAGTAGCCTCAGCATTGCTGGCCAAAATATTGAAGTTTAGAGGTCGCACAAAGGCCTTTAAGGTGATTTTTTGACCATCAAGTTTAGACTTTCATAAAAATAATCATAACATTGGCAATTTTCATCCGATTTACAATCTATTGTAATTAATCTCTTCAGTAATAAATTTATGAAAGCTTTGTGGAACATCATATTCCTTGAAATTAGCTCCAAATGTTGGTAATATGCAAATTTTGATAAAAAATTCATCTTTTTTAAGGAAAATCAGTGTTACAAACGTTCTAACTTTGTCAAATATCTGCCGAATCCGGATATTTTTATATGAAATCAAAGGACAGTAGATTCATAATAGTTGTACCTTAATCAAAAATGTTTACTGAACTGCAATGTAGTTCAGCAATGTTTTGATCATAGTGACTACGTTTTTAATAGACCGGACTGTATGATAAACGGTTTGTTAAGAATGTTCTCCGTTTGAAAAAGTAATTTTGACATTTATTTTATAGGAAGAATTCTATCAATATAAGATTGATTGTGGTGCGTAGACCGTTAATAATGAGTTATCCTCATTTTATAATGTAAATGTAACCGCTGAAACATGTAGGTATTCGAAGAACTTGAAAGTCTAAAAAACCAATCTCATTTAATGCACCTTTAAAACTTCATGGAATTGGCTAAAAATTGTTCGCGAGATTTCTTTCAAGCTGCCCATTAAAATGGAGGGGTGACACTTTGAATCTGGAATACTTGAAAATAGTAAACAGTTCTACTAATTTTT
This sequence comes from Armigeres subalbatus, assembly GCF_024139115.2. Classification (NCBI taxonomy): domain Eukaryota; kingdom Metazoa; phylum Arthropoda; class Insecta; order Diptera; family Culicidae; genus Armigeres; species Armigeres subalbatus. The sequence goes on along the minus strand of NC_085140.1, from coordinate 211,747,904 downwards.
AACTGATTGAAGAACGGTAACTTATACTGAGGGTAAGCTCTCATTCTAAACAGTTTTTCATTATGGCATAACATTGTTAATACGTCAAAACAATAAAACATGATGAAATTCTTACAGGTAATGCAGTTTCTATTAAATTGACTATGCTAAACCAGTTTTAAAAGACAACGGTAAAATTTCATATGAACTATAAAATTTAAAATGTGCTATAAAAATAATAAAATTATGGCCTACTATGGAGCGTCTTTGTTTAACAGAAAAATTGGTTTGCAGTATTTGGTCTAAAACATTGCCAAATAATATTTTTAGAAGCTTAGATTGTTCTAAAATTAGAATACAAATTTCTCTTTGATTTCATATAAAAATATCCGGATTCGGCTGATATTTGACAAAGTTAGAGCGTTTGTAAAACTGATTTTCCCTAAAAAAGATGAAATTTTTATCAAAATCTGCATATTACCATCATTTGAAGCTGATTTCAAGAAATATGATGTTTCACAAAGTTTTCATAAATTTAATACTGAAGAGATTAATTACAATAGATTGTAAATCGGATGAAAATTGCCAAAGTTATGATTATTTTTATGAAAGTCTAAACTTGATGGTCAAAAAATCACCTTTAGGGCTTTTTTTGCGCGACCTCTAAACTTCAATATTTTGGTCTGAAATACTGAGGCTTCTTTTTTTTTGCCATAAAAAAGCGTTTAAGCACACGAATTCCAGGTTTCGGAAACATTCGAAAAATAAGCCGCACCCTACTAGACATGAATCTATATAATAAAAATGAAATGGTCTGTGTTCGTATCCGCATAACTCTATCGCATAACTCGTAAATCGTGAAAAACTAAAATATAGATTTGTATGGGAATTTCGCATGGGCAGTTCAAAACGCAAATTTTGACCTACTATGCAGGACAACGTCTGCCGGGTCGACTAGTTGATTACATAAATATCAAAATGAATGTTGTTAAACATTTTCAATTATGCTGTAACATCATTTAGAATTGTTCTGATGTCCAATTCATAACGACTTGATGTGTCGGTTTTACCCTCATGGGGTGTCGATCTTACCCGCACCCCAGCTGTTTGGGCTGGAAGATGGACTGTTCGCGTTTTCATCATAAATCAAATTCTATCAAGAAATATTGTCCTGAGACCTCATGGACTGATGCATGAAGAACCAGAGTATGCTTTTATGAAATTTCTAGTCCGGAAAATTGGTTCATAGATTGGGGACCTGTAAAGTTGCTTAAGGTGTCGGTTTTACTCACTTTTCCCCTATCTACCAGCTGAGGGTATTCTAAATTACATTGCGGTCCGTGGGTCTCTCCTTAATATCCTTTTTATTACTCCATACTAAGTGATTTTAACACCAATATCCGTTTTAATACCCTTAGCTGATAGATATATTGAAAAAAAAATAAACGGTGTAGATTTTTTATGAGCGATAAAATACTGACAGCGGTAAACGTTGATACAAACAAGGCTAATCATGATGTTTTTGCAGACAAGCATTTCGCAGTGAGAATCGAAACACATCCAACCGATGGAGCAGTAAGCAGACTATGTCAGTCCACGTCTTGATGAATCATGCGATGTTTGTCAATAATCGAACCGAAGTAGCTTCATGAATTTGAGTATTTTAAACTTCAAAAACATGTGTTCTTTGGGAAAACTGCCCTTATAGAAGTCAAAGAATGAGACAATAAACCGAGATAAGTTAGACCAACATTTGAATATTATGTTCTCTCCTGGTTGCACCGTATAATACCGTGGATTTTTATTATAAGTATATTTATAATCGATTTTTATTATAAGTATATTTATTATATTACCCTATATTACCTACATGATTTTACAATTTGGATTCCAACATGCCAAGCAAACATCGTATTGCACAGTTTTTGTGCGTTGGGCTCGACAGAAGTTTTTTTTTTTGTTTCGGACTGCTTTTTGGCTTCGTCTGCTTCTTAAAGGGTTTGATTACACTAACATTTTATAGCAAAATCAATATTTGACTTAGACGTGCCAACTTTTGGCCACATCCTGCTCTGAAATCTATTTCCTTTGCTTTTACCAAACACGCCTGATAATGGTTATGAGCCTATTCGCTTTTACCCTCAGTATAAGATTTATTCTGTGGTGTGACAGTTTTCTACCAGCTTTCTCAGTGACATTCCGGGTTCTGTACACTGTCTGTGCACAACCCTTGTACAATGCATCACAACTGCAAAGCTGATGTTCCAAGGTTTCACGTTCCATGTTACAGAAACGACAGATATCATTCTGAATCTGTCCAATACTTTTCAAGTGATATCTGCTCAGGCAGTGTCCGGTTATTAGGCCAGTAAAGGTGCAAAGAGCTCACTTGCTGAGCTCCAAGAGATTTTCGGTTACTTTACTTTAGCATTGGGAATTATTAATCTCTTTGATTGAGCACACTTTTCGGCAACCAACCAGTTGATCATCAACCTTTGTGCTTCCCAGGATTTCAATTCGATTTTTATGGTACAGTTTCCGATCGCACACTCAATATGAGCACGGAAAGCTTTATTTATTTATTTATCATCAGACTAAGGCCGGAGTGGCCTGTGCTGCACATAAAAGGCTTCTCCAATCAGCTCGGTTCATGACTGCACTTCGCCAACCACGCAGTCTGCGGAGGGTCCGCAAGTCGTCCTCCACCTGATCGATCCACCTTGCCCGCTGTGCACCTCGCCTTCTTGTTCCCGTCGGATCGTTGTCGAGAACCATTTTCACCGGATTACTGTCCGACATTCTGGCTACGTGCCCGGCCCACCGCAGTCTTCCGATTTTCGCGGTGTGGTGTGAACGATGGATGGTTCTCCCAACAGCTGATGCAACTCGTGGTTCATTCGCCTCCTCCACGTACCGTCCGCCATCTGCAACCCACCATAGATGGTACGCAACACTTTCCTTTCGAAAACTCCCAGTGCGCGTTGGTCCTCCACGAGCATAGTCCAGGTCTCGTGTCCGTAGAGAACTACCGGTCTTATAAGCGTTTTGTAGATAGTCAGTTTGGTACGGCGGCGAACTCTATTCGATCGAAGCGTCTTGCGGAGTCCAAAGTACGTACGATTTCCAGCCACTATGCGTCTCCGAATTTCTCTGCTGGTATCGTTATCGGCGGTCACCAGTGGGCCCAAGTACACGAATTCTTCAACCACCTCGATTTCGTCACCACCGATAGAAACTCGTGGTGGGTGGCTCACATTGACCTCTCTTGAGCCTCTTCCTATCATGTACTTCGTCTTCGACGTGTTGATGACTAGTCCAATCCGTTTAGCTTCGCTTTTCAGTCTGATGTAGGCTTCCTCCATCCTCTCAAAGTTACGTGCCATGATATCAATGTCGTCGGCGAAACCAAATAACTGGACGGACTTCGTGAAAATCGTACCACTCGTGTCAATCCCTGCCCTTCGTATTACTCCCTCCAAAGCGATGTTGAATAGCAGACACGAAAGACCATCACCTTGCCGTCGAGAATGCCCCTGAAACTCGAACTACGCACATCACCCGATCCATCGTCGCCTTGATCAACCGTATCAGTTTATCCGCGTGCTCCTGGGTTCATTACCATCCCGCCACCGTTGTCTGCCATATCGCCATTAAGGTGCTCTTCGTAGTGCTGCCGCCACCTTTGGATCACCTCACGCTCGTTCGTAAGAAGGTTCCTGTTTATGTCCTTACACATATCGGGCTGTGGCACGTGGCCCTTACGTGAACGGTTCAACTTCTCATAGAACTTTCGTGCGTTATTAGCGCGGTACAGTTCCTCCGTCTCTTCACCGTCTCGATCTTCCTGCTGGCGCTTTTTCCTCCGGAAAATCGAGTTTTGTCTGTTCCGCGCACGTTTGTATCGTGCCTCGTTCGCCCTCGTGCGGTGTTGCAGCAATCTCGCCCATGCTGCATTCTTCTCCTCAACTAACTGCTCACATTCGCCGTCATACCAGTCGTTTCTCTGATCCGGAGCCACCGTGCCTAGTGCAGCGGTTGCGGTGTTTCCAATGGCGGATCGAATATCTCTCCAGCCATCTTCAAGAGATGCTGCGCCTAGCTGCTCTTCCGTTGGGAGTGCCACTTCCAGCTGCTGCGCGTAGTCTTGGGCTAGTCTACCGTCTTGTAGCCGCCCAATGTTAAGCCGCGGCGGATGACTCCGACGCGTGTTGTACACCGTCGAGAGTTTTGAGCGCAGACATACTGCGACGAGGTAGTGGTCGGATTCGATATTCGCACTGCGGTAAGTGCGTACGTTCGTGATGTCGGAGAAGAATTTACCGTCGATTAGAACGTGGTCGATTTGGTTTTCCGTTACTTGATTAGGTGATTTCCATGTGGCCTTGTGGATATTCTTACGGGGGAAGAAAGTGCTTCGGACTACCATTCCGCGGGAGGCTGCAAAGTTTATGCATCGTTGGCCGTTGTCGTTCGATACGGTATGCAGACTATCCGGTCCGATGACCAGTCCAAACATTTCCTCTCTTCCTACCTGAGCGTTCATGTCACCGATGACGATTTTGACGTCCCGCAGTGGGCATCCATCGTATGTCTGCTCCAGCTGCGCATAGAACGCTTCTTTCTCGTCGTCGGATCTCCCTTCGTGTGGGCAGTGCACGTTGATGATGCTATAGTTGAAGAAACGGCGTTTTATCCTCAGCTTGCACATCCTTGCGTTGATTGGCTGCCACCCAATCACGCGTTGGAGCATCTTTCCCAGCACTATGAAGCCGGTTCCCAGCTCGTTGGTGGTGCCACACCTTTGGTAGAAGGTAGCCGCTCGATGCCCGCTTTTCCACACTTTCTGTCCTGTCCAGCAGATTTCCTGCAGCGCTACGACATCGAAGTTGCGGGGATGTAATTCATCGTAGATTATCCTGTCGCAACCTGCGAAGCCTAGCGACTTGCAGTTCCATGTTCCAAGCTTCCAATCGTGATCCTTTATTCGTCGCCTAGGTCGTTGCCGATTGTATAGAGTCGTATTATCTTCTATGTCGTTCGTGATAGTTGTTTTTAAAGGCGGCTTATTGGGCCTGCGCAAACCTCCTGTCTCGTCGGAGGGCTGTCGTGTCAGGGCTGTTTAGCGTCCCACCTAACACCAGGACTTGGGCTTGTGCGCTTTGAGCGGCACACGGTCGCTTTGGTGGGGCCTACTTGCGGATTCATGCAGCTTTTTATAGAGGTTTAACAGGGCCCACTGTCAAACCCCACCACATCCTAGGCAGGCGCCACAACTCGCAGATGGCCTGGGGAGGGATCGTCAAGCCCTTGGACATAGTCCCTGCTGCCCCCTTACTACTAGCTTACTACTAGCGAAGAAATTAGCTTGATATCGTAAATTAAATAGAAATACGGACAATTTTTCAAATTTGATGATTTTCAATTTTGTGGTTCGATTGTGATTTTAAGAAAAGGATTAATTTATTTATTT